>NW_017729024.1:145883861-145896026 GCF_001723915.1 Gavialis gangeticus | reverse complement strand
GATGCAGGTGGTGTTTTCATCGATCCTCCCAGTTTTGGGCTATGGGCTGAGAAGGGAGAGGAGGATCAAGGCAGCGAACCAAAGACTGCAGCGCTGGTGTCATCGTGAAGGCTTCGGCTTCCATGACCACAGTCTGCTCTTTGAAGAGAGAGGCAGTGAGCTGCTGGGAACGGATGGCCTCCACCTCTCTCTGCTGGGGAGGAGGCTCTTCTCAGCCAGACTGGCTGACCTGCTCCACCGGGCCTTCAACTAAGCCTGCCAGGGGATGGGGGGACCACTGCCACTGCTGGCCCGCTGAGCAACCCTTGCAAAGCCAACAGACCAAGGCACTTAAGGGAGCCCACCCCTGCCTCAGCCCTGGAGCGACCTGTAGGCAAGGCAAGGGCCCCAAATGCCAGGAGCTTGGGGAATAAACAGGAGGAACTTATCCTCCCACTTAACACAAATAATTATGATGTCATAGGGATAACAGAGACCTGGTGGAACTACTCCACCTATGACAGGGCCACAGGTATAGATGGCTATACCCTTTACAGGAGAGATCAAGTGGACAAAAGGGGCAGGGGTGTAGCTCTCTATGTCAAGGAAAGCTACGCATCCCTGCAAGCCAGCACTGGCACCTAGGGTGGACAACTGGAGACCCACTGGGTTAAAATCCATGGGGAACATGGCACAGGGGACAAAATGGTGGGAGTCTACTACAGACCCTGGCACGGATCTTCAAGAACTCCTGGCGCTCTGGTGAAGTGCCCAAAGATTGGAAGAAGGCCAATGTGGTACCTATCTTCAAGAAAGGGAGGAAAGCGGATCTGGCATACTACAGGCCCATCAGCTTGACCTCTATCCCGGGGAAGGTCTTAGAAAAGATTATCAAAGAGGCCATTCTGAACAGATTGGCCAATGGCAACATCCTGAAGGATAGCCAGCACAGGTTTGTTGCAGCTAGGTCTTGCTTGACCAATCTTATTTCCTTGCTTGACCAAGCTTATTTCCTTTTACAACCAGGTAACCTGTCACCTGGACAAGGGAGAAGAGCTTGATGTCATAATTGACCACAAGATGAACATGAGCCTTCAATGTGATACTGCTGCTAGTAAAGCAAGCAAAATGCTGGCTTGCATCCATAGATGTGTCTCAAGCAAATCCCAGGACATCATTCTCCCCTTTTACTCGACCTTGGTGAGGCTGCAGCTGGAGTAACTGCATCCAGTTTTAGACTCCACAATTCAAAAAAATGTGGAGAACCTTTGGAGAGTGCAGAGGAGAGCCACACACAATCAAAGGACAGGAAAACAGACATTATGAAGAGAGGCTGAGAGCCATGGGACTCTTCAGCCTGGAAAAGCACAGGCTCAGGGGTGATCTGGTGGCCACCTATAAGTTTATCGGGGTGCTCACCAGGATCTGGGAGAACGTCTGTTCATCAGAGCGCCCCAAGGGATGACAAGGTCGAATCGTCACAAACTCCTCCACGACCGTTTCAGGCTGGACATAAGAAAGAACTTCTTTACTGTCTGAGCCCCCAAGGTTTGGAATAGACTGCCACCGGAGGTGGTTCAAGCACCTACTTTGAATGCCTTCAAGAGAGATTTGGATGTTTATCTTGATGGGATCCTATGATCCCTGCTGACTTCCTGCCCCTGGGGCAGGGGGCTGGACTCGATGATATTCTGAGGTCCCTTCCAGCTATAATGTCTATGAAATCTATGAAATCTCATGGGAAGAGCACTCAGCCAAATCAGTTCAGTTGCAAATCTTCCTCATGTGCGTGGATGACCTCTACCTGACTCAAGGGGCATGTCCAGACAAGCAGGCACGTGCCTCTTGCCCCGTCTCAAACCCCTTTTGAGCAGCAGTTGGCAAGGTATGGGGCCAGGTAGGGCAGCAATCAGGGGGCTGGGTTGGGGCATGTAGGCCTAGCGGGGGGGGATGGTAGTCCCTGCAGGGGCCATTTGGCCCCTGTTGGGGGGGTAGCCCTTGTGTGGGAGTCAAACCCCATGTTGGGGGGCTGTAGCCCTTGTGTGGGGTCTAAATCCCCTGTTGGGGGGGCCGTAGCCCCTGTGTGAGGACCAAATCCCCTGTTGGGGGGCCATATCCCCTGTTGGGGGACTGTAGCCCCTGTGTGGGGACTAGATCCCCTGTGGGAGGGCAGCAAAATATATATTCATGTATTCATGAATTCATGAAACATGTATTTAGAGTTCACTTTATTGTTATGATAAGAGACTTCCTTTAACACTGTAGATATATCAATAAAACATTGTCCAACTGACCACTATCTCTCTCTCTCTCCCTCTCTCTTTATAGTGGTTTTTTGTTTTACTTGTGGAGGAACATGGATTTGGGGGTATTTTACAGAGTGACTTTGGGATTTTTTTTATCAGGGATTATTCAGTTTTCCAATAGGGAATACCAGAATTCCTGCTAGGGAGGCCAGTGGCAGGACCCTGCTTTCTCAGAGCTGGCACCTTGGACTCAGCTGGCTGTGGCTGTCATCCTGGCCAAATGGGGCCAGGAGGACATGCTTTGACAGTTCAAAGCAGGCCACCACACCTGGAACATCTTCTGGGCGATAGCTGCCCAGATAGCCGGGCAGGGGGCACATGTGGCAGTAGTGTCACACAGAGGCCAACTCTGCAGCCACAGCCCACTGGCAGCTGGCCCAGAGGGACAGATGCCTCTACTGGCTTTGTAGTCCCCATCTGGGTCTGTCAGGTGTGCAGCCAGTCACAGCCAGGCAGCAGCCCCCACTGCCAGACTGCTGCAGCGGGTAGAGGATGCAGGGAACTCTTTGGGCTGCTTCAGCAGTCCAGCTGGCACATGGGGTAGTGTCCCCAGGTACTAATTGGCTGGGTCCCAGAAGCTCCCAAGAGTGAGTAGCCCTGAGCTACTTGCCAGGGCAGCTTTTTATACTGCTGGGGATGGCACAGGTGCTAGCCCTGAGCTCTAGCTTCCCCTGGCTGCAGATCCAGAAGAAACCAGGCAGGGTTATTTTGTCCCAAGTGACACAATTTGCTTCACAACAAAGTGCATGTCCAAGCACATGCACTGAGGCAAAAAGCCCCAGTTCAAATTTGCACCACTTCTATTTGAGCTGCTGCAAGCACACGTGCTTGCATGTATGGACACACCCACAAAGTCTATGGGCCAAAAAGAGGTAAAGCGTTGCTGGATCTGGTACTGATCAAAGGGGATAATCTAGTCCGTGACGTAAGAATCGATGGAAAGCTGGGTGATACTGACCATGAGCTGATCACCTTTACTATCCATTGCAAAGCTGGCAAGTCATTCAGCAATGTAGAAGTCCTCGACTTTTGGAAAGCTGACTTTGACAAGCTCAGGAGGCTCATTGTCGAGGCCCTAACAGACCATGACTCAACAGGAAGAGGAGTGGTTGCTTCTCAAGGGAGCAATCCTGACAGCACAAGGGTTGTCCATCCCATCTCGGAGGAAGGGTAGCAAAAGGGCACAGCAACCCCCTTGGCTCAGCAGGGAACTTGAGGACCTCCTTCACCTAAAAAGAGAGACTTGTAAGGGATGGAAGGCTGGAATCACCAACAAGGAGGGGTACTCAGCACTGGTCCATGCCTGCAGGAAGCAGATCAAGGCTGCAACTGAACTCCATCTGGTTTCACATATCAAGGATAATAAAAAGTCCTTTTTCAGATATGTAGGGAGTCAGAAAAGAGCAAGGGTAACATTGGACCCCTGCTGAACCAAATGGGACAACTGATAACCGACACCCAGGAAAAAGCCAACCTGCTTAATGAGTGTGTCCCAGGGGCACAGGACCGGAAAAGGGAGACGCCTCGTTCAGAGGCAAACCCCAGACCAAGGTAAAAAGAGAAAAAAACTTACCCGTTGCAGGGGCCTGGAGGAGCGAGAAAGAGCGCAGTTTTTCAGCCACACCCATATCCAGCTGGAGCCGGGTGACATCATGAGGAGATGCCACCTGGTGGAGGTAAAAAGCAGCTTCCAAAGCAGCAGAGGCAGGACGCCGAAGAGCAGAGGAGACCACGGAGTGGAGAGCGTCCAGCCACTGTGACCATCAGCGGCAGTGGCAGCAATCAGAGCTGCAGAGGATCCCTGAGCTGGGTAAGCCCAGCAGGGATCAGAAGAGCCAGCAGGAAGACCGGCAGCAGTGGTGGCAGCCAGAGCCGTGGGAGATGCCAGAGCCGGAGGAGACAGATGGGGACTGAAAGAGCCGGCAGGGAGGCCGGCAGAAGCTGAAGCAGCAGAAGCGAGAGATCCCCATGTGGGAGAAGTCAGCAGTCAGTGCAGCGATAACCAGCGTGGGAGCCCTCTTCAAAGGCAATGGGTGTGGCAGCTCCAGGGTGGAGGTGGATCCTGGAGAGAAGGGGAGAGACACCCCAGCTGGGGTGAAGGCACAAATCCCAACCCAGAGGGCATGCTAGCCTAGGGGCGTTAGGGGCCAGAAGGATATGGAACTCTCCCCATGGGTCCTCCTCTTCCTGTTTCTCCCCCTTTTGTCATGCTCCCCCTGCAGTCACATTGTTAGTTTCCTTGTTTTGTTTCATGTCTGGTCACCTTAGGGTGACGGGTTTGTGGTGAGGGTATTGATTGCGTTCCCCTTTTAGGGTTTATCTATTTTAGTTCCCTGGTGACACAAATTAGCAGGAGCTCTTAGCACCAGGCCAGGGTAGCTGGGACTTCGTCCAACGGTGAGAAACGAACCACATGAGAAGGCAGTGAGAGCCAATGGCTTCAGACTTAGACAGCTCAAGGCGTCAAAGAAGACAAGCCCAAAGGCAGAGAGTCACCAGACCCTCCAGGTCCAGCCAGGGCCCAGGGTACTCATCAGCAGGAGTCGTGGGGACCAGGGAAGATATCAGCAGGGGACAGCCGTGAAAAGATCTGGAGGCCCATCTCAAAGGGTGGCACATGGTCAGGGTGTAGGGAAGGTTGGAGCCCCGTGAACGACTGCCGTGACGGATGACAGCTCTGGAGGCATCCTCAAGGGGGACCCCCTCCACTGAAGGAACATTCAAAGTCATGGCAGGAGAGTTTTGGGGTCACCCTGAAGGTAACCAAGGCACCCTCTGGAGTCTGCACGAAGGTCCCTGGCGAGCAAAGTCAGGGACCACCCTGCCTAGCTTGATGTAGGATGGCCAGGGTGAGGGCGTATTTATATCCAGCATTGGTGTAGACCTTGTAAAGGAACACCTTGAGAGGCTGGACATCTTCAAGTGAGCTGGTCCTGACAGATTAAACCCTAGAGTACTCAAGAAGCTGGCAGGTGTCATAACCCAACCATTGACAAAAATATTCGAAAACTCATGGTGCTCAGGTGAAGTACCTGAAGACTGGAAGAAGGCCAATGTGGTACCCATCTTCAAGAAAGGGCAGAAAGTAAATCCCAGGAATTACAGACCAATGAGATTGACCTCAATTCCTGGTAAGGTTCTGGAGAAAATTATCAAAGAGATCCTTCTTGATAAGCTGGCTGATGGCAACATCCTGAGGGACAGCCAGCACGGGTTTGTCAGAGGTAAGTCTTGCCTGACCAATCTCATCTCCTTCTATGACCAGGTGACATATCACCTAGACAAACGAGAAGAGATTGACATCACATATCTGGACTTTAAAAAAGCCTTTGATCTGGTGTCCCATGATCTCCTTATGGGAAAACTGGCCAACTGTGGCCTTGGCTACACCACAATCCAATGGCTGGAAAATTGGCTCCGAGATCAGACTCAGAGAGTAGTAGTCGATGGAAACGAATCATGGCACTCCGTGACCAGTGGTGTTCCCCAAGGCTCTGTCCTTGGACCGGTTCTCTTTAACATCTTTATCAATGATGTGAACATTGGTGTCAGAAACGCACTGGCCAAGTTCGCCAATGAAACTAAACTTTGGGGCATAGCATCCGCACCTGAGGATAAGCTAGTGATCCAGGCTGACTTGGATAAGCTTAGTAAGTGGGCAGATATAAACCTGATGATTTTCAATACCAAAAAATGCAAGGTACTCCACCTGGGGGGAAAAAACCTGCAGCACGCTTATGGGCTCAGCAGTGCTACACTTGCTAACACCATAGCTGAAAGAGACTTGGGGGTCATGACTGACCACAAAATGAACATAAGCCACCAATGTGATGTCGCAGCTGGTAAAGAAAACAAAACTCTGGCTTGCATCTATAGATGCTATTCAAGTAAATCTCAGGATGTCATCCTCCCGCTGTACTCGACCTTGGTGAGGCCTCAGCTGGAGTATTGCATCTAATTGTGGGCTCCACAATTCAAGAAGAATGTGGAGAAGCTTGAGAGAGTCCAGAGGAGAGCCATGCACATGATCAGAGGGCAAGAGAATAGGCCTTATGATGAGAGGCTGAGAGACATGGGACCCTTCAACCTGGAAAAGCGCAGGCTCACAGGTGACCTGGTGGCTGCCTGTAAGTACCTAAGGGGTGTGCATCAGGATCTGGGAGAATGTCTGTTCACCAGAGCGCCCCAAGGGATAACAAGGACCAACGGTCATAAACTCCTCAATGACTGTTTTAGGCTGGACATAAGGAATAACTTCTTTACTGTCTGAGCCCCCAAGGCCTGGAATAGACTCCCTCCAGAAGTGGTGCAGGCACCTACTCTGGACTCATTCAAGAAACAATTGGATGCTTATCTTGCTGGGATCCTTTGACCCTAGCTGACTTCCTGCTCTTGGAGCAGGGGGCTGGACTTGATGATCTTCAAGGTCCCTTCCAGCCCTAATATCTATGAAATCTATGATATCTATGAAGTAGTTGCTGAGGCTGAATGTAAATATAATTAGTTATTTTCCAGCCATGCTAATGTCTCTTCCCAGACTATTTCTCAGAGATGGACAAGGCTGCTAATTTAATGCTATTTCAGTAATAGATGAGGGGAGACAAGGAAGGGCAAGCGGGATAAAAACACTTGTAAGGACAGAAATGTATTCCACCTATGTAACATTTGGATATTCAAATTTTATGCAATGTAACTTGGAAAAGAAAATCCGCCTCCACACACACACTCCCTCAGGCCACATCCATACAGGCATCAGTGCCAGGGGTAATATGGCCACCATATCTTCATAACCATATATTTGTGTCCTCCCTGCATCCTACCCTCAAGCTGACTTTCTTGCCTGCTCCCCTGTAGGTGGCTTGAAACCAAGTCACAGGCACACAAAAGTACACAGGCATGAGTATGCCTGTGCAGGGTACAGGGACAGCTGTGGCTTCCAGTTGCTACCGTACCACCAGCAAGACTGCATAGTTGCCAATCCCAACAAGGTTTTTTACTCCCCTCACCACAAGTTTTTTTGCCTCACCCTAGTTATGCCACTGCATTGATCCAATAAACTGAACCACTCTACAGTTCCTACACTGTATATATCTACAAGTCCCATGTATGCCCTCAAGATAAGTCTTCTGAGGAATCTGTTTGGTATACAGACCTTCTACCATAGGGATTAATTTTGTCCTAGGATTGAATTGAGTCCAGTAAAACAATGGATGATTGAAAAGACTGACTTTTAAAACTTGTTTTATTTCTTCAGCTTTAATAAATAACCACAATGTATCTGTGTGTAAAAACAGATTCAATAAAGAGAAAGAAAGCACACTTAGTGAGGCAAACTAGCTTATTGAAATACTTACCAAAAAGCTCCACTGAATTTGCAAGCATGGGATACTTCCATATCTTGATCTGATTCTTAGGGAGACCATGTCCAGTCACTAGCTCATTGGTATTGGGTAACCAGAACAGAGAGCAAATCTAGTGCAGTTTAAAAGATCATTTTAGTTTTCAAAGAGGATCCACATGCATCATTCAATAGGTTTTAGAAAATGTCATTCATAAATGTCCAAAACATACACATTTCTGCAGAACAGCAGGAGAATAGTTACATATTTAGGAGGATCATTTGATTTCCTTGAATAGCAACTTAGTCTGAGTACAACTGCATCTAAACTACAGCTAAATCTTCAGCTGATATGAACTGCATAGCTTCACTGAAATCAACAGAGCTATTCTAGTTTATACCAGCTTAGAATCTCTAGCCCTCTGCCTCCTAATATTCAGACTACAGGGATTGATCCTTGTTCATTGATTCACCACACCTCCCCACTACTCCAAGTACCTTAGGCCTCTTGGGAACTCTGCTTTTCCTATATCTTTCTTTCCTCACCAAAAACTGCACTGCCAATGAGAAGTAGCCTGGCTCTTACCTCCTCTCTAACCAAATTAAAAGTTGTGATGAGACAGAAGTGGTGGATAAGAATAAAATAATAATAACTGATCATGAATCCAATCGGATATAATAAGATGGAATACAGTATAAATATATGTATAGACAGGACACTGCAACCCCAAACACAATTCTTCTATTGAAGTCAATGGGAGTTTTGTTAGAGGAGTGCAGCCTTACAAGACAAGGGCAGGTAGCTTATGATTTCACCTGAGATTTTGTTTCTGCAGTTTTGATCGTTTTCCCACTGTTAATGTCCCAGACACGTAAAAGCCCATCCTTCAATCCACCTCCAGTGGCAAGGATTTCAGACTGCCATGGACACCAATTCATAGCCTGAAGAAAAGTAAATAGATACCATGCTAAAACAGAAGATTAAGGGAGATAGGAAATGTAATATATTTCCTTTAAAAATAACTTGGAGAAATGCAGTGCAACAAACAACAGTCAACGTACCTGTTCTGTTCACTTCTTTCCCTTTCAGGCTAAGTACAGACAGTCAAAAAGCCCAAGGTTGAATCAGTTTAATCTTTGCTGGTTAGTCTAAACTACATAGATTGACCCAATAAGCAAGTAAACAGACATTCACTTTTGATTCTGGAAATGCAGCCACATGCCTGTAGTGGCCCAGGCCAGAAGCCAGTGGGCATTAGAGCAGGCCTCCCAGCCCACTGCCACTGCTGAAGGGAAGGGAGGAAAGCTGGGAGACAAGCCCTCAGAGGCTTTCTCCCAGCTCCCTGCTTGAGTGGAGAGGGTGGGCATGGCCAGGCCCTGGCCTGGCCCACTGAGGATGTGGGGAGGGGGTTTAAACCTCAACCCTGGCCCATACCGACCCTAGCCAGGGTATGCCTGGAAGGGGTGAGGGGTAGAGGGAAGTTCTCAGAGACTCTCTCCCCACCACTCGAACTGAGAGAGGGGCAGCATGGCCAGACCAGCATCTGGCCATGCTGCCCCTCTCTGCTTGAGTGGAGGGCTCCAAGGGCTTCCCCCCTTTTCACTTCCCCCCACCAGGCAGAACCAGGCTGGGGTTCAGTTTTACAGTTTTCCCCACCACCCCCTTCTCTGCCAGCTGGAGCAGTGATATTGCCCTGATTATGGAGCAGAGTGGGGAGGCAGACACTGCTCTGCTGGAGCAGACAGCACAGCACAGGGCTGCAAAGCATCATGGGATGTTGGGGGACTGTGAGTTAATTTGAATAGGAAGGGGATCTGGGGCAGAAGTTCCATAAACTGTTTTGACGTAAATCAGTTAAGTCTGATACTACCTCCAACCAGGTTTATCTTAAACCAGTTTCAGCCATTTTGAAAACAGTTTATCTGCACTGAAGTTCTGTTTTGTTACAGGTTTAAACCAGCTTCTGATCACTTAAACTGGGTTATGTGTAACTTTTGCCCCTAGCCTTACTCTACCCACATGTGCACATATTATCACACGCACCCATTTCCAGGGAAGCTATAAAATGTAGGATTCCTCAGTTCCAACCTCTGTTCAAACTTCAATTACTATTGCTTCATAGTGGCCTGCCCTACCTCCAGATACACTCATAAAACTCAGGCTTCCCCTAGCTCTAGTTGTTGCTTCTCCCTAGTGTATCAAGGTGCTTAGTTTTCAAGAGTCCACTAGCATTATAGTTACAAGGGATAAGGAAGGGCAAGCAGGATAAAAATGCTTGTAAGGGCAGAAATGTATTCCACCCATGTAACATTTGGATATTCAGATTTTATGGAATGTAACTTGGAAAGAAAAATCCACCTCCACACACACACACTCCCTCAGGCTGCAACCATACAGCCCTCAGTGCCAGGAGTAATATGGCCACCAGATCCACAGAAACATGCATCTGTGCCCTCTTAAGCTGACTTTCTTGCCTGCTCCCCTGTAGGTGACTGTTGAAACTAAGTCATAAATGGAAACAAACTCCTGAGAAATCAAAGCATCATTGAGACTCACTTGGACTTTAGAATAATACCATATTAAAATGGACCTGAATTAACTTCGGTGCATAGTGGCCATGTCTACATGAGCAGCAGACTGCACAGTTGTTACTACCAGTGTTACTGCACAGTACCATCACTGCACATTTTTTCCAACAATACTGCACAATAGCTTGTTACTACTGCACAGTATTGTCACCACACAGTTAGCGCCCAGCAATGTTATTGCATGGTAGCAACAAGCTACCTACACAGTAGCATCTCATATAGATGTGCCCTCTGAGTAGCAAAAACTAGGAAGGCTCACTGAGATTACCCTAAAAGTCTGAAGACCATTGTGTCATTTTATTTTGATGGCCTTTTGACATATCTTCCATCACCAATAAATAAAGCACATAAATACATATAGAGAAAATACTGTCCTTTGTATCAAATATACTATTTATGTAAAATAATAGAACACTTGTACCTTTACTGCTGAGGGATGGGACATAGTTTGCACTGGCTTGCAATACACTGTCACTCCAGGATCACTAGGCCAAATATTCAATATGCCATCACTGGACCCACTTGCCAGCAGCTTGTTGTTTAGGGACCATTTCAGGCTGCAAATGCTCTGCTTGTTTTGACAAAGAGTCCCTACATGGTGTTGAGCAACCCGCACATCATGATGATGAACAACTCCTAATCTTGAACCACTGCAGAGGCAAAGTGAGAGCATCATTTAACAAGCTACAATTCGGAAGTGTGGAAATTCACAAGTTTTTAGTGGTTGCAGAAGTAAACCACAGCAGTGATAGAATGCACATAAAATAACGAGATTTCAAATAAAGAGCAAAAACTAAGACAATTATTAAAGACACTCAGATTTTAATGCTTTCCAGCAATGGAACACAGCCAAGCATCCCTGTCTAGTCCAAGGTGGGCAGATGAACTATTCTCTATTACACATTCTACTTCCCTGAAGCTGTATTTTAGTGTATTGTTACTGATTTGCCCCTATTCAAATTTAAACCATTGACATGTAATTGCTACTGTTTTCTCTCATAAAAGCACTCGGGCATTTTTCCCTGTGAAATTTTGCCCAAGTCATTTGTGGCATTGTTTTGATTCCCAAATAAGGGGCACTAAATATTTGCTCTGCTCTTGGAAAATACTTACTATCAGGTCACAATCTGTCACTATCAAGTGACAATACTATCAAGTGACAATTTGTCCCTCAGCTCTGTCCCACAGTCATTTCCAGGTTGTGAGGAAATCTGTACCAGTCCTACATTTGCCATAGCCTCCTTCCCCTGCCAGGCTGGCTAAGCTCTACTGACTGATATATTGCAGAATGGATCCAAGGCCCCACATTTTCCTAGTCCTTGACTGACTACTGTATGAGGTCAATAATGGTCCCTGGATTTGCATTTTCCTACCATTCGGGTGTGCACAATACACACATATAGACCAAAATATAGTCCTTTTAGTCCCCTATTATCCTGACTGACAGCTTAGCTAGGGTCAGACATTAGTTCTTGGTGGTACAGTCATTACATATCACTAGAACAATTGCTGAATTAAATATTGATAATGCTTTCTTACATAGTCCTCTAGAAAAACTCTACCCATGTCAAATCTGTGGCAGAATGAGGGAGCTGCCACAGGCATAAACCATTCTGTCACCTGGACCAATGATAACTTGCCTTACAAGTTAACACCAGACATCTGATATTACAATAGGTTTGGCAGTACAATTATTACAACAAACTTTACCATTGAGTATATTAGAAAAATTGATTTGTGTCATGTTCTTATTTCAGAATTAGTTTTTATGCTCAGATTCTTCATGTAAAAGTGCCTAGTATTATCCTCTTCTTCAGATGAATGTCAAAAAGAAATCAGGCGTGTACTTGGCAGCCATGTTGGTCTGAGACAAAAAGACATACAAAAAACTAGAACTCTTGGTTCCAAAATGATACCTTTTATTAGACCAACTGGAAAATGGCAAGAAAACTG
>NW_017729024.1:145871320-145878861 GCF_001723915.1 Gavialis gangeticus | reverse complement strand
TATTAGACCAACTGGAAAATGGCAAGAAAACTGCCCTTTTCTGCAAGCTTTTGGGATCAAAGTCCCTTTGTCAGGCTGTGGGAAAAGTGTAGATGGTACAAGATGGTAAAAAGTCCCCATAGGTAGGAAATAAACTTCATTTTTGCACAGAGGGATCTGAAGATGGAAGGCTGTCCCTCTGGGTCCATGAGACTGCCTTTGTGAGCTGTGCTGAGAAGCTCTTTGATGTGTTGATCAGGTAGAATTCCTTCCCTGGAGGTGTCAGATGGCAGGCAGGGAGGTAACAAAAACTTCCTTGTTCTGCAATGAAGTTTAAAATCCAAAATCTAAAAAAGAAATCAGTGAATTGCAAGGCAGAGAGTGCCTTTCATTAGCTTGCATTCTGTTTACTTGCTAAATTCTTCAGAGGCCTAAGTGCATCCAGAAAATGCAAAGCCAAGCCACCTTTTAGAGTTAACCCACATCTTAAGGGAACAGCAGATTTATTTTTATCATAGCATATACTGAGCATACATCATCATACACAACGCTCTCTCTCTCTACACTAGGAACTTCAGTCTCATGAATAATCTCCCACTAACTGATAGAAGAGTACACCTAGAGATGTATTTTAACCAAGAGAAATTGCTAATTTTAGTTAATATGGGTGTTGAACTCTCATGTCATTTTCTATTCAGAGATACAAGATCTCTGTTTCATCTGCATACTAAGATGAAATGCAAACAGAAACTAGTGAATATAGTATTGGCAGGCGAGGCTGATCATCAGCTTTGCAAGACCCACCAGGCCTACTACAATCAACTGTTAGAAATATTTTCTTTTGAAATCAAAACCACAAAGCTCTCCAGAACATGTGCTTACCCAGGCAGAGAAGAAAGTTTCATTCTGAGTTTCATCACAGAGCTCAAGGGTCTAAAACAAGTTTGAATTAGGTTCAGCTCTTATTTCTATGTTTACCAAAAATTATCAGGATTTTACAAGGCTTTGAAATGGAAACTTCAGGCAACACTAACCATGACACTGAGTGTAATGATAGTTTTTTTGCTTCATTATTTGGTGCCCAATAAAATGAACTGGGAACAGGCAAAGGAGCAGACTGTAAATCCAAAATGGCTACAGAAAGCATACACAATCTATCTCAGCTGAATCCCCCTATTGAAATGATGCTTTGATACATAGGTTCCCCTACACAGTCAAATAAAGGTATGACTGGATCTGGTGTGTGATTCATACAATCATGCCTCCTGCCATGCTACGCAGGAAGCATGATGTGGGATTGCACATTAGATCCAATCGCACCTTACTGTCAGTATAGTGGGAGCCTGACCCTGGGCTCCCCATATAGTAGCAAGAAGCAAGCTCCCACAGCTGGGAGTCCCCTTTGCTGGGGGGGGCCAGCAGCCATGGGGGCCATGTACAGCTGGGGCCAAGAGATCCCATCAGTTGTGGGGCTCTCAGTCCGGGTTGCATGCAAGGCACAGCCAGGACTGAGAGCCCCATATGGGCCTCGAAATTTCATGCACCCCCAAGCCTTGGGGATCATACCTGCACAACAGGTACGCTCCTCTCCCCGCACATAAGGAAGCTCCGATGGTGACACCAGAAGAGGAGGAAGGTAAGCAGCTTCCTGCCGCCCCTAAGAGGAGGCGTAAGAGGTGGTGGGGGACTCCCTCCTGCGGAGCTCAGTGGGACCCATCCCTAGCCCGTGAGGTCTGCTGCCTCCCAGGAGCTCACGTCTGAGATGTAGCAGAGAGGATTCCCAGGCTCATCTGGCCCTCCAACTACTACCCTATGCTCCTCAACTAATGACATGACGAGGAGTAATCCAGACTGGGTCATGAGTGACTACAGGGCTCTGGGGTCTGGGTTCAAGGGGTTGGGGGCCCAGATAGTCTTTTTTCTGTGCTGCATGCTGCAGTCCCAGAAGAGAAGGATGCATCGAGGAAGTGAACCAGCTACTCTGACGCTGGTGCCACCAAGAAGGCTTCAGATTTCTTGACCACAGCACATACTTCAAGGAGAGAGGACTCCTGGGAAGTAACGGCATCCACCTCATGAGGAAAGGTAGCTGAGATGGCCAATCTTCTGGACAGGGCTTTAAACTAAGATTGCTGGGGGACAGGGATACACAAATTCAAACATGTCCAGGGAACAACATACAAGTAAGCTCTGTATATAGGGACTCTGGGAGAGCCACTCTTGCAGGAGCTGTGGGAATAGTTCTCCATCAGCGAGACAGGAAGATGAGGACCTCAGTAGGAGGACTCAGGTGCCTATAAACTAACGCCAGGAGCATGGGGAACAAGTAGGAGGAGCTAGCCCTCCTACCCAGTGGGCATTATGATCTAGTAGGGATTATGGAGACCTGGTGGAACTCCTCATATGACTGGACTGCAGCTATAGAGGGCTACACTCTGCATAGAAGGGACCGGGTGGGAAAGAAAGGTGGTGACGTTGCTCTCTATGTGAAAAAGCAGTACACCTCCTTGGAGGCTGACATTGGCTCCAGAAATGAACAGCTTGAAACCCTCTGGGTTAAGCTGCAGTGGGGGGAGGCATGGCAAGAGAGACCTAACTGTAGGTGTATACTACAGACCACCAAACCAGGGGGAGGAACTTGATCTGGAGTTCACCTGAGAATTGACTGAGGCTGCACATGCATGTGACATGATCATCATGGGCTATTTTAATTATCCAGACATCTCCTGGGAGGAACACTCAGCCAAGTTGGATCAGTCATGATCCTTCCTGACCTGTGTCAAGTAGCTCTTCCTGATTCAGGAGGTGCATGGGGCAACCAGAGGTGATGCTCTGCTAGACTTGCTCCTGGCCAAAGGAGACAACCTGGTGACCAACTTAAATATAGAACAAAGTCTGGGCGACAGCGACCGTGCAACCATAATGTTCACTGTCCAACGTAAGGCAGACAAATCTGATAGCAGGATTGAAGTCTTGGACTTCAAAAATGCAAATTTCAACAAGCTTAGGTCACTA
Source organism: Gavialis gangeticus (assembly GCF_001723915.1). Lineage (NCBI taxonomy): Eukaryota > Metazoa > Chordata > Crocodylia > Gavialidae > Gavialis > Gavialis gangeticus. The sequence goes on along the minus strand of NW_017729024.1, from coordinate 145,875,867 downwards.
GTAGGGGAAGTGCTGCAGGACCAAGGACCAAAGGCAAAAGGTATGCATGAAGAGTGGTTGTTCCTTAAGGACATGATCCTAGAAGCACAAAGGAAGTTCACTCCCATGCGGAGGAAAGGTAACAGAAGGGCTGGGAAGCCCTCTTGGCTAAACAGGGAAATCACGGTCCTCTTAAGAAGAAAGAGGCTTATAAACAATGGAGGCTTGGGATAGGTCCCAAGGAGGACTATTCCATGACGGCCCGCATTCGCAGGGAACAGATAAGAAAGGCTAAAGCAGCGACCAAACTTAAATTAGCAACAGGAATCAAGGACAACAAGAAGTCCTTCTTTAGGTACATAGGGAACAGGAGGAAAACAAATGGGAGTGTGGGGCAATTGTTCAACAACCCAGGATAGCTGGTTACTGGCATCCAGGAGAAAGCTGAACTCGTGAATTACTACTTTGCATCAGTCTTTCACCGGACCAAGGGGAAAACAATGCCAGGTAGAGTATAGGATGAGCACAGTAGGAATAATTGCCTTCCTACTATTGCCATAAAATTGGTGTATGACCAATTTAAAAAATTAGACATATACGAGTCAGCGGGACCAGACGATCTTCATCCAAGAGTGCTGAAGTTGCTGAAAGAAGTCATTGCGGAAACCTTGGCGCAACTCTTCCACAACTCCTGGCACTCTGGAGAAGTCCCTGAGGACTGGAAGAGTGCCAATGTTGTGCCCATCCATAAGAAGGGCTAGAGAGAGTCAGCCTAACTTTCATCCTAGGGAAAATCCTAGAAAAGTTCATTGCAGGCAGGTCTTGCCTTACCAACCCCATCTCCTTCTATGACCAGATAACTCGCCACCTGGACACAAGAGAGCAGGTTGACATTGTATACCTTGACTTCCAAAAGGCCTTTGATCTAGTATCCCACGATGTCCTCGCAAGAAAATTGGAGGATTGTGAACTTAACTCTGAGACAGTCAGGTGGGTGAGAAATTGGCTGCAGTATTGAACCTAGAGAGCCGTAGCTAACGGATCTGTGTCATCCTGGTGAGAAGTGGGCAGTGGTATCCAGCAGGGGTCAGTGCCTGGTCCAATACTTTTCAACATCTTTATTAACGATTTGGATGTGGGAGTGAAGAGCTCACTGGCCAACTTCACAGACAACACCAAGTTATGGGGAAGTGTGGTCATGCTTGAAGATAGGCTACAGATACAGGCGGACCCAGACCGGCTAGCAAGTTAGGCCGATCAGAACCTGATGGCATTCAATGTCAATAAATGTAAAGTGCTACACCTCAGGACAAGGAACCCCCAACACACCTACAGGCTTGGCAGCACCAAACTGACTAGCACCATGAATGAAAATGATCTGGGAGTAATAACAGACCACAGTATAAATATGAGCCAGCAGTGTGACAGTGTAGCCAGTAGAGTAAATAATACTCTGGCATGCATCAATCGATGCAACTCCAGCAAACACAAGGAGGTGATTCTTCCGCTCTACTCAGCACTGGTGAGACCACAGCTGGAGTACTGCATCCAGTTCTGGGCACCACACTTTAACAAGGACATGGGCAAGCTTGAGAGAGTCCAAAGAAGAGCCACCCATATGATCAGAGTCTTACACGGCAAGCAATACGAGGAAAGGCTGAGGGATCTGGGACTCTTCAACCTAAAGAAAAGAAGGCTGAGAAGGGACCCGGTAGCAGCTTACCACAACACTGGGGGAGTACTTCAAGGGCTCGGTGAGCAACTGTTCACCAGGGCACCAGAGGGGAAAACTAGGAGTAATGGCCACAAACACCTGAAGATCAATTCAGGCTCAACTTTAGGAAAAACTTCTTCATAGTCAGGGTGTCCAGACTGTGGAATAAGCTCCCTCCAGAGGTGGTGAAATCACCTACCCTGGAAATCTTCAAAAGGAAACTAGACCATCAGCTTCCTGGGGTCACCTGCCCCACAGTTATCTTTCCTGCTTGGTGCAGGGGGCTGGACCCAATGATCTTCTTAGGTCCCTTCTGGCCTTACAATCTATGAATCTATGATCCCAGCAGCCATGATCCACAGGACTTGGGAGTTTCATGCTGGGCAAGGTGCACCCCTGCAGCTGGAATCCCTGGCAGCAGCAAGAGAGACCCTGCTACACAAAAAAATTAAAGCTCAATAGCAACCAGCTATGAAGTTAGTACACATTTTGAGATCTAACTGTATAGCTGGTTGGAGCTTTTTATTGTGTGACAGCTACTTTGCACATGTAGCTGGTCTTAAGGTAATTGCAGAAATAACGAGTTAATTGTGCAATACCTGTAACGTGTACAGGGGGCCATAGGGTGAGGCAACTAGAATGAAATTCAGCCCTGTGCAGAGCACTAGCAGAAAACATCAAACACTTTTATACACTTTGAGCCCTTAAAACAGGTTTATGTGGTAGATGAAAGAATTGTGTTGGCCTTCTGCATAGAAGTAAATTCACCTCATGATATCATAGAGACATGACCAAGCAGAGATATATAGGTGGAGAACTAGCCCAGGTCTTATGAGGGCACTTATCACCATGGTATCTGAGATAATAGGTACATACATAAATAAGTAGAAGAGAATGCACGTTTTTTCACCAAAAACAAAGAAATCCTCTAAAGTATATGGGATTTTTGCCTGAATAAATGCTGTGCACAAATTAATATATTTTACTGCTTACCTGCTAAGTATATAATGATTCCAGCTCATGGCTCCAACTACAGAAAGGTGGCCAACCATGTTTCTCAACCTCTTTTTGGTTTCAGTGTCCCACAACTAACCAAACAAAACAAAACAAAGGGGGTTTATTATTTTTTATAATAATCCTTGTCCACCATTTATCATTAATTTGATATAATCCTGATATTTAAAAGCCAATACCTGAAGTTTATTAATTGAAGTATTGTGCTTTAAGGCCAAAAGTTCCAAACTCTGGTGCTAAATCACTGTTCCAGAAATCAAGAAGAGCTGCAGGTATTAAGTAACTCTACAAAGAAAGCCATTTATTTAGGGATTTGAAGATCCATGGTTATTACTTTATTGACTTCTAAGCAGAGCTGATTCCTACACTATACAAATATCTCATCCAGGTTTTCCCCAACTTTCTGGACAGCTATATTGGACTTTATTAGTAGACACTGGAGGAGGAACAGCAGAATATCAGAGAGAAAATCTGCTAGATGGGTTTTATAGGGGAATTTCAACCTGGGTGCTAATGGCAAATGTGATTACAGCAAGCCATGACATGGCAGCCTACTGGAAAGTATGGTTAAAAATCATGCATGTTGGGGGAAATAGTTGTATTCAGGGGTTTCACTTAATGGTAGCAAGATTTCTGACTTACTGTGGTGACTTATTTATCTAGTCATTAGTCTTTAAGTGGCTCCAAAGCCCCAGTACATTTAGGTAATAATGGGTAACACCCATGCATTTGGCAAAGTGCAGCACTGCATTATGGGGGATGCTATGAATCTGTCTCCAAATATGTGTGAAAACTTGTAAAGTAAGAAAAAATAAGTGATATGAATGTCTTGTGGCCACTGTATCTAAACCTGAACAAGAATAGGAAAGTAAATTATCCAGTACCTGCACTTCCCCATCACTAGTACCAACAGCAAGACAAGTTCCTTCTTTTATCCAAGCAATAGATGAAATGTATTTTGCACTGGAATTTAAATCAATGCTTTCAATGCTTTGGTGGGTTTCTCCATTCCAGATGTATGCACAAGATCCTAGAGCAACAGCAATGAGATTTTCATGGTTCCAGTCCAGTGTGTTTAGGTCTAGAAGAAAACTACTTAAAATTACTACGGTAAAGTTAAAAAAGATAATATTTAATTATGGAGCAAATTGTATTGTTATTTAATTGGAATACTATCCAGGAAAAAACAAATAAGGTTACTTAGGTGAACCACGCTCTTACCATATCAACCTTTATGAACTAGTATATTATTTAACTGTAAGGAAGTATCTAACTTAATGTTTCTGCTGCTGTCATTCATTAGACTCATTAAGCCTGTCATTCAGTGTGACAAACGTGATATTTGCTGTGCAATTGGCCCCTAAAAAGCACACAACTGTGGCTTGACCAGTGGTGTAGCAATGGGGGGAAGTGGGCATGCCCCTGGCTGCAAAGCACTTTAAAAGTGCCCAGTTGCACAGCAAATACACCCTTATTTAATAATGGTTTAGATGAAGGCAGTCCAAAGCAGAGTGCCTTCATTAACTTCTGTTTGTCCCTGTGCAGGAGCAGGGCTGGGTTGATGCAGCCCAGCCCTGTCCCTGGTGCTGTCATCAGGATGGGAGGGGGAGAAGGCAGGGGAGGGAGCTCCATTCTGGGGTTTGCGCAGCCTGCACTGGAGGTGGGGCATGAGTGGATTGGAGGTGGATTCATCCACCCCCGCCCCAGGACAAGCTGGGCAAACCCCAGGATGGAGCTCCCTCCCCTGCCTTCTTCCCATGTCATCCTGACAACAGCAACAGAGCTGTGGGAGGGAGCGGCAGGGGCAGGGGAGAGAGGCTGCAGACACTGGATCAGTTCC
>NW_017729024.1:145865346-145866320 GCF_001723915.1 Gavialis gangeticus | reverse complement strand
AAGGCAGGGGCAGGGGAGAGAGGCTGCAGACACTGGATCAGTTCCAAAGTGGAGCTCAATACTCCCCCACCCCACAACCAAACAGCAAGTATTTGGGGGGTTGCTGTAACTCATGGAGCTTTCTGTGAAGCACCATGAGTTACAGCGGAGAGCTGCACATCTGTCAGTATCCTCAATTACTCTGCCATTACCATATAACCCAGCACTAATCATGATTCCATGTATACCTTTGTTTGAAAGCTATTAGCAGCAGTAGTATTAGAAGAGGTAAATAGGTATATAGTAAACTCTGGTTAATTCCCAGTGCTAGGGGAATTGCAGATAAATGCTGAATTATTCAGTGGGACCAATTATCAAGAATTATTAGGAATAATGGGAGGAAGAAATGGAAGTTGGAAGGAGATGGGAACAATCACAAATTAAAACATAGTAAAGAATTATCCCATAGGCAGATTGCCTTATTTACTCAAATATAAGGCAAGCCTAATTATAAGGTGGCCCCTCTCCCCCAATAATTAGATGCTATATATGGAAAAATTATAAATTTGATATAATTTTCCATAGTCATGTAATTTGTGGTGATGAGGGACTGCTCTTGGGCTCTCCCTCTAGCTTACTCCTATGCCCTTTTGGTTAGGGACAAGCAAATCAAGGGGACATCAGAACCCCAAGGCTTCTGGGCTTAGGGCTTGCACATAGTATGCCTGCCATAGATTTGAGAGTACCTGAAGCCCCTGACTAAAGAATATAGGACATAGGATACTTGCTGGTGGTAGCACCACACAGATTTGAATGCTTGAGCTCTGTTCAGTCAATAGAATTAGGAACTGATTGCTAATTTGTCCTGAGACACAAAATTATGAAGTTGTTTAAATCCAGGCAACACTGAGCATAATTATACAAACACGCATGCACACACACATATATATGTGTATATATGTACGTGTGTGTGTGTGTGTGTGTGTGTGTGTGTG
>NW_017729024.1:145864703-145865169 GCF_001723915.1 Gavialis gangeticus | reverse complement strand
GTGTGTGTGTGTGTGTGTGTGTGTATATATATATATATATAGTCATGCTCAGTGTTGCCTGCATTTAAACAACTTCATAATTGTTTACCATTACTGAGCACATGCTGGTTTTAGCAGCAGTTCAAAAATAGGCAATGTATTTAATGTCTTCCTTATATGGAAATATAAGATGAGGGGCTTTTTCCCCCATGCTGGCTCGGAGAGGATCTTATCTTATATTTGAATAAATATGATAACCACAGTTTATGTATTACTATATTGTCCATAAGCCTCAGTTGGGATTGGGGTGCCACTGTACTGAGCACATCACAGGCACAGAAAGAAACAAATTTCTGCCTTCCTGTTTGTTCTGGGTATCAAGGCTAAATCCAAGATTCACTCCTCTATACAATACAAAAATGTAAGGAAAAATAAAATAAAAGAGCTTGCCTCATGGTAGAACTCCATAGGTCTCATGTGGTATTTG
>NW_017729024.1:145861236-145864658 GCF_001723915.1 Gavialis gangeticus | reverse complement strand
CCCCCCCCCCCCCCCCATTTTAAAAGTTCCCACTTTCTGCTACAAGTTCAGCCTTTCAAGCAGAAGAAAAGAGTAGCTTACAGTAATCATTGCGGAAACCAGTAATATGAAACCTGACTTCTGGCTCCAATGGCAGGAAAGGTTCGGTGGCATGAGAAACTCTGTGAAGAGTAAATTCATTCTGGATTCCATCTTGGCAACCTGCATGTAAAAATTCAAAGTACGTGATTCACTTTTAATGAAATGCCACCAATTTCCCTGAGACAAAACCTCTTTCTATTCTGAACATCAATGTGTGGCCATGGCTAATAGGAGGGCCAGAACAAACCAAACACAGGTTACAGCAGCCTTGATGCTACTCTAACTTACCTTGGGATATGGCAGGCCCATAACCAGGCCCAAAATATGACAAACCTAAAATAGATGAAAGCTACTCTTTCTTCACTCATCCCTACAAGGAGTGCACATCAGCCAAAACAGAGAATCAACCCTGCTATATTTCATTTCAGATAGATGTTACTGAAGGTGACCACTGAGTTTTTCTCCCACTTTGGTTTTCTGTCAAAAGGCCTCAGAAGGTTGCTTAGATGCTGTTACCTCAAAACCTAAAATGTATCAGTTAACTTGGCTTCTTAATAAACATGGTTATTTGGTTTTAAGTTCCCATCAAACAAGTTTCCCCCCCAACAAAAAACCGCAGAAAAGAGTTCTGACATCATGCCAGGCTTTGATAGTTTTAATCACTCCACCTTAGGTATGCAAAGGTGAAGAAGTGAGAAACAGAAGAGAAACAGCAGTAAAATGCAAGCACGAGCAAGCAGATCAGTCAGCCTTGTGGTCATCATCTGCAGTCGGTGGTTAAGACCCCAAACACTGCAGCAAAGAGCTAGAATAATAGCAACGAGATTTTTTTCTATGAGTAAGAAACTACCTTGTAGTAATGTTCAGAGAACGCTGAACTGGGAATTTGTTTTTGTGCCCTTTCCCTTTGTGTTTTAACTTATATATATAACTCATTAAAAATAAACAAAGAGCAACTGCTCCAAAGCATACAAAAGGAAAATATTTTACAAGCAATCTAATGCATACGCTGTCAAAAATAAACCTTTATTATCATATGCTCTTTCAGTCTGTCATGTAGCTATAACCTGCATGCACACATACAAGTGTGAAGAGCTTTCAGTGTACAGGTTTTTCCTGTAGTAAGTGGCAAATCATTAATTTATTATGCACTTTGAGCAGTTCTCCAGCTGTACCCCGACATCCCTCTCCTCAAGATTCATTCTAGCATGCCGAAAGAAATGCTTTCTTCTCTTTCAATAGTAAAAGTATACTCTTACATTCGAAAACTATACTTGTCTGAGACCAAAGATGAGCTAGAATTGGCCCTGGGCCAGTAACTTTTTCAGTCCATAAAATGTTGGCACTTTCAAGTCCTGTAGCTCTAAAGGAATTACGAGAAAGCATTTTCCAGCTGTCCAGTGGGACATGCAACACACAGTTACAACCTTGGATGGACCAAGTTAATTAATTATAAAGATGTGGCATTTGATGGCATAGAAAAATCATTTAGGTTCCTTTTACAGCCCTGTATGAACTCCTTCTGATCCCAGTTCTGTTTGACTAGTGAAAACTATGGAACCTCATATCACTGATGGAGGAATAAAATAAAATAAAATGCTCACAAAAAAAATGTAAAGATTCTCCAAAAGATCCCTAAAATACCTCTCTTCTGTAATAAATGTAGCATATACAGAGTACAGGACAGTGCAATCTGTTACAAGGGATGGGATGAGATATTTAAACCACCTGAGGGGTTTTTTTGTTCCAAAATGAAGTCTGGAAAACCACAGTGTATTAATGTATTCCATCAGTGTATACAGAGGTGTTACGTACATGGGGGCTCCTTCTCCCCTGCTCCCCTCCCCACCCCCAGGAAGAGGACTGTCACCTAAAAAATGTAAAATTTTCAACATGTCCATCATCTTAGCACCCTCCCCTCCCCCCGCAGCAAAAATAAAAGTTGGCGCCTATGAGTGTATGAGTGTGCGTAACATACTTTTTCTAGACATAGAAGATGAAATTTAGTTAATCACATTCCTTTGAAATATTTTGCACATGCATTAAAGATTAACAAGTATTTTTCAATGAGATGTAGGCTACAAAGTGCCTACAACACTACTGAAAATGGGACATATGCACATATTTAACTGAAGTAACTTGTATAAGAGTATACAGCAGGATACAGGATGCCCAATACTTAGTCCCTAGTTCCTAGGTAGTGCTCTGATTACTCCTCCTCCTACCCCCACCATTTCTACTAACTTCACAGAAGTGATTCCTTATTCACACCAGTAGACTAAGAGCAGAATCAGACTCCTAAGGGGAGCATTTCCAGTGCACACATGACAGTTAGAGCAGTGATTTTCAACACTTTTTCATTTGCAGACCCCTAAAAAATTTCAAGTGGAGGAGCAGACCCCTTGGAAATTGAACTGTAGTGCAGACCCCTTTGAATTGTAAGTGCGGGTATTCACATACTTTTGATTGATCATAATCATGTTTTGCAGACCCCTTCAATATAATCTGTGGATCCCCAGGGGTCCATGGACCACAGGTTGAAGAAACAATAAGTTAGACACTTCATCTTCACCTTCTGCGTAAAGTAGATGCCTAACAGCTGTTTATGCCTTTAAAAGTCTTCTTCTCCATATGTAAAAGTCCTAAAGATTTTTGCACCACAATAAGAGAGAACTCAGGGAAGCACGCTTTGTTTGAGGAGGATAAGGCTGTAACTGCCCTGTCTCTCTCTGCAGTCTGAATCATGAAAGCATAGGGTTGCCATACGTCCAGGTTTTCTCAAACATGTCCTCTTTTTGTGTCCTCCCATCTCCATCCAGGCAGTTTTTTTAAAATATCAGCAAATGTCTATGACTTTCCTCTGCCTCTGCTCAGCATTAAAGGCTTTCCTGGTACTTCCTGGCTTGCCCCAGCAAGAAGCTGCTTGGGACTGGGAGGAGTCGGGGAGGGCATTTGGAGGCAGGAGCATTACATGCATCTACTCACAAGCCCTGGCAGCTGCATGCAGGTAAGGCCAGGGCTTGGGGGGGCAGGAGCTGTGGATGGGTGTAAATGAGTGTGTGTGTGTATGTATAGGTTTGTGGATGGGTATACAAGAGGGGTGAGTGCCTGCCGGTGCCTGGGCTGCAGCAGGGTGGGGGAGACAGGGGAAGTGCCTGCCCCTTCAGCAGGGAAATAGGGTGAAGGGGTTCTTTGGGGGCATCCGGGAGCTGCATGGGCAGCAGAGCTAGGGGACAGAGGGCTACAGGTCAGGAGTGAGGGACATTGGCAAGGCTGGGGTTGGGGGGACTGTGGCTTGGGAGTGAGGGGCAGCAGGGGGGCAGGGGACTGTGGGTCAGGAG
>NW_017729024.1:145857480-145860928 GCF_001723915.1 Gavialis gangeticus | reverse complement strand
GGGCGGCAGGTTGGGAGTGAGGACACCAGCATGGTCTGTGGGGCCGGGTACTGTGAGTCGGAAGGGCGGGGGGGGCTGTGATTTGGAGTCAGGGGCAGGGCACAGGCATATCACTGCCCCCCCCCCAAACAAGTACCCTCTTTTTTGAAACTGGAAATATGGTAACTCTATGAAAGCAAAACATTCACATGATTGCCTCAAACTGTGATTGCCTCAATGATGACAGTAATGGACTTATAACCACAGCTGCCCAACTGCATTTATAACCACTACTGAGAGTTGAAAACCCTATATTTTTGAAGGCACATGGAGTTGCTGCAGCCATAGAAAGTTGTTTCTGTCTGTGGCATTACCAAGTGCCTGTGTTTGTGTGCAAAGCTGCAGAGGCAGAGGGATTCTTGTTGCTCTGGAGTCTGGCAGATGTAATTTCCATCAAGCAATAGGTAATATTGCTGGATAGAAACTGTCACGCCATATAACCTGATTCTTATTCAGGCAGTCTATCCAGAGAGGAGAAAACACCCTGGGGACTTGCTCTGCCAGCAATCACCAGCAAAGGGAGCTGGAGAACTGCTGGCAGAAGCTGTCATTCCCCCATCTTCAACTATGCTGCTAATGAGAAGTGAGCTCTGAGCAATACAGCTGAGCTCCCCCCTAGGTGGAGGAGATGCTCCCCTGACCCATGCACAGAGTAGGAGAGACCCATGTGAAGGGAAGCAGAAGATTGGAGCTCAAACTCTCCTAGGACACCTTGCTTCTGTGTATGTGCTTTTCTCTCTCCTTTTCTTGCCCTCCTGAAATTTTTCCAAACAAATTCCCTCCTCCTTTCAGATTCCTATTGTGTACAAGTAAAGCATGTCAGTGTTTGTTTACTCTCTGGTTCTTATATGAAGAGATGCTAAATTGCTCCTTAAAAAGCATCTTTGAAGGTCGACATCTGCTGAGGCACTCTAGGGCAACAGAGTTGAGTAAAAGTCGCAGAAGTGATTTATGCTGACTTGCATGAAGTAGGAGAGTGAGAGTTGATGGCAGTCTACCCTGGGATGCTGGAGGACCTGGCCAAACACTATTACCCTATAAGTAACATGTCACATATTCAAATGAAAATGTGATGCAAATGAGTTTCAAGTTATTCTACATTTAACAAGTAACATCTCTGAGGCTGGATCACCGTTTTTGTGGTTCATTATCAGGTGATAAATTGTTAAAAATGCATGGCATGTTACAATTTATCGCATGATAAATTTATGACGATTTATTGTGAGATAAATGAGTGGCCTAGATGGTCACAATTCACATGGCCAGGTTTCAAAGTTTCACAAAGACAATCAAAATACCAAGGAAGATTACCCAAATTAAGCTAACAACTGGGGCTAACAACTACCTACGGCTGTCTTTGTAGATGGGCTAAATGCCATCTTCTTAGTGTCTCACATTGGAAGAGCCCATATTTAGGGCCATGGAATTAAAAATAGTTCTTTCACCCTCTAACTAGTTAAAATTAGTGAAGCAAAAAAAAATCACTGACAGAAAAGAGGAAATCTTCCCACTTAAGTATCTTGAAAAAACTCTTGAGACATCTCTCTGAAAGCTTGATTCAGGAAGGGACGATTTTGCTTATCAGCATGGCTATTCAGAGCTGTCAGATATTGCTGGTGTGCTCTAAAGCCCAAAGATGTAAACAGTAAAACTCCCATTAATTACATGGTTTGGATCAAGCCCTAACTGCTGACAACTCGAGTTCAGAACATAGAAATACTAGAAATAGAAATAGAAAACAACTGTCCAGTGTGTACTGGTAGTTTTCACTGTGCCAGCAACATACCTTCCCAGATGCATTCCATATTTTCACAGATCTTCATTCTACCATTTTCTGGGAAACTGACTCCATACTTTTGGACCATTAACATCTGAGTGAGACATTTCTGCAAACATGTTCAAATGAAACATTGGTAAGAAGGAATATGGAGGAAAATAGATTTTACATATTGTGTGTGATATCATATTACGATGATGTGTACTTCCACAGCAATTTCCATCTTTGAGGTCCAACACTCTTTACAAACATTCATAAAGCAACCTTCAAACTACCCCTTTACTATCACCCCCATTGTACAGAAGAGGAAATGGGGATACAAAAAGGGCCAGTGACTTGGATTCTGTCTCATAAAAGGTCTATATAGGCACACACAGACATTACATTTAGACCAGTCTAAGTGAACGTAGATCGATTTAAACCCATACTCATATAGAAGTTCAGCATACATAGATTGGTCTAAAAATGGTGCAAGCAATCTAAGATAGACCTGGTGAGAGGCACACTCAGTTCAGGTTGATTTAGGTTAGACCAATGCATCAAACTTCTATACTGTTTCCCTATTGATTCAAGTTAGATTACAGTTAGGCAGATGCTTCTGGCAACTTCAGGAGCAGGTGACATGTGGCCAGCTGCCTCAATGCTGCAGGTAGAGAACACTGGAAATTTCCAGGCCAGGAACATGGGGTATTGCCAGCATCATGGAGCATCTGCTGGAAGCCCCTGGAAAGGTTGAGGTCATGGGAGTGGCCTATCCAGTGGCACCGCAGTCACACTGAAGCAGAGGCTGCATCCATCTGCACTGAAAGGGTGACTCATGTGCTGGGACCCACACCTATGCATACCCACCATTCCTTCCATCCATCCTTCTATCCACCTCCTTATAGCCAGACCCCCATCCACCCAGAGATGCCAAGACCCTCTGAGCACTGCCATGGACCATGGAAAAATCTGTCCCATCCTTCTCCAGTATCCAATGCCAATCACACAACTGGGACTATGGGGAGATGAGAAAACTCATCACCATCAGAGGTAAGGAGAAGACCCAGTACTAGCTCCATGAAGAGCCCCACAACAGGGACATGTTCAAGCGCGTTGCCCAACAGATGCTAACATGGGGCCACAACAAAGACTAGGTGCAGTGCTGAGCCAAGATGAAATGGATGAAGATCCAGTACAAGCACATGCATGACACAAATAAAAAGTCCAGGAGCAGGAGTCACAGTATGCCCTTCTATGAGGAGTTGTCCCATTTCCTCACCATGCATTGCCACCCTACACACAAAATTCTGGATGAATGTAGAGAAGCTTGCATGTGGCACTCCAGGACTCTCCCCCACGCCCATCTGATCTGACCCCTGGGGAAAGTCTATGGGCGCCAAGTGACTCTGAGTCTCACAGCACAAGCAGTCACCGTATTCAATCCTCAAGCAACCTCTGCCCCACCTCATCCCACCCCCCACAATCACAGCCCCATCCCAGTCCTGGACAGTGCACCCTACTCCAAACCCTGAAAGCAAAATAGCCCCCATACCCCATCCCCACCTGGTATATTCAAAGCAGAAGAATGATACTAGAAAGCCAAGGGCAGTGCATGGCAGGACTATTCTTAGGCATCTGGAATGTGGGAAA
>NW_017729024.1:145839781-145852480 GCF_001723915.1 Gavialis gangeticus | reverse complement strand
AATAGCCCCCCTACCCCATCCCCACCTGGTATATTCAAAGCAGAAGAATGATACTAGAAAGCCAAGGGCAGTGCATGGCAGGACTATTCTTAGGCATCTGGAATGTGGGAAACCTCTCTCTAGGTCAGGTCAGGGGTTCAGCATTGTGACAATAGCTGTGGTAATCGTAAACTCGTCCACAGGTGTCAGCTCATCACAGTGGATCCCCAGGTAGTATGCAAGCTGGACTCTCAGGCTGGATGGCAACACTGGCTTCCCCTGCGTGCCTTCAAAGCAGACAGCCCCCTCTCCAGCCATCGAACACCTGTGTTCTGCAGTAAGAGCAGGGCATATTGGCTGGTGTTCCCCCTGGAATAGTGGTAATGTTCATCCCTCCAGGCCCAGCCAACTTTCACCAGGGAAATGTTGAGTGAAGTACCACTCCTGTGTGGACACAGTGCTGAAGTGCCTCTCCTGTAAGGGAAGAACAGGGGGGAGGGGGAGGGGGTGGTGTAAAAGCTCCACCGGCGGTCCCCAGAGTGGTCAGTCCCTGCCTGCTCTGGGGATGCTCCAAGTCCCAGTGGGTCCCCAGGTCCCCAGACACCCTGAGAGAGTAAGGCAAGTGCCTGCCACAGTTCCTAGAGAGGGACACAGCCCCTCCCACCACAGCAACCCATCCCAGCACTGCTGCAGGGCCTGCTGCCCATCCACAGCACAGCCAGGACCCCAGTCTCTGCTGTGCTGGGTAGAGAACAGCCATGCAGTTACAAATTTTGCTGATAACTTCACACAAAGGCTCTGTGTCTACCCTATCAAATGTGCAGAAATAGCACCTGTGCAAGGGAGGACAGTGCACAAAGACATGATAATGGCTCAAGGCCAGGGGGCCAGACAGCTGCAAAGCACACAAGGGATGTCCATGTGCAAGGAGGTGTCGAAGAACCAAGGAGGAAATGCTGCAGGTCTTGGTCACTGTCTCTGAGCACCAGCCATACATAGCTGACTCCTGGCACAGGGAGCTGTGAGACCAGCACAAGGAGACTCCAGAAGTGGAGAAGGGACATCCTCAGGCTGAGGGATGCCTATACCTGGGCTGCTGAGATACAGGAACACGGGCTTGACATGGCCACATGCTGCGGAACTGGTAGAGTCCCAGCACCAGGAGAAGGAGTTCATGGACAAGGTCCTGGGCCACTTTGCAGCTACCTATGTTGCCCCTGACTAGCACCAGTACTGCCTCCCTCAGAGAGCCCACAGTCCCCCCCAGCCGCGGGTGGCAGTAGAGGCTTCCACCCATGCCATGTCCTGCTCTGGGGAATCTTCCCAGAGGTCACAGAAATGGGGATCCCACAGGAAGGACACCTGAATCCTAGGCAGTGGGGAACAGTTTCCTGGACTGGCAGGTGGACCCAGGACAGGAGTAGTGCCACAAGAGAGTGACATGTGCTCCGGGGAAGCAGGAAGGCCCCTGGTGGGGTCCACTCCAGATGGTGGTGGTGGGCAAGAAGAGCAGGACTAGAGTGCCAGGGTCCCAAGTCAAGGGTTGTCTATGACACTGCCCTCCCCACTGAGACAACCCACGCCCTCCTAGGCCTGGTGGTCACCCCATATATGTAGGCCCTCAAATACTTCCAGGAGAATCCCAGTAGGGCACAGGAGCACTCAGAATCAAGGAAAGAGCACAGCTTACCAGCCCGCTGCGCCAGGCTGTCACTGAGAGAGCAGTTGGCATCAGAGCCTACCTGCCCCAACTCATCCAGATGCCAGGCAGGGAATCCAGGTGAGAGCTCTTCCACTCCCCAAAACCCCTCTCTTGGTCCAGGTCCTACTGCAGGGGAGCACCCCAGCCATGGCAGGGATGGGCACCCCGGGCTCAGTCTTGCCACGTGAAGTGGGCCCCAAGTATGGTCAACAGTTGTGGGGTGAGCATTGGGATCCCTGCAGAGGAAGACTGGGCCCCAGGGGTGGGGGGTAAGCAGTGGGGAGGTGGCGGTCTGTAACAGGGAACCCTAGCCCTGTTACCAGAAGGCAGGTGAGCCCCTTTAAGATCAGAACTTTCTGGGCACAGAATGCTGGTAAGGTGGGGGTTAAAAGCTGAACCTGGCCAGCTAGTCAGGTGACCGGAAGGGGGCAGGCCAGGACTATAAAAACCCTGAGCTGGGCAGCAGTAGGGGCCAGTAGGCAAAGGGGAAAGAGTGAGTATAAGAGCTCTATGGAGAGTCTTGGTGAGTGGTCCAGATGCTGCAGGAGGGGAATGACTAAGGGCTCTTGGAGAAGAAGCAGAAGCAGCAGCAGCAGCCCCAGGAGAAGGACCATAGCAGATGGTGAGGAGCAGTAGCACAAACCCCGGAGAAAATATAAACTGGCATGCTGCCTTCTTGAATTATATTTTTGTGGTGATTATAGCTCATGGACATACTATTTATAACTTTTGATGGATTAACACCAGTGGCTGGAGTGAGGCTATTGGGGAAGGAGGCAGCTCATCAGGGAGCCCTGGTGCCAGTGTAGGCACAGCATTGGGGATGCACAGGCCCCCGGTGCCAGTGTGGGCGCAGCCATAAAAGGCCCAAGTGGCCGGGTGCACCTGGAGGTGTGGCTGTATGGCTTGGTTTTTTTTGGACTGAAACAGTGGAGGTTCAGGGCCGCTGCCCAGCTTTGAATGTGCGGTTCACTGCCCGCAGGGCTGGTGGACAGGCCTCTGGGCCAGAGAGGCTGGGCTCTAGACTGGGGGCAAAAAGGAGGGCCACGAGCCCCAAGACCAAGGAGGTAGAGCCTCGGAGTCAAACACCATCTGATGGGTTTAGATGCGGAGGCCTAGCTAGAAAGAGGTGGGGATCAAGGCCTGTGGTGGGGGAGAACCCCAACACATGAAATGCAATAGGCAGGCTCCCATTTACAAGAATATCCATATATTATATCTGTCAAGACGTGTCAGACGAGAAACTTTTTAAGGGGACTTCAAGGGCGCCTCTCATAGGTTGCGCATAACAGACAAAAGATGGCACTGGGGAGGGTGACCTGTTACAGGGTCCCATGAGGGAGCACCAAGAGTGCATAGCCCCTGCTGTGGCAACGCCTCCCACCCCACAGGTGCCTCCCTATCGGCCCTACAGCCACCTCCTGCCCCAGCCCCATAACCCTTTTAGGCAGACAGGGGGTCTGGGGTCACCAAACTGTCCAGCTCCTATATGCATAAGTCTGTTATCTTTACTCCCAAGTCCGGGAATTGGCATGCCAGGTTTAAAGCCTTCTACCCTGTGCCTCCCTTCCAGGTTTGTGTTGAGTTCAGCCTCTGCAACGTTCCTCCTGACCCAAACCCCCTTCCCATTCCCCCTCCAGGTTATTTTATGCCTTTCACACCTCCCCTACCCCTGAATGCCCCTGCCCTGCAGCCCTCCCTCCTCAAATGTTTGCTGGCTTTCATCAAAGGGAAGAGGGACCAAGTTGAGACATGGGCAACATTCAAAAGGTTTTCTTTATTAAAAACAAGAGACAATTGGCAACTGCAACACTGTAAACTGAGGCACATCTCTTCTTTGTACTGCATTTCCCTACCCTCCCAATCCTAGTGTGAGCGTCTCAAGGGATAGGGCAGAGCAAGGGGGCAAGAATGGTGTTCAGGCAACCAAGATTGTGGATACTGCCGCCCAGGATAGAGCCAGAGGCTTCTGGGGCAGGAGATCCATCACCTGGTGCCAGGGAGACTCAAATCCCTCCAGCCCTACTCATCCAGGAAGCACTCCCAGTCCCCAAAGGCCAGGAGGACCCACACTCTCTGTTGCTGTGTGGGCCAGTGCCCCCAACATCAGTGGGGGGCTCTCTGCAACCTCCCTGCACTGCCCATGCTCAATGGGCCATGCCTTGTCTGTGCAGTGTACCATCTCTAACTAAGGCTTCTCAGAACACCTTCCACTGGCCTCGCATATGTTGTGGAGGACACAGGAAGCAATGAGGCATGGCAGGTTTTCCTCTTCCACTTCGAGGCAAGTACTGAGAGCCCACCTGCAGGATGACAGAGAAGTAGCCCTTGCCATTGATAAATGCCCAGGCACCTTGGAATAAGCAGAGGATGAGGATGTGGGGCCATCCACAGCTCCCCACACAACTGGAGAATCCAGCAACCAACAATGGAGCTTGAGGCAGATAAAGCAGTATGCCAGGATGTTCTGGATGACCACACATACCTCCCAAATGGCTTCTATGACCAGGGGCTTGCCCATGCCAAATGGTTGATATAGCAGAGACTGCTGGGGGTCACCAGCTTCATGACAATGATGCCTACCTGCTTCTCTAGAGGGGTGGCCACATGCCAACATCCTGGTGCACAGTGTGGGGGGCCACCTGGGCAATGATGTCCATGAAGGTAGCCTGGTGCATGCAGAAGGACTGGACCCACTGCTTGTCATCACAGGTGTCCAGGACAATCCACTCCTACCAGTTGCTGCTGGTGGTATGGGTTCCAAACCAGTGCTTGATGGTCTGGAGGTGGTGCCACAGCAGCCTGGCATCCATAGTGTCCTGGGTAGCTTCATCCCCATCAGCAACTTGGAAATCAGTGGCCCAGTCCAGGCCATTTGACAGGTACAGGGTGCAGTAGCTAGCCCTGTGTGAGATGGCCAACTGCTGGTTCAGGGGCAGGAAGCCATGTCCCATGACAAACAGCTGCCAGATCATGTTCTGATGGCCACATGTGATGTCCTGCAATCTTCTTCAAAAGTTACGTGGGGCAACAAGCAGAACATGTTACACCTCCTGGGTCTGCATGCTTGGACATGAGTGGTGAGGCACCATGGCAGGGTGTGGGCAGGTCAGGACACAGAGGCACATGCAAATCATGAGGGAGGGAACCCACTCTGGGGCTCTTCTCAAAGCCTCAGGTCGGGGACCCAGGGAGGGTCTGCAGTAATGTGGTGGAAGGTTGGGAGCATGCTTACCCACACCAGGCAGGCAAATCAGGGGAGGTTCAGGCACTTGGCTGTACTCAGCTGTCTCCAGGAGCCCAAGGAGCCTACAGGGCACGTTGGGAGGCATGCAGGAGCACCTCCCACCTGCAGCCTCAGGCCAGTGCAGGCTGCCTGCACGATCCCCCACCAGGAGGGTGAACGTGAGGGGGGTGGGGAAATTCAGCAGGTTCACTGGGGAAGCTATGGCAGGCCCACTGGGGGGACTGTCGGAAGGAAAAAAAATGCTGGTTCAGTCTGCTTTTTCATTTGCAAACAGGTGGAAGTATAGCTGATGGTTTCAGCAACACATCAAGATTAGCTATCACAAACATTGATTAGCTAACATGTTATTAATCTCACCATAAGGACGAGATGTTGCTTCTTCACAATCCCTTTGTAATAATCAGCAGAAAAGTTTCACAAATATCATTTTAAAAAAATGCCCCAGACATTCTTCTAAACTAGACCCTCCTTGAGCGACATTTTATTCATGATTCATACAGAGAACTTGGCAAAAACCTAATATGATTACTTGAATATGAATGTCTCTAAAACAAGTGCAGACACTTAGATGGAAGACCTACTGTACAGAAAAGTATTTTTGGACCACGCATTCACTGGAATGTGAAGGAGATCTTATTCTTGATCTGCCCCATTCCTTTATGCTACCACGCAGAATAAATACTCTCTCTCAAATATTCTTTCTCTCTTTAAATAGGCAGTCATATTATTATATCTGTATCTTCCCATACAATTTCAAGAAACACTGGCCAATATTTTGCAATCTTTCTGCAAAATTATAAAAAAGACCCTACACAAGAGGCTGGACTGTCCAAAGGATATGACACTGGATTAGGAATCAGAACCCTTGTGTTCAAGCTTAGCTTCTGCTACTGATCTACATATGCCCTTTACTGAGGATTAGACTAATTAGCTGCAGAGTAAAGCATCACAGTCTACACGTGTGAAGGTATTAGGCCACAGTAAACTAATTAACACCTACATAAGATAGCACTGTCAGAAACAGTACTATCTTAAGGTGGAGTAATTAACTGTAAATAAATGCACATGTAGACACTGAACACAAGCGTAAATTGCGCCCAGTCAGCCCAGCCATCAGGGGGCCACACTTCTGCCTGCTACCTAGCCACATGGCTCTGTACTTTCAGCACCCTTGTAATCCAGCCAGCCCCTCCACTGCCTGATGCCAGGGGCAGAGCAAGACAGAAATGGCCCTGGTGTAACCTGCTCCACTCCAGTTTAAATTGCTGCTGTCCCAGGAGCACGTGTAGACACTGAGCTCAGGAGTAGTTTACTCCACATCAAACTGCTCCAGAGTTTATTGTTTCAAATTAATTGCACATGTGGGTACACCCAGTGTAACATTAGGCAAGTGGCTTGCCTTTCTGTGCATCAGTGTCCTTTGAGATCTGAGGAGGAAAAGTGCTATCCAAGTATCACTGCCACTTTATATAAGGTACCCACAACCATACAGAGAACTGGAATTAAAAAAAATTAAGTGTATGAATCAAATAAATTTACTAAACTTGCATAACTTTTGTATTTGAACTATAAAACCTACCATCAAAATCAATAGACTCTGCTATAATTCATGGAAAGCACTGCTGATCTTGAAAGAGAACTTCCTAGAATAGCAGCCTTGATTAGACAAAGGACCGACCATCTTCAGTGACTATGTTTTCTAGAAGGATATACAGGAATGGCCTTCCCACAATATTTGATGCATAGAAAAGCCAAGTATTAGAAAACAGCAACCACCCCGCTGTTTGAATAATGAGCTTGACATGATGACTATGTATAATGATTAAAAACAAATGTATTGTCTGTTGCATGACATTAATCGATACAAGCAAGAACACTGAAAATTTCCATTTTTTCTCAAAGGCACTCCACTACGTGGGCTGTTCTTGATAAATCATTCATAACAGTCCATACAGATTACGTGACCAACACCCATCCCTCAACCTTTATCAGCCCCCACAGTGGTCAACAATACAAAATGAGTGGGGAAATGGTGTCACAAATATCCTTTTATAACAATAATGAAGACACTTACACAATCTCCTCAGGGGGTAGGGCATGCATCTTGTGGGTTTCATCAGTTAGGTTTCAATTTTGGTTTGCAAGATGGTAGATTGGAAGAAATTGACAGAAGATGAGATAAATGAAACTAAATTAGCCACAAGCAACAGGGCAATTTGAAATAACATTTATGTTGAGGGTGCTATGGAGTTAGTTGTTATAATCACTCTTTAACATGTTAAAAAGGTAGAATATATTTAGGAGAGCCTAGGAGAAGGAAGCAAAACATATCAAGGGGATAAATATCTGGAAAGTCAATATCCTGTCAGCACATTTGGAATATTGCACTACTTGCCTGTTCACTTGTACTTTCAGCTGTTCTTCTATTTCTTCCTTGTGAGTCTTCCCTGTAAGTCTTGTGATATCTGGCATTCATATTTATAACAGGTTCCGTGGCAGAGGTTTTGATAAGCATAGGAGAGGTTACTGCAAAACAGGTTTTAATGGGTACATTTCCTTCAGAGGTAGGTAATATATTTGTTTAAGAGGAGGCAAAGAAACAATACCCCTAATTCACTGCTCATTCAGTGAGTCAGCAGTGAGCTCCTGTGATCCACATAGCTTCAAGTTCCCAGTAAAAATTACTACAGGACCAGCCCATTCACTGGCTGCTTCCCATAACTCCTAGCTACCAATACAAAAGAGGACAAATAAAAGCCCGCATCTTCTCCTGAGGCCTGTACCTCTGTACATTAGACGAGATCCAGGAATGCAAGGCTGTGCCACACCATGAAACCAGCAGATATCCATACCTGCAATTAGCAGTGGGGAAGTGAGGCCTTTATCATCTCCCCCAGCCAGCAGCCCAGGAGCATTGCAGATATTCTCAGCGTTAAGAATGCACAATTCCAAGCCAGTGCTTTAAAGCACTCAGCCCCCACCCTGACACACGCCAGCAAGAACCGTACAGCCAGATAGAAAGATATAGCTCTTCATTTCCTTTCACCAACCCTTATATTATTTCTCTGCATTTCCATACCATAGGCAAGCTCCATCTATCCCAGAGTGGGTGTCCTTTGTGGTCATATACTATGGGCCCAATTTTCTCTCACAACCACTGTACAGCAGTGTAATTCTTCTGAGATGTTTTAGGCACTAAGCCTTTATGTGCCCCATAAATTACCACAACTTACCTGTGCCACTCCATGTAAATAAGAAAAATAATAGCATCTGTTCACTGGGAATTGGTTTTCCAACAACGTACATTACACCAATATAAATTATGCCAAACCATTGCTTTTGGTCACCATCAGCTTTGGCTGGACTAATAAGGAAAGTCTCTGGAGCTCTTTGTTAAACCCAAGAGTGATCTAATCCCCCAAGAAACTGTTCCTCTCTATTTTGACTGACCTGGAATTTTTGGGATTGCTTCAGGTGTCCTTGTTAGCTCAGACCCATTTGATGTTGAGAGATTAATAGGCTGACATTCTGTGAAAGTTTGCTCCGCTTCACTTCTCATGTGCGCCTGCTGCCACCTTGTGCTAATAGGGCTACTAGCAACAGGAACACTGGATATCAATTTCTTCACGATGGAACTTTTAAACCTTGAATAGGTGGTCTTTCCAGAATCGGGGGTCTATTAAGGGAAGAGCCAAGAGTTTAGCTGCAGTAATAATATAAGAGAAAGTAAACTTCTGTCTAACCACAGATTGGCAAATACTCTCAAGAGCTGAAACAAGATCCCATGGAGTAATATTGCTGATATTATTTTATATCCCTTTAGAAAAGCCTTTTCACCATTCAGTCAATAGCGAACAAATTCTGCCTCCCAGTGTATCACTCCTGTAACTGCACATATCTACAGGAGTTGTAGGAAAAAGAAACCTCCCTGTGTGACCTGAAAATCTGCATAGTACCTCAGATGCCCTGTGAAAAAAATTGCAGCCTCCAGAGTATCTGAGTGAAGTAAAGTGAGTAAATCTATATGGTCATAAATCCATGCATCCTGCCCAGTCTCTTGACCCCCCTCAGTACAACCATCCCAGAGCCCATGTCACATGGAGGCAAATCAGTACCACTGAAGACAAGGTTCCCCAGAGTCCATAAGAAAGGAGAGTAAAGAGCAGCAGAATGCACAGTGACTTGAGCTATACCAGTGAGGGGCAACCTTTATGGCAGGCATGCCATAAGAGAAGTTTGCACCCACTGTGAGCGGCACTCTGATCCTCTTACCATACCCAATTTGTTGCTCTGTTTTCTGCTCCCTGCCCTGTGCTCCCTGCTTGGTCTGTTGCTCTGCTTTCTGCCCCATCTGTTGCTGTGTTCCCTGCTCTCTCAATCACCCATGTCCCACACATAGAGGCTGCCCATGCCACTTGTATAGTGGCTATACGAGCAGACTCCAAATCAAAAGAGAAATGCCAAGTATTTTCAATATTGCTGAGACTCAAGATGCAGTTACTAGTAACAAAGCTGAAATAATGGGCAATTTCAGTTACTTGCATACAAATTGTTCATCTCTCTCTTCAAAAGGATTTTAGAGATGCATTTTTCTTGACACCTGACTTGACTGGTTTGTGGATGAATTAGTTCTAGAGAAGGAGCTGTTCTCATCATGGTGTTAAGTAAAACATAACTGATTCAAATTATACCTGAGCCTTTAATAGTAAAGACAAATGAACCAGTTACCACAAGGTAATCTACTCTGTGTATCTACATTGAATCGGCTACTCTGTATCAATTGCCTGAGTGCTTGCTGTTACCCTATGGTAAAAGCAAGGTGGTTTACCTGTGAAGGCTGAAGAAGATACCTAACATTTACTGCAGGGTAAGAGTCATAGAGAAGTAGGGGTGGAAGAGATCTCCAGAGGTCATCTAGTCCAAACCCCTGCTTGAGGCAGGATCATCTGTATTCAAACCACCCCAAACAAACCATAATATAAATTCTACATAAACCTACCATCAATACAGACCTAACACCCTAACCTGTCACAGGTAAAGCAGGGAAACATGACAGCCAGTGTCCTGCTTTTATGAAATGTTGTCAATATATGCTCAAGAGATCCCAGGGAGAGAGCCATGCTTCCCACCTCCTTCCTTGCCCCAACCTCCACTCAGAGGAAGGCAAAACCCCCTGCAGTCCAGACTAATCTGACCACAGGGTAAAATTCCCTTCTGACCCCAGATATGGTGATTGGTCTGACCCTGAGTGGAGGAGCAAGACCCTCTAGCCAAACACCTCCAGCTTTAGTCCCATCAGGGGCATTGGCACACCCCAGTCAGAGTCCCTAGGTTTGCCTGTAGCCAATACCCAGTGCCTCAGAAGAAGGCTTAAAAACATCCAAGTGCATGTAGCAGTAAGGAGGGGTCAGTGGCAACCAGCAAAGCCCAGAAGCATAGGAAAAACCCACAGTAAAACATATCCATAGCGACACCTAGATCATCCCCAACAGTGGCTATCCAACATCTGCTTGAACATCTCCAGTGATGAAGAGTCCACAACTTCCCTCGGGAGACTATTCCACTTATAATAAATCCCTTACCCCCCCTTATATCAATCCTGCTTTTCACCTTTCACTTTCATCCAAACGCATTCTGCTCTTCTGTCGTCTTTCTCCTGAACTAGGGAACAAGTGTATGCATTTTTGACATACAAGGCAACATCACCATCTTTTCTCCCAGCCCTGTCCTTCCAAGAGTGTAACCCTTGATGTTGACATTCCAATCACAGAGCTGTCCTACCAAGTCTTGGTGATGCCAGTCAGATCATAGTTCTCTTCACAGGCTGCAGCTTCCAGCTCATCTTGTTTATTCCTCATCCTTGCATACATGCATCAGACATATTTTGCATTTTGACCTCCTCACTTCCCTTCTGCACCACTTGTTGCAGTCCTGTAGGTCTCTGGCCCTTTCCCAGAGTTGAACTGCTTCTTCAAATCCTTTCCCATCTGGACTGCGCGCTGTTGCTGGAGGGTTTTGATCACCATCCCCTATGGACATGGGTGACTGGTACCTCCTGAGTCTGGGGGGACACCAGCAGGGTGCGACTGGGGGTGGGGGGTCCCCCAGTGACCATCTGGCAACCAGGGGGGCATCCCTCAGTGGCTGGTCACCGAGCATGCCAGCAGCACAGCAGTGACAAAAGTGCCAGCACTTCCGTATGCGGCATGGTGGCAGCAGTAGTCCCAGCACTCCCACTGCTGACAGAGCCAATTTCAGGAGGGGCACTAGTGCTCTCTGTGCCCCCCTACCAGCCAGAGTGCTCACTGTCGGGAGGGGAGGCACATGCCCCACGTACCCCCCGCCATGTGTCACCTATGCCTATGGAACCTAGTTTAAAGCCCTACTTACTAGGTAGGCCAGACAACCCCCAAAGATGCTCTTTCCCCATTCTCATTAGATGGATCTCATCTCTTGCTAACAGTCCTCTTCCTAAGAACATACATCCATTGTTGAAGAGGCCAAAGCCTTCACATTTAAACCACCATCTATTCCACTGCCTAACTATTCTAACAGTGAAGGAGCTTTTCCTGATCATGCCGATCGACACCTCCCCTACAGACCAGATCCAACACCCGTGGTGCCCGCTCTGGGTGGTTCAGGGCACAAGCTGCACACAGCACCTGCTCCAGTTGCTCTAATGTGGGCACCATGTGTAGCATGAGTTCCAGACTGGATGCCACAGGTGGTGCAATCCCAAACAGACCAGAGTGACCATTGGATCTAGTGTAGCATCCCTATCAAGTAACTTGCCCAAGGTTGCACACAAGGTTTGTGAAACAGCGAAGGCCTGAACTTGAGTCAGCTCCTAACCACTGAATCATCCGTCCTCTAAATATCCCTGTCATGTACATGACAAAAAGAAGCCTGTGAGAGATGCATTGACTTAATTCTGTCTTTAATTCATATTTTGGGGAAAAAATCTCCCCCAGGAAAGCAATGATTTGTGGTGAATTAAAAACCCATTTGTGGAACTAAGGGTGGGTGACCAGTTCACTAGCCCGGGGCACCAATTATAACGGGGCACAGGAATGATAGCTCCTAATGCAACCACTCAGTTTCTGTTACTCTCCTACAAAAGCCAAGCTCTTGCATCAAAGCACTTACACTGAAACTTTTGCTTTAAATAAATCTGTTGTGTAGATAAGCCCCAAGCAAATAAATAAGAGGAGGTGGTAGAAAGACTACAAGGAACCAACAATACTTTAAATGGGAAACTTGTGCTTTTTGCCCCACCGATTTTTTTAAGCAGGAGATGAAATTTCTTGCATTTGAGAGCATTTTTAAAACAATAATCTAGGAATAATAATATTCAAATATAGCATAATAACCATGACTTCGTTCCTAGGTACTATGATAAAATAAATCATCATCATGTCCTCCAAAGAGATTACCTGTAATTTTAATGCAATTTTAAAGTAATTGGTGGGTGTATCTATATGTGTATTTTACTGCAGAGCTGACTAATTAGTAGGGCTGTGTGAAGCTTTGGGTGGTGATTCAATTTGGAGGAGATTTGGCCTGATTCAGTGGCCAAGTCTCTGAATCTGAATCGAATCAGGGGACCAATTAAAAGGTTTGAAAAGATTCGAAGAGCTTCGATGATTCAGACAGTCCCCAGTGGCTGCAGCATGGAACCGCAGCCGGACTCAGAGCCGGTAAGTAGGCAGTGGAGGGGAGGGCTGGAGGAGTGGGGAAGGGACCATGGAGAGACCCTTGCCAGGCCCCAGCC
>NW_017729024.1:145832914-145834781 GCF_001723915.1 Gavialis gangeticus | reverse complement strand
CCCTCATAAAGCATGGGACAGTGGGGAGCAGTGGGGATCACCTCCTGCCAGGCAGGAACAGTGAGTTCAGGGTTTATCTGGGGTGTTTATTTCTTAAAGGGCCAGAGCTGCAGCAGGTGGGGCAGTCATGGGGGGGACTGGGACAGTGGGGGAAGGTCAGGGGCCCCCCATGCAGTGGGGGGCAGCAGGGATCGCCCTCCCAGCAGCATCCAGTGAGTCAGGGCTTTTTTTTGTTTTTCAAAGTGCTGGGACCTGGGGCAGGCAGGGCATCAATTGCTGGGCTGGGAGAGCAAGCAGAGGATGGGCCTGCATGATTCATAGATTTGGCAGCAGCCCAGTGAGTGGTGGTTTTTTTTTTAAAGGGATGGGAGCTGGGGCAGCAGCCAAATCTCCAAATCTGATTCGGCTGAAACGATTCGGGACAGTGATTCAAATGACTGAATCCAATCAGCGTCCCCCGAATCAGCCGAATCCGAAGTGAATACTAGCTGCTTTGCACAGGCCTACTAATTAGCTCCACAGGAAAGCATCAACATCTACTCATGTGCCCCTATTAAGGCACAGTAAATTAATTAACTGTGCTGTAGGATAGCACTGTCTGGGACAAGTACTATCCTACAGTGAAACAGTTAGGTGTGCTGAAATGTATGTGTAGAAGGTGACCCAGGCTGGCTGGGCTGTGACGGTGTTACAGAGGAGGGGATGCTTGCTGGCTAGCCCCACCCTGTAGCACCCTCATGCCCCAGCCAGCTCCTCTGCAACATGTCGACCCAGGGTGGAGCAGCCCTGGGCTGGCAGGCTGACCCACCCAGGCTCCCTGTCAGCTGGGTCTGATCCACCTGGATAAGTGTGCTGAGGTCCTGGGCACATGTGTAAATCCTGTGCCTGGGAGCAATAAACTCCATCATGAAAAGTACCAGAGTTCATTGCTACATGTTAACTGCATGTGTAGATGCACCCTGTTAAATGAAATTAGGACTATGAAAAACTAGGGCCCTTGTACATGTACTTGGCATTTAGTTGCTAAAAATGTTCCTGGTTTAACTTTTCTTTCTTAGTTTCAGACAGCTAAATAAGTAACATGGACATGATTTACCATGCAATGGCTTATGCTACAACTAAATGCTCTAGGGCAGTGTTTCTTAACCCATGATATGCATACCTCTGGGAATATGGGCAGTGGGTACACGGGTGCTGCATTTTGGTCTTTGCCTGCTCAGGCTGGAAGTTCTGGCTGCTGCCCCTCCCACCATGTGCACTGGGGCTTTCATTCCCAAGCATCAGTGTGCCAGAGGATAGGGAGGGAGGCCCTGTGCAGGCAGCTTTGCCCCAGGCCACGGTAGAAAATGCGGGACTGCACTAGGGGGCATGTCAGAACAATTTTACCCTCCTGCTTTTCAGTACTACTTTACTGCCAGGTGGCATTTTAGGACACAATTTGATATTTCGGTTGGTTTATTTCCTTGGGTCATGCCAAGTTGCTTTTTTTGCAGGGAATTGTTAGCAGTTTTGCTTGAGACACTTAGGGCTACATAAGGGTACATAAAGGACCTGGCTCCCCACCCCCACTGCCTCTCTGTGTTGGCATCTGGGTATTGTGTACCCAGGTTACCCAGGCTAAAGACTGAATAAAAACATTACTACAGGAATTTTTATGTAAAACAGAAAGAATCCTGTGTCTCCGGTCATTTGTATCCTGTGGCAGGATGGGGCCTGGGGTGCCATGACCTCCCCTAGCGCCCCCTACCTACCATCCCAGATCAGGTTTAATGCACCCTCGATATCTCGCCCACCACGTCTTTGATGGTAACATTGAAGGGAGGCTGCCTTTCTAACCCTCCTTGGCACGGTGCCTGGAGATGTCCCA
>NW_017729024.1:145827326-145827914 GCF_001723915.1 Gavialis gangeticus | reverse complement strand
AAATATAGCATAATAACCATGACTTCGTTCCTAGGTACTATGATAAAATAAATCATCATCATGTCCTCCAAAGAGATTACCTGTAATTTTAATGCAATTTTAAAGTAATTGGTGGGTGTATCTATATGTGTATTTTACTGCAGAGCTGACTAATTAGTAGGGCTGTGTGAAGCTTTGGGTGGTGATTCAATTTGGAGGAGATTTGGCCTGATTCAGTGGCCAAGTCTCTGAATCTGAATCGAATCAGGGGACCAATTAAAAGGTTTGAAAAGATTCGAAGAGCTTCGATGATTCAGACAGTCCCCAGTGGCTGCAGCATGGAACCGCAGCCGGACTCAGAGCCGGTAAGTAGGCAGTGGAGGGGAGGGCTGGAGGAGTGGGGAAGGGACCATGGAGAGACCCTTGCCAGGCCCC
The DNA here is from genome assembly GCF_001723915.1 of Gavialis gangeticus. Taxonomy (NCBI): domain Eukaryota; kingdom Metazoa; phylum Chordata; order Crocodylia; family Gavialidae; genus Gavialis; species Gavialis gangeticus. The sequence continues at coordinate 145,827,500 of NW_017729024.1, read as the reverse complement.
AGCCCCTCCCCTGCTCCCCCATGGCTGCCCCAGCTCCTGTCCCTTTAAAAAAGCAGCCCCACTCACCAGGTGCAGCTGGGCAGGTGAGGAGATCTCCGCTACCCCCATTCCTTCACGCTGTGTGCGGTGCTCTGCCACGAGCCCCCCACCCACTCGTCCAGCCCCCCCCCATGG
>NW_017729024.1:145824843-145826807 GCF_001723915.1 Gavialis gangeticus | reverse complement strand
CCAGCTCCTCTGCAACATGTCGACCCAGGGTGGAGCAGCCCTGGGCTGGCAGGCTGACCCACCCAGGCTCCCTGTCAGCTGGGTCTGATCCACCTGGATAAGTGTGCTGAGGTCCTGGGCACATGTGTAAATCCTGTGCCTGGGAGCAATAAACTCCATCATGAAAAGTACCAGAGTTCATTGCTACATGTTAACTGCATGTGTAGATGCACCCTGTTAAATGAAATTAGGACTATGAAAAACTAGGGCCCTTGTACATGTACTTGGCATTTAGTTGCTAAAAATGTTCCTGGTTTAACTTTTCTTTCTTAGTTTCAGACAGCTAAATAAGTAACATGGACATGATTTACCATGCAATGGCTTATGCTACAACTAAATGCTCTAGGGCAGTGTTTCTTAACCCATGATATGCATACCTCTGGGAATATGGGCAGTGGGTACACGGGTGCTGCATTTTGGTCTTTGCCTGCTCAGGCTGGAAGTTCTGGCTGCTGCCCCTCCCACCATGTGCACTGGGGCTTTCATTCCCAAGCATCAGTGTGCCAGAGGATAGGGAGGGAGGCCCTGTGCAGGCAGCTTTGCCCCAGGCCACGGTAGAAAATGCGGGACTGCACTAGGGGGCATGTCAGAACAATTTTACCCTCCTGCTTTTCAGTACTACTTTACTGCCAGGTGGCATTTTAGGACACAATTTGATATTTCGGTTGGTTTATTTCCTTGGGTCATGCCAAGTTGCTTTTTTTGCAGGGAATTGTTAGCAGTTTTGCTTGAGACACTTAGGGCTACATAAGGGTACATAAAGGACCTGGCTCCCCACCCCCACTGCCTCTCTGTGTTGGCATCTGGGTATTGTGTACCCAGGTTACCCAGGCTAAAGACTGAATAAAAACATTACTACAGGAATTTTTATGTAAAACAGAAAGAATCCTGTGTCTCCGGTCATTTGTATCCTGTGGCAGGATGGGGCCTGGGGTGCCATGACCTCCCCTAGCGCCCCCTACCTACCATCCCAGATCAGGTTTAATGCACCCTCGATATCTCGCCCACCACGTCTTTGATGGTAACATTGAAGGGAGGCTGCCTTTCTAACCCTCCTTGGCACGGTGCCTGGAGATGTCCCAGTCTGTGCCCTGCCTTCAGTGACATGGCACACCCTAACCTCCAGGGCCTGTCTCGGGCTCGCGATTCCCGCAGCCCTCACCGGGGCCTGTCTCGCGCTCGCAATTCCCGCAGCTGGGGCTCAGGTGGCCATAGCTGTCCCTGGCCCCAGGACCCCTTTTCAGGTCCTACACCCCACTAGGGCGTCTCCCAAGCGGGGCTCAGGCAGCCTCAGCCTTACCTGGCCCCCAGACTCCCTTTTTGGGTCCTACACCCCACTGGGGCTTCCCACAAATCAGGGCTCAGGCAGCCTCAGCCTTACCTGGCCCCCCAGACTCCCTTCCCAGGTCTCACGCCCCACCGGGGCTTCTTGCCTGCACCCACACTGGGCTCCTCCCAATGCTGCCCACACTGGGGCCAGGGTCAGGACACCCCAAAACACAGCACCCTCTCCAGCGCCAGGAACCCCCACTCTACTGGGGAGCTCCCATGAGGCCTCCTCCAACCCCTACAGCCTCACCCAGTCCTCCGGTGTTATACAACAACAAAACAGAAAACACAAAGCCCCTGGGCTATAATGTAAATCCCAACCAACCTGGCTATCCTCCATGCATATCCCTATCAGGGTTTTCTCCACCTAGTATCATCATACCAACGTTGCTCAAGCCATCAGCCTTCCCTGCTATGCCTGCCCTGCTTGCTCCAGCAGAGCCCCAAGCCTCCTTGGCTGCCAGAGGGGAACCCTTCTGGTCTCAGCCTGGCTGTTTATAAAGGCCAGGCCCTGCCCCCTTCTGGTCAGCTGACCAGACTGGTTGCCCCAGCAACCCACACCTGTGCTGCCCTGGTGACTGGCAGCTGAGCTCATT
>NW_017729024.1:145811435-145819843 GCF_001723915.1 Gavialis gangeticus | reverse complement strand
ACTACTGTTGTCAGTAGCAGGCACCTTAGTGCCCTGCTACATATCCTCACATCAAATAGCAGGATTTTTGCCAAAGCTGAGAACCAACGTGGGGGTGGCCTGGGGTTCTTATTGAGATTGATTAAGTTTCCTTAGCTACTGGGGATCTCCATGCCCAGGACAACTTCCCCCAAAGTGGGGTTGGGGGGGCCATGATCAGCCTACTCCAACTCCCTCTCCTCCTCCCCGCATCACTACACACTGGCTAGCATGAGCTAACACCCCCCACCCTCACACGGCAGAGGCATGATGTGGGTTGAGGTGAAGAAAGAAATAGCCCAGGCTCAATGAAACAGATACTACATGTTAGGGTTCTCTTCCAGAATTGGCAAAAGCCTGCTTAGCTGAGACTTGCACTTGGCAAGCCATGCACTTTATTTGCTCTGTTCATCAGTCACCCACCCCCCACATTTCTGAGGTTCCAGGAACATTTCACTTGCAAAATTCCCTGCCATACCTTGCTCTGCCTGGGCCTGGGGCTGTGGGGGACCCCCTGCTCACAGTGAGTGGCCTGCTCTCACCATCCACTGTTCTGGGGTTCCCCAGGCCACATGCTAGGGTTTGCTTACTGAATTTCAAACTGCCTACCTCTACTGAAGGTCAAGAAACATCTGCACTACACAGCCCCTCTCCCCCACTGCCCATGGTGGTATGGGGAAGGGACCCCTGGCTGGTATTGTGGTCGGTGTCAGGGGGAGCTGTCCTGGCAATGAGGGAACTGCCTGGGTGACCAGTGAGGGTCACCCTAAAACCAGCACCCCAGCAAAGCTAACAGATGAGGCATGAAGCCCTTGGTGTGCACCCCCATTGGAAAGCCCGATGGGCTGTGTGGTGCCAAAGGGTGGCAAAGGGTGTGGGGGCAGTGCTGGCATAGGCAGCTTCCCTGTCACCCAGCAATATTGGTAACTCCATTAATCCTCAAAGTCTGTAAGGGAGCAAGAATGCCTATAGCTTGGATAGAACCCCATTTTGGGGCTTTAAAATAGATGCTGTCAAAAACTGGGGTGGGGGGACAAGAAAGAACAGACTTGGCAATAGTTTGGTGGCCAGCCAGCCAAGGTAGGGTACACCTCCAGCTTCCTGAGATTACAGGTTGATATCCTCTCTGGGCCATCTGACCCCATGCCTGTGTGCCACCAGGGGATTCTCCTGGACATTCCTGACCAGAGTCTTGCCTGGCCCAAAACACAGCTTGATCATGCCAGGCTGCCAACTAATAGCACCCCAGCCATGGTGCTAGGTATATGGACCAAAATAAGGAACTGGATTTGGGGCTGGGAGTATAGCTAGAAATCATTCTTGGGCCACCACACAGCATATCTCTGTGGCACCTGGGGACTCTCCTGGACATCTCTGGCCAGAGTCTTGCCCAGCCCAAAGGACGGTTTGTGCGTGCCAGGCTGCCAACTGACAGTCCCCCATGCCCACTATACTAGGTATATGGGCTCAAATAAGAAATTTCTTTTGGGCTGGGATTAGAGGCAGAAATCTTTCTTTGGCCACCCCATGCCATGCCTCTGTGGTTTTTCTAGTTTTCTGGTTTTCCTGGAACTGTTTTTGGGCTGGGATTACAACTGGAAATTCTCCCTGGTCAAGCCCATGTGGTCAGGGGTGTCCAAGAGAGTACCCCAGTGTGGCATAGCATGGAGTAGCCCTAGCTCTGGAGTGTAATAGCCACATATAACAGTGCATGGGAATGGCAGATATGCACCCAGCTCTGGGGTGTAACAGCTGCATATAACAGTGTATGGGGAGGGCTGAGGTACATCCCAGAGCCGGGTGCAACAGCCACATATAACAGTTTAGCACAGCCCACATAATACACTGCCAGTGCCCTTCACTCCTGATCCGCAGCCCCCTACCCTCCCAGAAGTGGTGTGCAGTGGGTCCCGGAGGGATCAAAAACCCAAACTGCAGGTGGCAGCTTGGGTTCTTTCCAACCCCGCTCTGACATGAAGCACTCAGCATGCAGACAGCACATGGAGGATCGTGGTGCCACTAGAGCCTGGAGTTACAAGGAAGAGCCCAGGCACAGCTCAGTGACAGCTCAGTGGCACAGCTTTTCCCTGCCATGTGAGGAAACCAGGGTTCTGATTCCCAGCCGGGGCCCCAGAGAGTTGAGTTGCTTACAAAGAGGAACCCCCACTGGGGAGTGGGCTCCCACCCCATTGGAGCACCTAAGCCTCAAATTTGTGGGGATCTGCTTCTCATATTTTGGGAAACCTGCATCTTATATTTTGTGAACCCTGCACTTAAAGTCTGTTATTGATTTGTCTCCGTTATATGTGTATGTTCACCTAAAATCCTTTGACTCCCCTCTGCTCCCCTGCTTCCCGCCACCCCCTCCCAGGTGCCTGGAGGGGGTGGGCACCATTATCTCCCAGGGTCCCCTTGCCCTCCACCTATATGTTAGATTTTACCCTGTTCTTTCCCTATTAAACCCATATGTGGTTAAGTTCCAATTGGTCTTCGCTCTACTCTATAGGGGATAGGAGGAGAGCTGCCCCCCATTAGCAGCTACCCCTCCCATAGCACACTAAACCTGCTAAATCTCTTCAGTTGGAGAGGGGGTACCTCATCTGAGTACCACCCAGGTTACCCCTACCCTCCCAGCCCTGCTGGTCCTCCTCACTCCTGACCTGCCCCCCAGCCCTACCAAACCAAAAACCAAAAATCCAGCCCAACAAAAAGTAATTTTAATTAGCCTGAGTCTTGAGCTGCCTGACCCATAACATTTTGATCTTTGCCATGAAGCACATGCAAACACAGGGAGCAATTTTTTTTGGAATCCAAAAAAGTTATATTTTTCATTAGTCTGAACCTTAAACTATGTAAAAAATTGCAAGATTAGCTCCTGGAGTCTTGCTGAAGTATTACAATAGAGATTCAGTGGATTTCCATGGATTACTGAGTGAACCCAAGCAGCACCTGGTGGTATAATAGTTGCAAAGCAGGGAAAATTATGTTTTTGGGTGTAAATCAGATCCATATTGAAAATGTAAAAGGATAAAAAAAACCCTCATGGAAAAAATTCAGGAGCTAAAAATAAAACATGTTGGAGGTGTTTTAAATATCCACAATAAAAAAAATCTAAAACGATCAACTCGGCTGAGAACGTGGATACACAGATGTTATTTAGCTAGCTTAATGGCGATTTTTGTCACACGGACACAGGAAAAGTGTGACATGGTAACAGGAGAGGTGTAATGTGGACAAGTGCCCCCACATACCTTGAGTCCCAAAATCCTGTGTGGGTTTCCCATACACAAAAAAATCTACATTTAAGATTATATTATCTTTCTCCATTTACGTTCTGACTATAATTTGATTTATTTTCAATATAGCAGATTATCCCTTTTTTCCAGATACATTGCTAGCATACTAGGACCCCAGGCTTTGAGCAAAAGCTTCTAAACTCTGCATACTCCACAGTAAGACAAATCATACACATATTTTTTTACATGTTTTGCCTTCAATCTTTCTTTTAAGTAATAACAATGCGAAAGTTACTGTCTTTTTAAATTCTTCCTTAAAAATCCCTTTATTTGTTAATTTTCCTTTCCTTTCCTGTTTCTTCTTCTCTACTGTTTACTTTCTGTCTTTGTTTCTCCTTCCCTAATTTTCTGGACTCCCTGCCCTGCTTTTCCCCATCCTACCCTCAGCTCCTCACAATCATCATTCTTGCCATAACCTTCTAAGCCCTGTTCTCCACCTTCCTGCTCTATCAATGCTTTTTCCTTCTTTTATCCCCCTTTTATTCAGTCATGTTTTGACTTCTTTCTCCCATGCTTTGTTCTCTCTCAAAGTTTCCATACTTTTTTTCTTGGTTATACTGGGAATTTCCAAATAGCTCTGTTTCCCTGCTTTTCTTTTCCAAACTCAGTATGCCCTTCAGTCCAGCCTCTGCTACAATCCATTCTCTGTACACCTGAAACCTTTAGTCCATGCTTTTGTTCTCCTCATCAGTCTGTCCTATTCCATCCCTCTCTTCAGCCAGGTCCCTCAAACAAAACTCTGCCCCACCACATCTCCTACCCTATCACCTCACTATCTGAAATAAACTATATAGCCTATGCAAACGATACACTTCTGACCCCATAACTTTTCTCTCTAACCAGTTCCCTTCCCATCTTTCTCCACCTCTCTAATCCAACTCCTTAATCAATGCTCTGCCAAGATCACCTTTCTCCAAATATTCTTAATCAGTTATGTGCTCAGTTAAACTTCTGCCCATCCCAGGACATGAACATATTGTCTACTTCTCAGTCTCAGTGCATCCCCTTGTCCATAAATCCATCTACACATTCCATAGTCCTTCCTTTGGTCTCCCAGTATCCCCCCACCCCTTCTTCTGGCCTCATTCCACCCCATCAATCAATTCCCTGACCATAGTCAACTGATTTTTTTTATCCTCCCTAAAGATTATCACCCAAATCTCTGCCCTTGAACTAGCCCTTTCTAAACAGCCTCCTTATTCAATCTATCGGCCCAACTCCTGATAGTGCCCACAACACCCCAAGTTCAACCAGGCTGCCCACATTCAATCCAATATCTACCACCCAACTCTCAACTGATTCTTTAACCCCAGCAATCCATGCTTCTGATCTCACAGCCAGCCCCTGTCAATTCATCTTCAGCCTCTATATGCACCATCTGGATCCCAACAAACTGACCTTCCCCCCATTGTACCTCCCCTTCACAACAAAAATATATGCCCCAGCAAATTTTTCCTTCTCCCTGCCATTCCTTGTCCATCCCAACAGATGGGACATATCCCCTGAGCTTCCCCCCACAGCAAATGTTTCTACTGCTCAGCCCCAGCAACAACTTGATTCCATGCCCTTGCATGTCTCCAAATTTGCTCACTGCCTTGATTTCCAAACTGCAGCAGCTGGAAGTGTCTCATCAACTTCCTTTGATATTTCCAGCTCTGTGAAGAAGAAGCCATTCTTTGCTAAGCATTCTTCTCTCCATTACAGAGAATCCACTACTGCTGCAGCTCCTCCCTCACATTACAGAAGCTCTTCTACCTTCTCTTTGATGTAGGAAACAAGTAAAAGGCTCCCTACTGAGCAAATAAAATACAGTGAAGCAGAGAGCTGCCTAATGTGCTTAGGGAGCCACCTCTCCCTCTTGATAGGTAATGAACAATAAAAGAATCAAAGTAGCAGGTAAGGAGGATAAGTGCATTATAAAAAAAGTTATTTCCTTGCTTTAGTGTTCCCCACATAGAATTCAGGACAGATGCTTGCTGTTTTCAGACAATAAAAAGGAGGCATTGCCCACTGGGCAGCTAAGAGAGGGAGATATGTGGGATCAGCAGGAAGAAAGCAAACCTGAAGGCATATCACTCAGTGGATGTGTCTACACAAGACACTAGAAGTTCAGTAGACTAATTCTATTAAGCATTACAACGTCATGGTGATAGCCATGCTAATGAGCAGTAGAATTAGTCGACTGTACCTTAGCATCACATAAAAAAGCACGCTGGCACTGCTGTGCAGTAGCACCAATTACAGAGCATTAAGTTAGTACCTTTTATTACAGGTACTAAACTTAATGTGCCGTAATTATGGTGCATTAATGCATGTGTAGACATGCCAAGTGAGATGGATGCTGCTGTGAAGAGGAGAAAAACCTGAGTTCTTTTTGTCCCAGTGGGAATGCAGAACTATTCTCAGTACTTTTTATGCACTATTAAAAGCAAGATGCAGTGAGCCAGCTTCAAGAAGAGGGCTGGAGAAGGGGCCTGGGCAATGCCTACCTGCCAGGTTGGATAAAATTTATTTTTTTAAATTAAAAAATGTGGATGTTTTATTGGGTTTTTATATATTATTTATCATTTTTAATTTTTAAAAATAAACCAGCTTAAAAGAAAATTTGAATTTAATACATCATAGGCTAAGATATAAATTTAGTATAATCTAGTAAAATAATTTAAATAAAATAATATATTGAGTCAATGAGCCTCTACTAAAAACTATAGAGTTAAAGGTCAGTTTTCCTCTATATAAGAATGACTATGAGGTCAACCTTTAAAATATGCAATATTTCATGTGCATAGACTTGTCACAGATAATGTTGCAAACGTAGCAAAGATTATAAGAAACTTAGAAAAAAATTGTGAAGCAAACCTTAAATTTATAACATATGGGTGCAATGCTCATTTGATGCATCTGTTAGCCAAACATGTAAGTATTCCAGGATTAAAGGAAAATGTTGAAATTGCAAAATATTTTTGTAACAACCAGTTTAGTTCATTTTCACTGAAGAAGCTAATTCTTCCCCATGCTAATACAACTGAATTCAGTGGTTGATTGCTTTAAGTAATTTATTAAGAACTGGCCTATTTTGATGCTCATCTGTGAAGAAAATCATGACAAAACTGATGGAAGTATCACAACTAGAATAATCAACTCTAAACTAAAGAAAGATGCTGAATACACTAAAATCTATTTCCATAGCCTTGGGCAAATTACAGAAAGAATGCTGCTATATTGCAACTGCTGTTGAAATTTGGAAAGAACTTCAAGAAATATTAAAGCAAGAAATAACTAGCAGAAAAGTTAAATTACAGGCAATAAAGAAGTGGATGGATCAAACACTTACTCCAGCAGATTTTCTTGACAATATTTTTAACATACAGTACCAGGCTAGATGCATAACTGCCAAAGAGGAAAATGCTATTATGACATGGGCATTTACTAATCACCCATCATTCACCCATCAGCCATAATAAATTTCAGAGCTACAGGTGAACCATTCAAGCAGTACATTTCTTTCTGAGGACGTTTTAAAGAAAGTCACACCGCTGAACTGGTGGAAATCACTAGCAAAGACCTGAAACCAGAATTTGTGGAAATGCTAAACCAGCTTTTAACAACAGTAGCCTCTTCTGCAGGTGCATTCAAAGCTGAGAAACTGATTGGGAGTGGAAAATCAGGAAAGCTTGTTTTTCTCTTCCAGTCTATGAATAAAAACGGGGAGGAGGGGGAGATATAGGAGTTCTAAAAACTTGTAAGAAGGTAAAAAAAAATTTTAACAGCCTGGGTAAAAAAAAATTGTCTCGTTTTAAAGAGAATTAGACAAGTAGAAATTTAAGTTAAAATGACTTTCACCTCTCGCATTTTAGAAAATTTTCTGCAGGATGACCTGAAATAATTGGTTAAATTCATGAACAAAGTTCATTCTATTGTAAATAACAGTTAATTCTAGTGTTTCATAAATTAGTTGTAAATGTGCACCATGTTTTGATTTTTAAAAAGATTCTGCATCCAAAACATTAAAGTTTTGTTTAATAAGCTATAAGTATATAGCTTAATAAATTTAATTGTTAGAAATCCTACATTTGGTAAGCTATAAAATGCTGAAATATAAATTATTCACTGGATGGTTAACTTCTTATTCATATTTGTATCAAGCTGCATTAAGATGGCAACCTGAATTTAGTTAAACACATAAAACAAGACCTTCAAGCATATTAAATACAACTTTAATATTTGGATATAGAAACTTTTTGTTAAATCAAAACGTGGTGCACATTTACAACTAATGTATAAAACACTAGAATTAACTGTAATTAACAGTAGAATGAACTTTGGCTAGTGAATTTAACCAAATATTTCAAGTCATCCTGGGGAAATTTTTCTAAAAAGTGTAGATGAAAATCATTCTAGCTTTAGTTCCTACTTCTCTAATTCTCTTTAAAATGATACAATTTTTTTTTTTTTACCCAGACTGTTTCAAAAATGATATATCTTATATATATGATAGTTTTGTTATATAGGTACACACACACACCCTAATGTACTGTAAAAACTTAGTTGTAAATCAACATGTTTTGTTATCAACCATTGAAAATACACCTTTCTTTAAAATATACAGGGATGCGCGCACACACTATGGACAATTTGATAAAAATCAATTCATTAAATCAGGCTTTTGGTTTGTAGATTTAAATCAGGGGTTTAAATGGACTTGATTTAAAACAATCCACCCTGCTAGCGCAAAAGAGGCACCTTCAAACTAGGCTGAAGGAGAGGGCCTAGAACCCAGGTCTCCTGTTTGCTTGGTTAAGTGCCCCAGCTACTAGATTATTGGGCTACAAGGCAAGAGTTTCCTGCTCCACTATTTTACTTGGAGCAATTACTTACACACGAATGGTCTTTGGGGCAGGCACTAGGGAGTGAGAGATTGCAGAGGGATCTGGATAGGTTACAGGGGTGGGCTAACAGGAACAGGATGCGTTTCAATACGGACAAGTGCAGGGTGCTGCACTTGGGCAGTAGGAACCAGCAGCACACTTACACAATGGGGAACTCCCTACTTGAGAGCACGGAGGCAGAAAGAGATCTTGGAGTCATTATTGA
>NW_017729024.1:145808757-145811082 GCF_001723915.1 Gavialis gangeticus | reverse complement strand
TGGCTGGACTCATTTGAGTCCTGTTTCTTGTTTTTTGGGTTTTTGTTGTTCTCCCGCCCTGGCGGGGGGTCGGGCTAGAAGCTCTACTAGGTCCCTTCCGACCCTTAATCTATGAAACTATGAAACTATCTCCACCAAAGTCGACTGTGTTACACAGCTGCAAAGAGAATGGCAATAACAGAAAAATCAAGCTTTCTGAAGTACAACTCGAATTCAGTGAATGGATAGGTGGAATAGTTGCACCAGGTTAAAAGCAGGGGAAGGCCTTACTGCACAACAGCAGATCCACTGAAGTGTCTGTATAACTACTGTCCTCCTCCACCGGCAAGAAGCTAAACCAGAACAGTTTACCTCTTCCATTGTCTCTTAGGCTAAGTGCAGACAATCAAAAAGCCTGGGACTGAATCAATTCAATTTTTGTAGGTTAGTCTAAGCTGTGTAGATTGAACTGATAAGCAAGTGAACAGGCATTCACTTTTGATTCCAGAAATGCAGCCACATAACTGCAGTGGCCCAGACCAGGAGCTGGGGGCCGCTAAAGCACACCTCCCTGCTCTGCTGGAGCAGATACCTTGGGCTAAGGCTAGCCCACCCACCCTGCAAGGGCGGGGGCTTGTGAGGAAGGTGCAAAGCATCCTAGGATGCTCAGGACCATGAGTTAGCTTAGATGCATAGATTATAAAGGGCTGGAAGGGACCTCACAAAATCACCAGGTCCAGCTCTCCTGCACCAGGCAGGAAAGACAACTGGGGTCAGGTGACCCCAGCAAGCTGACCATCCAGTCTCCTCTTGAAGAGTTCCATGGTACGTGATTGCATCACCTCTGGAGGGAGTATATTCCACAGTCAGGACACTAACTGTGAAGAAGTTTCTCCTAGAGTTAAGCCTGAAATGGTCTTCCAGGAGTTTGTGGCCATTACGCCTGGTTTTCTCCAAGGGTGCCCCAGCTGTTCACCAAGCCCTTGATGTATTCCCCTGACACAGCAGAAAGCTGCTACCAAATCCCCTCTCAGACTATTCTTTTTTAGGCTAAAGAGACACAAATCCCTCAGTCTTTCCTCCTATGGCTTGCCTCGCAAGTCTCCAATCGTACGGGTGGCACTTCTCTGGACTCTCTCAAGATTTTCTACGTTCCTGTTGAAGTGCGGTGCCCAGAAATGGAAGCAGTACTCCAGCTGCGGTCTCACCAATGCTGAATAAAGTGAAAGAATCACTTCCTTGGTTTTGCTTGAGATGCATCGGTTGATGCATGCCAGAGTATTGTTTGCCCTGCTGGCTACAGCATCGCACTGACAGCTCATGTTCATACTATGGTCTATTATCACCCCTAAGTCCCTTTCGTTCTTGGTGCTAGTCAGTTTGGCACCACCAAACCTGTAAATATGTTGGGGATTGTTTGTCCCCAGATGGAGCACTTTGCACTTCTCAATGTTGAACTTCATCTGGTTCCAATCCACTCAACCTGCCAGCCTATCTAGGTCCACATGCATCTGCAACCTAACTTCAAGCGTGACCATGCTCCCCCACAACTCAGTGTCATCAGCAAACTTGACCAGTGAGCTCTTCACCCCCACAGGCAAATCATTGATAAAGATGTTGAAAAGCACTGCACCAAGCACAGACCCCTGAGGGATGCCACTGGTCACTTCTCACCAGGACGACACAGATCCATTCATTAGAACACTCTGGGTCCTACCTAGCAGCCAGCTTCCTACCCACCTAGCTGTCAGGCAGCTAAACCTGCAATCCTTCAATTTTCCCATGATAACATAATGGGATATGAGATCAAAGGCCTTTTGGAAGTCTAAGTATACAATGTCTAACTCCTCTCTCTTAACCAAGTCCAAGTGGCAAGTTACCTGGTCGTACAAGATGAGATTGGTAAGACAAGACCTGCCCCACAACGAAGCCATGCTGGCTGTCACTCAGAATCCTACCTTCTGCAAGTATATTGCACATAGACTCCTTGATGAATTTTTCCAGGATTTTCCCTGGGATAGAAGTTAGACTAATTGGCCTATAGCTGCCTGGGTCCTCTCTCCTCCCCTTCTTGAAGATGGGCACAACATTGGCCCTCTTCCAGTCTTCAGGGACCTCCCCCAAGCACCATGAGTTTTGGAAGAGATTCACCAGAGGTCCCACAATGAGCTCAGCCAGCTCCTTCAGCACTCTTGGATGAAATTCATCTGGTCCTGCAGACTTATAAATGTCTAACTTTTCTAACTGATCACACACCAGCCCAACATCAACAGTAGGAAAGCATTCATTCCCACCATGCCCATTCTGAACCTTATCTAGTATGATTTTCCCCTTAGTCCGGTGAAA
>NW_017729024.1:145794804-145803757 GCF_001723915.1 Gavialis gangeticus | reverse complement strand
AAGTTAGACTAATTGGCCTATAGCTGCCTGGGTCCTCTCTCCTCCCCTTCTTGAAGATGGGCACAACATTGGCCCTCTTCCAGTCTTCAGGGACCTCCCCCAAGCACCACAAGTTTTAGAAGAGTTTCACTAGAGATCCCACGATGACTTCAGCCAGCTTCTTCAGCACTCTTGGATGAAGTTCAGCCAGTCCTGCTGACTTATAAATACCTAACTTTTCAAAATGATCATGCACCAGCTCAACGTCAATAGTAGGAAGGCAGTCATTCCCACCATGTCCATTCCAAAATGTATCTAGTATGATTTTCCCCTTATTCCAGTTAAATATCAAAGTAAAGCAGTCATCCAGGATTTCAGTTTTCTCCTGAGTGTTGGTAACCAGCTGTCTTGAGTTGTTAAGCAATGGCCCCACACTTCCATTTGTTTTCCTCCTGTGCCCTACATACCTAACAAGTGTGGGCTGTTGTTATATAGTCCTCCTTGGGGACTGTCCCAAGTTTCCATTGTTTTTATGCCTCTTACTTCATTTTCAAGAGGACCATGATATCCCTATTAAGCCAAAAGGGCTTACAAGCCCTCCTGCTACCTTTCCTCTGCATGGGAATGGACTTGTTTTATGCTTCAAGGACCACGTCCTTGAGGAATGATCACTCTTCATGCACTCCTTTGATTCCTGGTCCCACAGTGCTTCCCCTACTATTGCCCTGAACCTGTTACATTCATTTGTTTTGAAGTCCAAAACTTCAACCCTGCTAGGTGATTTGCCTGCCTTGCAATGGACAGTTAACATGATGGTTTTGTGATCGCTGTCACCCAAGCTACCTTCTATATTCAAAGTTGCTCACCAGGTCATCTCCTTTGGCCAAGACCAAGTCTAGGAGAGCATTACCTCCGGTTGGCCCGTGCACTTCCTGAGCCAGGTAGAGCTCTTCATTACAGGTCAGGAAGCAATGCGGCCGTTCCGACTTAGTTGAGTGTTCCTCCCAAGAGATATCTGGCTGTGGCAGGGCACTGTTTGTGCCTGCCACTTTAAGCAGGTGCTTGATTGTGGCAGCCATTTTAGATCCCTGGCTGCCTATATAAACAGTTCAGTTCCCTGCTGGCAGGACAGGCAACAACATTGCCTGGTTGTGAGGCTTCATGTATCATCCTGGAGGTAAGGGAGGAGCTGTAGGGGATGCCTAGGAGGTTCCTGGTCCTGGGCATGACCTAAAACTGCACCCTGCCAGGAGTGGGTGGCCTAGTGGGGCTCTCAGTGGTGCAGGAGCCCCCAGGAAATGCTAGGCCAGTTACCATGCCAGTGAAAGGTGGGTCAGGGCGCCTTAACCCCAGCCCCCAGAACCAGGTGGGTTACCTGCTACCCAGGGGAGAGAGTGGGGCTAAAGACTCAGACCTGATTGAGAAAGTACCCTCGACTGGTCAATGTTGGGGCCAGGACCAGGACTCTCAAAAGGGCCAGGGGCCCACCATGAGGGACTCCCAGAGCTAGAAGGGCCTGGGATTTCCAACTGGCCTTGGAGGTGAGGCCAGGGCCTGTATGGCCAAAAGTCCTGGGGGAACCACACCCCAGAGGGGAAAATAGTTTCAGGAAGCTAGACAGCCTGAATAAAGGCAGGGTAGGTTGTCTGAATGGAGGGATCTTGGAGGGGTCCTGATAGGAGGATTCTGGGGCCCAGTGTGGGGCCATCTGTGAGGTATGGGCTGCGGTGTAGGGGAGGTATGGAGCTGCAGATAGTGCCCCCTGGCATCGGGGAAAGAAATGGGCAGCCTTCCACCTAATTAAGATCTTCAATTAATTAGCAACAAAGTATGGCAGGCAAGAAGGCAGGTGGTTGGTCCAGAAACCGGTGGGTGGACCAAAGGTAAATCAGCCCCGAGAAGGCCCCCTGTTACACTGGGTAATTGAAGTTATCCATGACAACCATGTCCCACACATGCGCAGCCTCTGCCAGTTCTAGAGAGAACTCTAGATTGAGCTCCTCCCCCTAATTTAGTGGCCTGTAGTATACACCTATAGTTAGGACTCTCTCACCATGCCCTCCTTACCTAGGAGGGAGGCAGAGGCAGGGCTGAAGCTGCACAAGCCAGCGCTGCACCAGCTTTTCAGGCGGCTGTCAATCAGACTGGGCAGTGACCAGCTGATGACATCAGCTGTGACCACCGCCATGGGAGATTTAAAAACCCTGGCAGAAGTTGGGTGCAGGGGGAAAGAAGGTGGGAAGCAAGGCACTGAGCTTGCTGGGGTACGACCCAGCATTGCAACTTTCTCCTCCCCCCATGACACTGTCCCACCAGGGGTGAGCAGGGGGCATTGTAAGAGAGCTAGCAGGACCAAGCTCCCTAGAGAGGGTGTGGGGCTCAGAACTGCCCTGGGGCCCTGGAAAGGCACAGCCATCTTTGAGCTTGTGGAGGGCACAGCAGATCCAAGCCTGGCATAGGGCCAAAGCAGGGGCTGACAGCAGGCTGCAACTACAAGCCTGCAGCGCATACTGCGGCTAGTGGAGCCAAGGCCCAATGGGAGGCCATAAGAGGACAGCGCCAGGAGATAGAATGATGACACAACAGCCCTCAGAGTAGGCGAGTGGACTGGAGTGTAGTGGAGGCGGAGCCCCAGGACCAGCTACATCGACCCCGTGAGTATTACCGTCTCTGGGCCAGGGTAGGAATACCATTGAACCCCTCCTTTCTATTACGGATCCATCAAGTCGTGGCAGGTGAGTCTGGGGCCTGACCCAGAGAGCAGGGAGATACTCACAGCACCAACAGAGGGCATCACAGCTACGTTCCAATCATGTGACAAGTCCCACCAGGGCTCTGTAATCCCTACTAGATCGTAATGCCCACTGGAGAGTAGGAGGGCTAGCTCCTCCTGCTGGTTTCCCATGCTCCTGGCATTAGTGTACAGGCACCTGAATCCTCCAATTGAGATATTTGATTTCCTATCACATTGAGGGAGAATGATTCCCTCAGCTATTGGAAGAGTGGCTCTCCTGGTGTCCCCAGTTTTGGAGCTTTCTTGTGTTCTGGTCCCTTGGCATGCTCCAGTCAGTGTTTACCCGTTCCCTGGTGATCTTAACTTAAAGCCTTATCTAAAAAAATCATCCATCCTGGTCAAGAACAGGGACTTACCCCTCCACGTGAGGTGGATGTTGTCCCTTCCCAGGGGTCCTCTCTCCCTGGAGCGGATCTGGGACAGAAGGTCAATAAACTGATTTAACCTAAATCAGTTAAGTCTGATACTACATTCATCCAGGTTTATCTTAAACCTTTCTGGCCATTCTGATGGCCAAAAAAAAGTGATTTATGTGCACTGAACTTCTGGGCTAAGTACAGACAGTCACAAAGCCTGAGGCTGCATCAATTCAATCTTTGCAGCTTAGTCTAAACTGCATACATTGAACCAAGATGCAAGTGAACAGGCATTCACTTCTGATTCCAGAAATGCAGCCATATGCCTGCAGTGGCTCAGGCCCGAAGCTGGGGGACACTAGAGCACACCTCCCAGCCACTGCCCAAGAGAAGAGAGGTTTTCCCAACCACCCTGCACAAGCAGAAGGAATGTGGCCAGGCCCCAGCCTGGGGCCAGCATGCTGAGGCCAGGGGGAGGGGAGCTTTAAACTCCACTCCCTGGCCCACAATGGACACCAGCCTGGATCTGTCGGGGGAGCAGAGGGGGCACCCCTGCCAGGCTTATCCCCCACTCCCTGCTCCCAGCCCAGGCCACCATGCTGAGAAGGGGGGGGCGGGGTTAAACCCCATTCCTGGCCTGCAGGGGACCCCAGCCAGGGACTGTCTGGTTGGAAGATGGGACAGCCCCTGCCAGGCTTTTGCCCCACCCTTGAGCAGAGGGGGGTGTGGCCATTCCCCAGCCTGGGGCTCACACACTGAGGTGGGGAGGGAGGAGATTAAAACCCCATCCCAGTCCCACATGGACCCCAGTTGGGGTCTGATGGTGGGCAGCCCCTACCAGGTTTTTACCCCCATAGCTCAAGCGGAAAGTGGGGTGCCTGGCCAGACCCCAGCCTGGAACCAGCACTCAGAGGTGGGGACAGAGAGGGGTTTAAACCCCCTCCTAGGCCCACATGGGACCCCAGCCCTGGTCTGCTTAGGGGGGTGGCCCCTGCCATGATTCTGTCCCATGCTCCCTGCTTGAGGGGGAAGGCAGTCCCTGCCATGGTTTGTCCCCACTCGAGGGGAGGGCAGGGGGTGTGGCCATGCCCCAGGCAGGGGCCCACAGGCTGAGGTGGGGAGGGAAGGGGTTTAAACCCCTTCCCTGGGTGCACAGGACTGAAGCCCAGGTCTTCCTTGAGGGGGAGGGGGCAGCCACTGCTCAAGCAGGAAGCTGAGGGAATGACCACAGCCCAGCTGGGGGCTCGCAGGCTGAGGCCCCAGCCAGGGCTTACCTGGGGGGGTGGGGACAGGCCCTGCCAAACTTTTGCCCCCCACCCACTACTCACCATAGTGGAGGGGAGCATGGTTTAATCCTCCTCCTTCAGCATGCCAGGACATGGCCATGCTCCCTGCTCTCCACTCATGAAAGAGAGAAAGCTCCCATAAGGGCTTGCCTCTTCCCTCCTTGAGTAGTGGGACAGAAGCATGGCAGGTGCTGTCCCCACCTCCAGGGCAAGCTGCAGCTGGGTACAAAACCAAGGAGCGGGGTGTAAACCCCTTCCCCTGCCCACACAGGACCCCACCTGGGGTCTGCCTAGCAGGGGTGAAACAGCCCCTGGTTGGCTTTTCCCCTCCTCCCTACTGGAGCAAAGGGGCAGAGGGTATGGCCAGACATGGGAGGCCAGCAGAGGGGTGGGGCCAGGCCAGCATACTGAGGTGGGGGGAAGGGGGACTTAAAACCCCTCCCCCCTTCTGCCTAAGAGTGCTGACCTGGCTGGTGTTTGGCTATGCCCCCTGCCCCTCTGCTCCATTGGGGAGCAGAGGAAAAGCAACCAGGGGCTGCTTCACCCCTGCCATGCAGACCTTGGCTGGGGTCCCTTGCAGGTGGGGGAGGGGGCTTAAACCTCCCTCACTGACCACTGATCTGTAGGTCCCCTATCATGTCATCCCCCGTTACCAATACCAGGTCCAGTACGGCATTCCCCCTAGTGGGAGCATGTACCTCCTGCGTCAGGTGGAGGTCCTGTACACAGGATAGGAACCTGTGTGAACAATGGGAATTTGCTGTCTGCATCTCCCAGCAGATGTCAGGGTAGTTTAGGTCCCCCATGACTACCGCTTCTCTAGTCTTTATGTTCTCTGAGAGCTGCCTCAGGAGTTCCAAATCTAGTTCTTCCCCTTGGTGTGGGGGTCTGTAGCAGACCCCTACCACCAAATCCCTTTCCCCTTGACCTCCATGTATCCTAACCCACAATCCTTCTACTTTCTCCTCCTCCAATTCCATTTTGATAAGGGTCAATGTATAATGCTCCTTGACATAGAGCACAACCCCTCCCACTCTCCCTACTCTATCCTTTCTGTACAGCTTACAGCCCTCAATGTGTACCGCCCTTTATGTGTAACTTCTGTCCTTAACCATGTTGTGTTACAGATTTAAACTGGTTTCTGATCTCTTATACTGGTTTATGAGTCATTTTTGTCCCTAGCCTTAAAGTGGGATAGATTACTCTGATTTAGTTTCCACTTACAGTGGGATAGAACAGACAGGCAAATCAATTACAGCGAAAGAGTTCAATACATAGCCAGGTCCCACACACGTATATCCTTTAACTGTCCATACCATATTTCTATTTCAAAGGAGTCAGTTAAGGGGAAATGTTAATTCTTTATATAATTGAAATAAAGATTTAATTTCTCTCTTTCACAATGAAGGACATTTACATATATTGTCAAACCTGGGGTTCAAAGTCTGGTCATGCTGACTTGCAATGTGGCAGCAGCTTCCAAACCCTAATCTAAGTGTGGGACGAAATGAGGGGCTGGTCCTTTTTTGTTCAGTGCAGAACTGCTGCGGGTTTCATGTTGCAGCTCCTCCTCACATTCCAGGCCTGCTGAGGCTTCTCTCAATTTTTTTCCAAAATGGAGCCTCTCGCCACCTATCCTTTAAAATGTTCAGTGCCCAAAGCCAGGGTGTTTATTGTTTTCCTGTCCATGGTGTTGTGCACAGTCATGCTCTGTCTGTTGCAACTTAAGTTCTTAAAACCTAAAATCAAAGACTTTTATTCTTTTGAAGTGAAGGATTCAAAAGGGAGGATCGTTTCTCTGGAGAAGTACAGAGGCAAAGTAAGTTGCAGCTTCAAACCGTTTTTTCTTTGTCTCCTAACTCTTTAAATAACAAGCAATGTAGTCCATTTATATGTGATAAAACTAGCATCAAGAGATGGAGAGACAGAGAGATGAGCTAAGTCCCTTCTCCTTCCGCTTTTAGCAATAAGCTTTAAGTACAGATACATTTTACTTTGTTAGACTTTAAAAAATAAAAGACTAATAATGACAATCTAGTAAAATAGTCAGCTAGAATGTCTCATGCATTAAACTGCTCTAACTACTGAACTATTGTGTTTTATTTGCAGTGGTTGAGAATATCAGGATTACATTTTAGAAGCAGATCTAACTAATAAAATGCACAATTATTTACTATGCACATGCCTGAAACATCCAATTGTGTTTAGTTTTAAACAAACTTGTAACATTTGACACATTCTAAGAATGTTTATTAAAACAATGTCTCTTAAAGAAAATATATGTTTTCAGGTGCTTTGTTTTATGGTACTTGATATTGTGCTCAAGCAGGCATATCTATTTTTTAAACAGGAGTGGCTGCGTAGTTTCTTTTTTTCTAAATGTTCCACTTTCTATTTCCTTGAAGGCATCTCTGGTTGTAAACGTGGCCAGTTACTGCCAGCACACAGACAAAAATTACATTGAGCTGCAAGAATTACACAGAGAGTTTGGTCCATCCCACTTCACTGTGCTGGCCTTTCCCTGCAATCAGTTTGGAGAATCGGAGCCTAGCTCAAGCCAAGAAATAGAATCTTTTGCCAAGGGAAACTATGGAGTAACTTTCCCAATTTTCTACAAAATTAAGATTCTAGGATCTGAAGCAGAACCTGCATTTAAATTTCTCGTAGGTAAATATTTGCTTTTTGCATCTTATGCTGCATTTTAACTGCATTCTTATTGTTCTAAAAGCAAATGGGTAATGACCTCATTTAAATTGTTATTTTTCTTCTTGTTACAAAAAAAGTTTCATCAGGAAAGTTGTCCAAAGAACTGGATTAACTATGACTGTTCTTAGAATTTAATAGTGGAATATGACCATTATTATCCTAATATTTCCAGTACAGTTAGTTGATGCATAGGAAGAACAGCAAATTCCCTTCTTGCCTCTTGTTTGTCTAGATGTAAATTATGCATACATGCTAGGAGGAAATATATTGCAGCATTGTAAATGGCTGATCATCACTATCTCAACATGTCATTTTGTGGTCCAGCCTGAAAAACTTATTCATAAATATTCATTACTCACATCATTGAGTCTGTGTTCATTTGAAGTTTCATCCCAAGCTCATTAAAGCTAGCCAAAAAACTCCATGGAATTCCAAGTGCTTTGAACCAGGCCTGTAGCTTACAGAGAATACACTTACATGAAAGGATAGCCCTAGTCTTGAATTTTAGGTTCAATTTCCTTGGCTGACAGAGATTTTTAATGTGACTTTGAGTGATGGTATGTCAGGACAGTGCTAAACAGAATCAGAGTATAAGATAGCTCTAGAAGCAATATAGGTGTGTTAGGATGCACTTGCATCCAAATTAATTAGTTCCGCTGAGAAGCAAGACTTTTTGTAGCCTAGGCACAGCAATGTGCTGTTGTGCCTATCCTGGCTATCTGCATGGCATGGCACTGAGCTGTGTAGATATATCCTTAAACCCAGATCCACAAGGTGCACTTAGCCATGGAGATACTGAGAATTGCCTCACCTATTTAGGTACCAGGAGTGGAATTCACAACACTGAGTTAAGAGCCTTATGTTCCCCACACAAGGAATGGAGAGAGTTAAGTGCCTCACAACAGATGGCATGCTAAACTAGGGGACATGCAGATCTGCCAATTAAAAGTGCTGGAGATAGTGTGTAGCTGAAATCCTGCCTCTCTTCCAGATTTGGGCACTTACCAATAGCCCTGAGTCACCTATTTGAGACTAGAAGTCACAACCCAAAACACTTCCTGGACTTAGGTGCTTCACTTGTCCCTCTAGGTATAAACAACTTCAGGTATGACCAGAGAGAGCCAAGGAGAAAGCTGTCAGGAAACAAGTCTACTTTTTTCTGCAGTCACCAAAGCCCAGTTATTAGGTAGTGTAGGCAGCTAAAAGGGCTCCTGAGTGCATGCTCTATAACTGCTCTTAAGCTCTCCACCTTGGAAGCGACTGGGAGTGGCATATTATCACGTTAAACAAGCCTAAAGGATAAAGGCCTGAGAGGCATTTATGTGCATACATTTTGATAGAAGACTGACTCAAACATTTAAAGTTTTGCACAAACCTAGAACAGCTGCTGCCTTGAGCGAACTTGACATCTCTGCACCTATCTCACACTTAAGGCAATTTAGGATACCAAACTGAAAGTGTCCGTGCACCTAAGGTGAGAGGCCCAGCCAGTAAATGAACTCTGAGCACACCCAATGCATGCTGACAGCACTGACTTCAACAACACAACAGCCACAGCCCCTTCCGTTAAAAACCAGGGTGGTGGTGGCGATGACTCTTTTATATAACAGCAGCTAGTAGTTAGGGAAGTGTAAGGACTGGGTCCTAGGCTTGTTTCTTGAAAAAAGTCTTTGACTTGGGTTAGGAAACAATATAGACATGGCCGCAATGTAGCTCTCTGCCATGGCCTGCTACAAAGAAAGTTCTGAAGAGCAGGGAGGTAAAAATTCTTTCATGTTATCCACCTAAAGCAACAGAACCATGCAACACAAATTGTGGGGGGGGGGGGGGGG
>NW_017729024.1:145787241-145794709 GCF_001723915.1 Gavialis gangeticus | reverse complement strand
GGGGGGGGGGGGGGGGGGTAGGGGAGGTCTCTTTCTTTATTAACCTTGGTTAAGTATCTGATATATCAGACAAGTGTCTGGTGTCATTAAAGCTCTCTGATGTTATCCTTACAGATTCTTCAAAGAAAGAACCTAGGTGGAATTTCTGGAAGTACCTTGTCAGCCCAGGGGGTAAAGTTATGAAATTCTGGAGACCTGAAGAGCCCATAGAAAACATCAAGCCAGAAGTAGCATCTTTGATCAGGCAGATCATCATGAAAAAGAAGGAAGACCTTTGAAAAGGTCTGTCAGCCTGTGAATCTATTTTGCAGCATGTAAACACAACCATGGTACATTCCTGTTAAAAGCTGCTAGAAACTAGACCATCAAGTGTTTTAATTTCTCTTTGGTTTTGTGTCATCATCCACTGTGCTAGTAATTCTTATATCTAATGTAGGGGCCCAACCTTGCAACAATGCAGAGGAAAACCAATGAAGCTGATTGAAATTGCGAGGCACTCAGAACCTTGCAGTATCGGG
The DNA here is from genome assembly GCF_001723915.1 of Gavialis gangeticus. Classification (NCBI taxonomy): domain Eukaryota; kingdom Metazoa; phylum Chordata; order Crocodylia; family Gavialidae; genus Gavialis; species Gavialis gangeticus. The sequence goes on along the minus strand of NW_017729024.1, from coordinate 145,794,191 downwards.
TTTTTATTTTGGCACAAATGGCAAAATGTTCTCCATATAGTCACATTGCTGGCAATGATTAATAATAATGTCACCAACATGAAAATGCTCAAAAAAGAGAGAGTATTTGCCTGAATATAAAATTGAGCAGCCTATCAGTCTGTGGGCTTTGTTTCCCAGATATTAGAAACAAGTGTTTTTGATGTTCCAGAATTACTTAAAGCCATGACACCAAGGCAGAGATACCATCCCAGGGTAGTTAGAACCATGTATCACTGAAAATGCCAGCTTTGCAAGGCGAACAAAAGAAGGTTGATGAATTGTGAAAATGACAGACTAAGTATTAAAAATGTAAATAGAAAATTCTATGAAGATTGTTTATTAAAAAAGAGAAAACCATCACAAAATAGTTTCTTGCCTCTTTGGGTGTGTGTTGTGTATTTCGCTTATTTCTCTTTCACAAAGTGTCCTGAAAACCTGACATGAAATTATTTGCATTTTCTGTATTCAGAATTATTGTAGCTAGACAAGTTTGGATAATTAAGCTTTGGGACCCAGGTAGCAGATAGCTTGAGGCACTGTATGAAGCAAAGAAGGATGGAAGATATCGACAGTTCTAACAGATTCTTTATAATAAATAGCATGGATGGTTATGTGCGACATTCACAAGCCAATATTAACAGTACAGTCACTCCAAGAGGATTATGAGGCTCTTGAAAATAAATCTGGTGCGAGGTTGTACCTCTGCCAGGAGGTCTATAGGCAGTTACTCCTGATGTCAGAATCCTGTATGGGGGCATCACTGGAAACACTGAATCCTTCAGGAGTGCCAAGGGTATCCTCTAGGAGTACCAGAGACCAACCTGGTGGAGGAAGAATTTAGCCCATGTACTCTTTGTGCAATGTAGGTATGAGTAAACAGCACTCATTACATGTGCTGTTACACCCAGTGGGTGCATCTACACATGCAATTAATGCGATGCAATAAACTCCCAAGCCATTTGAGCCAGAGGAAACTGCTTCTGGGCACAGCATCTACATGTGCACCTGAGCCAGGGCAGAGCAGCCCCAGGCTGGGAGGAGGCACAGGGGAGTCAGTGTCTAGCAGCAAAGAAGCTGGCTGGGGCATGAAAGTGCTGAGAGTGTGAAGCCAAGTGGTTAGGCAGAAGGCAGCTCCTGCACTTTAGCACCCTAATGCCCCAGCCAGCCCCTGTCACCATCTACACATACATTTCAGTGGTTACTTACTCTGCCATAAGATAGTACTGCCCCCAACAGAGTTATTGTACTGTGCCCTAATACGAGCACATGTGTAGATGGTGATGCTTTACTGCAGAGCTAATTAGACTACTCTGCAGTAAAGCACTCATATCGATGCACCCAGCTTTGGACATCAAAAGCATTATGTTTCATTGAGGAGGGCAGGTATTGTCTAGGGGCATGGAATTATTCATTAGCCTTTCTGAAAATACCAGAAAATCTATATCTATCACTAAAGAAAAAGATGAGCACCTAAAGCATCATCTCCACAACAACAGCAGTAGGAACTCAGCATACCCCTATACTTTTCTACTGTTGTTTTCACACTGGGCACAAGCTCAAATCCTGCTGTAAGGCTTGAACTCACAGGCCTCTGAGTTGTAATATACATGCCAGAGTCCCATCAGGTAAAGAGGAGAGGGAAATACAAAACCAATAAAAAAGAAACATTTTTTTTCCACATACTGTGCTTAAAACATGAAACTCACTGCCACAGGAAGTCACTGGCCAAGACGGTAAGATTTTTAAAAGGTATACAGTTATAGGTATAAATATAGCCAGTTAAAATTAATTATAAGAATAATATAGGAGGAGATGAGGAATCACCACCACTGACGATGATGGTACAAAGGGATAGTCTAACCTTAGGCTTCAGAGTTTAAGAATGAGACCCTGTCCTTTGAAGCATTTGATGTTGGCCATCAACAAAGACAGGATGGCCTCTAGGGTTGATCCAATATGGCAGTTCCTATGCCTTAGTTGAAGGTGGACACATCTACACAAGATGCTGACTGTGCGGTAGCCTGATACTACCTTGCAGTAGCATCACATGGCAAAAACCATGTTGAGACATTGCTGCATAGTAACTCTGGTTACTGCACATTTAATTAGTACTTGCTTATACAAGTACTAAATAAATGCCCAGTAACCACTGTGCAGTAGCATCTCATGTAGATAAACCCGGTGTAATTTTCACTTCCCAGACTCCATCAATGTGTGCAGTTTTGGAGTTACGCACACATAGATGTAAACTGAGAGGGTCCATATGTACCACATGTACCTATGTATACTGATTTTGCAGAGATAACATGAAAGGCAAAACAACCCAAGTGCTCCTTAAAATTTGCAGGTGGACACTGTGTTGGAGCAGGGTAGGATAAGGATACTTCTATTAGGGACAGGAAGGGACACATGTTCTTAAGAGGCTATCTAAATGTTTACTACTGAATGTGCATGTACAAAACATGCACAGATACCCACTTTGCTTAGGCAGACCATCATTTACATATCCAAATATGGGTTCTGCAAATTCAAAAGACTTGTGTGAAAATGCTATGGTGCAGTTGAGAAAACATATCCGAAAATGTGTCCAGTTTATACGACTACATTAATATTGTAAGAAAAGTACATCCCCTTGCAAGATCCAAACTTGAAATCTTTACTTCTGTAATTACTCGTATATGTATCTAGTCCTTTAGAAGTCAATTAAATTATTCATATATGTACAGTTTTGCAGGATCAGTCACAAAAATATTAACTCCTGATGTCAAACATTGTATTAATGGTATTCTAAAGCCCAGATTCACAGCTGCTATATACCGAGTTGCCCTACCAAAGGAGTTACACCAACACATACCCTCACGCCCTTCAAGGATCTGGACCAGAGCTTGACAGAGCAGGGCTTATTTTTATACTCTTGTGTAACCGCTGATTCAAAGTTGTGTGCTAATGTGGAGGTGTGTTTAGTTGCTGGTATGTGAATGCCAGTTAGCTAACAATACACTGCCTAATCATCACACGCACATCTATTATGAGCCCATTCCTGCAAACCCTTCAAATATTCACATGCACATTTCCCACTTCCTTCAGTGGGAGGTCTGCATTTGAAGAGTTTTCATGAATGGACCATATGTTACTTGACTTGCCTATGAGCTCAGATAATGAAATAGCTTCTTTTTTCATTTTGCAATCAAGTAACAAAATAAGATGTATGGATATCATCAAATAAATATCAAGACTCAAAAAACAAAGGCAATAATAGGTGCCTTAAACTAATATTAGTCAAAATATTCCTAGCAAGAAATAAACACTCTCTCATTTTTAATCTCACTAATCTTGTAATTAAAGCAATAATTCGAACTAATTGCCTACAAACCCTTTCATTCCCTGCAACAGAAAGTAAATGGAAGGGCCCTGTAAACAATAGGTAATGACACTATGACAGTGTACTGATCTGTCAGTTGTATACAGTAGGCATTCTGCAGAAAATGAAGGTAAACCTAGTTTTACTGAAAATATGAACCAAGGATTTTGAAGAGGGGCTAACAACAAATTAATATTGATAAATAATACTACACAAGGAGAGTCTTTAAAAAATAGTGTAAATGCTAAAGTGAAACTTCTGAGTATTGTTTGTGCCCACTAAAATCAAATGTGGCTGAGGGAGTTTTAGCACCTAGTGGAACTAGGGAAAAAATTAAAAATACTCAGTATAAAAGTGATACTTGCAAAGGAGTACAGGGATGACTTGAACAGTGCATTTGATAGACACCTCCACTGTAATCTGATATAAAAGTCCATTCATCTGGAGTCCATTCTTCAGAGCATCTGACAAAGTAAGCTGTAGCCTCTGAAAGTCCATTCACAGCCTCTCACAGTAAGCTCATGCCACTCTGAATGAGTTAGTCTATAAAATGCTACTTGGCTTGCCTTCTATCCATCTCAGGTATTTATAAGGGCTTCTATTAAACTGATATCTAAGTGCTGAACAACATGAAGCACCATAAAGCTAAGGCAACCAAATGTTTCCTCTTTCCATGTGCTCTAGATAGCAGGAATGTGTGAAATAGTAAATACCCTCTTTATAGTAGAATATAAAAAGAGCCCAGAAGATACACTATGCAAAACTAGTTTTTGATGCACTTCAGTGATTCAAAGTTGGTGCAGTAGGATAGCAGCTGCATGTTAGCTGGTGTTGAATTTTTCAACCAGCTAACAGTACACTGCCTTCCCATCACACACACTGTTTTCAAAACTGGTCTTTTGAAGCTTTCGTAGTTCTTCTCATTAAAAATAAACAGTGAGCTGCCCCTGCAGCTGTTGACAGTGCAGTAGCGACTGCTAGATTCATACAAAGCAGCCAGCTAACAGTACACTGCCTACCAGACACAGGGAGTGCTACTCAACCAAGAACTTTCCTTACAAAGTACAGCATTACTGAACTTTTTCTTGCAACAGTGGCTTTCCAAAGTGGCACAATGGAAAATAAAATTAAGGATCCATCAGATCTCAAAGTCACTCATCTTTTAATTAGCTTGTTTAATATATATTTCAACACAAGCAGTAGACACTGTGATGTGATAAATATCAAAGGAGTGATCCATTTACAGTGTTGGAAATCAGGCTAATTCTGTGGAGTCATATGGAGTTGTAACATTGTATTCAGCCTAAAATAAGAGCAGAATCAGGCCCCAAAGCCTAGGAACTCTGGCAACTGTTTGATTTCATTCTCTTTTCACTCATAGCATCATAGCCGATGGGGAGGTGCCATTTCCATGGTGTTTCTGAATGCAACAATATGGAGTACAGCTAGCAACTGTTAACACACGTACACAACAGCCAGCTAGCAATGCACTGCCAAACTGAAACATTCTCATACTCAGTCTCTACTTCTTGGCCATTAGCTTCTTTCCACATGCAACAGTGTCCTCTTTCTATATCTTAGTCATTGCTCAACATGTTTAGTCAAGCATCAAGCTTCTATTTGGTTTTGCTCATTATGAACAGTGTGAATGTGTCTATTTTATGGTTATTCTGAATATTTATGTCTGTTTTTCACAGACAAGTCATAGACTCAGTTTGTTGCAAATGCATTTTTGTCCTATGCTCTGTGTTTGGGACACCTTGCTTATCTCCTCCAAAATGTCACCTTAAGGTCCCTTTCTATATTCCTGCGTCACACGGTGTATCTGAACCACACAAAGGGATTCTTATAAAGTGACTCAGCAGATTTAGTGCCCCTTATTTCAGGTAAAGACCATCCATTTTGAATACTATACATTGCCAAGTTCACTGAGAATGATTAACAAACAAGAAACTATAACAACAGATTTCCACCTCTCCACTATGTGTTCACCCTTCAAAAGCTTTTTCTCTTCCTTATCTGTCCAGTCAGTTTGTAATGCTACATGCACAGACAACTCCCTATATACCTGCAGCACTTCAATCAAATCAACTAGTTACTTCTTGCTTTTATACAGCAATCTGTCCCCAAAACTCTGGGAAGAAAGAATCACAGGTTCTGCTTCGAGGTTCCAAAATATCGTTGCATGTTGATGGGATTAGTTTATGCCCATTTTTCTACAGTTTCCAATGTGACAGGGAAATGAGTTTAAAGCAGGTGTAACAGCGAAATTCCTCTTAGAATCGGTGCCTATACACAAGCAGGGAGGCTGCTCCAACATGCTGTAATCAGACCCAGACACTGGCATGGGCAAACTGGGCAGCCGCCTGGGACCAGGACAGAAAGGGAGCCCAAAAATGGACAAAAAAAATTACAATTGCCAAAAAAAGTGTTAATATTGTGCGTATACAGGACTGGCAATGTTATCAATTGAGAACAAACTATTTAAAGGCATCAGTACCACAGATGTGATAAAGACCTTTGGAACAAAAGTATCTGGGGAAGGGGGGCCTGATACTGAAAGTTCACCCAGGGCTGCCAGGAGTCTAGGTACAGCACTGGTTGTAATTATGCTGTGATTAATGGACTCTATTGAAGCGTGATATTTATTGTGCTTCAGCCAGCTTCTGTGTCTCGTTTATCAGCATCCCCATGCTTTAAAATGGCAGCAGGGGTACTTTAAAGCTTGTTTGAGGAGTTTTAAATAAAGCTTCCCAAGGCTATTTTGAAGCATGGGATGCTGATACATGAGTCATTCCGGTAGCTTGAATTAGAGAGGCTCTCAAAGCCGCTCCTCCCCCCCAACACACATTCTTGCAGCACCTGTAAAAATGCCCATAGAGAACCAGGGCTGGAAGGGACCTCCAGAGGTCATCTAGCCCAACTACAGACTGAGGCAGGATCATCCCTATCCAAACCATCCCATACAACCAGAATCTGAGCTCTTCATCATACCACCCTCAACCCTGACGCAACACACAACACAGACCTTGCCCCCTAACCTGGCACAGGTAAAACATGGCAACCGAGGTCCTGCTTCTATGAGAGGTTGTCAGTATACACTCAAGAGGCCCGGGATAAAGGGTCACCCCCGCTACAGAGGAAGGCAACTCCCGCCCCCCCCACCACGGTCCTCACCCTCCTGACCATGGGGTAACACCCCTTCCTGACCCCAAATCCAGGACGGCCTGACCCTAAGCACAGGGCCAAGGCCCTCTAGCCAGGAGCAGCCTGAAGAAGGAGCAGCTGCCTTCAGGGTCACTCGGCTCGTCTAGATCCCTTCCTTCCCCTGCCGCCTCCGCAAGGCGCTGCCCGGGGCCCCGCGGGCTGGTCGCTTACCTCCGCCGGCTGCTGCGGCCACCTTCGTGTCCTGCTCTGCCCGCGGTCTCGGCCCAGCGCCTGCAGGACCCTCTCCTTGAAGGGAACAGGACAGGGAGAGGCAGGGGCTGAATGGAGACGGGGGCGGCCGAAGGCTCAGGGTCCCCCCCCCGCCCCGCACCACCCTTGTCCGCGCGGGTCCCGCAGCCGG
>NW_017729024.1:145775950-145786513 GCF_001723915.1 Gavialis gangeticus | reverse complement strand
CCCGCGCGCGGGGCTGTACGCTGCCCCCCGGGCCCGCGCCCCGAGCCTGCCCCGCCCGGGAGGCTCCCCCTGCAGCTTCTCTGCGCAACCCCTCCCCAAGCTGCCCCGGCCATCACACGCACGCATGTCCTTGCACACACGCACGTATGCACACATATACACATACACACATATGCATACATACAGATATATGCATACATGCATATATACACGTATACATACATATATACACATGTGTACACACATGCATACACATATATAATGAACACATATATACATACAGATATATGCATGTGTATATATATATACACACACACAAATACACACGTGTGTACACATATATATACATGCATACATACACACATGCACACACACATATATGCATACATATACATTGATACACACATGTATATGCACATATGCATACAGACAGGCATGCACACATACACACATATATACATACAGATACACACATACACACACATATATACATGCACACAATTTTCACTTCAGGTCAAACTTCTGGGGAGATCAGGGAAGAAAAGGATGGATTTGACAAGAACATTGATATGGGGCAAAAGACATTAGACAACATTTCCAACATGCTTGTTTCCCCCCAGTTCACAGCTTTGCATGCAAGGCCATCACCACTTTTGTGTTCTCTAACAAGGATACATTTAGGGAAGGAAATGGACCCATTTCACGCCAAACTAGTGGGTATAACCAAGTCCTCCCCTCTCCCTAGAAATGTAAAAATCTTCTTTACCTACTTCATGTTTAATATGTTCATTGCTATAGCAATGTGTATTGATTAGCACAATCTATGTTGACCTTAGCACAATCTCATCTGGCAAACACAACACTATATCTGGTTTCTCTAAAGCTGTAACAAGAATGCGGTGTAGGGTGGAATTTTTTAAAAAGAAGCCAGTACTGTTTTGAGTATTATCCACGTACAGCAGAGCTAGAAACATTGCTGTCAAAGACAACGGTAAGTGCACAGTGTAAAAATGTTTCACTGACTCCACTTAAACTTAGTGAAAATGTTCACATTGCAAGGTGCACTAAATAATACAGCTGAACTGCAACCATCTCCAGGCAGTTGAGTACCTCAGGGGTTGCTGCTAGCCAAAGATAGGTAATGGCTTGTGTTGGTAATGTTCACTGCCCATCAGGACTGGGAGGCATCTCAGTGCTTTTATATTATCAGGATGCCTTGGTGTCCTTCTAAGTAGACAGTTCAGGGCAGGGTTTCAAATTTTGCTCATTTCAGAACTGCTCACTTCTAGGTTTCTTTCACCTTTGTCAGAAACAGGCTAATGGACTAGAATGCCTGTTGGTCTGATCTTGTATATCACAACTTCTGTCCCTAAAAATGTATCTCGAAAGCTGAGGGCCCAAACCAGTCATGAGAACTAGGAGTGAAATCTGACCCCAGTAACTTCAGTAGGACCATAATTTAACTCCACAAGAAAGAGCAAGCAAAACTACTATGTCTATTTCATTCTTATATAAATCCATGATACTGGGTCAAAAACAAGAAGACAAGAAAAGGAGGAGAAATTTAAAAACCATGCCCATGCCCAGATAAATAAACTTTCAGTCTATAGATGCACTGGTTCATGGGAAGGACAGAAGGAATTTCACAGCAAATGGATCTGTGAGGAAAGATCTGATATTAAAGGTGGGGGGAGATTGGGAGGGAGAGGGGGCAGAGTTTAGTTTAAATGGGAAAGCTTTTGTGTTGAAAATACTTTTCAATAAATGTTTTATTTTTCAGGGTTTTTTTCAAAATCAATTTATATTAGGAAATAATAGAATCATAGAAAAATAGGGCTGGAAAGGACCTCAGGAGGTCATTTAGTCCTGCCTCCTGATCAAAGCAGGATAATCTGTATCTGAACCATCGCATCCAAGTGGTTGTCTAATCCAGAGGTATAACCTTAAATGTTGGTACCTGGGCAGCAGGGTGGGCAAGAGCTAACACTTACTTCCTCTTGCAGGGGCTGCAACAGTGACAGATGCTGCTGCTGCCTCAGGGCAAACACCCCCAATATGGCTGTGGTGGCAGCACAGGCACCCTCTGAATCACCCTCTGGGGGTGATACCCCAGTCACCTTTACCTCCCTGCAAAGGTTACACTGCTGGACTAACCTAGTCTTAAAAACTTCCAAGTGTGGAGATTGCACAGCCTTTTTAAGTAATCTGTTCCAGTGCTTCTCCACCATTGTAGTTAGAAAGTTCTTCCTGATATCCAACCTAAATTTTCCATATTGCAGTTTCAGATCACTACTTCTTGTTTTATCTCCAGATGATGATGATAATGAGGATAAACAAAATAACAGACAACCCACCAGAAACAACAATAGGCTCTCAAGGTGACACATTGTTCACCTGAACATACACCCCAGATGTATATTCTAAATCTTGAGATGTATATACTAAGGAATTTGGGGGAGTAGAGACATTAGGCCACTTCTCAGCCTCTAGAAGGCTCAGATCAAATGTAGTCTCTTTTAGATAGTGCTGTGACTGACACTGTGCCTACTTCTGGAGTACACTTGACCCCGGGGCTGAGGCAAGTCCCAATGAAGGGGGAGGAGCAGACCTGCCCCCACCTGGCCCCACAGCCTCCATCTAGCAGGCAGCACTGCAGGCAGTCAGGCATGGCTCCACACTGCTGCTGCTCAGGTGAGTGGGGCACCGGGGCTCCCCACTGCTGGAGCCCTGCCCACTGCACCTTGGCCATATGGCTGGGGCTGGGGAGCTGGGCCCATCCTCTTCTGTGTACAGAGCAGCACAGGTGGGCCATGAAGTTTTTATAGCAGGCTGGGAGGTGCGCCTTACAAAGAAAAAAAGGTTGAGAACCCCTATTTTAAAAACTGGACACACGTGAGGCAGCACCAGTGTTTAATAGGGTGGAAGAATATTTTTTCAGTATTTTTAAATTGCTCCTAAATTGTGGAGTTTTGTTACCTTTCAACTAGCAAATGTCAGGAAACATGCAGAATATTGAATATTACATTTGCTTTGCTTGCTCAGTTCCATTTTCTGCTGTTAGAAAACAGTAAGAACATGTACTTTGATAAAGTAAGTAATACTTTCATTTTCAAGTGTTAACACTTAAAAATGCAAATGCTATTTAGTAAATATGAAAAGTAATACTTTTTTCACACTTTCTTACCATTTCCCAATATTTTTCCAATTGGAAAACATTAATAAAGTATGAAAAGTAGATTTTCCCAACTGAAAAAGTTGGGATATAGTGAGAAAAAAAAAGTGATATTAAGGCTGGGGAGGAAACGGTTTCCCACTATTTTCAACATTTCCTGTGGAAAAATCAGAATGTCCCAATAGTAAAATGTTGAAAAGGAATATTATCTGCAACATTTTCACAGAAAAATCCTGGTTCCCAAACACCTCTTTTTGTGTGGATTCACTGGATACCTAGTATAGGGCATTCTGCATGCAGGGTTGTAAAGGGGAAATATTGCTAAAACTTCAATTTTGAGTATTGTAATACCCCACAATACAAGCAAAATATATTGTCCTCTTGCTGATACTGAGTATAATTTTATTTCTGCTTATTTTATTTCTAGCACATCTTTTATCATACGCATGAAATCAAGGAACACTCAAAATGCATGGTTTAAGTAATTCAAGATGGTTTAAATAATTTTTAAAACAAATAAAACACTACAATTGGTAAGAGTTTCAACCACAAAAGATTTTATTTGTAACACTTTTGATGTTCGTTTAACTGAATATGAGTTCCTCATACAACAATACTCTTCGGTAAACATTGTCCGATAATGTTACAGTGCAAACAAATTGGCCAACAATAAATGTTGACATACTTTACACCATTGGCATTCAGTACAGATTATGAATTAGCAATAGCCAAAGTTTACTTGACTATTAAATCTGTGCATCAGATTGTGAACCTCTTGTTCACATCAATAAAAGTCACTGATAGGAGTAGCCCCCACTGAAATAATTTTTTAAAAGATTATTTGCATGACTAACTCACTTGATGGTGTGAGCAAAAGGGTTTGCAATCTGGCCCTTTATGAGCTGTTTTTCAGTATATTTGAAAATGAAACTGAGTAAGAGCTTAAAGTAACAGTATTAGCCTTAGTCTTTTCAATTGCATGAGTATCCATTATACCTTCATTTGCAGATTTTTTTAAATGCTCAGCATTGGCCTAACCCTGCTTTTATTAATCCCATGCAATGACTCTCCTTTCCTACTTTAAGATTGAAAACATGTATATTTCATCACAGCAAAATAACCTTAATTACAGTCCAAAACTAATACTGTTCATTGAAGTCATCACAAAATATAAGTTCAATAAATAACCCTTCTGAAAAAGAAATGTAAAAATTATGCATGTATATACTAAAGACCTACATACAAACTCAAGTCCATGGATGTACCATATTTTATCAAGTATGGAAATTTATACACATTATTACATGCATGTATAGCTTATTTTTCAAAACAAATATTAATTAATTTTTAGAATTCCATTGTCTAGTGATAAATATGTTAGTTATTGTTATTATTTATTATTGTTTCAATTATTTGTATTGTATAAGTGGCTATAGGCTTCAATGAGAAGACTGTTGCTCACACAATTATTCACCCTTATCGTTAAAAGGGTCCCCCACTCTGCCACACCGAATTTACACTCTATATGTATGGCAAGAGAAAAGAAGTGGATACCACAAACAGAAAGAAGGAGCACAATAAAAAATGTGGCAACTATAGTTAGTGTTACCACCAGAATTATGTTTAGTGGCATAGTGTTGCAGTATAACCTCATAAATCCTGCATGCTCGGAACCGAGCACCTGCTGGAAATTTGAAAATTCTGGGTTTTTTTAAACCAGTGCGGTGGCTGTATGTGGAGCAGCAGCACGGGGTGGTCGATGGTGTTGGCAGCCATTGCGTGCAAGCTTCCCCCTCTGCATCCAGGGAAGCAGAGGGGGAAGCTTAACAAGTGCCAGATTTTTGAGAATTCCTGATTTTTTATATCCGGATTTCATAGATTTCATAGACATTAGGGCTGGAAGGGACCTCAAAAGATCATCAAGTCCAGACCCCTGCCCCAGGGGCAGGAAGTCAGCTGGGGTCATAGGATCCCAGCAAGATAAGCATCCGATTTTCTCTTGAAGGCATTCAATGTAGGTGCTTGAACCACCTCCCATGACAGGCTGTTCCAGACCTTGGGGGCTTAGACAGTAAAGAAATTCTTCCTTATGTCTAGCCTGAAATGGTCTTGCAGGAGTTTATAACCATTCAACCTTGTTGTCCTTTGGCACACTCTGGTGAACAAACATTCCCCCAGATACTGGTGGTCACCCCTGATAAACTTATAGGTGGCCATCAGATCACTCCTGAGCCTGCGCTTTTCCAGGCTAAAAAGCCCCATGGCTCTCAGCCTTTCATCATAAGGTCTGTTTTCCTGACCTCTGATCATGTGCGTGGCTCTTCTCTGGACTCTCTCAAGCTTCTCCACATCCTTTTTGAATTGTGGAGCCCAAAATTGGACACAGTACTCCAGCTGGGGCCTCACCAAGACCGAATACAACGGGAGAATGACATCCTGGGATTTGCTTGAGAAGCATCTATGGATGCAAGCCAGTGTTTTGCTCGCTTTTACTAACTGCAGCATCACATTGCAGGCTCATGTTCATCTTGTGGTCAGTCATGACCCCCAAGTCCCTTTCATCCGTAGTGCTAGCCAGCGTAGCACTGCCGAGCCTATATGGATGCTGCAGGTTTTTCCTCCCAAGGTGGAGAGGAATTTTTCAATGTTAAACATCATCAGGTTCTTGTCCACCCATTTGCTGAGCCTGTCAAGGTCAGCCTGGATCACCCTCTTGTCTTCAGGTGTGGATGCTTTACCCCAAAGTTTGGTATCATCGGCGAACTTGGCCAGTCCGCTTCTGACTCCAGTGTCCACATCATTAATGAAGATGTTGAAGGTCCAAGGACAGAGCCTTAAGGGACCCCACTGGTCACAGGGCACCATGACAATTGACTTCCATCAACCACCACCCTCTGGTTCCTACCACGGAGCTAATGCCCCAGCCAGCGTGTCGTGGTGGACCCAAGGCCGCAGTTGACCAGTTTTGTCAAGAGGTGATCATGGGATACCAGATTGAAGGCTTTTTTGAAGCCAAGATATATGACATTAATCTCCTTTCTCTTGTCCAGGTGATAGGTCACATGGTCATAAGAGGAAATAAGATTGATTAAGCAAGACCTACCCGCAACAAACCTGTGCTGGCTATCTCTCAGGATGTTGCCATCGGTCAGTCCATTAAGAATGGCCTCTTTGAAGTTATACTGTAGAAGGAGTGTTTATTTCACACTAACCTGACAATGGCACTCATCATTGCTATAGGGCATGCGTGAGTTTCAAGAGATTTCAAAGATGATAAGGTAGTGGATATAGGAACTTTATGGAAAGTTCCTTCCATGCATTCTGGGTGACAAAGGAGAAAGCATGCTAAAGCACTACCCTTTACCAGTTTCTCTTAAGAATATTTAGATCTTGAAATCAAGTTAACAAGTAAGCCACAGAAAAAAGAACCCTAACACCAGAATTAGGTCTTCTGTGTTGTTGTGAAATATGGATTTCTTTTACGTGGTAAGAACAATGTGCGCGTTCATGTGTCAGTGCTGTAAGATTTATGAAGCTCTTTCATGCTCATTTCCTCATTTAAGTGCTGAGAGTTTTGTAAATGGAGCTCTATGTTGTCGCCTAGGAACCTTAACTGAATTTTGAAATAAAGTATGTTGTTTTAGAATAGCAATTAAGATTTGAACACATTGTCTCCACAATAACCCTCCCCAGCACTGGTTAACACAGGGCACTAAACTATTGAACTGCTTTCCTGTGCACGTATTTTCATTGTATGTTTCTTTTTAATTCAGGATCTTCCTCCTTCCTCCTCTTTCTCTTCCCCCCTCTTCCCCCGCCCACCTCCCCCACCAGTGCACATACACACACTGAGTCTTCCTACAGGTACAGACAGGTTATTTGACCATTTCCCAGCCCTTTCTGGTTCCTCAAAAAACTTGGCCTGATAGGACAACAACCATGACCAGATTTACCGTATTTAAATTATCCAAGCCTCCTTACTCAGAAAAGCTGTCCCTTCTCCTCTTATCCCTTTCTTCCTCCACCATCTCTCCTGTCGTATTGGAAGCTGTGAAATGCTCACTCTCAGAATCAGGTCATTTATTTAAGTGAATAAATCTAGATGTGGGTTCCTAATTTTAGGCAGCTAAGTTTGAGCTGCTTAGTATTCACTTCTCTGCACCCTGTGCTTCCTGAATATAAAACATGGAGGATACTGTACATACACCTCTGTGAGGTGGTTTAAGATCTTCATGTGGAAAGGACATTAGCAGAGACCATTTGCCACAGCAGATAGAGCTTCTCTGTGACATCTCTGTGCACTGGGGTTCTGCATGCCATCATGTGTACAACATCACTGTGGAGATAGACCCAAGGAGTAACCATTCTGAGTGACAAGTTTCTCTATAGCCCTATTCCTTGCCCCATGCTCCCTGCAATCCTCATTTTCCTAATGACAGGAGAAGATTTGCCTTTTATTATTCATTATACACATTACGTGTGTATTTTAAAAGCAGTATCATTAAAATGAAACAAAAGAACAACTCTTAACAAAAACCATATTGCATAGTTTAGAATCTGTTAGATTATGAACTTTGACCTGACAGATATGGGCGACCTTGCTCAGGTCTCTTCACAATACCCTGAATAGGAATTCAATTCAAAGATAGTTCATGCTGTGTTCAGCTGATCACCACCCGTGTCCACACGGGGGCCTGCTACAACCTCAATATAGTTTTGAGCAAACCTGAAGCTACTTTAAACTTTTTCCTGGTTCAAGTTAAATCAGTACTCCAGCATCCCAGCATTTTGCAGCCCTGGGCTGGGCTGGGCTGTGCTGTCTGCTCCAGAGAGGAGGACTGGCCCCACCCCTCTGCTTCCTAGCCAGAGCAGTGAGGCCTGGCTCACTGACCCCCTCCCTCCCCCAAGCAAACCCCTGCTGGGGCCGGGGGAGGGGGCTTAACCTTCTTTCCCCCAAGTACAAAACTGCCCTGCACTGCTTATTTAGTGCTGGTTGTGACTGTGGACTACAGATCCTGGAAGCACCTGGAAGCAGGAAGAAAAAGTGATGAGCAACCCTCCAGAGTCCTGCAGCTGTGAGTCTGGACTGCAAATCCCAGAGACCTCAGGAAAGCAGGAAGAACCAGCAAACACACAGTCCATGATGGCTACATGCCAGAGAGCCATGCTCTAGTGCCCCCTGGTATCTGGCTTGAGCCACTGCAGGCATGTGGCTGCATTTCCTGAATCACAAGTAAATGTCTGTTCATTTGCTTATTGTTCCAATGTTAGCAGTTTAAACTAACTTGCAAAAACTGAATCAATTAAGCCTCAGTCTTTTTGACTGTCTGTTCTTAGCCCTCATGGGAAGGGAATGACAGAAAACTGACCCAAAGATCACAGAGGTCCAAACAGTACCTTTGCAGCAATCCCTTCAGTGTTCCCCAAGCCTTACTAGAAGCAGTGACTAGTCAGAGACTTAAATCACTTCAGTCAGAGTTAATTATCATATCTGTTACATTGACTCAAATAATTTACAAACAATAATATTACTAATACGGAAAACAAAAATGCTTTTGCCAACACAATAAAAAAGTTTTCACATTCTCATTTTGCAGCAAGCTTTTGCAGCTGAGACATAACCCCTGAAATACAAATTTGTTACTAGAAACACCACCAATTTGCATGAACTAACACTAGGTGGCGCTGATATGCTGTTTCCTACAAGAATACCAAATTACTAGAAAGGAAGGTGGATGTGTTCAGACTGCAGATGTCACAAATGTAAAGTAAATAAAGCTGATATTTCTCAGTCATTATCTTAAGGGTTTTTAATCTTAAATGAGCATAAATCCTGTTCCCTTTTCTGCAAAATGCATTGTTGACTGAGGCATAGTTCATTTAGATCAATCTAGATTGGAGAATAAATGCCATTAATAGTAGTCTTCACTGAACCATCACTGAAGCAACAGTAAATAATTATATTTTAACACTGGTTTTGTTAGTAATGGGAGGGGATCATGATGGAAGAGCTGGTCAAAGAAAATCGCCTTGAATTTTCACAAGTTGCTTCAATTTAAATGAACAAGAATAAACAAAAGTCAGTCTGTAACTAATTTTCACATTTTCAAAAGCATAAATTTTAATAAACTAAGGATACTAGTTAGCGAAGTCAACTGGACTGAAAAATAGAAAATAAGGGGTCATTTTCACCTATATTTAAATGAAAAAACAGGCCTGCATGTTATCAATAACATGAAGACTTAAGAACTGATTTGGAAAAAAAAGAATGATTAAATACATGGAGATAAATGGAAAATAAGATACAATGCAACACAGGTTTGCCAAAGGTAGTTTGTTCCAGACTAACTGGTTATCTTTCTTCAATAAGATCATTCCTTTTCTACACAAAGGAATGCGAGTCGATCTCAAGTATCTCTATTTCAGCAACGCATATAGTACTACCTGGCACACTCTTAGTAAACCTGAAAAAGATGTGGATTAGTAGAAGCACTGTAAAGTATATAAGAAACTGGCTAAAAGGGAAATTACAATGGTTTGTGCTGAAAGGGGAACTATTACATTAATAGAAGTTATTAGTTGAGTTCTACAGAGATCACTCTTGGACCTGAGTTTATTTTAATACTGTAAAACCATTTTTTTTTGTATAGAAATGGTTCAGACCCCCTTTATTTTGTAGAGGAAAGTCAAATTAAGAATGAGCTACTCAGCGGATTGCTGCAGTTTTTATTTCAAAAGGCACTGATTCTCTAATCAGCTGGACCTAACTGCCAGGAGAAGCACTGCCCTTTGAAATCAAACTTCAGCGAGAACTGGCACAACTCAGTGGTTTCACACAGTTTCTTACTGTTACTGTAAACCCCACTGGCTCACAATCCTTTATTTTCACAGGTGCTAAAAACCCAAACCTGCAGAGAATCTGAGTGCTCCCATATTTTTGTTGATAATGTTCGTACAAAAATTAGGAAAGTGCTAGTAAGACTGAAACACATAATCAACACAGAAGAGGATTAAAGCAGACAGAAAGAACTGGGTAACCTTGAGGGCCTGACAGATAGAAATGGGATGAATTTAATACTATAACATCAAGCTCATGTGCTTAGGGCAGCGGTGTAACAGGTAGAGTCTTGCCTCACTCATGCAAAGCACTACTGCTTGAGGGGAGGTACTGGCACAGCCAGCAGCTCAAAGGCAGATTAATGTGGCAGAGCTACCACCATACCCATGCTGAACCCTGAATTCAGCAGCAAAAAAAAAAAAAAAGCAGCTGTGGGGGTAGACAATGATGTCTGGCCTATAAATGTTAACAAATGTGTGTCCAGTAATGATATTGTATTATGGAAATGTATTATAAGCTTAAAATTTTGAATGGATTTTTATTTAAAATGTTA
>NW_017729024.1:145767504-145770950 GCF_001723915.1 Gavialis gangeticus | reverse complement strand
TCCCTGGTTGCTGGCCATGCTGATACCTCTCCCTACAGTAACAGCATGGTGTGGGGAGATGCTAACAAGAGGACTCCTGCTCTTGCTCCCCACAGCCAGAGCCTCAGGCCCCACTGCCTCCATTCTGGTACCCTCTACTTCCATTCTCCTCCTTAGTCAGCACCCAGGGGTCATGCCCTGCTCATTCACCCTAGTTATGTTACTGATTTAAGGATAGATCTTCAAATTTACTTTGGTGTTATGATGCTGAGAATTTTAATGCCTAACTTTTAGGCATTTGGGCCCCAGAGGAGAATCCACAGTCTCAAGTTAGGCTCCTTATGCAATGCAGAGGGAGTAAAATGCCTCAGAATGAGATCTGCAACCACCCTACTAAGCAGGGAGTTGCTGAAACCACCATAAGGGAACACTGAAGAAAAGCAGTGTCTTAAGGCCCATCTGTCCTATGGGCTGAGGGCCCTAACCCAGGGCTGCAGAGAGGTACTTTAGTACATCATGGCAATAGCTTACCCAAGCAGGACAGGCCCAAGTGCACCCCACATACATAAAGACAAAGAGAGACTCTAAACCCAGAGATATAATGGTGAGACCACTCCAAAGTTATCCTCAACAGCTAGCTCTCAAGCACACTGAGGGCTTGAGAAGGAGGCCCCTGAACATCCTCGCCACTCAGCAAGCTTCTGGATTTAGAGTGTGATTGAGGGCATGGATGGATGGAACATGGGAAGAATAGGCTTGGGACAGTCCTGGTTGGGGGACACTGCTGCCATGGTATAAAGAAGCCCACTGTCAGATAAGAATTCATAACCTGAAACCTTCTCCTGGAGTGAGCCATCCAAGTGGATAAAGGAGCATGAGTGACTGTTTTCTTTAAACATACAGCAGCAGCAACAGGTGCATCTTCAACAAAAATGCAGCTGAGGCCTGAGGAGGCGGTGCCTATCTTTATATAATAGCCTTTTTGTTAGAGCACTTCACCAGGAAGTGAAAGACATGAGTTAAATTTCCTCCTCAGCTAAAGAGGTTTCATTCCATATCTCACAGAAGAGTGTCCTAGCCACCAGGTTATAGGCTATTTTGGGAGAGGTAGGACCATTCACCCATCCTGTGGCGCCTACTTCACTATGTAAAAAAAATTCAAGAATCACTGGGTGACAGAGAGCACAACTTTCTAATATAGTATGCAGGGAACCCTCTGGAGAAGTGAAAGAGGTGGGTTTGAACCCCTTCAGCCTGAGGAGACCATTGAACCCAGGCCTCCCACAACTGTCCTAATCACTGAGTTATCAGACAAAAGGATGCCACCAGCATCACCATATTTTTCAATAAAAACTGGAGCTGCAGAGCTGTCCCTTGTGGGGTGCAAATCAGGGTGACCACCACAGGGCCTGCGCTTTGGGGGGGCCCCCATGGACAGTGCCGTACAGGCCCCGAGGGCACCACCACCCCATGCAGCTGCTGTGCACTGCCCCGCCCTGGCCACTTGACACCCCTGTCCCCCTGCCCCGTGCTCTCCAGCCGCTCGCCATTCCTCCCCGCCTGCACAGGCTGATATACCCTGAGCCCCGCACACCCCTATGTTTGGCTCTGGGAGCCCGTGAGTTTTGTGTGAAACATAATTCTCAGTGTGTGCTAGACTTGCTCAGGAGTCTCCCAGGAGTTTTAGACAGAAGAATGCCGAATTTGTGACTCACAATCAGGTTTAAGTGTGAGTGTTCACCCATGCTAAGATAGAAGCAATTCTGGTCATGCACAGAAGCAGAACTTTAAATACTGACTGTATTTATTTATACTGACTGTATAGACTGTAGTGCTAACTTCACCCACTAATGTCTGGTATGTAGTTGCTAGCAAAATCCTGAGGTACGTGACCAGAATCAGTATTCTGTTTTACCAGTGTAGACGCGTGAACACTTAAGAATGCTAAGTTCACTTTTACCTGTTATTTCTGTTGTTCCTATTCAGTACCCATCTCCTTACTCTCATTCTTCCCTCCACATTTCCCTCACCTCATCTATTCAGCTATGTCACCATTGTGATGCTGTCTGAGCTCATTAGAACATTCTCCACTGTGTGATTTTCTTATTTGCTAGTAGCAAGTGAATGTGACTGTAGAAGGAAAGTGAAAACAGTTCTTTTTATCATTCACATCCCTACATGGGTTTCTAATGGTTTAGGGGTAGGCAAAACACAACTCATGGGCCAAAATCCCACCTGCCAATTGACTGTATCTAGCCTGCAGCTGCCCCTATGACACTATACATGGGGCCAAGCCCCGGCTGCTCCTGCCCACACCCACTGTACCATGACCTGCATGGCACCTCTGTAGCCTTGGCCCTAGCCCCAGCCAGCACTCACAGCTTCCCAGCAGGGCTGCTCCCACTGCTGCTGCAGCCACCTGGGTAGCGCTTGGTTCCCCCACCTCCAGTGGCTCCAACTCCTCCTCCTGCCCTAGCTGCACCTCTCTGGGTAACAGGTAGTGTGGGGAAGCGGTGGTGTCCATGGGAATGTGTGCTGGGTACCACATGCCCAGCCAGGTGGGGAGGAAACTGCAGCCAGGCAGCTCCTGCCCTAGTGTGCTTCCAGTTCCAGCTCCCCACACCACCCCACATACCATACCCCCACCCCTGCCACACACCCTCAAACACCCCCCTCAACAAACACACACACTGTATAAGATTAAGACTTTATTTGGAGCTCTTATGCAATTGCTTCTATATACACTACTCAAAAAAACATAAATTGGGACCAAAATTATTTTTGAAATAAAATTAAAATATGTTACAGTAAATGTTTGATCTTTTAGTATACAATTTGTTTTTTATCTATAATTTATTAAAATATCTTCTGGAAAGTTTTGTGTGTACAGACCTCAACAGCTCACCAAAACTTGTTAAGTAGTCTACCTGCTGAAATAATTGCCCACTCCTGTTTTAGAGGAGTCACACAGAAAATAACAGAATCCCCTTACCTCCTAACCTCTGACCTTTGCCACCAGAGGTCCCTCCCCTTGCCCCTGAAAGTACTCCTTTTGGCAAGGGGTTTTGTCATCTTGGAACCAGAAAAAAAAAACAAATTATATTTCTAAATATCAAACATCTACTACCGCATACATTTATTTATACATATACGATACTCACGGCCCAAGGGGTGTCCATCCCGACAAGAAGCAAGGGGGGCAGGAGTGTCCGGAAGCCCCCCTGGCTCACCAAGGGCGTCCGGGACTGCCTGCTTGCCAAAAAGGCGGCGTACGCCCGGTGGAAGGGGGGTGAAATCTCCAAAGAGGAGTATACCTCCTCAGCTCGGGCCTGTAGGCGAGCTGTTAGGAAGGCCAAGGCGGACATGGAGCTCGGACTAGCGTCCAAGATTAAGGATAACAAAAAGTCCTTTTTCAAATATATTGGGA
Source organism: Gavialis gangeticus (assembly GCF_001723915.1). Taxonomy (NCBI): domain Eukaryota; kingdom Metazoa; phylum Chordata; order Crocodylia; family Gavialidae; genus Gavialis; species Gavialis gangeticus. Next base: position 145,767,544 of record NW_017729024.1, on the reverse strand, counting down.
GGATGAAGAAGGTGCCGGGTAATGTGGGACCCCTGCAGGA
>NW_017729024.1:145765576-145766284 GCF_001723915.1 Gavialis gangeticus | reverse complement strand
CTACTAGGTCCCTTCCGACCCTTAAGCTATGAATCTATGAATCTATTTGATTTCAAAAATATTTTTGTCCTTTTACATGTGTTTGCGTGGTGTACATAGAGGTGATTGCATAATAGCTTAAAATGAAGTCTTACTCTTATATATTGTGTGGGGTGTGGTGGGGTATAGCAGGTGTAGGTGGGTAAGTATAGGTTTGTGGAGGGCTGTGGGTGTGTGTGCAGGTATGTCTGTATGTGGGGTGAGGGCGTGGATTGGTGTGGAGGGTGTGGGGGGTGTGGGTAGGTAGGAGGGTTGGGGGTTGGATGTGTAAGTGGATATGTGGGGTGTCTATGGAGCCCCTGCTAGCCCAGGCTCCATGCTCCCACCGCCCCACCCTTAATCTCCGCTGACTCTGGGCCTGGGGCACCCGCCTACCACTGCTTCCCCCCATCCACCCACCTGCCACCGCTGCTCCCCCCCTCACCTTTCCATCCACTGCTACTTCTGTAGTCTAGAGCACCCAGACTGCTTTCAAAATTACAAGCATCAGCCCCCATAAGCAGTGAGAGGTGTAGAGTATCTGATGCTCATGCTTTAGGCCTTATTTCATAGTCACACCCAAAACTGAACTGTTACAACAGCAAGCACCTTGGATTTGATAGGTATATTTAATTGTCACTGTATACAGGTTTCTCAGTGTCCTCACAGGGCCTAAAAGTGTAAAGGGGG
>NW_017729024.1:145756883-145764788 GCF_001723915.1 Gavialis gangeticus | reverse complement strand
ACAGCCACAGACAAATAATTAATTTTATACATTTTTAGGGGCCCCTGCGGGCCTGATAGAATGGCCTGGTGGGCCGCATCCAGTCCGCAGGCCATATTTTGTCCACATCTGGATTATGATGCAGTCTAACTTATTTGGTTCAGAACTATGAAAAAAGAAACTACTTCCTTTCATTCCCACCAGTTCTTCCTCAGAACCAATATTTATTATTTATTATTTGATTACAGCAGTACCTAGACATCCCAGCCATTACTAGAAACCCATTGTGCTAAGTGTTATTCAAACACATTGCACAAGACAGCCTAAAAAGAAAAGCTTGAAATCTAAGTATATGATAGACAAGAAGCAACAGGAAAGAGAAACAGTAAGGTCAAGTCACTTGCCACTGGTGACAAAGCAGATCACGTGGAGCAGATCACTTGGAAAAATCAGTCCAGTGACCTATTCCAAGGGTCAGCAACCTTTTAGAAGCAGCAGGTCAAAATAGCGCAGCTCATTCCAAGGTGGGCCACCACTTGTAATACAACTATTGCCATGGCTGCTTCCTCTTCTGCTGATGCTCCCTGCCACTGAATAGCCAACAATGAGCTTGTGCCCCACCACCAAATACCATCACCACTGATGAATTGCCATCAACATCCCATCTCCATGGGGCAGATGGAATTGCTTGGCAGGCTGAATACAGCCCATGGGTTGTAGGCTGCCAATCACTGATCTATACAAAGAATAATACTTCCATTTTAGGCATCCGTTTTATAACAATAAAATCTGTCTTGATCATGCAGCTCTAGAAATGATTGGCCAATATATCCACATAGTAGCTGAGAGACTGAACAAGGCTGAGTTTGTTACACAAATGATTATAAACCAGGAAATAAAAAGTTGAAGCCAGAACTCTCTTCTGCACGTGCTCCATTGTGCTGAAGAAATGGCTAACCTCAGATTTTATGCACTGCATTATTTAGACACAAGTTGACATGTGAAACTTACAGAATCTTGTCCCTAACTTTTCAGGCTTTTGTCCATTTGTACCACACCCTTCACACTATTTAATCTTCTTTTATTTTCCATGTCAGATATAACAACTATGACTAAGATATTTGGCAAGCAGGGATGTTAGTAGACTAAGAATTATTTTAGCATGGGGCAGGATCTGTGTCAGTTTGTCAGCCCATAATTCAAAATAGGTTTTTTAACTTTTTTTAAACAGTAAAAACAATACAAAATCCAAATTCTGATACTCTATTTACATACTAAATGATACTTGCTTGAGGAAGGATTTTTAAGTAAACTACTGAAGCATTTCAGCATCACATACACTTCATTACATAACATCACATACACTTTGCTTAGAGGAATGTTGTGGTTTTTTCTTTTACTGTTCTATTAAAGGTAAAGACTGCAGTTTACAATAGAGTTATTGACACAGCCTTTTTTAATGGAGGCAGAGGGTTGAAAACTTCACCAGATGAGGAAAATTTCTGTTTCCTGATCCAGTACCTCATTTCAGAGGCAAACCTGTACAGCCATTTCAGTCTGCATAACAAGGATTTCAGTATTGAGTGAACCTCCCTGGTTTTTCAAATATATCCTGCATTCGAAATATGCTCCTTTTCCTGTGCATATTGATAATTATTTTTGAAAACCAATACCTCTAAATTCATCTTTATTAAAGTTCCCAATACATAAAAATCATGTGCCAGTTTTATGAACTGTTGACAAGGTAAAATCCATTCCAATAACTACATCTTTTGGTTCTTTGCTAGAGGCTACATATACATGTTTAAATATGGGATTTGGGGTTTTCCATGTAAACATTCAATTGGGCAAGACCCACAAGGACAGATTGGAGCTGACTGCAACTGGCAAGGGTGGCCAGTCCTACTACAGTATGTCTGCCAAAAAATACTAAAACAAATAATATTAATAACTGGCATTTGCTGAGTTTTCACCATCCTTTCAGTGTTATTTCTTTTTATTAGGGAAAAATGGTTTATACACATTACTCCTGTTATGTGTAGTCAGAGCTCCTCCGAACTGCTGAGGTAATATTATTTAGTATTTATAATGCCATCTTCCTCATACCGGAACTTTCTTTGTCTCTTGCCAATGGGAGTGTGCTGTCCCCCTCCAGTTAGCCAATATGCAAACAGAAGCTCATACGGCAGTTGGCAATTTTTTTGCCTTTATAACACATTCACCCACAGGAACATCTTTTCAAAGCCCTCAGAATTGCAATACATTATGTTTCTTTTTATCTTGTGATAAAAAGAAGGGCATCTTGTGATATTATTAGATTAATTTGAATTGGCAATGAATCCAGGCCAATCCAGATGAGGAAGAGTAACCTAGAGGCAGAAGTACAGTTGCACCCTCTTTGAGCCAAAATTCTTCATGGTGTAATTCCACTGACATCACTATAATATAAAACTGTTTTGTATTTTGACTGTACTATATGTGTATTAACACTAATTCAATAAAGACTGAAAATACATGAATAACAAAAACTGCCCAGAGCCTAAACTGACCATAAAAGCTGCCTCCTGAAGCTGCAGCCCCACATGCCTACGACACTGAAACAGTGTCTTGTTTTAAAAAAAATAACTTTTATTTCTTTTCTTAGGAATATCAGTAGAAAAATAATTGAATTAGCTCCTGTTCTCTGCCATCGGGCAATTCTCATTGCATGACCTGCATTATGTTGTTTGTACCATACAGAAGTGTTTGCAATCCACTGAACTATGACTGTTAAGACACTGGGAATTCAGTGAAACAATATGTGCAGCACCAGTGACCAAATGAACAAACTCTACCATGGGCATATCTCCTTAATATCAAATTGCACCCTTGTGAACAAAGGGAGTTCAAATCTATAAAGATCCTGGAGTAGGGAAGAGGAGTCTTCTTCACTGCATTGCTTCCCGCCTCTAGAGCCTCACAAAGGTGTGTAGCTCTGGAGGCATATGGTATTTTTGGGGAGGTGGTCAAAATAGGATAGAACAGATCAGAACATCATGAACAGCGAACTGCCCAGAGCCCAAACTGAACATAAAAAACTGGTTCCTGAAGCTTCAGCCTGCATTCCTGCAACACTGAAACACTCTTGTTTAAAAAAATAACTTTTTATTTATTTTCTTAAAAATATTAGCCTTCCTCTAGACTTTTTTCCCTTCTGAGTGTTTGGTTTTTAGTCAGAAATCAAACTGGTTAAAGTTCATTGGCTATCATAGAATCATAGAAGTCGGGTCAGAAGGGACCTTGTAGATCTTCAAGTCTGACCCCCCGCCTGGGCAGGAGAAAAACTGGGCTCAAATGACTCCAGCCAGGTAGGCATCAAGCCTCTTCTTAAAGACCCCCAGGGTAGGAGCCAACTATATTCCTTTCCAAAAAAATACTCATTGACAGTGCACCTCTGGAAGCCTCAGTCTTTTTGGCTCGGGCCCTTGAGCCTGCAGTTCAAGGACATCTGACCAATTCCCTTATGCCTTCCATTATGATCACCCACATTGCCCCATGCCCCACAGTGATGGAGGTCACATAGCCACTCTAACATCCTTCCTCAGCCCACTAGATCAGCCATGTTTGAAGGCTCTCGGCTCTAGAACTCCTCCCTAAGTACAAATACATAACTTACACTTTATCTGCAGTAAAGAAGGCCACAGACTACTCTTTCCACAAAAAGACGACATCATTCTTTTACAGCTTAATTTTCTCCCAGCCACACCCTCAGGGCATCACAATTTATAGGGCTCCACATGAACAGTGGGCCATCCACAGCCCACACTTTAGGTCCCTCCTAGGTCAAAACCTCATACCATTTAAAGTTTGACCCCACTAGTCAACAGGCACTGATTTGATTGTTTCTAGTACAGCATGTTTGCGAACATAGTTTAGACACCAGTTTCTGAAAAAATTAGCCCTGAGTGACTGATATTGCAAATATTTTGGTACAGCCTTCTGACCATGGCACTCATTCCCAAACAATTATGTGCAATAGGAAGCTGTGTTCTCCTTCTACAGGAATCCACAACCAGTATTAACCACCAGTTGATGATGATACAAATTTATTTCTTATGCACATAATCAGAAACTAAGAAAGTACTTGCACAAAAGACAAGAATACAGTGTCTGGAGACACACATATCATTATTATACTGAGTTTCTGAAATATGTGCTAGAGATAACTAGAAGGAGTGAAGGGGTATATGAGCTTTACATTCAGCCCTCTCCCTTGGGAGCTACAAAACTTCATTGTATGAATAATAACTGAATTATCCATCAATATGGGGACTATACATCTTCCTGAGGCTGCTTTGGCTAGTGGCAAGGAAGAGAATTTCCTTTTGCAGGTCTGCAGAGTAGGCAAGCCTTTTAGTTGTGGGTCACAGCTGCCTAAGAGGAAGGAACTCTAACAAAAAATCCCACCCTTCTGGATAAAATAGGTTGAAGAGAATCCTAATTTTGTTGCTTACAGAATGCACAGCCATAAGTCCTGTAATAAACAAAAATGTTTGTGGCCCAACACACATATATCTGGTGTAACAAATGAAAGTGAGATTACAACTAACTAGCTAAGATTAGGAACCCACTTATCCTAGTTCTTTTGCAAGTTTAAAAGCCAAGTTAATGTGGAAAAAACCCCCCACAGTTTTACAGTTAATATTCTCCTGCCAAATAGACCTAAATCAAATAATCACTATCAGGATCAGCTTCAGCCAATCAGATGCCAATTATGGGTGCTTAATAGCCACTTTTGCATCCATGACTGAGCCTATAAAATGATCAAGTGGGAAAGGACAAAGTCAGAGGTCAAAATAGTTTATTACAGATTAACAACACAAACATTTATCTTTTAGCCTTGAAGGGGGAGTATTTTTCCTTTGGGTACATGCTATCCCCAAGTTATTCATGTGCGCTGAACTGATTTCAAGAAAAAGGTATGGAACATTGGTGTTTTATACATTTAAAGGTTTGGCTATTGAAGGAGTACAATGAAGGAAACATAGGTTTGATTGTTTGTTTATCATCTTTTCTTACCTGGGAAGTATAGGGGGAAGGAATGCACTTTTATCATCATGATCACACACCTTAAAATAAATTGACTTAGGAAGTAAACACTCTAGAGACATAACACAGTGCCATTCCTTTCAATGGATATATAGTCACAAACCTTTACAAAGAGAGCTTTGTTTTGGAACATGGGCACCTTTAAGTTTATATATAGGGTACAGTTTGTGCGGTACCTCATATAGGCTACAAGTGCCCAGTCAATGGGGCAGATGTAAAATGACTTTGAGTCACCTTTGTGCCATCCCAATTCTGAGCTAGTCTGCAGGGTGCTAAGTTACTGCAGTAAACTCTCAGTTACCATAAGCAGATGCACAATATTGTGTTCCTAGCCCCACTTTTCTCTATGATGTGCCATTCCTAGGCTTGGCATCATCCAAAATGCTCCTATATGCCACAGCTTGTCGAGAGTCCTCAAAGGATAACACAATCTGCTTTTCACATGCAAGTCTTATGGCCTGAAGATATAGACAAATGGTCCTTGACCCATGGCTTGCAAGCAACATGTTGCCTCAGAGATCCTCTGATTTTGCTCATAGCCACAGGAAGTTAAAAATTGAAGACAAGGTTGAAAGGGAGAGCAAAGTATGATGTTGCCCAGAAGATACTACTTGCTCAATATTGTTGCCCTTTGGACAGCAAAGGTTGATGGCCACTGCCCCCAAGATCAAGGTGCTTACTACTACCATGTGTTGGTAGAAAGGGAAAAGAGCAGACAAAAGCTTAATAGGGAAGATGCTCTCTGTTGACATGTCTTAGTGTACAGTGGAAAGAACAATGGAGATAGTTATCTTACATAAGCTTTCCGCTCAAAAATACTCCAAACCAGACTCTGAGGACTGGTGGCTAGATCGGGTAACACTGGATGTACTGTGGCCATGGGCAGATCTAGGGTTTTGAAAAGAGAGGTGCAAATAATGTGGTGCATCATCACATATACCACAGAACAAATTTTTCTCCAGTTAAAAAGAAACTAGGAACTTTACTAAAAGGTAAGGGGCCTCAGGCTATATTATTTAGTTTAAGATTAAAGCAAAAATAAATCTAACACTACTGGACTATGCATGAATATGCTATATCATATATTATATATAAAAATTTAGGCAAAAATAATTTTAAAAATTAACAAGTCCTGTAGTCATAAAAATTAAATGTACATCTCTTTCAGATTCAAAAAAAAAAATCTAGCCTTCTTGAGCATCTTGACAGTGCACCCAGTGCTTCACTGAAACTTATTTCCACACCCAAGTTAATGTTTCTAGCTAGAGTTAAAAGGCTTGGAAATAGAGGCTACATTACCAGGAGCAGATAATAGACAGCAGAACTGCAGAACAAAGCATAGCTTGACTAGTGGAACCATTAAAGACCATTAAGAAGGACAGAGGGCTGTTGACACCTGTAGAATGGAGAATTTAGAGGGAATCAGGTATATTATAATGAGCCAAGACCTCAACTGACTTCCTCAATTCTGCCTGAATAGAAATGCTGCTGCCACCACCAGGCAGTTAGTTTTAAGCTTTGGGTGGAGCAGGAATCAAAGGGGGTGGGGATGAAATGGCACCACTGTACCCCCTCTGGATCTGCCCCAATTGTGGACCTGTTTTTGCTTTAAATCAGTGATTCTCAGCCAGAGTATCACAGTACCCAGGGGTGCCTTGAAATACTTTCAAGGGTGCCATGGGGGCGGGGGGGGCATACAATGTTAGCATTTTTAGGTGTGCACACACAATTCACAAGATAAACCCAGAAATTTCAACCCAGGAATTCATGCTGTTAAAAACATTCTGACCTTTTGTGGTCTTTTCAAGTTCTTTGCAACAAAAGAATTTCTCTATTACTTTTCCACAGTCCCCCAACAAGTGAAGACTAAGAGCTGGCATTTTCTGAGGGGTGCCTTGACTCTAACAAAGTTGAGAACCACTGCTTTAAATATACCTACAGAGTAATTATAAATGGAAACAATATGAGCACACCTACACGTGCACATTGACATGAATGAATAAACTCCAATGCTTATTGCACCGGAGTTTATTACTCCTGGGTATACATCTTCATGTGTACCCGGGACTGCATCACACTGAGCTTGATCAGAGTAGCCCTGGCTGGTTGGGGGTCCCGGGGGTCAGCCTGCCAGCCCAGGGCTGCTTACCCCAGCTCAATGTGCTGTAGAGGGCCTGGCTGGGGCAAAAAGGTGCTTCAGTGCAGGGCTAGCCAGCAAGCAGCCCCTGCACTGAAACACCCTCATGCTCCAGCCAGCCAGGGCTGTATCTACAAGTACTTACAAGTATTTACAAGTACTGTCCTGCTGTGGACTAAATTAGTTTACTCCAGCCTAATAGGATAGGATTACCATACGTCTGGGTTTTCCTAGACATGTCCTCTTTCTTAGGTCTTCCCATCTCCATCCAGTTTTAACAAATGTCCAGGATTTTGCTCTGCTCAGCATCCAAGTTTTTCCCAGCACTTCCTGGCTTGTCCTAGCAAAGAGCTGCTTGAAGCTAGTAGAAGCAGGGGGAAGGGCAATTGGAGGCAGGGGGCATCACGTGCTCTGCACGTGCACATGCACATGCTCGGCATACAGCCAGGCAGGGTGGTGGGAGCAGCCCTAGCAGCTGCATGCAAGTAAGTCTATGGGGAGTGAGGGTTAGAAGGCTAGGGCTTGGGGACTGTCTGGGGGCGGGTGTATGTGTGTGTAGCAGGGTTGTGTGGAGACGACAGGTGTGAGGAGATGAGTGTATGAAGGGGGTGAGTGCCTGCTGGCCCTGGGGGAAGCTGTCTGGGTGCTGGGGCTGCAGCAGGGCAGGGCAGGTGCCTCTCCCTCCAGCAAGGAGTTGCATA
>NW_017729024.1:145748827-145751883 GCF_001723915.1 Gavialis gangeticus | reverse complement strand
GGTGTATGTGTGTGTAGCAGGGTTGTGTGGAGACGACAGGTGTGAGGAGATGAGTGTATGAAGGGGGTGAGTGCCTGCTGGCCCTGGGGGAAGCTGTCTGGGTGCTGGGGCTGCAGCAGGGCAGGGCAGGTGCCTCTCCCTCCAGCAAGGAGTTGCATAACCAGACTGGTGGCACCAGGGCCAGTACCTGTGCTTGCAGAGGTGGGGCAGCCAGGAGATGCTGCAGGGCAAGGGGGAGCAGGATGCTGCAGATCAGGAGTAAGAGGCACTGGCAGGGCTGGGGTGGGGCTGTGACTTGGAAGCGAGGGGCACCAGGTGGGGGGGGGGACTGTGGTTCAGGAGCACAGGGCACAGGCAGTGCCAATGGATTGAAGGTCACCAGTGTGGTCAGGGGGGCAGGGTACTGTGGGTCAGGAGTGAGGGGCTGCAGCAGGGCTGGGGGGGAGGGCTGTGGCAGGGCATGAGCATATCATTGCCTCCCCTCCTCCCACAGTTATATTACCACCCCCATCAGGTGTTCTATTTTTTGAAACTGGAAATATGGTAACTTTAAAGCTCATGTGTAGATAAGAGACCTCTACTGAGCAGTTAATTAGTCTACTGTGCAGTGAACAACGTTCATAAATGTGCCTTGTATTAGACAAACATTTAAATATAAAGTGTCATATTGTATTAATAAGGTAGTTATAATATCTTCTTCAAAGTTAACTATCTGATAGATGTGCATCTATTTTACAGCTTTTAGCAGTTCGAGCAATTGTTCCATAATATCCAATGCACAGTGGTATATTAAATGAAGTTAGTTTATTGTGCCAGATCCCCTCCTGTGACAAAGGAAGAAAGAAGCCCTTCACTTCCTGTCCTAAAAAGTTTACGGTCTGAGATTCCAGTCCGCCTCTAAACTCCGCCATAGTAAACTGGTTTGCCCACAGAGAGGTCCACTGAGGTAAATAGGACAGGACTCTACATGAAGCTCATTGTGGAATGCAAACTTAAGAAGGGACACAACATACAACGAGTGGAAGGAGGAAAATAATAATAAAACATATGCAAAGTATGTGTCTGTTCTGAATTTTTGCTTCTCCTCTCCTTTATTTGTTCCACATGTCCTTAGCTTGCAAGACTTTTGTAGAAGGGGCTGTGTCTTGGTTTATGTTTTTACATTGTCCCACCCATTTATGGGCGCACGAGCACACACACACACACGTACACACACAACCATCATAACCTGAGTGCATAATGAGGAATTTACTTGAAATATTCTGGTATAATCCTTTCTACATGAATCAAGCAGAGTTCTCCTTTGGGTATTCAGTCATCCCTAGAATACCAAGTAGTTGCAATGTGAATGATTGGGAGGAATATCCCAAAGTGGAAAAAACAGCATTGGCCTTTTTTATAGTATAAGCACTGATATGTCACAACATAAACGTTTCAATTATAGCCAGAGGTCTAACTAGGAATTTTAGTGCCCTAGATAGAGGTCAGCTGAGGGGGGAGGAAAAAGGGGGTGCTGAGCACAAGAGATGGGGCCAAGTGCGGAGCATGGGGGGGACCCTCCCCACATGCTTGTTGCTACCACAGCATGAGCTTCCCACACACAGGCCACTGGTGCTGTGGGCATAGCACAGGCTTCCCAGAGGTCACCATTCTAGTGCCTGCTCTAAATCAGTGCTCAGAGCTCAAGCCCATCTTGCCCACCCCTAGTTCTGTTACTGATCATTGCTCTTTCTTAACCTCCCACCCACCACTCAGAATAATATCAAATGCTCCAGGGATAAAAGCAGCTGAAAGAAGACATATTGTAATTTGTGTTAGGAAACTGCTTATAATGCATTTCTGCTCACAGTATATCAATTTGCCATTAGGACAAAAACTTAAGTACAGAGTGAGAAAAGGAAGCTACGAGTATGAAATTGCTTGCAGAAAGTACAGCTCCCTTCTTAGCCTTAGGTTCCATTTGTGGAGCGGTGAGTAACAGAAGCTTTCACAGAGAAAGTTCTGCATGTCCATGCTTCTGCTTAGCTGTTCTCTTTAATGTGAAAGCTCTATATTGTAGACGAAATTGCAACTCCTGCTCTAAAATATTCAAGTTAAGACGTAGTGTTTTAGAGCAAATTGAAACAAGAAAGGATTATTGTTCTCTTACTTAGCACTGGCATAAAGATTGTTATCTTTATTTAAACCCAGTGAACTCCTGCTGTGTACACCCCCCCCAAGACAGCAGAACGTGGCCCATCAGGCAAGAATACAGTTTAATGTTTGTAATTGCAGATCAGTCCCATTCATCACATGAGCAACAACTGAGAGCAGCATTAATAGCTCCTCACTTCACTCGCTTTCAATTTGTTTCCCTGTAATCTGATCCTGGCTTCACAAAAAGCGTTGGTGCTCAGGTTTGTGAGGCCACCTTGGGCAGGGTGGAAATGAAACCTTAAAGGATTTTAAAGCAGACATGGTGTAACCTAACCAGCAGTTATGGGTTTCAGGCAGAAATTACTTAGTGAAGTTTCTATGGTGTGTATTATGCAGGATATCTGATTAGATTATTTTAAATTTTAAAATGTAGAATCAGTTCAAGTAGATCAGCTCTTTCCTTTGTGTTATGATGTATTGAACTCTTTCAGTGTAGTGGAACAGGAAACCTTTAATGGTTAATTCAAAAATTTAGTTTCATTCTATCAGTTACGCCTTACAGATATAGAAATCTGGTTAGCATGTTCCTTGCTGTAAATAAGGTGTTTTCAGTATGTTAACAACACTTCAATGCTCATTTGACTGGGTACTTATCATTTTAACTTAAGTGCGCAGTGATAACATGTTTGCTTAAATGTTTCACTGTTTGCACACCATCTTTATAAGCAACTACGCTGTAAGCAGGAGTTCTTCATGTGACAGTTCATTTTTTGTCATGTTGAAACTTGGCAAGGACAACCTTTTTGGAAGCAGTGCCACAATTTAAGCCCTCCACAATTCCCACGTGCCACTCTGATCCCCTTCCCATGCCTGGTCCACCACTCCAGTGAGTGGACGGGGCAGACGGCACGAATCATGCA
>NW_017729024.1:145747294-145748816 GCF_001723915.1 Gavialis gangeticus | reverse complement strand
CCCTTCCGACCCTAGAAACTATGAAACTATGAAACTCCCTGCTCTATACTCCCTGACCAAGATACTGCTCTGCTTTCTTCTGCCTGCCCCATCTGCCACTGTGCTGCCTACCTCCTCCCTTATCTGCCATATGTCACACACAGGGGCTGACAGTGCCACTTGTGGCACCCTTGGTGCCTTTTGGCCACCCGTCTTGTAACTCATCCTACATTTCATTTGTACTCACTACCCTGTGTTATAGTTCCTATGTAAACGTGTATTCTCTAGTACACAAGTATGAGTCAAGAAGCATTTTGCCTGAGGAAAGAGTAGCCAAGAAAGGCAAAATATGGCTTACATTTCTGGAAGTTCTGGGAGAGGATGTATTTCCCTGATTCCAGGGCCCCAGGCTGGCCATCAGCACAAGACATATAGCAGCATCAGAGATGCTCTGTTTCATGTATGGCTGCCCTTGGCTTCTTGGGCTATTCCAGCAGTGGTACCCATTTACCTTTTACCCATATCACAATACATTTCCTCTGCCAGAAAATCCCTCAGGAAGCTGATTAGTCTGGTCTTAAGGTTGTTAGGTCCCACTAAAGTAACTTTAATAATGCCAAGAGTCTGGCCGTCAGGGTCTGCACCTACAGGGTATGGGATGGGATGAAAGTATGGGATGAGGACAGATGCCCTTCTGGATCAGACTTAAGTGGGAAAAGTATGTTGTCATCATGTACTATGATGAACTACATCTAACTGTGATAGACCTTGTATGTTTTGATATATTTGTACATAGTTGTGAATACTAGACAGAAAAAATGGAGTGGGGGTGAACTGGTGGTGGGGAGCTCACTGCCTATGTATCTGGTGGATGAGACCAGAGCTCTCAGCAGCAAACAAGCAGAGAAAGGGGGTGCAACAACACCACTGCACCCCATGGATCAGCCCTATTCATACATGATTGTTCTCTCTGCTATATTTTATTACTAAATACAAGTTTTTAAAATGCCAACAGTAACAAGGAGAGAAGGAAAATGTAGCTCAAAAGCATCAAGAAAATAAACAGGTCATGTCAGTGTTGGTATAATTCTGCCACATGTATTCTGCTACAGGTGATTGTGGCCTTTATGTTAAGAGTCTATTCTGCAGCACCATTATTATTAGTAGCCTTGTTTTAGAGTAATAGCAAATGGACTGAGGTGTTAAACTGTAGCCAGAGGTTTCTCTATTCTGTTCTTTTGTACATTCCCATCCACATTCAGCAGGTCACTCACCTGTGTAAGGTGTGCTGTGCCTTACTATGCTGCATGTGACAATATATTGTGAGCAAGGACTGCCTTTTCACTTCAGCTTTCAAAGACCAGGGCATTTTACAAATTAATAGCTTAAATGGAGTGTGAAGGATTATGAAATGTTGATTGTAAGGGAGCTAGATGCCCTTACATGGGGTGTGTTTCTTACCCAAATGTATTTACATCCAGGTCATGAGAATATTTAATGATCATTGTTGCATAAATTGCTGGTTTTATCCCCTGGAGGCTAG
>NW_017729024.1:145743460-145747283 GCF_001723915.1 Gavialis gangeticus | reverse complement strand
AACAAAGAAACACAGAGAAAAGTATCTATTTTCGCTACATCATGGTAAGGGAAAGACTGGAATAACTCCACAGTCAAACCTCCCAGTTCAACTTCTTTCCCCCCTTGATGGAGGAGTGGTTGAGAAATTCATATCATATGATTTATAGAGTAATGTGCTCAAAGTCTGACCATTACAGAACCTGAAGGACAGGCACCAGAAAGCAAGAAGTGATGTTCTTTATCTTGGATTTAGCCTCAGACATTGTTTCCTTTCTTAATTGCTCTTACACATATATGGAAATAAAGACAGAGGTTGGGAAGGAATTAGAAAGATAAAGAGGGAATTTAGCTCTTCATATTGTATTTTAAGTGATAGGATAATTTGTCTAAAACTAGAGAACTCGAAATCAGTGGCTGCTAACACTATATGGCTGCCTTGGCTGTGGCTATGGTCCCAAAATGAGTCAATGGCAGGGCTCAGAAAAGCCTCCTGGCTTTGATTTCCCTGCTTATAGCCATTACACCACATTATCTCTCTCCCTCTGTGTACCATCTCTAAAATGCCATTTTTAATCAGGACTTCAGTTTATGGGGATTCACAGTGGTGTACCCATTTTTTAAACAGGGTTGATTTATAAAAATTAAAAGAGACTTCAAAGAATCATTTTTAAAAATGGAGAAGTTAATTCTGGGTCAGAACAAACATGGCTGCCTCCATAATATAAAAGTACAAGCATGGAACATCTGCAGAAATACAGCAAACTAAAGAGCTCACAGCTGTTGCAAGATATAGAAAGAAAGTTAGACCCTCTCTTCAATTGTCCCTAAACTGAAAGCATCTAATACTAAAAGATTCTACAGATACCGAGTAATGGGTAAGAAAGTGTAAAGGGGGAAGGGGTATTTCAAACTGGAAGGCCCCACCCTAGCAAGTATATAACAAAGGGAGAAAGCAGTGAAAAAGCAGAAGAGCTTCTGCAGTGAGAGGAGTATTTACTAAAGTAGGCCTGACTTGGAGCACAGAGGAAACAAAAGAATGAGAGACAGCGAGCAGGCCTAGTGGCAAAGCCAGTGCTGGGAATAACCTAGCTGAGACAGAGTGGGCATGGAGAAAGGCCAAAACAAAATTAGACCCTTCTCTCTGGCAACATGTGCAAGCAGCAATCCAGTCTGTGCTGTATATTGCAGGATCTGGGTGTAAGTGAGCAGTTCCACTGAAGTCAATAGAACAACTCACATGCGTAAAGGTAAGTGGATGTGTAAGTGTTTACAGAACTGGGGCCACAGGTTGCTTCCACGCATTGATCAAGAGCAGCTTAAATAATTACCAGCTGAGAACTTTGGGCTAGATCCAGTAAAGGACTCAGTGCCGAGATTACAGGCTTCAGTTCCTTACTTCTAGTTACCTGACCCGAAGTGGAATCCAAAACCTTGGCTGAAGCACTTGTATTCCTTTTACAGTGGCTGGGGAGAGTTGGGCACCTCAAAGTGGGCTCCAGAACAGCCAGTATCTAAAGCATGGAATTTAGTAAGCTACCTAGGGAAATGCTGAGGACTTTGGTGTGTCTTAAATCCTGCCTCAGATGCCTCACACAGGGCTTCAAGGAGGTACTACCATTCACGTGCCATCTGTACTTTGGCACTCTTGTGAGAAAGGCACCTGTATCCTTACTGTCACAATAATAATGGTGTGCTACTCACTTCTGTGGGTGGGGCAGCAGACAGAAGTCAAAGTAAGGATTTTAAATAACCTTGATAAATTAGAAAAATGCCAGAAGTAAGTAGGATGAAATTCAGTTAAGACCAGTGCAAAACATTAGGCATGGGATAGAACAATCACATGTACAAGTACAAAATGAGGAATGACTGACTAAACTGATTCATTGTAGAACAAGATCTGGGTATTGTGGGGGTCAAGAAGCAAATACAAGCTGCAAAAAGTTTGGTTATAAAAAGGGTAGTGATTGACTGTCCCACAGAAGAATGGACTTAATCCAAAAAGGAGAGTTAGGTCAAAGTTCAGGACAGCACTTTCTCATTTTGAGGGTGATTCAGCATTGGAACAGACTGCTCAGAGAAGTTTTAGAAATCCCATCTTTGGAAGCTTTTAAGAGCAGGTTAAACATACACTTGACTGAGATAGGCTCACTCCTAGTTAACCTGCTGTGAATAGGGTGCCAGATTAGATTAGTGATCAGGAACATTTTCACTGATGAGCTGAAACAACCAAGGTGGACCAAGGTGGCTGCTGTCACTTTTTCCACTACACAGTTGTTGTGTCAGTAAAGTCCCCCCACTGCTGAAATGCCACCAGAGCCCCCCAGTTCCATGGGCCATATCCAATGGTTTAGTGACCCATAGTTTGTCAGCCTCAGGATTGGCTGGCTTCCTAGCCTTTTTTTCTATCTCTATGAAAATAGCTTATTAGCTGTCTCCCCAACCCAGTAAGTGGGACATCCAGGTTCAGTTACACTCACCTGTTCAAGGATTTTCAAACCCATTTCTCCTATCCATTGTACACTGTCCTCAGTGTGGGACCCTCCCATTCCTAGATCATGTTTTGGGGACTGGTTGCTGGTTTGTCTTTCCTAACAGAAAGAAAACCACTGGTATCTCTTTCCTCATTTTTACTGACTGTAATGCTGCTGCTTTTGCTCATTACAATACAAATGCACCCTTCTCTTGACATACAGGCAGACCTCCCTTTTCTCTCTGACTTCTGCTTTCACACAGTTTGCCTCAATGATAAATGTCACTTCTGTACTCCTGTGGTTACCATGTACAGCCTCCCTGTATTATTTCTTCTTTATCCTGATGTTTTACTGGTTTGTCCTTGAAAAGAACTGAATAGTTTTTAAAAAAGAAATCAGTGCAGATCACTCAGTATGCTTCAATATATGCCACCTTATTTCCCATCCTGGTTTCTGCTTAAGAACCTGTACCTTTTGGCTTTTTGACTCCTAATTCTAGCCCTTGTGTATTATTGAAATGTAAACATAATTGACAAATATCCATTATGTCGAAATTATGACCCACTTGTTAATTTGTCCTGCACTGAATGTTAGAGAAATGCCCCCTTATTTACACAGGTATGTTTGCTCTGAGATAAAGCAGATTTGGAGGCATTTCAGTTCAATGTGGTGATTTGATTAGATTATGATCTGAAAAAAAGGCATTGTAAGATTTGTTTGGTTCACTTGCTCCTACCATACTGTGCTAAAGGACTGGGAGCAGAAGAGCATTTTGAGACATGGGACCTGCTTCTTCTCTTGCTAATTCTGGAGTAGAATATTAGTAGTCCTGAAAAGCTTGTATGTATGTAGATGTGCCCGCAAGCAAGCTCAAAAGTGAAAAGAAAGCTCAGGATTTAACCAAAGGCCTTGGCAGACATGAAATTAATCATGCAATGGGAGCCGAGGAATTTTATTCCAGATCTCAGTAAACATGCATCCTGCCATACTAGACACATGATTTTGGGATCTGGGATAAAATTCCTCAGATTCCATCATGACACTGCCAGTGCAGGTGGAAGCCCTGGATCAGGAGACCCGATCCCCAGTCCAGGGCTCCCCTCACACCTGGACCTTTAAAGCTTGCTAGGAAGCTCCACACTGAGGGACCAGTTCCCATGATGCTGAGCTGCATGGAACACTTTCAATGGCAGGGGGAAGCCCAAGGTTGCTTCCTGTCAATCCCACCAATGAACTGACTGAAAAGTCTGTGTGACATGAACATGTCAGGGCACAAGCCTGAGATGGGGGAACCACTCCCTCATACAGGGGTGGGCAATTATTTCAGGCAGAGGGGCACTTACTGCATTTTGACAAGCCATCAGGGGCCGC
>NW_017729024.1:145734031-145738460 GCF_001723915.1 Gavialis gangeticus | reverse complement strand
GAGGGACCAGTTCCCATGATGCTGAGCTGCATGGAACACTTTCAATGGCAGGGGGAAGCCCAAGGTTGCTTCCTGTCAATCCCACCAATGAACTGACTGAAAAGTCTGTGTGACATGAACATGTCAGGGCACAAGCCTGAGATGGGGGAACCACTCCCTCATACAGGGGTGGGCAATTATTTCAGGCAGAGGGGCACTTACTGCATTTTGACAAGCCATCAGGGGCCGCATGACAGACAGCCAGGGGCAGATAAATATTAATTTTCTAAATTTTTTAGGGGCCCTGCAGGCCAGATAGAATGGCCTGGTGGGCCGCATCTGGCTCACGGGCTGCATTTTGCCCACCCCTGCCCTGATATCAGACTCCCGCCCCAGCATGTTCATGCCATACATTCAAATTAAAGTGCAAACCCAAACATTTAGTGTGGAACATCTTCCTGGCTGGTTTGCCATTTTATCACACCATAAATTGCTTGCACATGTGGCATGTTACAATGTATGGTGTAATTAGTTGTACCATAAATGCAACATCTGCCAACAGCCTGAGAGGTGAGACACTGAACTCAGATGAAAATTGCCTCATAGTTAAGGTAGTTCGTAACTCATGACATAATATGTCCTTCAAAGGCATTGTAAAAGGGACTCAAGCAGGAGCCCTGTTACTTGGGCTAGCTCCAGGAGGAGTGACTTCTGAATGCACCTTGCCAGGTGGAGAGGATTTTACACCTGGAAAGAAGTGAAATAATTAGCCTGTGAAAACTGGAGATAGAACCAGCAGTGGAACATTCACTGATCACCTTCAGGCACCAGAAGATGAACACGGGGTTAATCGAGACCCTAGAGACAAGACAAAGAAGTCTAACCTGCAACTTGGTAGGATTCCAGGAGCTCTGGACTTCCTGAAGACACAGCAGGTCAGACTCGGACAGACACTGCTACAAAGGATAGTGCTGCTGTGGTGAGTCCAGAGGGATAATGAGGCGGCAGGAGCTGGCTTGGCTGAGAGCCAAGTAAAAGAACTATGCAGGAGCTGCAGGGAACTGGTCTTGGCACAAGCCATGGATGAAGGGTAAAAGACATGGAGACCGCATTCCGCTAATAAGGCAATTAGTGGTTAAGATTAGTTTAAACAATGTTTCTTTGAAAGCTACAACGCGGGGTTTTCCTCACCTTCAAACCAGCTGCTTTTGCCAATGAAGTCATTGGCAAGGCTATTGTCATTGTATCTGCTACTTTAAAAAATAAACCTATAATTTAAGCATGTAACATCTGGGTACTATTTATTGATCAAGAACTTTATCTCCTTCCTTTTCTTATTAAATCCAAGTCGTGACAGGTGAGTATAGGAAGAACACAAAGAGATTACCCAACACGCTTACAGGCGTATTTTTAAATACAATGGTATTGAGAAGACATTCATCTCACTTTTCAGCCAGGTCTGACTGTGCTCAAGATAAACCACAGCAGTTATGTTGCTTGTGTGCTTCTCACTGTTGGAAACATTCACTGGATACTTAGTACTTTTCTAGCATGTGCCTTACCACAAGCCCCAACATAGTGTCCATCCCACTTATACAACAGTCATAGTCTGGTATTCTCTTCCGACTGTACTAACATGACCAATAGCAAACTTCACTTTAAAATAGAGTGGGCCAGAATCTTCAGCCTACCAGTGCCACTCCAGGTGGGCTTAAACAGCCAGAGAGAAGTAACTAGCCATGTCAGTCTGAACTAGCCATGTTAGCTAGGTAGGCAGAAAGCAAGCTAGATTTTCACCTTAGAGACTAACTAAATCAATCAGAGATGTATAACATAAGCTTTCATAAACAGAAGGCTTACTTCATCTGATGTAAGCAAGCCCTCTGCTTACAAAATCTTATGCTAAACATATCTGATTTAGTTAATCAATAAGGTTCAAAAAGTCAGATATGTCCAGTAGAGAACTCTGTGCCTTTGAAATGTATGAAGATGGTTCTGTAATCTCCTACACAGCCATCCTCCTTACCATGATGCAAGGAAAAAGAGAGAACATATTGCAGAAGTAGGGCAACTAGGGAAGGGAGCAACAGAAGGCTGAGCAAAGCTCTGCTACACCTAATTTACTACTGGTATAAATTCAAGATGCTCCTGTAGCTGGCACCAGGGCTAGATGGCTAAATACCAAGAGGGCAAAAACAACTTTCTAGAGTCCCCTCAATATACTTCACCTGAGTGGAGCTAAGTAAGGTAGGGTACAGAATCTGCCAGTGGGCTTAATTGTGATATTCTTAGCCCAAGGGACTCGAGTGGAGTTACTCCTTATTTACATCAGTAGTCAGTATTTACAGAACTCAGACAGGGACCCAAGAGGGCCAGGGGATTTCCATGTTTTTAATGTGCTAATTGATTGCTTGATTTCTTCAGTAGTCATTACTGTAGTAAATATTTCATAACCCTTGTGCTTTATCAGGAGTTTGTTAAGAATTTTGTGGGCTATTGTAAAGGTCACTAAGTCACACAGATAAATGGAAAAGCCTTTACAAAATATTAAACTCAGCAAATTTCCCCTCCCTCTGTTTGCTTGTTACACCCATACGTTGCATATTGTCTTTGATTAGGAGTTCTTCAGGGCAGAGACTTCATATATTTGTATAGAACTTAGCCCAATAGTACTCTGCTTTGATTGGGGTGCCTGGGCACTTAGAAAATACAGATAATATATAATAATAAACAAGAAAGCATCATTTGTAAAATAAAAACTTACAACAGGGGTGGCCAACCTGTAGCATGAACGCCACAAGTGACACAGGCAGCCTATCTGTGTGACACACAAGAAGACAGACAGCACAGTGGTAGATGCATCAGGGAGCAGAAAACAGAGCAGCAGATTAGTCAAGGAACACAGGGCAGCAAGCAGAAAGCAGAGCAGGCAAGGGGATGGGATCAGAGTGGAAGGATGCAGAGCTAATTTGTGACATGCTTGGCAAAAAGGTTGTCCCCCACTGTTTTACAAGGCTTACAATATGCTTTACAACTCAGAGATGGACATTTTTATTATACTGCTGGTACTCCACCTGGTGTGCACCTCGAGATTTTCTTTTGCAAGGGCAACCATCAGGTCTATCCTTTCCTGTAGCTTCAGGACATAGTGGACTATGTTATGGGTTGTTGTCCCCTGGGCCTGCCAGGATTCTTCACATCCCACAGCTGCCACCTATACAGTAATTCAAAGGGTGAAAAGCTCATGGAGGACTGTGGAACCTCTCAAATAGCAAATAATAAATACAATAATAACTGTTCCCAATTCCAGGGCTCTTCTGAGACAAATTCTCAACATTGCCTTCAGTGTCCACTTAAAGCTTTTGACTAATCCATCCGTTTGGGGATGATACACTGAACTCTGTACAGAATGGACCTTCAATAACACCAAATTTCTAGTAATAACCAGGACATGAAGGCCATGTTCTTGTCAGTCAAAACCTCTCTTGGAATGCTTATCCAGGAGAATATTTGTAATAATTTAGAAGCTACAGTTTGTGCCACAGTCTCAGGGTGGCACAGTCAACAAGGACCAGGATGAATTTGGACCCTCTTGAGCTGAGCTCCAGTGGTCCCACCAAGTCCATTCCAACCCACTCAAAGGCTATGTCAACCAGTAGAACAGGTACCAGCGAGATCTTGTAAATGCTGTATCAAGAACTCCTGCTGTTGTTGCTGTTGCTCCCTCTGAAACTATTACTGCTGGAATTGGAGCTGCTGAAACAGCTGCTGTTGTTGCTGCTGCAGCCCCTCCAGCCATTTTAGCAGGGCTCCTGTCTCCATTGCTGGTATTAACTTAGAATGCCTGCATTCTCCACTTCATGTAGTGGGTTGTTCCTCCCTCAGTGAGGCCCAGGAGCCAGCCTTTCCCCTTTCCTACCTCAAACTAAAGAGAATAACAATACATCAACAAAACCATCCTCCCTTGCCTCACCTATCCAGGATAAGGGCTCCACCACATGTGGAAGAAATCAAACTTTGCATTGTGGTTGAATCAGAACTGACAGAGCCAGCTTTTCTTTATTTAGGACTATAATGTGATCACAGGGAGGATTCCATACAGCAAGGAGAATCACCCACTTGTCTGTTTCAAAGGATTTCTTGAACTCTATAAGTTTACAAGCATATTTATACTTAAGACAGAGAAAGAGAAAAAGAATATGACCTTGGAGAAACAAAACAATAGTAAATCACACACAGACATACAGGAATGGCTTATTCAGAGTGTCCGGTCAGGTTGTGAGATTTGCTAGTGGCACAGAGATGCTGTGGCTAATGTCCAAAGAGAAAACTCCACAGCAATAACGGCACACAATGCAGTTACTCACGGTTAGACACGGCTCAGTTATGAGGGTGGGGAAAGGGTAAACCAGACAGCCTTGGGGCAGCTGAACCCAACCTTAGTCTCAGA
>NW_017729024.1:145729419-145734020 GCF_001723915.1 Gavialis gangeticus | reverse complement strand
CTTCTGGTCTCTGTCTGTTTTCCTAGTCAAGCAGGCCAGAAGACCGACCAAATCCACTACCACACACAGTACTCATTCTTCTCAGTTTCCCTTCCTCCCACAGTGTTATCTCTCTGGGAGCTTTTAATTTCCTCCAGGGCCAGCCAGTCATCCCCATCAGCTGGCTCAGAGCTCCTGGGCAGGCAAGCTATTACCCTCTAACCCCCTTAGCCATGCGGCTTGTTACATTACGGTATATAGATTCAAAGGTTCAATGGTTGAATATGTGCCATATTATAGGGAAAGAGGTGCTGGAGTGATTTCCCTGACAATTGTCCCTACTATCAAACTGCCAGGGGTCAATTAATATTATATCTTACAGAATAGATTGACAATTATTTTCACCTTTGCACTGGATGAGTATTGTGGCACCAAGACCATTCTGACTTATGCTCATGTCATGGCTGCCAAAAATGGTAGGAAAATTTATTTTAATTCTGAAAAATTAATCAGATGATTATATTCTATTTTATCCTGGATCCTGCTCCTATGATCACCTGATTATATGTTTGCAAGGAAAGTACCATCTTTCAGTCTAAATTCTTCCTTGGGCACCCATCATAAGAACAAGTGAATACAAGAATAAAACTGGTAATTGTATCCCATATGCTCTTGCCAAAAAGAGGCAAATTTAGGGTATTTAACTCTGGTGAGAGTACTCTTTTGGAAAAGCTTGAGTGAAGAAGTAGTTTTTGCATTTAGTTCTGAATGCGCTGAGGGCAATACTTGTCCTTTTTCATTTGCCAGATACCTCAATAACCTGTGTTTGTCTCCTACAAAGGTTCTATCATGAGAGGTCATGACCCTCCCCCTATTGAGTGATTGGTTACTCTGTTTCACTGGAATTAAGTTGTCCTGAGAGGTCCTGGTCATGGAAAAACATTCAGATAGCTGAGACCAATTCCATGAAGGAATTTGAAAAACAAGATACAGACTTTGAAGCAGACTCTGTATTTAATAGAAAGCTTATACATAGAGAAATAAATAAAACTAGACAGTCTTGTAGTCCTTTCTGCCTTCAGCTGCATGAATCTATATTATTCTGTGAATCAACAATGTGCTCAACTTGTTTTTATTCCAAATATTTTCAATCACTAAAACATTTTTCAGGAAAGTAGTTACTGATTTTCTAATATGTATTAGAAAGGTACCATTAACATTACTTGTAGAAATGCCTATGGGTTAAAAAACATAGGAGACTTTAGAAACAGGATCCTTTATGGAGCTTATCTCAAGACCTCATCTAGCTGTAAATTTGTATATTTATAAAAGCACTAGTGAACCCATGCTTTCCTGCAGAAGATCAATTTGATTTTTTTCATAACCTTTTATCATAATCATCATCATCTTCACTTTATGGTTAATGCATCATTGCAATGTTGAATCTTGAGCAAAGCATTTACTGAATGGCCCTTCATCATTATATCACTGTGAATTGCATGCAGGCCAACAGATCTGGCCTGTAGAATAAGAGATTTAATTTATATAGATTTATTCAGGTGATCTACTGGTATATTGCTGAAAAGGTGGGTTCCTGTGGTCTGAAAGAGCTGGAGCTTTTCAGGAATGGCCTCTAAATGTTAAAAATACTTGGCCAGATCTAAATTTGATAAGACTGGACACAAATTCATAGCCAAGTTCAGAGGGAAATGGGTGTTGCCTATTTGATTTCCAAATCCAATATAGAGGCTAACAAACCAATGAAGGTACAGACCAGTTCAACAGTCTGAGGGCAGACACTGAAAGTGGGTATGGTTGTTACAGAGGGTGAGAATTCTTTCTATCAGTACCATATGAGTGATGAAGTCTACCTCTTTACAAATCTCCTTGTTTTAAATATAGTGAATTATTTTTAATACCAAGCAAAAGTACAGAGAAAACATTATATTTGAATCCATTCCTCCTTTGGACTTTTATAGATGTTTATATTATATCCAGGAAGAAAAGTAAAGGCAAATGAAATTAACTTTATTTAATAACTTCTTGCATACCAGAAACAGCAATTTAAATTTCATCACTTTGTTTAAGTATACTTCTATTGCTGGAGCTCTGTTCAAATTCATTCATAAGCTTTCAGGACTGATGTTGTAACTGTTGACTGAAAACACAAGAACAATATGTAGGTGTGCCTGTGGCCCGGTAAACAGGTTAATCTTGGCTGAATGTCTCTTGAACATGGATAGAATTTAAGATTGTAACCTGATTTATATTGCTTTATTTAAACAGCTGGATAATGCTCAATAAATTGTAAGGAATATTTTTATGATGAAGTTTAATTCTAATGTGCTTATTATTCATAATTGCAGCTGAGATTTATGCCTTGCAAAACTTTGAAGTGATCCTGAACACAGCTTAACAAATCCATGACTAAGACATCACTCTTACCACTTTGCTACATTCAAAAGAACATGATAGTAGTGGGAACTGAACACAGAGCCTCCTTTGTCCCTCTCATCAGAACTAGAGGGAATAACACTAATATACCAGGAAGAGTGATTCTATGAATTCATGGTAAATTCCTCATGTAAAAGACAGACATTGGAGTAGGTTAGCAGTCTGTTGCATGGAACCGATGACATATAGTTGAACTGTCCTGATTTCATCTAGTTATTCAGCAGTAATCACACAAAGATTATACCATTTTTTGAGGATTTCTAAATGAATCTGTATAAATAATAATTTTTCCACTGCCTCACATTTACAACAAATACTGTTTTCTACCTGCTTATTTTTGATGATATAATGTGCTCAATATTTTTTTCTAAAAACGGATTGTGTGAGTTAGTTCATGTAAGTATTACAGCATACTAGTTATAAATACACTCTGCTTCATACATCTTGATACTAGTATTTACTCTGGCCTTGGCCCAAAAGCCCAAAATGAGGTGTAAAAATTTGAATTTTAAAGAAGTTAAGTCTGCTGCCAGCTGAGAATTCTACTTATGGCAAATATTTAATGTAAAACAAATACTTAGCTATTGATCCAGATTTTGAGATTCCACCTGCCCTGGAATATATTCATAATTTAAAAGGAATTTTTTGTATTACGTGAAGAACGGGATACATTGTTCTATGTAATCATTTCAGAGCACAGTAGAGTACTTCAGGAGCTAAAACTAACATTACACTTGTACATTCCCCCAGTTTCAGTGCATCACAGTTCACAATAAAAGCACTAATTACTTCTCTCCTATGTGCTATAAATCCTGTATAGTTTATAAAGTGTTCCACATTTTTGTTCTCCTCCTTTTTTTTTCCACCTACTGTCTTGAATCACCTGCTATGGTGAAAAGATCATTGCGGGGACTCTCATTTGGAAATGTGTTTTACAAGGCCAAGCCAATGGAGTCCCAGTTCCAGTTTGAGGTCTCTGCAAGTTACTACTGTACAAATGACATTGATAAGAAGACACCTGATAATGAAGCAGCAGAGATGACTATCATAACTTCTTTTGTAATGAAAAATGACCCAAAAGCTTAAAAGTAAAGGTGCAAGAGGCAAGGGTTTCTTATAATTATATCTTTTATCGGACCAACTCTGTAGTTGGGATAGAGTTAAGCAATTTTTCAAATGGAAGACATTGTCTAACTCTATCCCAATGACAGAATTGGTCCAATAAAAGATATCATCTTAAGAAATCCTTGCCCCTCACAATTTCTGGAACATCACAACTACAACATCATTTGTATGATACCTAAAAGTAAAGGTGAATTATTTCTTGAAAAATTGTAGCAATGATCAACAAATAACATTTGCTATGAGTGGTTATGAGCAATGATGTGTCTTGTATCCTTTACTATGAACTTGTTGATTTTATGACTAGCTTCTGGTTTTGTTATTAAACATGATACCATGTAGCTGTAAGGAGGATTAGTCCGCATTTTTAACAGTATACAGTTGAGTCCTAGAGTTTGTCCAGACCAGTGGTCCACATGTCCATTCAAAATTTCCAAAGGGGTCCATACCTCCATTCAAAAATTTTTAGGGGTCCACAAATGACAAAAGTTTGAAAACTAATGATCTAGACCCCTTCTATACACTGTATTTGTGAGTACCCCTGAGTCTGTGGTAATAAGTATGTCCAAGACAAAGAAGCTAAGAGGGACTATGTGCATACTCTGAGTTATTCTAAGATGATTGTACTACCTTGTTTCTGGAATTTGCTGTTGGAAAAGAGCATAGAGCAAGAGGTCTTGAGGTATGGCATAAATACCACTCTCTTAGAGACTGAAAGAATAACTCTGGACATCAGAAAATCTTCTTCGGACCAATAGCTATGAATTCTCTCCTGGGGTTACGTAAGTAAGCTTCTCTTTTGAAAATTAAAAGAAGGGCAGCATGGTGCCTATCTTTAAGAAAAGGAGAAAGGAGGGCCTGGGAAAGTACAGGGCAATCAGTTTGACCTCAATCCCTGGTAAAATCCTGGAGAAAATTATCAAAGAATCCATTACAGACAGGCTAGCAGAAGGCAGTATTCTGAAGGATAGCCAACATGGCTTTATTACAGGCAGATAATGCCAAGCCAACCTCATTTCCTTCTATGATCAGGTTACTCGCCACTA
>NW_017729024.1:145716416-145724419 GCF_001723915.1 Gavialis gangeticus | reverse complement strand
CCAGGATGGGGGAAATGAGGTTGATGTCATATACCTGGACTTCAAAAAGGCTTTTAACTTGGTCTCCTACAAAGTCCTCATGAGAAAATTGGGAAAATGCAGCATCAACTACTTTATGGTCCAGTGTCTAGGTAAATGGCTCTGTGGTAGGACCTAGAGAGCATTGATTGACAGAACTGAGTTATTATGGCAGAGGGTGACCAGTGGCATTCCTCAGGGTTCAGTACTCAAACCAGTGCTTTTCAACATGTTTATCAACCATTTGGATTTGGGCATTAAAAGCAGAATAGCAAAGTTCGCTGATGACACCGAACTATGGGGGAGTGTGGTCACACTCGAAGACAGGCTGGCAATACAGCCTGACCTGGACAGGCTCACAAGGTGGGTGGACCTTAACCAGATGATGTTTAATATGGAGAAATGTAAATTGCTCCATCTGGGGAGAAATAATCCACAACACACCAAGGCTAGGGTCAGACATTCAAAAAGCCAGGGCTGAATTGATTCAATCTTTGCAGGTTAGTCTAACCTGGCAAGGCTGAATCAGTTTTGTAACCAGACAGACATCCTGGAAATGTAAGCACATGCCTGCAGTGGCTCAGGCTAAAAGCCAGGGGGTGCTAGAGCAGCCGTCCCTTCCCTCCACAGCATGGAGCTGAGGGGGGTGTGGCTAGGCTTGGCAGAATGCTATGATTAGCCCAGCAGGGAATTGATAACAGTGTTTATCACCCAATTAAGAAAACAACAGAGGGATATCACCAGCTACCTGTTGATTCTGCCTGTTGATTGAGTATGAACTGTAGCCAGCATGTGGCTTGTTAGCTAATACACAGACACCTCTCCACAAGGCAGAGGGCAGGGGGGAATTCCTGCTTAGCAGGGGGGGGGGAGGGGGGGGGGATGGAGCTGCAGCCAGGAAGGGGATGTGGCACCCCTGCTGTGGAGCAGAGAGCCCCACCCAGCCCAGAGAACATGCTGGGATGCTGGGAGCATCTGGTTTACCTTAAACCAGAAGGGGTCTAGGACAGACATTGCATAAACCGGTTTGGCCAAATCAGTTAAGTCTGATATACTACATTCAACTGGGTTTATCTCAGACCAGTTTCAGCCATTCTCAGACTGGTTTATGTGCACTGAACATCTGCTCTGTTACAGGTTTAAACCAGTTTCTGATCACTTAAACCAGTTTAATGTGTAATGTCTGTCCCTAGCCTTACAGGCTCGTCAGTGCTACACTTGCTAGTACCATATCTGAACAAGATCTGGGTATCATGTTAGACAACAAAATTAACGTGAGCCACCAATGCAGCACCATAGCTGGCAGAGCTAATCAAACACTGGCATGCATCTATGGAGGCATCTCGAGCAAGGCTGAGAATGTCATCCTTCCTCTCTCCTTGGCCTTGGTGAGACCGCAGCTTGAGTTCTGTGTCCAGTTCTGGGCACTGCACTTCAGGAAGGATGTGGAGAAGCTCGAGAGTCAAAGGAGGGCCATGCGCATGATTAGAGCTCTAGAGACCAGGTCATATGAGGAAAGGCTGAAAGACTTTGGACTGT
This sequence comes from Gavialis gangeticus, assembly GCF_001723915.1. Lineage (NCBI taxonomy): Eukaryota > Metazoa > Chordata > Crocodylia > Gavialidae > Gavialis > Gavialis gangeticus. Next base: position 145,722,862 of record NW_017729024.1, on the reverse strand, counting down.
TCAGCCTAGAGAAGAGAAGACGCACAGTGGACTTAGTGGCAGCCTATAAGTATATCAAGGGCATACAACAGGGCCTGGGGGAGAACCTATTCACCAAGGTCCACCAGGGTAGGACAAGAAATAATGGGCACAAGCTGATTGAGGATCACTTCAGGCTAGACATAAGGAAAAACTTCTTTACAAGTTGAGTGCCAAGGGTTTGGAATAGGCTCCCCCACAATGTGGTACAGTCATCCAGCCTAGTGATCTTCAAAAAGGTCATCTAATCCCAGTAGTCTTTCCTGCCCAAGTGCAGTGGGGCTGGACCTGATGATCTGTAAGGTCTCTTCCAGCCCCTAACAGCTATGAAACTGAGGAAGACTCGAGATGGGGCTGATACCACACCTCTCCCTTCATTTTCTGTGAATCCCAATCCTTAGGCACATAACTCCCTACATACTTTGTATAAGAAACCTGGGTTTGTTAGAACTTAGATTTTTCAATGCCAGTAAGAGACTAGACGCCTAAAAGTTAGACTTTGCAATGCAGAGCATTATGATCTTGAATATGTAGTTCAAATACTAAACAAGAGCAGCTTTAAATAATATACAGGGACTGCAATGAAATAAGTGTAATAGGAACAGTCTTTATGGCCTCACTCTGGTAAAATAACTTCTTGGGGTCAATGGGAGTGTTTTCTGAGTAAAGACTATAATAGAAAAAAGAACAGAGGTAGTTAATTATTTCTAGTTCAGCCATCACAGTAGATGAAATCTTGGTCCCAGTGAAGTCAATACAGGTTTTGCCATTAACTTAAGTGGAGCCAGGTCTTCAGCATAGGTGTATTCTTCAGCATGGTACTTCCAAAGCCCAGAAAAGCTATGAAAAACATTAGTCAAAGGCTGATCCTATAAAAGAAAATATTTGTATCCCTCACTTAATATACCATGAAAAGTAATCTGAGGAAGGGCACTTGATGCCTGAAAGCTTGTCTGTGACCTCTCTCTACTATACAGTTGGTCCAGTGAAAGATATCACAAAAAGTCCTCACCTCTCATCCATGAAAAATAAGGAATATAAAGTCAAATGTCATTTTTCCATGCATGGTTTATGCATGCAGGACCAAATTATGGTACTCAAGCAACTGCCCTCAGGAGGGAAATCAGAGCCACACCACCCCAGAAGGAGCACCAGGGAGAAAAATAGCTTGTGCTTAGACTGCTTCTTGTGCATGAGGGTTGGATTATTCAGATGGAGCAAGGGGAATGGGCCATAGCCAGGTCCCATGCTGAGCTCTTTCTGGAATTTTAAACCCCTGAGGAGAACTGGAACAAGCAATCCCAGAGTGCACAAATACAGGGTTGTTCAACTGTCAGCCCGCAAGCTATTGCAGCCACTTCTCCCACAGCCGTGAAATGGAGGGCCCAGAGGGGCAGACTACATGCCAATGGTGCTGCCCTCATGTTGAGGGGGGTAGAAGACAAGGCTCTGTACACCACCCATGCAGCCTGCACAGCTGGGGGTGCAGGGCTATGTGCTGGGGGGGCAGGAAACCATGTGCTGCTCATACAGCCCACATACTATGTAGCCCAGGCAGCAGCGGAGACCACAGACTACCAGTACTACCCACATGGCAGGAAGGAGATCCCACCAGTGCTGCCTGGATGGTGGGGGATGGGATTCTGCAGTGAGGCCCCCACACCATATGGCTGGTGTAGCATGCACCTCAGCGGCCACACATCAGTGCCACATATAGCTTTTAGCCATGGACAAGTTGGACAGCCCTGAGCTAATGTACTGGGAATTTAATCTTCCTCCCATTGAAATCAGTAGTGCAGAATCAGACACACTGCAAGAAAAACTTGCACCGCAATAGAAGAGCAAGAATTTTTTTTCTTCTGCCAAGATGTTCATGGACTTCTCATGTTGCAGCCCATACAATATGATGACAGGTTTAATTTAAACTTTGCAAATTCATTAATTTATTTACCATAAAATGCTCTGCAGCTTTTTAAACTGCAAAAGAATCCAGGCTGGCCTGAGTACAGAAAACAACTTGTTGACGTATTTTAATACACGGTGGGTCACCCTCTCCAATACTTCTCACTTTGGGGGAAAAAAAGTTCATCTGATGCAGCTGGTTTGTAAAAAGACTTCTCCCACTCACTTCTATTTTCTGGTCTACACACTTACTTTAATCTCCAGTGAAGCTAAATTGAAATGCCAATGAAGTTCAAGAGGAGGAGACCTTCTGTTTTGCCCTTATGACCTCTTTTATAATCTTTCTCTTGACAATTCATCAGACTGGGAGGTGGTGGGGAGAGGAACCTGCTCACAAATCAAACAATTTAATATAGTTTTCTTCCAAAAGCTGCAAGTTCTGCAAAGCTATTACATTCATTTCAGATGGATTATTAATTCCGTATTTAGTCATTTTAGTAATGATATTGGAAAACAGAAAACTCAAATGCCCTAAGCATTTTATTTTCCAGTAGCAAGTAAAGCCTCTAGGTATGTCAAACACACAGATATCCCACACAAACAAAAAGACACAAGCTCCCTATGCAAAAATAATGGTTCTGTCAGTTAATGCAAAACTAGCATATTCTGTTTTGCTAAATGCTGCTATAATTATTGTTTGCATATTAATAAGCATAAAATAGCAAGTAGAACTAATCTGGAGTATAACACCATAAGAATTTACAAAAATCATAAGAGCTAAGCAAATATCATGATGTGTAACTAGAGAAATGAATATAACAAACATACTTTTCATAAAAATGTTTAAAGTGGTTTCAAACTGGGGGGGGGGGGTTAAGGCAAATTCAGCCTGACCAAGTGCAGAGCCTTCCAAGGCTATTTTGTCAGGCCATCCACACTAAGCCCCAAAATTGTAGTGTGCAGTATGATCCTCTTCTTGCCTGCTCTTCCCACTGACATGCCCATCAAACTCTTAAAGCCTGTGGGTCAAAGATGCCATGTCCAGGGCTGGCATGTGTTCCTAGAGACATTAAGAGGAAGTATGCTGTTGTGATTAAAGCACTAAACTGAAACTCAGAAGAGCTAGGGTTTGTTCCTAGCTTTGTCACAGAATTCCTGTATGACCTTGGTAAATTCAGCTTACCTCTCTCTTTGCATCTGCAAAAGAGGGCTAACCATGTTCATTTTTACCCATCCTGTGCCCATTATGCCTACGTGGAGGCAAAGAGTGTCCAAACTATCCTTTAAAATGCCCATACACAGTTCTTAGTCCAATGGTCCATGATCTTGGTTGTGACCACTGTGTGCTACTGTATTACAAGTAAAAAACAGTGAATGGAGGAGTAATACACCTACAGTGTGTCTCAGTACTATCAGAATGAGATAGCCATTTTTTTTCCCTGCAGGGACTCAAGCTGTCACGACAGAGCTTGTAGAAAATGAGAAGCAGTTAATAGTCCACACAATAGCACTGAAACATAGAGCTAGGGGAATTTTTTCAACAGGTAATTTCCTGAAAAACATATTGGTTATGCCATTGATCATCCAACTAAGAAGAAAACAAGGTGGGGGGGGCTGAATTCACAAGACGGTCTTCCTTTTACCTGGTACTTTATTGACTGAGGGACTAACCACGTAAGTCAAAGAACCAGAATCAACCCCTTCTCTGCCTTAAGGATATGACCCACATTTTCCACTTCTCAGGAGAGTATCCTAACCACCAGGCAATGGGGTAGGCTACAGCAAACTACTTTCAATTTCTCCTGTTGACACTGTTCCACTTCACATAAACCCTGACACATTAAGTGGAGCAGTGACTGGAACCAAAAGACCAACCTCCAAGCAAAATAGTCTAACCACCATGCTAAAGAGCATTATATCCTAGCATTATACCCATCCTGAGCTCACGTTTTCTCTAACTCGCTTAAAATGTAAGCATTTTATACAAAGTGAAACAGAAGCAGTAGGAGATATTGAGGAAACTCCAGTCCAGAATGCCCTATAGCAGCAGTCAAGCAACTTTTTTTTGGTTGTGGGCCAGAGTACTCCTGCTTGGGTCAGAGGTAGACAGGTGGGTGGGAGTTTTCCATGGCCAACACTACTTCTTCTTGCTGGGGCAGGAGAAAAGCTCTTACTGCCACCTCTTCTCCTAGTGGAAGTGCTAGGAAAGCTCCCACCACCATCACTTCTTCCAATGTCAGCACAGGGAAAGTGATTGCCATTGAAGCTCCCCATCACCAAATGCCAGTGAATCCCCAAATCTACAGGCCAAAACAAACAGCTCTGTAGAACAGATCCAGCCCACAGGCTGACCCCTGCCCTATAGTCAAGGGGTTGGGAGTGGAGATGTGTGTTCAGCTCCCTCCCAGGCTGAGGGTAATGCACCTGGGTGGTCACATGATCTGGGTGGACTAACTGCTGGGATACTGGGTAAAAGGAAAGCACCACTCTCTCCGGCTGAACTGAAAACTCAATTATTCGCACAGCCCTGTTGAAGTATCACTTTTTCTCTGATGGGGTGAGATTCCCAATGACAAGGGGCCCTTTGTAAATGCAGTTTGAAATCACTGAGCCAGCCACTACATGGCCACAAGCACATATGCAATAGGCCAGCTCTTACTGCAACAGGTTATAAGATTTTATTTTGACACATTGTTTTCTCTTCTCTGGGCACATCTACATATCTCCCTATGGCAATGTAATGATGTGCTACATTGCCGTAAGGCACACGAAAGCAACATAGCAATCACATGGATCTACATGTGATCACCAGCTATGTTGCTGTAGTGGCATACTCCCTGGTTATTGCGTGCCGCTACAACAACGTACTGGTGAAATCTAATTGTGCGCCATGTTCACAGCACAGTAACCACCCCATACTGTGACATGCTTTAGCATTTTCAAAAGAAAGTACTAAAGCATGGTGCCATAGTAACATGACCATACAGCAATGCATAGACACACCTTCTAATGAGCATTTTTTCCCTCTTCTCCTGTTATAGTCATGTCCCACGTAAAAGACTCAAAAAAAAAAACCCACTGAAAGGAATCTTTATGTGCTCTTTTGCTCCTATCCAGTTCTTCAGCGTCAACAGTGGTGGAAGATCAGAAACAATATCTTTCATCAGGACACCCAATTTTATTAATTTCTGGGGTGTAACAGGGAACCCTAGCCCTGTTACCAGGAAGCAGAGCAGCCCCTTTAAAACCAGAGTCTTTAGAGTGCAACCTAGCAGCAGAGCAGGGGTTAAAGGATAGCCCTGCAGGCCAGTCAGCTAACTGGGGCTGTCACTTGACTGGGTGAGAGCTCAGGCCAAAGCTGTATAAACCCTGGACTGAGCTAGCCACAGGAGCCAGTCCTGGCTGCGGAAGAGGGTGGACTGCTGAAGGCTCCAGGAAGCTGTGAAGCAGCCCTGCAAGTGAGAACACCAGGCAGAGTGACCCAGAGATGTGGAGCCATGGGTAAACAGGCTAAATGCCCCAATTATTTTTCCTTTGTTATACCCCAGGGGCTTAGTGTTTATGTTGCAGTTTAAACTGGTGGGTTGTGGCTGAGACTGTACGGGAGATAGAGACCTCATTAGCGCCCACAGGGGCACAGCTACAAGAGCCAGGGAGCCTGGTGCCACAGGAGTGCAGCTATGCAGGGCCAGGGGCCCAGAAAGGAGAGTCAGATTAATTGAATCTAGTGCCTCAAAGCCAGGCCCAGTGTAGTGGTTCTGAGCTGGATGGCTTAACTACATAAAAGGGGCAGAAGCTGTGTTGGCTGAGACCCCAACAGAGTGAGCAGAAGATGCAAATAACACCTGCAAGGCATGGGGCATGATAAGGGAAGGTCAGAGTCATGCAAATAGCTCTTCAGGCAGAAGCTCATCACCTCCAGGTGTTTGAGAGTCATGACCAGATCTGAGAAGCCCTGGGGCAGCCTCCCTTTTAAGAACCCAAAGTAACAAGTCATGCCAGGTGAGTAAAAGGGAGTCTGTTCCTGGAAGAAAATTCAAAGTAAAGAGGGACTCAGGTGCCTCCAGGTGTTCTCGAATGCCTCTGGGGATGGCACCCTGCTACACTGGTGCATTGTCCAGGAAAATTCCTAAGGCAGTATGTGCCTTAAGACTGTGGTTTATGTGGAAGAAGGAGAGAACTCTTGGACCCAAGGAGAAGCTGGGAAAGCATGTGTAAGCACTGGCCTTGGACCTGGTGGTACATCAACAGATATTGGAACTTCTGGTCTGTGAGTTCAGGATCATAGAATCATAGAAGTCGGGTTGGAAGGGATCTTGTAGATCTTCAAGTCCGACCCCCTGCCTGGGCAGGAGAAAAAACTGGGCTCAAATGATCCCAGCTAGGTAGGCATCAAGCCTCCTCTTAAAGACCCCCAGGGTAGGAGCCAGCACCACTTCTCTTGGAAGCTGGTTCCAGATCCTAGCCGCCCTGACAGTGAAGTAGTTCTTACGGATGTCTAATCTAAACCTACTCTCCGACAACTT
>NW_017729024.1:145712794-145716195 GCF_001723915.1 Gavialis gangeticus | reverse complement strand
TCAGCCAATCTGCAATCCATCTGACTGTGTAGGCATCAATGCCACAGTCGTCCAATTTTTTAATGAGGATGGGGTGGGAGACAGTGTCAAAGGCATTGCTGAAGTCCAGAAAGGCTGCAGGGCCAAATAGAAAGACAACAGCTGATGTCAGAGAAGGCAGTCATACACATGCAGCCACCACAGGCAACCCAGGAGGGGGAGTTTGAGAGACCAGCCACACAGATTACAAAAGGGAAAATGGAAAGAAGAAGATTGCTAATGTGTATAGAGAAGAGAGGTGAGGAGGCGTACCCTTGCTATGGAGCATGAGTTGACCTAGACCCGGGAGAAGAACAGGCTGGATGTGGGGATATATGGATGGGAGGTATGGGCTATGGTAGACTTGGGCTCATCCCAGACAATAGTGTGGAGAGACTTGATACAGGGAAAAAGGAGGGAAGCAGTGGATTGGATAGTCACTCAATACCTGTGTGGGGACACCCTAAAATACAACAGAGTGCAGGTCACTACGCAAGTAGGAGATGATATCCACCGGATGTTAGTTGAGGTAGTCGATCAATCCCCATATCCAGTGACTCTAGGATGTGATTGGCCAGAACTGTTAACAGTGATAGCCTGTGAAAGACAGAATGTTGAATTAGAGAGGCATAACTTGAGAAAGGTGAATAAGATGGGAGAGTCCCCACGTCTCAGCCCATTTCAGGCTGAGGTGGAAGCCTCAGAAGATGAGTCAAAGGCTCAAGAGATACCCAGCTGGAGGCAAAGAGAGGTAGAAACCTGAAGCTTTGAGGAAATGGGGTCTGGGGCTGCACCTGAGGATGGCCCTATGATTGAGGGGTTAACCGGCAATGCCGACAAGCCTCCATCAGAAGAGGAGAAATGGATGTCAGCAACCTTTTTGAGGATGGGCATTTTCAGTTAGAGCAGTGCCAGGAGGAAGGATTCCAGTATGCCTTCCAGGAACATCTAGCTCAATGTAATGGAGAGGTACTGTGACCAGAACTGATAAAGACAACCCCAAGATTCGAGGTAAGGAATGATCTCCTCTATTGAATCAAGTGCAGGAGATCTGGAGAAGTGATAGTACAACTGCTTGTACCAGGATGATATAGGCAGGCCCTCTTAAGAGTCACCCATAAACTGCCTATGGGCAGCCATCTGGGGAGGGACAAAACAAAAGCATGCATTCGGAAAAGATTTTTTTGGCCAGGCTTACTTTGGGAAGTAGAGAATTATTGTGTTTCCTGCCCTGTGTGTCAAAAGGTGGCCCCTAGTTGCCCACCAAGAACCACTTTGGTTCTGCTGCCTCTGGTGGAGGTTCCTTTCGAGCGGGTTGCTGTCGACATTGTGGGGCCATTGCCAAAAAGAAGTGTGGGACCATCAATATATTTTGGTCCTACTGGACTATATGACTAGGTATCCTGAGACTGTGCCTATGTGGACTGGGTCCACTTCAAAAGTAGTAGAAGAGCTACTGAAAATATTTGCCCAAGTGAGACTCCCCAAGGAACTGTTGATGGACCACGAGACAAATTTTACATCACAAGTGTTCAAAGGAGTGAGTGAAACCCTGGGAATCAAGCACCTGAAGACCTCAATATATCATGCACAAATAGATGGGCTAGTGGAACAATTTAATTGGACACTAAAACAAATGTTGAAAAAAATTATGGTGGAGAGTCCGCAGAAGTGGAACCGGATGTCGCCACCCTTGTTATTTGCTGTGAGGGAGGCTCCCCAGTGCTCAACAGGGTTTTCCCCCTTTGAACTCTTATATAGACATCAACCGTGGGGGATCCTAGATTTGATCAAGGAAGGCTGGGAGGAACAGCAAAGTAAGGACAAGAACCTGATGCAATATGCGATCCAGATGAGGAAGCAACTAGACGTGACACAGAAAGAGGCCTCAGAGAATCTTCGAGTAGCTCCAAGGTGACAAGTCACTCATTACAATCATAGGGGCCCTAATTATACACCAAGTGGGGCCTGTCAATTATGAAGTGCACCAGCCAGACAGGCAAAAGAAAAATCAAGTGTACCACATCAATATGTTGAAACCATGGCAAGCATGAGAGGGCCTGCCTGGCACCTCACCCTGAAGAACCTAAACTGGGACCCTCCCTGGGAAAGGAAGATATGGGAAGTGACGTGGAACTGGCCCCTCAACTGTCAGAAGAACAGTGACGACAAGCAGCAGAGCTGGTTGTGGAATATGGGGACATGTTCTGAGAGATGCCAGGGGGAGCTCAGGGCATGGTACGCTGAATAGAAACACCTCCTGGCCAGGTGATCCATGAGAACCGGAGGCGGATTCCACAAGGGCTGTAGAGTCAGATAAAAGAAGAAGTTGAGATGATGCTAAAAAGAGACATAATACAAGAATCCCACAGTGACTAGCAAAGTCCCATCGTAGTAGTGCCAAAGACTGATGGGAAGATCCGCCTCTGTGTTGATTTTCAAAAGGTGAATGCAGTGGCTAAATTCAATGCTTACCTGATGCCAAGAGTGGATGATATGGTGGAGTTTAAACTGGTGGTTTGTGGATGAGGCTGTAGGGAAGGTGGAGACCACATTAGTGCCCACAAGGGTGCAGCTACTAGGGCTGTATGAAGCTTTGGGTGCTGATTTGATTCGGAGGAGATTCGGCCCAATTCAGTGACCGAATCTCCAAATCTGAATCAAATCAGAAGACCAATAAAAAGGTCTGAATTAATTTGTAGCTCTCTGAATCAATTCAGAAAAGATTCAGAATGCTTTGGAGAGATTCAGAGATTCGGGCAGTCCCTGCTCGCTGCCACAGGAAGCTGGACCCAGACTCCATGCCAGTAAGTAGGGGGCAAGGGAGGGGAGTCTGGAGGAGGGGGGAGGGAACCATGGGGGGACCCCCATCAGGCCCCATCCCCTGCTTGCTCCCCCAGCCCCCCTGAGCACCTCCGACTCCTGCCCACCCTCCCAGCCCCATCAATGGGGCCCCGCCCACCCCAGTGTCCCAGCTCTTTAAAAAAAAAACAAGAAAAACCTTCAATCACCGGCTGCTGCCAGGCACGGAGGGGGCACAATCCCCACTCCCCCACTACTGCTCTGCACTCCGTGGGGGGCTCTGCCACAAGTCCCCATCCCCCGCCCACTCTTTGAGCCCTGTCAATGGCTGCCCCACTCAGCCCCAGCTGCTGGCTCTTTAAAAAAAAAGCCCCACACTCCCGTGCGGCTGCAGCAGCTGTCAGGGCTTCTGGGGGCTCATGGCAGAGCCCCCCATGCAGTGCAGGGCAGTGGGGGACAGCAGGGATCACCTTCTACCACTCCTTTCTACCCCTCCGTTCCTCCTTCCCCAAATCACCACTCCCTCTCTCTCAGCCCCCTGATCCTGGAAAAACATAAATGTTTGTGCATAACTCAAGAAT
>NW_017729024.1:145705436-145707794 GCF_001723915.1 Gavialis gangeticus | reverse complement strand
CCCTCCCATTGGCCTGTGCCTCTTCACCTAATTATTGCCCCCACTCTTCACCAGGCCTAATTACCTCCTCTCCCTATGCCACAGCACAAAAATCCTCTTTCCCTATTTCTTCCACTTCTTCACAACTAATCTCTAATTTCTTCAATGAATTGTGCATCCACACCAATATTCACCTTCAGTGCCCCTGTATCCTTAGCTCCACACAAAAAGCTGTAAAAGTCTGAAAATATTTTAAGCAACTCTTGTTTGGTGGGCTATGCATCAGGAGCCCTTTGACTAGGCAAACCAAAAACGTGCTTTCTTTTCATCATATTAATTTCCTCTATTGAGGAAATATGAGTACACTATCTTAAATACGTATTAGTATTTCAACTTCCTTTTAATCACTGCTAGTTTCCTTGAAAATACTTTTCAAGTCAAATTAGTGGATTTTAAAGACCTTTAAAACATCACCATTAAGCCAGATATCCTAGTCTTGGCGTAACGGTTCAAAAAGGAGTTCTTGCATGAAATATATACAAAAACACATATCTAAAAACTATCAGTGGAAAGACACAAACTCACAATGTATGGGTGGGGATGAGGTTCAATGCCCCAAACCTGTGACATTTACCCACATAATTGCCATAAAAAGCTGCCTAAAACCCCTCTTATTTCAACCCAGCTTTAGTCTTGCCAGACATTCACTTTTCACTATTTTAGATACATCTTTACAAACCTATTCAGGCCTGGAAGTCAGAGCCATAGGGTATTTTTTTTTACATGTGTTCTGTGGAGGGGGTGCTTTACTTAGAGAGGCTCTGAGAGGCGCTCTAATTAAAGTACTCTCACTGTCTCACGTATCAGCAACCCTGGACTTCAAAATGGTGGCAGACAAGAATTAGTTAAAACACCGTTGCCGCAGGCTGGCTGGAGTGTGCTAATTAGGGTGTTCCAACAGACATGATTAATCAAGTCTGCTCTGACATGCTGTCAGTACAGTGAATCAGAGCAGCATCCAGCATGGGCGACTGGTGCCTCTTGAGTCAGCGACCAGGGCGGGTCCCTTGGCAGCTGATCGTGTTGACAGGGGGATGTCCCCCACAGCCCATCTCACTGACCGGGGGAGTCTCCCGACAGCCGATCGCACTGACCCCTGCGGGTGATCTCACTTACCAAGAACTTTTGCTGGTGGCCCCGTTCCCCGGCCAGCACTCGTGGGGGATGGGGGCACCAGCACTCCTGCATGCCCCCCTGCCCGCTGCCTAAACAGGGAGTGCGGCCTGGCAGGGGGTGCACCAGTGCTCTCAGGAGGATGCACATGCACCCATGTGCATCCCCTATGCATTGCCACTTGCATCCAGGCATGTCTACAGGCACCCACGGTTTGAGGTACAGGCATGCACACAAAAAGGCTGGAAGTATTTTAAATGCTGTTTACTTAGAGGAGCATACATATATAGAGACACTTTTACTCAAATAACCCGAGAAGTAGGCAAGTAAGGCACACACAGGCATTCCTGGGAATCAATATACAATCATACAATTTGATTGTAAATCGGGTCCTTATTGTGAAGATGTTTGCTAGTGCCAGGAGTCGAATCTAAGAAAGTCACTGTGTGGGGAGGGGTGGAGTTTGGACCAGGGGGCTGGCAGTCTGCAGAGGGGTTGGCAGGATCAGAGGTGCTAGCAGGTTCATCGGCGGGGGGCAGGGGGGAGAGTTGGCAAGTTGACAGGATTGGGGAGGATTGGGGGCATTGGCAGGATTGGGGAGCTAGCTACATCCACAAGGAGGGGTTTAGTGGGATTGGAGTAGCTCCTGGTTTTACAGGAAAGGTTGGTGGGTCCATGCAGGGTGGTGGGTCCACAGAGGGCAGTGTCGGTCTGAGGTAGGGGGGTCAGAAACCTAAAGATGGGCCAGTCGGGGTAGGAGGAGTAGAAAAAGCACAGCCCTGGGCTGGAGCAAGCAGCTGCGCTTTCCCAACCCTGGGCCTGCGCTCCAAATATGTTTGGTTAGATCAGGCATGGGTTAACCTGATGTATGCAGTTCACCTCCTAGGTGAATTAAAGTTTCATAGATTTCATAGACATTACGGCTGGAAGGGACCTCGGAAGATCATTGAGTCCAGCCCCCCGCCCAAAGGGCAGAAAGTCAGCTGGGGTTATAGGATACCAGCAAGATAAGCATCCAATTTGCTCTCGAAGGTGTTCAATGTAGGTGCTTGAACCACCTCCAATGGCAGGCTATTCCAGACCTTGGGGCTCGGACAGTAAAGAAATTCTTCCTTATGTCCAGCCTGAAACGGTCTTGTAGTAGTTTATGACCTTCTGACCTCGTCATCCCTTGGGGCGCTCTGGTGAACAAACGTTCCCCCAGAT
>NW_017729024.1:145694020-145704890 GCF_001723915.1 Gavialis gangeticus | reverse complement strand
GCAAACTTGGCCAGTCCGCTCCTGACTCCAATGTCCACATCATTTATGAAGATGTTGAACAATATGGGTCCAAGGACAGAGCCTTGAGGGACCCCACTGGTCACAGGACACCATGATGAGTGACTGCCATCAATTACAACCCTCTGGGTCCGACCACAGAGCCAATTTCCCAGCCAGCGGATCGTGGTGGACCCAAGGCCACAGTTGGCTAGTTTTGCCAAGAGGTGGTCAGGTTAGATCAGGCCAGCCATTTTTTTGCCTGATAAAACCTTCCTGAACATATGTACATATCAGCACTTACGTAGACCTGATCCTAGTTAGGTTGATCTAAGTGTAACATATGCATGTACCCTAAAACTACCCAACAGCCACATAAGCCAGAATTAATTTCAAGATAATCTGAGTCAGCGTGTGTATTTTGCATACACATATACCAGTCTCCTTCCACTTTAAATGGACAAGCCAAGAATTTTATTACTACTGGAAAAGTATTATTTCATAGTTGGTAGGGTCAGAAGGGACCTGAGCAGATCATCAAGTCCGACCCCCTGCCATGGCAGGAAAGAGTACTGGGGTCAAACGATGCCAGCAAGGTGTTCATCTAGCCTCCTCTTAAAGACCCCCAGAATAGGAGCCTGCACCACTTCTCTTGGAAGTTGGTTCCAGACCCTAGCCACCCTGACAGTGAAGTAGCGCCTCCTGATGTCTAGTCTGAATCTACCCTCTGCCAGCTTGTGACCGTTATTTCTAGTCACTCCTGGTACTGCTCGGGGGAATAGGGACTCCCCCAATGCCTGCTGGTCCCCTCTGACTAGTTTGTAGACGGCCACAAGGTCCCCTCAGCCTTCTCTTGTAGAGGCTGAACAGGTTCAGGTCCCTTAACCTTTCCTCGTAGGGCCTGCCCTGCTGTCCCCGGATCATGCAGGTGGCCCTCCTCTGGGCCCTCTCCATGTTGTCCACATCCCTCTTGAAGTGCGGTGCCCAGAACTGGACGCAGTACTCCAGCTGCAGCCTGACCAGTGTGGCATAGAGGGGGAGGATCACCTCCTTGGACCTGCTTGAGATGCATCTGTGGATGCATGAGAAGGTGCGGTTGGCCTTCCTGACCGCTTCCCCATGTTCTGGATTTTTTTTGTGACCTTCATGTTATTGTACTTTAGCCTAAAAGACTGTAAGTGGATATGATAACATATGATGACAATTTCCCATCCAATGTATTTACTACGATATAAGAATTCAATGGTAGGAAGATGCTATTCTAATATAAATGTATATTGTTGGAATTTATGCTGATATAACATCTGCTTAAAGTAAGCTACTTTGTAAACTGTTTTTCTAAGTGTACAAATTCAGTCTTAGATTGGATGCATCACCACCACCAAAGATGCTGCAAGCCAAACTCTGTTGTTAATTATGGCTATAAAATTCAACTGCCTTGAGATCATGTCTTAGTTCTACTTGGGGTACTTCCCTGACCTCAAATTCTACCCTTCATCATCACTGGTATCTTATCTTCAGCAAAAGACCTGACAGTATCACATATTGTAAAATGTAACTCCTCTTGCTTTCAAGAAACTTATACTGAAGAAGGCCCCCAAGAGATAAAAGCTCAGGCCATTATAGTAACAGTTTCCTGGGCTGGGAAAGAATTTACTTCCACCCACAGAGTTCTTTAAATTTCTAATTATAACCACTCCACCCATGCCAATCCCTTATAAACAATCCTGATTCTTTACTAAACTAAGTCAAGCCATGTGGATAAGCTTGAGGACATTTATTAATTCTAATTTTGTTGAAGAGTATAAAGTAAATATTGAAATAAATAGTCATTAGCTATAGGAGTTTGAACAGGTGTTAGGAGCAAGAGAAACTTTGAGGCTGTTTCTGGTATATCTATGAAACAGTTGTGCCAAAGCAAACTACTATGATATTTGACCTTTCTAACTTAGCTGTTTGTTAAGAATATACAATGCAAAATGTAAATAACTGCCACTGACCATAAGTAAGTCAATGTTTAGAAAAGATGAAAAGGGCTGCTGCTGTCATATAAAACTGTCTGTAAAAATGTTTGTTTTTTATCTGAAGTTAGAGCTATGTGCAATTTTACGTAATAAAAATGTTTAGGAAAACAAGTGGGAAAAAGTTAATAGAATTCAACTTCTGTGCGGTAACTTTAAGAACAGCCAAAACCAACAATGGTTGCTTTACAGGAAACAACTCACTATGATAACTGCTGGCCTCAATGCGCTCAAACACCAAATTGGTGGTCTGCCATGATGAGACTGATATCTGTATGTCCCATCTTCCAAGAAAATGGTGCAACTACCAGGCAATAGACTTTTCTGGAAAATCAAGAATGAGACACTCGGCAACTTCTTACTGCAGCTAGCCCACTGTGCAGGAAGACATTGAAGATTCACAGGGCCAGGAAACAGAGCCAGGCTTAGGGAAAATGATGCCCTGGGTGAACTTGCATTTTGATGCTCACCTAGCAGCTCTCCTGACACAGCAGAAAGCAGCAGCCCCAAGTAGAAAGTGCTGACAGCGGTACCCAGGCAGAATGGCTCCCCTTTCAGCTCAGAGTCCAGCAAGCACTTGAGGCCCACAGCAGTAGTGCTGAGTGTGCAGGTGAACAGGAGGCAGCTGGAGAGCATGACACAGGCTCCCTGGATGCCCCACTTCATCCTCTGCTGCTCCCCCACTCCCACTGGCTGTCCCTGCCAGTCTCATCACCACTACTGCTACCCTCCACTGCCAGCCCATCCTCATCCTCCTGTGTCCTCCTCAGTGGCAGCCCTTCCTGGCGAGGTGGCCGCTGCATGCTGCCCAGACATGGTGGCAAGAGCTCTTGGGAAGAGCTACTGCTCCACAGGCAGCCGCCAACCGCAGTTAGCCAGGATGAGAGAAAGGAGGATGGCCTCCTTCCACTCTACTGCCTGGCATGGTTAGAAAAAAGGTAGAACTTTTAGCATAATAATTACTTGTGAGCACTCCCTTTTTGCACAGTAGTACTTTTTGTTTGGACTAATGACATGCTGGCTTTTGGACCTGACGTTTTCTTGGCCAGGATATGTTAATTACCTTATGAAGAGGAAGCACTTTCACTTTACATTATGTAATGTATTGTTTTCCAAGTGGTGGTCCACAGACCACGGGTGGTCCATGAGGCCATACTAAGTGAGCTTCGGCTTATAGTGGGCTTTCCCTCTTTTTGATAATGGAAAGAATGCAGGATGATCCATAAGAAGTGGTGAAGGTTATCAGTAGTCTGTTGGTTCAAACTGTTTGGGAAACAATGATTTAGCTAGTTGTCTTTGTAATAGGATGGTGGAGTGACTTGCGTTTTAGAACCTTCATATATATGGCAGCATTTAATCAAGTTTACCATTATTTTCCAACATTTTCCAACTTCTACAACTATTATTTGCAACAGGATGAGGTCTACATCTACTAAAACTTTCTCCACTACCCATACATTCACCAGGTTGCCGTAAGACCCTAATTTGCAACAGGTAGGGCTTTCCTGGCAGAACCAGCCTTAGGGGTGGGCAATGTGGGTGACTGCCCAGGACACAGTGATCTGGGGGGCACCACACACACACACACACACACTTCTTGCCTGCCCAGGCTCTCCATACTTGAGTGATAACTGCTACTGCTGCTTTAACAGCACAGGCTGGGCTGCTGCTGCTGAGGAACAGGTATCACTACTGGGGTTTCTCATGGTGCTCTACTTGCTCCCCTTCACCCCCAGGAGCATGGTTGACCCTCCCATGACAATGCTCCCTGGAGGAAAGCGCCATCATTCCACCCCTTTCCAGCGCTGATATACCTCTGAGCATGGAATTGACCCTACCTGGTTCCTTACGGCTGGCCTGTGCATGGCTTGGAAAGACTCATAGAAGGAAGGGACCCTACTGCTGCCCCTCTCGCCCCTCCCTTGTTATGCTAGTGTATGGCAATCAGTCTGACCCTAAGCAGAGGAGCAAGACCCTCTAGCCAAGAACCTCTGGAGTTCATTGTGCCAAAATGGTTAAAAATAATTAAATGAATTGGTTAAATTCAGAATGTTAACAAGTCTTAAAAGATCCAATCATCTCACAATAAATTCAATATGTTTTTAGCACATTTGGGCTAGTTTGGTAAAACCTTGTTAACAGGCTAAGTGCTAAAGAAAGGAATTAGGTACTTAAAACTATATTGATTTCTTAAGATGTTTTAAAATACAGCAAGCTAATAGTTTGAAGAGTCAATTATACTGCTGTTATGATTTACCAAGGGTGGTTTTTTTGTATTTTCCTTTTTATGTTTAAAATATTAAAAAAATAATAGTAATAAAATAAAATATATGTACCAACAAAATGATTCACTTGTTTTTTTATTTATGCAATATATATGCTACTCTTCCAAAGTTGTTGTATTTCAGAAAATCTTGTGAGGATGATGGGAGACTTTGATGCAGCTTGCTGCATTTTTATCAAACTATGCCCTGCTGATTTATGGTGTCAGTGACGGTTAAACACATTACAGACAAGTGTAGCAGATTCTGCACCTGTTGCCTATTGCAGGGCCCGGGCTGTTAGCCTAGATGGCAAGGGACTTCCATTAAGAAGGGCAAAACATAATTGCGCTCCACTAGATGGTTCAGAACCTCTCATAGTAAAAGGTTATTCAGAAACTGCAGTGCTCAAAAAGTGATTAAGCAAGGAGTAATTCACACATGAGTAATTACTCACACGAGTAATTTGCTAGGAACCCAAGGACTATACATGATTTGTATTAAATGCAAATGGCTTGTGCTCTTTTATACCACATCCTTGGCCCATTATAGCCACAGCTCCTTAAATGCTGACGCTGCAACACTTCAGCAAGCAGTCTTTGATGGAGACTGGGATAGTGCGCTGTTCATAGGCAACAGAATTCTCTATGGTTTCTTACCACTACCTTATTTACTTATTGATGTGCTGGTGATGCACATGACTGCACAGCCAGATTATACTGAAAAACCTTAACTGAGAATGTTGTGACTTTCAAGTTACCTGTCAATTCTAAATGCATGCTTTTTGATTAGGTATGTGCAATAGAAGTATATCCATTTAAAAACTTTGAATGCCCATTTCTTTATTTCTCTTTACTTGAGAAAATAGTACTGAGTGCATACAAGCACATGTTTTTTTTCTAATGTTCTCTGCTTTAGCAGAACAAGTCTTACAGTAAGAAAGACTCTTTTGTGCAAAGCAGTCAGTGTACCTACCTGATACAAAACAATGTTTATGTGAAACTATTAAAAATCCTTGTCAATTTTAGGTGATCAGACAGGATGTAAAAATAAATATAGTTGTACACACAACTGTGACTTAAATATGACTTTATAAGCTTGGAACACACAATCACAGCCCAGCTTTATTTGGAGAAAAAAAAAAAAAAGCATCCAGATTTTTCCTCAGCAGCTTCCAAAGAAACCCTTCAACTCACCCTCACCACAAGCAGCACTGGGAGAGGAAACCCCATGGCCTGGCTGGGCCCAGCCAATGTAAGTGCAGGCAGTGCAAAGCCTTCAGTGGGGCTTGGCCAGTGTAGTTAGCTGATCCTTTCCTAGTTCAGCTGGGAACCCATCTGAACTTGTAGCCCCCAGTTGCTGTCCTGATCGTGAAAGCATTGCCCTGAGGGAATGCCAGTGTCCGGATCGTGCCATGCTCCTTGATGGAGGTCCTGAAAGCTAAGCCTTCTTCCAGCTCACTGTCACCCAGCTCCACAGAGCTCTGGCTGAAACATGTCTCCAGTCCATTGAAGGCTCCATGCAGAGGGATGGCCTGGCGCTCCTCAGCTTGAAGCCGCAGGCGCTTCATGTCCTTGCTCTCATCAAGCGTCTGCAGAGCGGCATGGCACTTGTCTGAGATCTCCCGCAGGATCTCATCTACCCCCTCACAGCCCTCCTGGCCAGCGGCAAACAGGTCCTCCAGGCCCCTCTTCACTGTTCCCTTACAGTGGGAAGCATCTGGTGCTTCCTGGGCCTGCTGGACCATCAGTCTCTGGGAGAGGAACCAAACACACTGATTTCAGTGCCTGCCATGCACTTCCCCTTCCCCCCATTGGACCGTAGCAATCCAGGGGCAGGTAGTTCCTGCTCCCCCAAGGCCTAGAGCATCCCCTGGGCTAAGTGCAGACAGTCGAAAAGCCCAAGGCTGAATCAATTAAATCTTTGCAGGTTAGTCTAAACTGCAGAGAATGAACAGATATTCACTTTTGATTCCAGAAGTACAGCCACATGCCTGCAGTAGCTCACGCCAGAACATGCCTTCCTGCTCAGGTAGTACAGACAGCTTGGGCCAAGGTTACCCCACCCCCCCGCTAAAGGAGGTTTGCAAAGGAGGTGCAAAGTAGGGGTGTGCAAAGCAGGCCCTATTCAGTTCAGATTTGGCCCAAATCAGGGATAGTGATTTGACTAATTGATTCAGATCACTGTCCCTGATTCAATTAATTCGAATCCAAATCTGAAGATTCGATGCTGATGTGGAGAATCAGCAATTCGGACATAGACACAGCTTTAAAAGTTTTTTCTACATACCTTGAGATAGCAGGCGCTGTGATGCTGGGGAGCATGGAGCGTCCCACAGGAGCGTGGGGGGACCCTCCACATGCTTGGCAGCGAACCCAGAAGTGGACCAGAAGTCCTTCCGGTCCACTTCCAGGTCTGCCAGGGAGTGTGCTGGGCCCCACCCCTCCACTCTCTCCCAGCTTGGCCATGTGCCTCCCCCCAGACCCCATGTGCCTCCCCCCAGACCCAGGAGGTACCGGTCACCGAGCCAGGTGGCCATGAGGGGGGCCCCCAGTATGCTCTCCAGGTCTGCTGCTGAGCACACTGGGGACCCCCCCAGTGCTTCTATGGGATGCTCCATGTGCCGCAGCATCACAGCATTCATGAGCCCCTACTACCTAGAGGTATATAGAAAAAACATTTAAAGCTGTCTCTATGTCCAAATCACCGAATCTCTCCAAATCAATTTGGAGGGTTCCAATTCAATTCAGAGAAATTAAAGGGTCCTCTGATTCGATTTGGATCCAGAGATTCAGCCATCGAATCAGGCCAAATCTCCGCCAAATCGAATCAGGGACTGAAGCTTCACACAGCCCTAGTGCAAAGCATCCTGGGATGCTGGGTGACTGAGTTAACTTGAATCTGGAGGGGATCTGGGATGGACATGCAATAAACTGATTTAACCTAAATCAGTTAAGTCTGATTCTACATCCATCCAGGTTTATCTTAAACAAGTTTCAGCCACTTTGAAAGCAGTTTATGTGCACTGAACTTCTGTGGTGTTACAGATTTGAACCAGTTTTCGATCACTTATAACAGCTGAGGTGTAATTTCCATCCCTAGCTCTGGTGTCCTTGCTTTGATGCCCTGAGGACAATAAGGAGACTGGGGAGGGGGGTGGGGGAGCACTTACATTAAGCACTGAGGCCAGCTGCTTGGCCTGGCTGGCCAACTCCTTCAGCTGCACGTTCTTCTCCTTCAGGGATGTGATCTCCTCTTGCTTCTGGGATAAGGTGACGTGGAGCTGTCAGAGGAGAAGCAAGTCAAGCATCACTACCTGGGTACTGGCATGTGACTGCGCCATCCCACTGGTGAGCAGTGCCAGCCCCACACAGCCAGCACACACTGAACAGAGGAGGGGGTTTGGATTGGCTGGCAAGAAGCAGGGCATCCTCTGGGTGACTCAGACACCCCTGCTGGGTCTCTCCCCCTACCTGGTTGTTTTCCACCAGCGCATCTCCCAGCGCTCTCTGGTTGTGGTCTGCCACCTCCTTCCAGTACTGCTCAGCCGGGGCAGCACCTGATAGGCTGGGCTGCGGGATGGGGGTACCTGGCACAGTCTGAAGGCAGGGGTTGAAGGCAGATCCATCACTCAGTGGGAAGCTGAACCCAGCAGCATCCAGTGGAGGTGGCATCAGGTCAGTAGGATCTGCGGGAAGCCGTAAGGGTTACACAGCTGCACCCGGGCACCCACCACTCCAGAGCCTCTGGCATCAGTGCTGGGGCCCAATGTAACATGGACCCATGGTCCCCATTTGGGGGATGGGGATTTAGAGCGGCCCCTGCAAGTCCCTCCAGGCTCCCCTCCACAAGGGCAGGAAATCATTGCTGTGGCCAAAGGAAGCCCCAAGCTGCAGAGACAGTGCCTGTCCCGGGTGCGTGGAGGGGGGAAGTACTTGCCAGGAAGGAAAGTGCTGACGGCATCTCTGAACTCCTGGAAGTCGAAGCTGAGCTCGGGCTGCAAACAGGGAGCCTGAAATGAGATCCTGCCTCAAGCACTGGCCGTGGCTCCCAGGCACTCCCACCTGGCCTCGGCCCCCACCTGCCCGCCTGGGTGGCACCAGGAGGCAGCAGGTGCATATGGCCATGCTGCCGTTGAGTCACCCCCCAGCTGGGCTCCCCATGGGTGGCTCCAGAAGCCAACTACCCACCCACCCCTGCCAGGTGTCCTGTGGCACCACAGCACCCCTGTGCACCTGGCCTTGGCCACGAGTGGAGCTGGCCCCCCATCCCCGGTGCTGTGGAAAGCAAGACGAGGGCCAAATGCCGTGCTGAGCCCTGGGGAAGCTGCAGCAGCCCGAGGCACTGCACTCTTCCAACCTAACCCATGTGATCCCTCCTCCCACTTCGTTTCTTGTCCCCTGCAAGGTGCAGGGCAAGAGTTCCCTGCCCCTTCTCTTTATTGCATGTTTTACTGCAGCAGGGACAAGTGTCCCTGGAATAGTTTCACTCAGGCATAGACAGTAAGGGAAGAAGAATGGAGACTGGCTGAGCAGGCAGCATGAGAAATCCTGCCCATTTTACAGATGAGGAAACTGAAGGCATCATGAGATCTGGGAGCAGCAAGACAGAACTCCCTTTGCGCAGTTCTGTCTGCATAGGTTCAGCCCTCTCCTCCCTGAGGATGCATGGCCTACAGCAGTCCTTTCCTTCACCCTGCACCCAAAGGCAGCTTCTTCTGAAGCTCTACCCCCTTTGGAGTGGCCCCTTGTCAATCCCTTGCTACGGTGACAGGCCCGTGCTGCCTGCCTTCCTTGCAAGCCTGCTCAGAAAGACACTGAGGAAATGAAGACTCCAGCAGATCTTTTGTTATGGCATGGGTGCTGCAAGCAGTGTTGAGACTTTAAATTGGGATTTCCAGTTCCATTTGATTGGTACCTATAGCCGGGTCCAGGTTTGATTCTTATCTCTGCCACTAGGGTGCTTGGTGACCTTGGGCAAATCACTTCACCTCTGTCTGCCTCAATGTGCCCCTCTGTAAAATGGCAATAATGGTGCTGGCCTCCTATGGAAAGCACTGTAAAGAGCTGGGTATTATTTTAGTGCAACAGCAACCAGAAGCCCCACTGTAGGTCTAGTCCCCATGGCCCTAGGAGCAGTACAGACATATATCAAGAGAATCCCTGCCCCCTCACAGACAAGGAGCTTAGAGTGGCAGTGATGGCACTGGCTGGCTGGATTTGAGTGAATTAAAGAAAAAAATTCTAAGATGTGGAGATCCTACCAGGAACAGGGGTTCCCACTAGTCCCTTTCTCCAGTCCTTATAATAGATAGCTTCCAGAGTGCTACATGCACTGACCCTCACACAGTCTCATCCCTGGGGCAGACTGGCAGCCTCCCCTCCAGGAGTTGCCTGTTAGAAATCAAGCCCTTTCCTTTGCTGCTCAAGTCTGCCTTATCCTTACTGTGTCAGATCCAGACAGCAGCAGGAGTCCCCCTATTGACTACAGTGGGCTTCAGATCAGGCTCTGCACCCAGAGCAGGATGCGTATGAGAGCAAGCAGCAGCAGCAGCTCCCACCATGGTTGTTACAGCACCTCAGGTGCGGCAGTGGTTGTGGTGGCCGCCAGACTGACTTGACTTGAGTGGAGCTCGTACCACCCCCCCAGGCCGGGAGCCCCTTTCAGCATCTCTGATGCTTTCAGTGCCTGCTGCCAGCACGTCTGACAACCTCGATCACACGCTGCTCCTGGTGCCTCTAAACAAGCCAACGCCGGGGGGGGGGGGGGGGGGCCCCCCCCCCCCCCCCCCGGGGGTTTTTTTTGGGGCCCGGGGGGGGGGGGGGGGGGCCCCCCCCCCCCCCCCCCGGGGGTTTTTTTTGGGGCCCGGGGGGGGGGGGGGGGGGCCCCCCCCCCCCCCCCCCGGGGGTTTTTTTTGGGGCCCGGGGGGGGGGGGGGGGGGCCCCCCCCCCCCCCCCCCGGGGGTTTTTTTTGGGGCCCGGGGGGGGGGGGGGGGGGCCCCCCCCCCCCCCCCCCGGGGGTTTTTTTTGGGGCCCGGGGGGGGGGGGGGGGGGCCCCCCCCCCCCCCCCCCGGGGGTTTTTTTTGGGGCCCGGGGGGGGGGGGGGGGGGCCCCCCCCCCCCCCCCCCGGGGGTTTTTTTTGGGGCCCGGGGGGGGGGGGGGGGGGCAGTCCCCCACCCACAGCCCCGCATCGCATCAAGAGCCGGGGCCACGAGCAGCTGTTCCGAGCTGGAGCCGTCACGAAGCTGGTCCTGACTCGGGATTTCATAAAGCCGACAAACGCCACTCGATCCCCGGCGGCTTTTCCGCACCACGGCTCGGCCAGAGGCTGCGGCTCAGGGCAGGACTGACCTGCCCCGGTCCTTTCCCCCAGACGCGCCGAGTGCGAACGAAGCCTTGCCCTTTGCGGAGCAGCAGCCGGGGGCGGCGGCTCCGCTGGATGCCCGGTGGAGACCCCGCAACAGCGCCCCGCAGCTGGCTCGCGAGACTTGCTGGAAGCTACAAACAAAGGGCACCGGGCGCGCGCAGGGGCCGGGCAGTGCCACCTGCCCCTGGCACCCGGCCGCCGGCAGGAGCCGCCCAGCTGGCCCCG
>NW_017729024.1:145690271-145693970 GCF_001723915.1 Gavialis gangeticus | reverse complement strand
TCGCCCGCTCCCGGCCCCGCCCGCCCGGGAAGGGCTGCGAGGCACCCGCGCTTGCACGGGGCGAGCCGCAGCTCCCGCGAGCAGGTGGCTCCCAGCGTCCGGGGTGGGAGGTCGGGTAACCCCCCCACGGGCTGCGACACGAGAGCTGCGGGCTGTGCTCTCGCCATCTGTTCCTGGAGGCTGGAGAAGCGGCGAAGTGCGGCGCTCCCAGCCCGCGAGTGTGTCCGGACAAAGGGAGGCGCCGCCCGGGCGGGCCTGGGGCACGGGCCGGCCGGCGGGCTTCTGAGACCCGCTGATACATCCACGCCGCACGTGAAGCAAGGTGTGGGGCTGGAGAGAGCCCAGAGGGACGGCATCAGCATCCCTTGTGGTTTTAGTTCAGGAAAGAGTAGATTGAGGGACTCCTGCCAGTAGTCTTCCAGTACATGAACGGGGGTTATGAGCTTCCTTTGCAGCAAAAAAATCATTAGCATTAGGAAAAGTAAAACCTTTCCACCTATAAGAATAAGGATGCGCTGCAGCACCCGGCCAAGAGGTTGCCTGATCTCCCTCAGTGAGAGAACAGGTGAGACAAGCATCTGGGCAGGATGGTCCAGGGCAGTGGATTTCAACCTGTGGCCTGTGCAGACTATGGCTAAGGAGTCCCCAAAAGATTACAATGATCAATCAAAAGTATGTGAATACCCACACTTACAGCTCAAAGGGGCCCACACCTCCATTCAATTTTTTTAGGGGTCTGAAAATGAAAAAGGTTAAAAATCACTGTTCTAGGTGTACTCATCTCCCCTCTCAACACAGGGATGGACTAAACACCTTACTGAGGTCCCCTCCATGTTTACACTTCTGATAAGGCATTTTGGACCATTCTGAAAACAGGCTAATTTTTATTTAACTAAACCGCATCTGCAGGCTGTATTTCCAATGGTGGCCTATAGGTTTGCCTTTGCAGGGTTCTGGTGGTTTGTTTGTTTTTCCTTTAATGTTGGATTACATTAATTGAAGCAAACTGGGACCCACTCACATCTTCAAAAAATGATAATGGATTTAAAATATCTGAAACTGACTTGGCCAATCAGACACCAGGAGAGACTACATAGGCTGAAATTTTTCTGCTTAGAGAAAAGATGACTAAGGGTGGATGTGACAAAGCTATACAATCATGGGAAAAAGTAAATGGAGATTCAATATTTATTATCTTTCACAACGCTAGAACTAGGAGACATATCATGGCCTCTTAGTGAAACTATTAGGTAACAGGTTCAAAACAAAGAAAAGAAAGTTCTTTTCACATGTGTGAACTTGTGGAACTCATTGCCCCAAGAAAGTGTAGAGGCTGGTAATTTAACTAGATTCAAAAGAGGATTAAATTCATGCATTAGTGCATCTTAATTAACACTGATTTATCAGTGGGTATTAAAGAGCATAGCCGGGGATGCAACCTTTAAATCAGAACTTTCTAGACCTGTGAATACTAAAATCTGTAAGAGATGAGGGGCTGGGGCCATTAGTCTGTACAGCCTTTGCACATAGTCTTTCCTTAGCATCTGCTCTCCCCCACAGTGAGACATGCAATACTGGGCAAGATGGCTCTGTCCTGGGACCTTTCTTACAATCTAAGTGTCCCACAACTGCATTCTTATGGCTCAACCATGAAAATACTTAAACCAAAGGAATAATTTCACTCTTGTAAGAAGTCCCACTGAATTCACTTAAGATTTTTTCAGGTAGATTACATTCATCTCTTCTTGTGTTTCATTGTATATAGGTGCCATGTCCCTACATGACATTCCAGATAAATTACTAGTAGCATCTTTTCTTACATTTGCTTAGTCATTCCTATTGACAATTGTGTCATACACTTTTCTAGTGTGTGAAACATCTTGTTGTGCTCTAAGAGGCAGACATAGGGAGTACCACCAGTTCATACACTGTAAGTGTCTATGTTATGAAATTGGTGTGACCTATGTATTACCTCAAATTCATAGTTCAGCACAAGTTAAAGGAGAAAAGTAAGAATTATGTTGCAAGATTTTTTTTTATAGTGTTTGCCTTTTCTTTTTACTTTTCCCCCTGCTATGAAACACCTACAGCTCTGGTGATTAAGTGCATATATTTAGATGTACTGAGAAAATTATAAACTTATCATCATTTATTATGTGGTTTATTTTACACTGCTGTGGCATATGAACTAATTTTTTTTCACATGTGGAATATGACCATGCTGACAAAAATGCATTTTGAAAGGGAAAATAATACAAGTATACACAATTATTTTCTACAGAGTGAAACAAGACTACCAGAATAATGCTCCAGTAACAATCTCCAAGGTGTATGATGTATAAGTACTGCAAGCAAAACACACTATCTTCAGTGATCAGTGACAGAAGTTTATTAAGAAATTTTATACAGTACTTTTATTTTTCCTATGCCTGCCCTTGAGGTACGTTTATAAACCATCCTCTATATAAATAAACTGTACAGGAATTGGATTATGTACACTGTTTACACTGGATATCATTATAAAGTCTAATGTCAGTGCAAGAAACAAAAAAAATATATAATGTGCAAATAAGAGTTAATTTTAGTTCTTTAAAAGGACACTATTGCTTAGTTGATTAAGCTCTAAAGTGTATAGACGTTAAGCCTAGAGAGCAGAAATAAATACAGTACAGACAACAGGCTGACTTGTCAACTAAGCAAGAATCTAAGGGAAATACTGTTATTTCTGAAGGTACAACAATTATCAGCAAGCTGGTAGTTCATAAAAACATTGATGGACAGGAAATATTATTTAAAATCTCCCGATGCTTCAAATGGCCTGAGGGATTGTCCAAGGGCATTGCTTCAGCTAGCTTCCCAGCTCCAGACAGCTCTGGGAAAACTCCTGGGGTAGCACGTGGGATAAAGAGTCTCCGTTCAGAGACACCAGCAAGAGCAGTTTGTCCATGCAGTCCTGTAAAACCCCCTGCGGGTAGCCACTTATTTTTAGGTCCAGCGGGTTTTGGTGGCACAGCATCTGATCGGCCAGCCCTAGGGTAGAAACGGCCAGCAGGGAGGGCACATACTTGTTAAAAGCATAGTCTGCCAGGCTAAGTTCAGCCACACCTCTGGCCAGGGTTTTGGCATTGCTGGCCTCCTCGGCATGGCCTTCCCCAGCCTCCATACGCACCTGGGTGAAATGCTCCAAGAAGAAGTTGATAGTCGGGGCGGCCAGGTTGAAGTGCAGCTTGTGCAGGATGATGCACTCCAGGTTGCAGAGCTGCTGGCGGGTGAAGGAGTCGCAGCAAAGGGCGAGGAGCTGCTTCACTCTGGGCGGGTGCACTTCCACCTGCAGCAACAGCGTTACACAGCGGTGAGAGTAGAGCACCCTCCTAACGCCCAGGCGGCCAAGGCAGAGGGGCTTCGCCCGGGCAGGCGCCTGCCCCCACCCACAACCCCCTCCCTGCCAGGCCGGACCTGCTTGCAGGCGATGTGGAGGGCAGTGACTCCCAGCAGCTGGAAGCAGTCGGCCGCCACGGGGGTGGTGCTGAGGAAGCGGTCCAGCGTGTTCACGGTCAGGCACAGCGCCTCGAAGGACAGGCCGAAGTGGCGGTGCACCGGGATGAGCCAGCTCACCAGCCTGCAGCGGGCCTCGGCCGTCACCTGCGCGGCACAGACCGCGCTCAGCGCCCGCCTCCCGCCGCCGCCGCCGCCGCCGCC
>NW_017729024.1:145671790-145690027 GCF_001723915.1 Gavialis gangeticus | reverse complement strand
CCCGCCGCAGCCCGAGGCGGGCCCGGCCCTGGCTAGCACGCTCCGGGTCCACCCGCGGCGCAGAGCCTCCGCCCGGCCCAGAGGCTGCAGACTTGCCCCGGGGCCCCGCGCCGCTCACTCCCATACACGAGAAGCGGTGGTTTACACACGGGGCAGGGGACTTCAATACACGCAGCGCCAGGGTTGAGGCACGGCGCAGTCCAAGCCCTCTCGAGCCTCGGATTCGTGCTCCTATGTTCCCGAAACCGTCTTCCCCCACCGGGGCTTTCTGCTTGGGAACCCACAGCAAAAGGCAGAGGAGATGTGCATCTTGTAGGCCGACTACCTCCGAGATGCGCACACGTACCCCGCCTGCCATCTGATTTCAGCCCAGCACGGATCACTGGAGTGCCCCGACCTCCTTCACTAGCTTGTTCCGTGGGAGGGAACACCACCCCCCAGGAGGGCAGCTTAAAGGAGCTCAACTGTCTGTCCAAACTATTTAGGTTAGGAGGGAGAGCAAACTCTTCCCCAGTCTCCGTTTCAACTTTTGATCTAAATCTATTGACTGCTTTGTTCAGCAAACACTAATCTAGCAGAGGACCTAGGGAATGCAGGGAGGTTGAGGTGGCGAGGGGTCTTCTCTAACGTGGGCCCTTGTACAAACCGAGATGACAAAACAGCAGGCAGGTCTTTGCTGCTAGTCTGCACCAGGAGAGGAACAGGGAAGGGAGCTCAGAGTCCTCTTTAAGCGTTGATCGGTTACAAGTGACAAAAGCAACATTCAGGACACAGGACTCCAGAAAGCAAAACATACCACATAAAAACTGGGGTTTGTACTATGCACTAAAACTCACTGGGTTGTTATTCTTAGGGTAATGGCAAAGGGCAGCTTTAACTGGGCACATCTACACATACATGAAGCCACTTTTTCTAATGTGCATTAAAATTTTGTACTTCCAATGTGAGGTACTAGAGAAGTATGCATTAGGCTGCCTTAATGTGTGGTAATGAATGTGCATGGTTTTTAAGTGCTGCTTAATGCACAGTAGCCTATTTTACATAACTGCATGGTTTTTTATGTGACACTTTAATGCGCAGTAAAATAGACAACTGAGCATTAAAGCACACCTGTACATGCAACCACTGAGTTGCAATTGACCAGTGCACCAAAGAGGCTTGTGTTTTCTGCCAAACAGCAGTTTTTATCGAATAGAGCTGGCTTTGGTGAACTGATCGCATGTGTCATGAGCCAGGAAAATGTGCGCAGGAGGGAAAATAGGAGGGCTCCCCTGCAGAGTAAATGAATAACTCCAAGAAGAGGGGGGTAGTGAGGGAGAAAAAAAGAAAAGACGGCTTCAGGCAACTAGTAAACTCCAAAGCCTGAGACAAAAGCACTGGTTTCCAGAGCCAGGGGTTATAGGCTTAAGTCACATCTAGAATTAAAATGTACTCTGTTCCTGTTTATGGTAAAGCAATCTTTGTTTAAAAAGAATTAGGGAGAGGTGGTTGGGGGCCCCTCTCTGGATTGAGTGATGAGGAGGCCAGGGATTCTTTCACAGAAAAAAATCAACTCCTATCACAGGAAATATGTTCAAATAAAATACATTGTCCAAAGAGCCACCGACTGACACTGAATATTCAGGACAACACTTGTGATACCCATGTCTTGTTATGGACTTTAACTGATCTCTCCTAAACAGCTTGAAACGCATGGAAGGAAGCACCGATGAAGGCCAAACATTATGAACTGGATTGCAGATTTCACTGTTTTTTACATCAAGGTGTGCCACTTGTGCAGAAAGCGAACCGCATGTGCATTTGTAAATATGTCTTTACCATAAATTATAGCTGTGTATGCTATGTATCTAGATGGTAAAATTAAAAGGTTAAGATGATTGTGTAAGTATGGACCCTCAAATAAAGCTGTTCCTTTTTGTAAGGAGAACTAGCCATTTACTCATCAAGAATGACAGGGAGAGGGGGAGCAGGTGGGGATGGAGCCCCTGGCCCCCCATCTGAGCCTGCTCCCCCTTCCCTCCTGCTGCTTGGAGTCCAGGCCCGCTCCCTGCTGAAGTGGCAGGGGGAAGGGTAGAGCAGGCCGGGGCCCAATGACAGGGAGGACCAGGTCCAAGAGTGGGGACAAGCTGGGCCACCACACTGGGGGGGGGAGCAGTGGGCCCAGGCTGACCCAGCAGCGGCAGGGGGATGGGATGAGCAGGGCTGGGGCCAACACAGGGAAGCGGCGGTGGGGGAGGAGTGGGCCCAGGCCCAGTAGTGAGAGAAGTCTCACTCCTCTCCTCCCCCTGCAGCTGCCGTGTTAGGCCGGGCCCCCCACTGCCGTAGCAGGCCAGCTTTTCCTCCCAGCTCGGGCTCACCCCCCACACAGGCCCAGGCCCAGGCCCAGGCCGGACTGTCACTGCTAACACCACATTGCACCTGTTCCCCCACCCTCGCATCAGGACCACTTGGGGACGAGAGGAGCAGGCTTGGGGCCGATGTGGCAGAGGGGGTTGGGAGAGGAGTGGACCCAGGCCTGAGTGGGAAGGAGGCCTGCTCCTTCCCTCCCCCAGCTGCTGCCATGGCCGCATCAGGCCAGGCCTGCTGTTCCCCCACTGCGGCGGGCCGGCTTCTCCCCTGCTCAGGCCCACTCCCCCGTCCTCCCCGTGTTACCTGCAAGGAGCAGGGCAGGGGGGGCCCCTTCCGTCCACTCTGTTGCTGCTGCCTCCAGGGAGCGGGGGGCAGGGTGGGGGGGGGTGAGGCCAGCCCAGCCCAGCCCACTCCATCCCATGTCTCCACCATCATGGCAGGAGGCTGCCTTCTGTCAGAACGCTTCTTTGCGCTCTGATTGGCTTTTTGTCTGGAAAAACAAAGCACCTCCCAGCTACCCCAAGAGCCAAGGATACCAGGTAACTTTAACACAACATACCTAAGAATAGCTGGAAGGAGATGGTGGGGACCTCCTGCAGAGTTCATGCTAAACCACTGGATGCACCAGAATGGGGTGAGCAAAAGATAAAAGGTCTTACTATTTCTACCAGCCTACAGGATGGTTCAACATATTTCCTTTGGTCTACTTTGTAAAAGTTATGATCTTTCAGAAGCATGGTAGATTTTCTTAATTATTCTCTCTTCCAAAGTATAAAGAAACACACTAACCTCTTGCTGCATGAAATCAAGTATTTATTAAATGAACAAACCTTTAGCATTGACTCCTTTATCTATATATATACACTGAGTTCAGGGTTCATAGTACTAGTTTCTGGGAGAGTCCCAGGGCATCAGAATCCCAATAAATTTCCCAACTCAGGACTACAGACCTGAAGTTTGTGATCTCACGTTTTCATCTACTGTTGTGACCCATACAGAAAATGAAAATATTCTTAAAATCTTCACTTAAATAATCTAAGTCTACAGCTTAAGGTACTTAAGCTTTGCAAAGTAGTTAAGTATTGTTTTGGCAAATGCATAAAGAAATGTGTTCTGTTTTCAGTCTGTACATATCTAAATGGGAAGATAAAAGCTATTCCAAATACAGTTAAAACTTGATCTTGAATGACTAGTACATTATTAATGTATTAGGCCATTCCTCATACACGACTTAACAGATGCAAAACAAACACGAACTGGTCATGTTCATTTTATGTTGAAAAGATGTGAATCACTTCCATCATTTTTACATTCAAACAAACGGAAAATTTATTGTAAGAGTAATACATTTAATGTGCATCATTAAAAATGATCTAGAAAGATTACTTCTGTACAAAATTCATGCAGTCTTGTCCACATGATGGCTGGTAGCAACCGTATTTTAAGTATTGAAATACTTTCAGCTGATATCTTTGAGCATATTTTATTTTGTCTATTTCTGAAGCTCTGTAGCCCATCACTGAACTCCAGTTTCCATCAACATTCTGTTTTTATGAGTTCTTTAATGATGTGTAAAATCTTGTCATCTAGGAAGGAAAACACCAAAGTTAAGTAGAAAAAGATGAAAAAACCCCCAATAAATATGTATGAAAAAAGCAGAAGATGGGAGGTAGCTCTCAATCTCCCAAAATCTTAATGATTAGTGAGGCTGTATTAGATCAATGCACCCCCAAAGTTACAAAATTATAAAAAACTGTACACCTAAAAGCATGTAAACACTGCAGACTGTTACAGTACATGTTGCATTCTAATGGACCACCTGTTACTGTTTTGATGCATCAAAAGGAAGATGAACAAAACTAAAAGAAGGGGAGACCTACAGAATTTACATTAACATACTTCATCCCAATTCAGTTTTTACCTTTTGACATGTTCCTGAAATTTTAAAGGTCTAGGTTATGCTTCTATCCATTACTCTGGGAGTTACTTAGGTCCTTGCACATGTTATTGGTAAGCACTGTGCAATGTCACTATCATACACTGTCCCAGAGTTGTGTGACAGCTATGGAGAGAGATTGGAATTCATCGATGCCCACCAGAACAAAATGTGAGTTCACTTCCACACTGAGAAATAGAAACTAAATCATTATTACTGGTACTATTAATAACTTTTACAAAAGTCAGTCTATTCCAGAGACATCTTTAACTGGGCAGTCAGTAAATGTAATCTCTGAAAAATTATATCACACTTCACCCTTGTCCAAGAACACATTCTTTGTGTATATACTGTGTATAATTAACCTGCGCTTTTATGCCAATACTATGATGATAGTTACCTTCAAGCGACATTTTAGGATTTTCAAGCTTTTTCTTTAAAACAGACTCAATCAGAACTCTCAGTTGTTTGAAAATTACTGCAATCTTTACAGGGGCCTGTAGGGTGCAAAAAAAGAGACCAAACATTTACATTATATTCAAAAGTAACACCTTTTATTTTTGCAAAAAGAAGCTAAGAGGTTATGCATCATACAAGAGACCAAGCATTTTAAGCACTGACAGCTCCTGTATTTCTTCTGCTATTTGGTAGCATTTACAGAGAACACACTGCAGGATGTCCCGTTTTCATTTAGAGCCTTAATTTAAACGCATTCAGAAAACATGCATCACATTTATTCTGTTTCCAAAGATGGTTATTTATTTCTTTGATCCATTCATTCAGGGTCTTAGATGTTTAACATTTCACTTGTTTCACCATCCTAAAATGAATCTCAACTGAAATATAAATTAATGGATTACACATAGTCTTAAAGATAAGCAGACATCTACATGTTCATAAGATTGGGACCTATGTCTTCAAAATATTCTCATCTTTTTATATACTCAGTTGCCATTTATTTGCTTTTAACATTTCAACCCCCCCCACAAAACCAGCTTAAGTTATGGACAATTCAAGTAGCACACGCTCCTTAATGACAGCGTCTTCATAAACAAAGGGTAAAGGCACGCTTTCTTAAATATATATAATCTCCAGCATACTATAGTTACATTTACATATATATTTAACAAATTACCATTATTTATTTAAATCACTAATATGCTGCTCTGTGCATGTCTTTCAACAGCATAATGAAACAAGCTCAAGCTATCCACCTCTGATTTAGTTAGTCCACAATGTGCAAATCTACCTTGTTTTCTGCCCAACTTCAGACAAACATGGTTAACTGTACTCATGGATGGCACCATGCTCAGCCAAACAAAACAGACTGCAATCAATATAGAGAAGAAACTTGCTAAGGTACACTTGGATATCTTCTTTCTGACCAGATGCAAGCAAATTAATATCATACCCAAAGGATGCTAGGTGACTAATCCACTCAATTCTACATACCACACAGCCTATTCTGAAAAGCTGTTTCACTCTTTCCAGGAAACTGAGGAACCCCTTTTGTCAGTGTTCTGTACAGTAAAGAGGAACAGACCTGTAGAACTAGCAAAATGAACACAGTGATCCAGACACAACAGCCTTTTATTGGGAGAACTCTGCATCTAATTATGATGACCATCACAAACAACTTTATTCCTTAAAGAAGATGAAGGAAGCAAACTTTTCAAACTTGCATGCTCAGCAACAACCCTATCTACAGCAGGCACTCTCAACCTGCTTCTAGCAATCACCACAGCACTGTCATGATTGTATAACGTGCTCTCCAACAAGTAAAAAAACAGCGCTAAAAACACTCGCAATCACATTGAAAATCACACTGAAAGGTGTAATTAATGATGAGATGACAAACTATTTCCTTACATCTATTTGATTTATGTTTAACGCTCTATGAAAAAGGCTAAGTCATCGCAGTGCTCATTAATGAAAAAAGGTTGAAAACCCTTGATCTACAGTAACGTCATCAGCTTATCCAACCACGTACTCAGTTCAACTAAGGCATCCTATGGTCTTTCTTTCTGCCCCATTCCACAGTTCAATAAAGTGCAGTTGTATGGAGACCTCAAGGCTTTTTTCTACCACCTAAAACTAAGGGAATATTTCCATGATGAGGAACTATGCAGTGATCAACCTGCCACAAACCAAATTCACGCATAAACAAACACAGGAACAAGGCCAGGTCCTGGACTCCACCTGAGGGCAGTAGCCCCACTCTGGACCTGTATATAAACTGTTTTTACCCTGTGCTCACTCTGAGATTGCAAAAAACCCAACATTTACATTACAACCTCAGTCCTGCAGATTGGAGAGCCACACTTGACCTTAAAATAACCCAGATATCATACTACAGGCTGATATGGTGGGGGGGGGAAGACAGGGGGGTGGTGCCACTGCTGTCACAGACAAAACAATGTACATACAGGAAGCTGAGAGAACTTGCCAACATGGAGTTTTACAAATTCCTAGCTAAGGATCCCACAGCACAATACCAGGAAGAATTAAACAATCTCTTAACTATGTTACCTCTGCAAACATGGGAAAGAATTCATGCTTCCACCCCACTAGGTCAGGCAATTTTTACTTACTACCCAAGATCTATAAGCCAGGCAACGCAGTATGCCCCACTGTCTCTCTCTGGCACCATCACAGACATAGTTTCTGGCTATGCTGATTCTATCCTGTTCCCATGTCTTTGGAGCTGCCAGCTATCCAAAAGATACCACGGTTGTCTTAAAAAAAACTGGGCTCCATTGATAAGCATCAAGCAAATACTATGGATGCTACATCTCTGTACACCATCCCCCAATAAGGATAGATTATAAGCCATAAAGAACATTATCCTCATGGAGGACACTGCTTCCATTTCCATCACACTCTCGTTTTGTCTTTGCACACAATCATTTCAGATCTGAGGACGCACTATACCTATAAATGAATGGCACCACCATGGGCACATGTATGGCCCCCAATGTGCCAATATATTTGTGATAGACCTTGAAGT
Source organism: Gavialis gangeticus (assembly GCF_001723915.1). Classification (NCBI taxonomy): domain Eukaryota; kingdom Metazoa; phylum Chordata; order Crocodylia; family Gavialidae; genus Gavialis; species Gavialis gangeticus. The sequence goes on along the minus strand of NW_017729024.1, from coordinate 145,682,735 downwards.
CCATTTCTTCTGCAGGTGCCCTCATCATCTAAGGTACACTGATGACATCACACTGAAACACAGGCAGGAATTTTTAGAGAAATTACCAGGACTTTAACAACTTACACCCCTCTATCAAACTAACTCTGGAATACAACAAATTCATTTCCTAGAAACTATAGTGAAGTGTTCAATAGCCACAACATCACCACACTGTCTGGGAAATCTACTGACCTCCACAGCTGCCTTCAAGCCACCGGCTTCGACCCTAAACACACCACAAGATCCATAGTCTACAGCCAAGCTGTATGTTACAATCATATCTGCCCTGATTCCACTGACTAGGATGCACATCTTAAGGATCTGGAGCACAGATTCCTAAAATTACAATACAATCCCAAAACTGTAGCCACTCAAAGCAACAAGCCAGATTCAAACCTCACTCCAATCTGCTACAATACCAAGCCCAGGACAATAAAGTCCCTCTGGTTGCCATCTATAGCCCCCAGCATGAACACCCTAGACCAGGGGAGGGCAATTGTTTTAGGCAGAGGGCTGCTTATTGAGTTTTGGCAAGCCATCAAGGGCTGCATGACAGGCAGCCCAGGGCAGATAAATATTAATTTTCCAAATTTTTTAGGGGGCCCACGGGCTGGATAGAATGATCTGGTGGGCCGCATCCAGCCCCCAGGCCACATTTTGCCCATCCCTGCCCTAGACTCATCATTCTGACCTCCAATGCCACCTGTAGAAGGGCAACTGTTTCAAGGTAGCCATGGGGGACACACCTGTCCTGGTTAACAAGCAGCCTTTTAACCTCAAACAGCATCTCAAACAACCATCTACCCAACTCCTACTCTCACTGAGGCACCAGGTCTTGCAATGGACCCAGATGCAAGCTGTGCTCTCTCATCAATATGAATCACATCATCACTGGAGCAAATAACATGGACTATAACATCCCAGATTCATTCACTGCACTTCTGCCAATATTATAAACCATAATATGTTTACAGTGCACCTCTGCTGTCCACATTGGACAGACAGGGCAATCCCTACCTGCAAGAATGAACTAACAAACACCAATCTAAAATCAGTTCCAGAAAAATGCACAAGCCTGTGGCAGAACATTTTAACCTACCTGGACATTCATTGCTGGCCTCAGGGTAGCTGTACTTAGACAACAAAACTTAAATGAACTCAAATGAGAAACTGCAGAACAAAAAATTCATCCAGGCTAGGGTGTGGTACGTATGGTCTAAACCACTAGCACCCATGGTTTTAGCCCCATGAGGCAAATGAATGGTATGGGGCCGGATCAGGCCCTAGGGTTCCCATGCCATCCCTGCATGCTGTGATCATGTCCCATGCCACTCTGTGTACCTGATCCAGCCTGCAAAGCCCGGGACCAGGACTTTCCTAGGATTTGTGGGGCGACCTGCAAGCCAGGGGTTGAACACTCCTGGTCTAAACCAAGACTATGAATTATAATCCCATTACCTGAATTATCTTTTATGACCCCTTTGTCTTTATGGCATTATTACCTGTTTGCATCTCCCAGCACTGCCTGCCCTTCTTCCTCTCCCCACCTCTTGTCCCTTTCTTTCTGCATTCAAATCGCTTTATTTGATACACCCTTTCATAGCAACTATTGAAGTAAACTAGGGCTCATGAAAGTTCATGCTGTATCTCTGTGATTTACTTAGTCTAAGGTACAAATCTACCCCGCCTTCTGCACTGTTTCACTGGATTTTCTTCTAAAATGTTATCTGAATCACAGAGTGGTACATTTCAGATAAAAAAATGTAAAGCCAATAAAACTGCAAGAAACAAGCAAAAAGGTATCTGTACCTGAAAATGGATCCAGCCATCAACAGACAGGAGGCGTTCGCGGTGCTGAACTTCTATGTCCCCACCAAAAAGCAAAACTGGAAAGGGGGAAATTAAAGTTGTCTCTCGCAAGTATATCCTGGCATATCTTATCTGTACATAAAACACAAACATGTTTAAAAGCCACAGCAGGAACAGGAATGTTGTTTTTATAAAACAAAAAGATTTTGCTCCCCTCAAGTTCTCATCATTATATATATTCATTTATGTACATATATTCATTTATGTTACTAGATAGTTAATGAATACAGCCTATGCCCAGTTATCTAACCCATATAATATAGACTATGTAGCATTTATTAGTCTAAGTCAGGAATAGCTGATCCAGCCACTTGGAGATTTTTTTCCCTACTCCTCAGTACACAGGTGGAAGACTTTTAAGGACAGCCAGATTAAAAAACAGACCACAATTATGCTGAGATTATAAACAGAAGATTTATGAAGTTTATAGTCAATTATACAAAGCCTAGGGAAATGCAGCTGAGCATACAGTGTCCAAAGAGTGTCATATTTGTTGCAGTGTGAAACTGTCAGCTGATACAATCAGAAAAATCAGTTCAATGCATATACATTTATACATAGATGCTGCCTGTGCAAAATTATGAGTTTCTTTTCAGTCAAGTTAGGGTTAATGTTACTTGCCAAAACTAGTTTCCTGATGCAGTAAACACCTTCCATTCAAAACTTATGAGTACTTATACAGTGAAGAATTTTGACACTCATCATCAAGTTTTTCCTTTTAGAATTTAGGACTATTAATTGTAAAGCAGTCATAATAGACTCCTCTAATCTCTGAACAAGTGGGAGGATTACACAATAGCGTCACATTACAGACCTGTTACTGTAAAGATTAAAAGCAGTACTTCGTATGACAAAAGATTATCCACTAATACTTACTACCTTCCAACTGTGCTTTAAAGCTTGACATATCTTCTATTTCTTATTGATGAAACATTCTCTCTTCTTTCCCCCTTCCCTTCACATCTATTTCTTCCAATAACTATTTTTGTTTTTGCCAAGAATTTTTCGTTTTATTTTGGCTGTTCTTCCGCTTCTTTAATATATTGCAAGCTTCTTGGGGCAGGAAATATTGTTTGCTGTGCCCGAATAGTACTTTTTATATGTACTGCATGTCTTTTAAGTTAGTAAGTACCTCAGAGGAAGGCCTAAGCATCAATTATTAAATGGGCTATTAGTAACTACCCAAAGGTCTAGATTCCTAGAATCCTAGACTCTTGACCAGTGCTTTGAAATGCAAGTAAACTAATAAAAAAAGAGTGATTTGTGTATTTTAACAGTAATACTATGCTGAATTTTTTCTAACCAATACTAGAAGATAGGCAAGTGAGAAAGATAAAAAAAAAATCTGTTAATGTGACTGTGCAGTAAAGGAAGAAAAGCAGGAAAGTTACAGTAGTGCTGAGGTGATGTTATTATTGTGGTGGTGCAGGAAATATGCAAGAGGCAGGAATTCTTGTGGGTGGTTATCTTTTATTGGACAAATTCACGTGGTTAGGATAGACTTAGCACTGTTATAGTTATTCCAGGCCAGTGAGGATAAGAAATCCTCCCTCAGAAACTGCAGTTTCACAAGGACATGTATTTTGGCAAGTTGGAACCTTTCAAAACTACAGATGAACTAATTATAGGCTGGTTCCTAGTAGTGCCAGAAAGACAAGGCAATAGAAATGGATCAATCCTAAAATGTTTGTTATGGTAAATGGTATGCATCCAAGGGCTTGAATACAGTAAAAACAGGAGAGAACACAGGAATGACCAGAAAGGGTATACTGCCACCACTACCTCATTTTCCCCATACCAGTCCTCCAGCCAGTCAGGGTACAATAGGTGGGAACTTGTGTTCTGGTAAAACAGACAGCCAGATACAAAAATATATCCCTAGTGCCTATCTTGTGCTTTAATGTGAACAATAAATTGGTCCTTCTAAGTTGCCAACCCCACAATGTACTTGAGATCCAGGTAACAATGCACTGATGACTATTAAAAGTTTAAGATGAACTGGACCTCCAATACTTCATCTGATGATCCAGTGTCCACCAATCCTGCCCAATGAAATTTACTCAAATGACCAAACATGTTCAAGGTTTTTGTTTAATTGCTTCCATTTGATAAGACTGATACAAATGCAACATCCTTACCTTTTCCTGATAGAGAAGCCATCCATATGTCTGCAAATCTCTGTTTACTGAGGAGGGATGCACTTGCGCTTTTCCTTGCGCAGTTTCTACCATACATGACAATTTTTCAGTGACATCTACAGACTTTGTATACATTATCTTCCCTACGTTGTCGTACAACCCTGCAGTCAGCACAGATTTAAGAAGGGCAATTTCTTGAAGGGAAAGGGTTTGTGTGGATCCACTTCCATCCCATCCATGTTTAGTTGCAGGTGTTGCAAAACCAGCAGTCCTGACTACTTTTATTAGCTCTTGTTTCACATCCTGAAATTAGTTTGTGTCAAAAGAGAAAAAAACACTAATTTTAAGAAAGAGACATGCTCAGGCCCACCAGCACACAGACTCCTCCCTGACTATTCCCAATAGCGAGAAAAAAAAGGAAAGAAATCTAGACTCATGTAAAATAAAATTAGCCACATCTATGCTAAGCCTAGATTCTTGACTGGAGGGGAAATCAAATAAATAAGGCTTCTAGGAGTCAAGCATTATGGAATGTAAATGAGTGCCTTTGTTCTCCTAGGTATCTGGAAAGTAAATTGACAGCACAGGATACATGTTTTTACATCACATATTCCCTTTCCTGTCACTCAGGTCTTAGTTACCTATCCTAAGTTGGGAAGTAGAACTGGTGCTTTAGAAGTAAAATACATTTAAATGACTCAGAATTACAGACCATTTTCCAAAATTGAGAGAACCACAAGTATTTCAGAATTGCAGAGTTAAGTCATACAATCTAACTACATATTTTATTTTCCTTGTCATACAATAATTTGATTTGCAAATTCTTGTGCGGCAGAAATGGAGCACAAACCCTTGCCAGAGCAACTAGCTGCAAAGATGTATACCAGTAAGATGTGTTTTCTGAAAGGTGAAAGGGCAGATTTAGCCAATATGAATAAAAAAGTCTGTACGTCTTTCACTGACTCCTAACATTCTCTATGCCCTTATTTGTTACCTCATCTGCATACTAATATGCCTACTACTGTGTATCATGAATTTAAAGATGTATATTGAGTTTGACAGAAATTTAAGCGATCCTTTCTAATGCAAAAGCTGCATGGTTAGTACCTCCAGAGTTAACAGTGAGGTCCTGTTAAGGAAATTTCTTCTGCAGTAAGTCATTTCAGTACGATAACCTCCTTCTTGACGTGCTTTTTTCCACCTGTAAAAAAACAACCTGTCTTACTACAGTTATGAGAAACACTGCTGTCTAGCAAGGAAGTGACAAGTAAATAGGAGTTAGACATTTAAAAAGACAATGCTGCCTTACATCAAACACCATCATAATACTAAAAATAACTTGGGGAATTGGTTAGAATCTGCAATACGGCTGCTGACAGATGTGAAAAACACAAAACACAAAAAGCAAATAACAGAACAACATGCTTTACCAGAAGCAGCAGCACATTAGTTCAACCCAACTCTACAGCGCCTGTATAGATTGGGTGCTCCAGCAGGGCTCTCTGGCACTTTTACCTAATAGTTGATTCTATCAGTTAAGTGCCAAAAAAGCCCCGCAAAAATGCCCAACCTATACAAATGCTGGGCGACCCAGGTCCAACTAACATGCCTTTGCTGGGCATATGCTGCACTTGACACAGGGGGGTGCCAAGTTTAAAGTGAAGCACTGTGTTTTTTTTGGTTTTTTCCATGTCTGCAAGCAGCCTGTTAGTCTGTTAAAGAGCAAGAGAGGATACACATTTAAGATGACATAAAAACATGCATGAGCCCGTGAGCAAAGGTGGTTTCTCTTTCAATTGTACAGATAATTGCCAAATGCTTGTAAGCTCTGCTGGCTGTAGGTAGAACAACCTGGGTCTGGATTAAAGTTAAGGCAACTATAACCTTCATGGTTAACCTTTTTAAAAAGAAAAAGAATAGCTGTAGCTCAGTATAGTGCAGCTAATGAATGTAGCTCAGTACAGTCGAGTTCAGTACAAGAACTAATGAAACACCTGAGCCAGATACAGGACATTTCTGAATTGCTTGTCACAGTGTCATTAGGAAGTGTAGCAATTAACCAACTAAGCTGTTTATTAATCCCTGTGCAATACAGTACTTAACACCATTTTAAATATTCAAAAAAGAAGTTTACAGATTTAAAACAATTTCAGGTCCCATTTTTAAATATGATCTTTAAACGATTAAATGTTGTCAACACAAGTTAACAGCTGAAAAGTTCTTTGATTAGTTTTAGTATTTTTTTAAAAAAAGATTACTTACCCGAGATATGCATTGTAGATTGTAAGATGGTCTGAGTTTGCCAATGTCAGAGAAGATTTTGCAAGATCTGCTTCATCTTTTCTACCAATTGGTGTGGTAAATGGGGATTTTTCTGTCATTACAGCAGCTAAAGTTGCCTGTAGTCACCCACAAGAAATTAAAGTATAAATAATAGAGTAAATACAATTAAAATTAGGATTGGTTAAAAAATTGTAACAGATTCTGAAGACAAACTATGCAGGAGCTGATCAAGTGTAATTTCTTTTACATCTGTACATCTACCTCTTCTGGTTTAACTCAAAAGTTGGTGATGCAGTTATATACAAGTAGTACAGACAGGCACTTTGATAAATAGATTAAAACACTGGTCAATTTAAGGACTCTTAAAGATTCAGGAATGGTCTCCCAAATAAAGAATGGGATGCCATTTTATCTAGGGAAATTGAGATTATGGTAATGAAGCTCCCAGCTGAACACTCATTTTTTAAAGGTTCAGGACATGCAATGAACCTGAAACTAGGGAGATGCTCCTGGCTGTGTCCCAGGCCCTGGGGAAGCCTCATGCCAGATATCTATGCTTAGCTGAATGTGGGGATCTGTCATGGGTCAGCCCTGACACGGTACATATTCAATTTTAGGCATGATGCAAACAAGCCAAAAAGACATTACACATAACATGTGGGATATCTTTGTGGTCCATTTGCTATATTATCATGCCATAAGTTGGTTTTAACATGTAGCCAGGTTACTATTTGTGGTGTGATTAACACATTAATCTGTTTTAAATGTAATGTGTGCTAAATGCCCCAAGACTAAGTTCATGTACTGCACTGATTCTTGTTTAAAATAGTTGTTTAATTGTATGGAGAAGTATGCTGTAGCTTGCTAATGTCACCAACCATTTGCTCTTAAATAATTTAAAACAGACACCAACTTGAGGTTGTAAGCAGTTTCAGGCCCTACAGCAGCTTGAATGCTCTAAACATAGCAAGAATTGTTTCTAAATTGTGTTTTAGATAGTTTCTGATTTTTCAAATTTTTTTTCTCCTCTCTCCTGCTCCTTTGCAAAAGCCACACAAGCAGGGAAGCACTGTCAAATACTCAAGAGTAAAACAAACTGGAAAAACAGTTAGTTACTTAATTATTTCTTAAAACAGTAGCAAGTAAAACTTTCAGGTAGATACAATGTAATCTGTTTCTACTGAAATCAGAAAGTAAAGATGATTTAATAATTCATCCTTTAAAAATAAAATCACTGTCTCAATGTTAAAATTATCATCTTCACTGTAATGATGTTTAAATGGAAATGACAATGTGTCAACTTACCACAGGGTCCAAGCAACCAAATATAGCACCAAATATAAGCATTTTGCCAATTTTAACATTAACAGGCAATGCTGCAAGGTGCTGACCCAGTGGAGTCAGTCTGGGCTCAATTAATTCACAAGCCCCAATCTTCCGTAGCAGGTTCATTGCATTGCTGATTACTTGGGGCTGCGGGGGATCTAATGCTCTGGACAGGAAATCCTCAGGAGCACCAAGATTGCATTTCTATGGATTGAACAGACATCATTCAATATAAGGGTATTTAGCAAAAACTAACTTAAATGGTAAAAGCATAACAGATTTTTTTTTTCCCTTTTAAAATGAGAGCCTGTAGAACAAGTTATTTATTCAGTCATTTTAGGGCCAGCTGTGCTCCTCTTTCTTTACCTTAGTCCTTACATTGGCCAAGTTTTCCCTAATACAGGACTACAGCAGGCCTACATGCTGAAATTAGCATAGCTCCACTGTGCTAAAGGCCAGCCATAAAAAGTGAGCCAGGGAAAGTTGTGTACTCAACTCACAACTCTACAGAGTTGGCTATCCAGTGGCATGACTAGTAGTATGCAACTACATTGGGGGTGGTCAAAATATGGCCCGTGGGTGCGCAGCGGGGCTGGGGTGGCTTTGTGGCACTGGTGGCTCCTGGCTGCTGCTGGCCCCAACCCCACAGTACCAGCAAGGACCCATGCACATAGCCCCAACCTGGCACACCCCATGCCTGCTCCAGACTCACCCAACCAGCCTCAGCAGCAACAGCAATGGTGGCTGCCAGGCAGAAACTGTTGCTCAGGGCAGGGAAAAATTGTTCCCTCCCCCTTGCCACTGCCAGGCAGTTTTTGCTGCAGCCACCTCAAATCTTGCCATGTCGGGCTCCCCTTCAGCTGCGCCACAATCACTGATGCCTCTGGGCTGCCCAGCATGGTAGTGGCCACAGTGCAGAGCAGCTGCAGGACAGCCCAGCATGGCACGGGCTCTGGGTGGCTGCACCAAGAACTGCCCAGCCGTGGCAAGGGGGAAGGGCTGCTTTTCACCCACACCGAGCAACAGTTTCTGCCCGGCAGCCACCGCTGCTGAGCCTGGACAGGAGAGTCCAAGCAGGCACAGGATATGCCAGATTGGGGCTGCGTGCATGGGTCTCCACTGGTACTATGGGTCTGGGGTCAGTGGTGGCAGCAGCTGTAAGGAGTGCCACAGCCCTGCTGCTTGCCTAGAGGGCAGCAGGATGAGGCATGGCTGGGTGGTATGGAGCAGGCACAGGGCAGGCTGGGGCTGCACGGGCTAAGGGCTGTTGTGAGGTAGGTGCTGACAGGCTCACAGGGGCACACGCAGGGGGTCGCACACATACCCCATCATACCCTTAAACCATCCACAAGCCCCACAACCACACGCACCCCACAACCACTTCACCCACCTACACCCTCCCTCCCTCATACCCCCCACAAACCCCACACCACCCCACACACCTCTGGGGGGAGCCCTATTCTCTGCTACACTCACACAGCCCACCACACACCCACACAAACACCCTCAGCCACCTTCCCCATCCATACACTGCACAGTCCCCTACAAACTCCATACCCACCCCCCTACCAAACCCCTTACCCACCCGCAATATACAAGAGAAAGCCTTCATTTTGAGCTATTATGCAATCAGCTCTATACACACAATACAAACACACACAAATCAGAACAATTTTTTTGTTAAAATTAAAATGTGTTATTGCAGATCTTTAGAATATCAACTGGGTTTTTTTTCTGGTTCCAAGATGGCAAACACCCTTCCCAAAAGGAGTACTTCTGGGGGCAAGGGGAGGGACTTCTGGTGGCAAAGGTCAAGGGTTAGGGGGCAGAATGTCCAGTCCCAAGATGGTGACCAGGGGTCTGGGCACTTGTCATGGGACAGGCCCACCCTTGAGGCACTCAACAGCTCCCCAAAACTCATTAAGTAGGTCTCCAGCTGAAATAATTGCCTGCCCCTGAACTACCTGGATCAATCAGCCAAATCTTACATGTATGAGTTATGCAAGTACCTTTGTAATCCCCACATCTGGGTTAAGAAAGCAGGATTCGATCCCTCTACTATGACTGTCCCATGATCACCCCCATTTACTTACAACACAGACAGAAGCCATCATTTGACACTTTAGCTTTGTCTTGGAAACAATGACTATTCTGCAGATCAAATAATATACTAAAAAAATAGGTGGTTTTATGTAACATTTCCCTCAGAATTATCTGGATTCTTTAAAATGCACACATGCACTTGAGTCCATTAAGTGATACAAAAGCCTTACACAACCCAATTAAATGGGTCTAGCTTGGGCTACTCATGCACATCTCTCAGCCTAAAAGGTAAGAATAATTCAAGAAGCAAGACTGTACCATAATATGAAGGCATAACTCTTCCAGTGGTACACGTAGTATTTCTGGAACAGAATATTCCATGAAACTTTCAAACCTGTAACGCCCCAATAAAGACACACATAGTATCATAGATTTCACTTGATTTAAAATTACAGCTCATCTTAAATTAGAATGCCCATTTTTCATCAGGTCAGAAGCATGACAGGCATTCTCTTCTGATACATATCTGCATGTTTTAAACTATGGGTAAAGTGTTTATCCTTTGGAGTTATATATGTATGTTGCAGTAAGAGAGGCAGGGTTGTACTGAAAGTGGAATAGGAACAAGACATTTTCTATATTAAAATAATTCAAGTGTTCTTTGCTCATGCAAGGGTTAATATAAAATATGTAAGGGTTAAATAAGGCTTACTATAAAATATTGCACAAATCATTTTCAGTGAGAAGCAATACAAAGGGGTCTTTTAGACTTTTAGTTATCCTGCCATACTACAGAATGGAACTTTAATGCTGCACTCAATTCCTCTAGTATCTCCAAATATAGAGCGTCCACCTAAAAACCTATGAATTAGCACGGCAACAATGCTAAATATCTAGAGATAGGGTTTGTGTTTATCTGACAATGGTGCAATTTATGGCATTATTCAAACCAGAATCCTCAATTTTCTAATGCTGCAACAATCATTTCTCCCATATCATTGTTTAAAGGAAAAAAAAAGGTTAAGAAACTTACATTAAAGAGATATTAAGGTTTCATAGTTTCTAGGGTCAGAAGGGACCTTTAGCAGATCATCTAGTCCGAACCCCTGCCATGGCAGGAAAGAGTACTGGGGTCAAATGACCCCAGCAAGGTGTTCATCTAACCTCCTCTTAAGAACCCCCAAGGTAGGAGCCTGCACCACCTCTCTTGGAAGTTGGTTCCAGACCCTAGCTGCCCTGACCATGAAATAGCACCTCCTGATGTC
>NW_017729024.1:145668869-145671467 GCF_001723915.1 Gavialis gangeticus | reverse complement strand
GCCACCAGGTTGGTCTGACAGGACCTGCCACTGATGAACCCATGTTGGTTGCCCCTAAGCATACAGTCCCCTGCTGGCCCCTCCTCGATGTGTGCCAGAATAATTTTCTTGAACAGCTTGCCTAGGATCGAGGTAAGACTAACTGGCCTATAGTTTCCTGGGTCCTCCTTCCTCCCTTTTTTGAAGATGGGAACCACATTGGCCCTCTTCCAGTCCTCCAGTACCTCTCCAGAGCACCATGAGTGCTCGTAAAGCCTTGCCAGGGAACTTGCAATGACCTCAGCCAGTTCCTTTAGAACTCTAGGGTGGAGATCATCCAGACCGGCTGACTTGAAAAGGTTAGACATTCATACTGCAAAAAAACTCAGATAGGCAGAAGTTAGTCTTTCTTAAAAGACACAAATATCCTTATCAGTATTGTAGCATCTGGATTCTTCCACTTGTGACTGGAACACTGCACTTTAACACAGGTTTCCGAGACACTGCACTAGTTGCAGCGTTTATAAATTTTTGCTAACAAAAGCTATTGCACCTGTCTTTTGTGTACATTCGGAAACAGAATCCATCCCTGACACGTCCAGCTCTCCCTTGACGTTGCAGAGCACTAGCTTTACTGACAAAGGTCTCTTCCAAAGAACTCATCTGACTACTTTCATGATACCTAGAAAAAAATGTACACAGAGTGTAGATTAGGATTACACAAGGACTCATATGCCGATTTAAAATTTAAAATAAACTACTTTTTAAAGAAATTTTAAAATTAATCTGGAAAAAAGTTCTGTTGTTTCACAAGATGTCAATGAAAGAATCAAAGTGTAAGTCAGAAATAGGAAGACCTATTTTGATGTCATCAAGCCCAGCTCCCTCTCAGTACGGTATCATTGCTTCTAGTACATTTTCATTACTTTACATAGGAGAAATACACAAGCCAAATCTAACTACTTGACAGTTAAGTGAGAAAAATGCTCTGCCTTAAATTTCAGCCTGTTATACTTAACTGTGCATTCTATCACGTTGGAAGAATTCAGCTCCCTGTTTTTATCTCGTGAAAACACATGGATTCATACCAAAATTGTCAAAATGACTTTATTTGGACACATGGTCACTGTAAATCAGACTTATAAATAAATAAAATCAGAATTTAAACCTAGGTCTAAACAGATATAAAATTAGCACAAAACCACTATGGTACCTAGCTCCCCAAATTTATGAGAGATCAACCCTTACCTGTTTTCTTTTGTTCTCCCAGTGTCAATTACAAAGACAACATCTGGTATGGTAATACCTGTCTCAGCAATATTGGTTGCCAAAACTATCTGCAAGTGAAATAGCCATAAATTAAAGAAGCAATCTTTCCAGTAAGTTTTACTCCTTCAAAATGATTTTTGTAACAAATCTGGTTAAAAAAAATCCTCTAGAAATTTATCAATTATTAACAAGAATTCACAAAACAGTTTATTCTGTTGCAATCTGGATGGACTAAGGAGTTAAAAGAAGATGTTTATATAGTTGGGGTTTTTTACTTGTTTTGAATTTCACAAACTGGCACCTTGTACTTGCAAAAACTGACTTTAAGTAGTTTGGCATTAAGCAAAACTGTTCTATGCCCAAAAAGTGGTATAATATCTACAGAAGAGATTTCTAAAACAAGTTTTAAAAAATTTACTCTTTCATAGAAAAGTTATAGTGAAATAAAAACTGAAAAAGTGCTCTCTATATGTATACTTGATTTTGACCATTAAAAGCAGTCTGTTTTCAATAAAGGACTTTTGAGAACAGTTTTATTGTTGTATAAATTTGTTTTCTTGTAAAAGAATTAATAACCTCACATAAAAAAGCATCTAAAATAAACAAACAAGGATCCAGAGTAGTACATTTTGCTTGTTTAAATTTATCATACCTTTCTAATACCAGGAGGGGGTATTGTAAATGCAGCTGCTTGATCTTGAGTTGAAAGGATAGAATGAAGAGCTATTAATTTATGCCTGAAAGAAGAAGTTATAATTATTCAGTAAGTAAATCATGCTATTAAATAAACATGTAAATAAGAGTAACAGGTTGCAGCGATTGAAGAAAGCAAAATCAGAATACACAAACAGCATAAAGATTTGCTATTTCTGAAATTGTAATACTAGAAAAGTTTTACATTAAAATATCAAAGAAAGTATTGCAAACAATATTTTATATTCATTCTCTAGGTTGCTGGGAGTGTGGAGAAAAAGCTTTCTACTATATAGCACCAGAATACGAGAAGTGGAGGAGATCTCTACATTTAATTGTGTTATAGTAAGAGTATAGTAAAGAAGAGAGACAAGGAAAGCATCCTTTTGTTTCATAGTTGGTAGGGTCAGAAGGGACCTGAGCAGATCATTAAGTCCAACCCCCTGCCATGGCAAGAAAAGGTACTGGGGTCAAACAACCCCAGCAAGGTGTTCGTCTAGCCTCCTCTTAAAGACCCTCAGGGTAGAAGCCAGCACCACTTCCCTTGGAAGTTGGTTCCAGATCCTAGCCGCCCTGACAGTGAAGTAGTACCTCCTGATGTCTAGTCTGAATCTACCCTCTGCCAGCTTGTGACCGATATTTCTAGTCACTCCTGGT
>NW_017729024.1:145659820-145663869 GCF_001723915.1 Gavialis gangeticus | reverse complement strand
GCCAAAGGCCTTCCTAAAGTCCAGAAAGACTAGGTCCACTGCTACCCCTGCATCTAAGGATTTTGTGACCTGGTCACAGAAGGCCACCAGGTTGGTCTGACAGGACCTGCCTCTAATGAACCTGTGTTGGTTGCCCCTAAGCATAACCTCCCCCGCTGGCCCCTCGTGGACATGGGCCAGGATAATTCTCTCAAAAAGCTTATCATTATATTTCAGATATAATTTGCTGAGTTCACTATTTCCAGCCCAAACTCAATCCCATTACAATTCTCAAAAATGCATAACTTGCAACTAAAAGAGAACTAAGCTTAGAGAGAAATAGTATGGCTATGCTTAAATCCTCAAAATCCCACAACACAATACATTCCTTCCTCCTAGTCTCTGGTGAGAAGCAGGTTCAAAGAGAAAGTATTCTTATTGCCCCCTTCCCTTGCATTTTCATGATTTGACTTATGAGGAAAGACTGAGGGAGCTGGGTTTATTTAGTCTAGAGAAGAGGAGACTGAGAGGGGATTTAATAGCAGCCTCCAACTACCTGAAGGGGGGTTTCGAAAGAGGATGGAGCTAGACTGTTCTCAGTGGTGGCAGATAACACAACAAGGAGCAATGGTCTCAAGTTGCAGCAAGGGAACTTTAGGTTAGATGTTAGGAAGAATTTTCTTAGTAGGAGGGTAGTAAAACACTGAAACAGATTACACAGAGAATTGGTGGAATCTCCATCCTTGGAGGTTTTGACGACTTGGCTAGACAAATCTTTGGCTGGGATGACCTGGTTGGGGGTGGTCCTGCCGTAAGCAAGGGGTTTAACTAGATGACCTCCTGAGGTCCTTTCCAACCTTAATTTTCTATGATTCTATGGCTCTAGTATATAATGTTTCAGAGCTCCCCAGACATCTCTTGAGTCTGAGCCCCAAATTACACCTTATGTCAAGTCGTCTGTGCACTACTCTGATGGTGTAGCAGGGCTATAAAGTTAGTTTAATCAAAATCTGAAAATTTGCCTACCTAGAGAATCTATAACTCTCCTTTACAGAATCTGCAAGAAAACGCGTCTCTTAGCAAGCTGCTTGATTCCAGCTTTCTCCAAGTTTTCTATAGCCCCAGAGATGAAGCTTCCTATCTGCCGAGATAGTAAAACCCAAGAAGCCCTTCACAGTTAAAGCAAATAGTAGCTCTCTTGGGGAAAAAAGAAGGATCAATTTCACTGCAGCCAAAGTATTTAAATAATTACGATTTATATCAAGATTGAAAAGGCTGATAAAGAAATGGATTGGAAAAATATTTTGGAAAAAAGTCTGTGCCCTACAACTGAGAACTGAAATTCTTCAATCAAGGATAGCTATTGCCAAAAATCAAAAAAGAGTACATTAGACATTTTTCAACTTAATCAGTATCCTAGGTTTAGACAAAACATTCTAAATTACCTGTCCCTTAAGTTAAACCTTCTGTCAGTTGAAATGAGATCATATAACTGCTGGATGTGCGCAAGACCAGGTAAAAAGATCAACACAGCCCCTTCTACATTTTTAAACTGGGGAGCTCTATCTGTAAGGAAACAACATAGTCTTAAGTTAACAAACCTAGAAAATCCTACTCATTACCCCTAGTAGATTGTAGTAAGGTATACCATGCCATGATTAGTGAGCTGGTCCCTTCCCAGAAGGCACTATGAAAAAGGAAAGAAGTCAAGAGACCCCTGCTAGCAAGCATCAACAAAAAATAATAAATAATTCCAAGGCAGTCTCCCAATAAATGCAAGAACCCCATATGAACACTTTTGAAGTGTCTTGTACCTAAGAATGCAAGTAACTCCAGGATAAGTTCGAGATTGATCTTGTAGGGATTCATATAGAAAATTGCTTGCTGTGTACGACTGCTATACTTCTGATAGTAAGAATTCACATCTACACCAGATCCAGACTGGAGTGGGATGTACTCCTATAGGTAAAGAGACATTAGGAATACAAAATATGAAATTTTGTGGAAAGTGGTGGCAGGAGAAGAGAAAATAGACAGTAATGCTTTTTAAGCATTTTAGCTTCACAGCCTTATAAGACTTTAGAATAAAGGTTCACATATATAGAGGTATTTAGTCACCTCTGTCCTTTTGAAATCACTGGGAGTTAGGAGCATAAATATCTCTGTGAATCTGGCCCAGCATGATTAAGCCTATGATCTGTGAATGAAATTCCCAGATTTTTGTAAAGAAGAAGTTCAAGCTGTAGGAAATTAGTCTGATTGACATGATATAATCCATGTTATTAGGAAAAGATTCCCCTGCTACTGGTCTATTCTCAGGGTTTACACACTAGGTGAGCTCTTATAAATCGGTATTTTTCTTTTTTTGAAACTGTGGTCCCATATTTTAAAACTTCTGTTTTCATTTAAAACCCTAAGCAAATCTCTATGTTTCATAGTTGGAAAAGAAACCATGAAAACATGAGTAAACTGATATAATCCTATTTGTCTAGATCGGTAAAGGACCCTGGAGCTGTTCCGACAAATCTCACTAATAATCTGTTGGGGTGTGAGAAATGGGCCACATTCGATTCAGATTTGGCCTGAATCAGGGACAGTGATTCAATTCATTGATTCATATCACTGCCCTGATTTAATTGGGCCATATCAGAATCTGAAGATTCAATGTTGGTTCAAAGAATCAGGGATTTGGCCATAGACACAGCTTTAAACATTTTTTCTACATACCTCAAGGAGGTGTGTCTTGTGAATGCTGTGATGGTGGGGCAGACGGAGCATCCCACAGGAGCATGGGGGGTGGCCCTTGCATGCTCAGCGATGGACACGGAAATACTTCCGGTCCACCACTGAGCATGCAGGGGACCTCCCCCTGCATTCCCCCAGCTCAGCAATTAGCAGCGGGGGTGCCCCAAGGAGCTCCCCCAGACCCAGGAGGCACCAGTTGCCGAGTTGTGGGGCAGTAGGGAGAGTTCCCTGTGCACTCCACAGCCGACCTGGAACTGCTTCTGGTCCACTTCTGGGTCTGCTGCCAAGCGTGCTGCGGACCCCCCTGTGCCCCCGTGGGACATTCCATCTGCCCCAGCATCTCAGCATTCATGAGCCACCTGGTACCTTGAGGTATGCAGAAGAAATATTTAAAGCCATGTCTATGTCTGAATCATCGAATCTCTCCAAATTGATTCGGAGGGTTCTGATTCAATTCGGAGAGATTAACAGGTATCCTGATTTGATTCAGATTCAGAGATTCAGCTGCCAAATCAGGCCAAATCTCCGCTGAATTGAATCAGTGACTGAAGCTTCACACAGCCCTAATAATCTGTAATTAGCATTGTAATCCATTTTACTGTTGATTAAAGCATATAAGAAAGGAGAATAAGAATCACATTATGGAGATCTCCACAATTTTTGCAGTGTATTTCATCCTGGGCAATGAGTAAGGTGGTGCTTTGGAGAATATCAACACTTATTCTTCCAACACCAGAAGGGAGGAGCAAGCTTATAGAAGAATTTGAGTCCCACAAAGGGGAACCAGTTCCTTAGAGCCCTGAGGTGCGCAAGTCATACCAAGAGGGAATCAACCTCAGAGTCAAAGAAAGGACTTTTATGATCATGTATCTGAAAGACTACTGGCAAGTGATTTATCATGTAGCATTTCAATGGGGGAGGGAAAGCAAACCAAACAGCTGTAAAATATTAAGCTAAACAATAAATGGTTGTTTTACTTGATATTTTGTAATTTCTCCTCCTTTTTTACTAACATTTATTGTTATTTCTTCCTCCTCCTCCAAAAACTTTTGACAATATTCTGAGTCCTTCTCCAGAACATAGCCAATTTCCTCAATCACATCTTCAACATGGAAAACCTGCAGAGTAATACAGAACACAAGTTCTAAGTTATTGCAAGTACAGTATCCATCATTTTGTCTTCTTAATGAGCATACAAAAGGTAAGAGAAATTTTCCACAACACCAGCAAAGAAAGCCAGCCAGCCAGCCCTCTACACCAGCGGTCTCAAACCTTTTTATGGTGAAGATCACTTTTTGGAAGTAAAGGGCACCCCAGGAGCTACT
>NW_017729024.1:145649481-145659294 GCF_001723915.1 Gavialis gangeticus | reverse complement strand
CCTTCACTGCTCAGGGATATGACCCCTCCCCACCTGCCACTGCCCCCACTGTTCCAGCAAGAGGAGTTCCACAGCTGCTCCAAGCAGGCTCTACCAGGACAGTGGCAGCAGGCAGGATCCCCAACCCTGCATCTGCTCCCAGAATCTGATCCCTGCGCCCTGCTCCCGCAGAATGCCTGGACAAGCCACCCAGGCTCTGACCCCACTCACCCAGTGGCAGGGGTCGCGACAGGGCGCAAAGGGATATCGTCCCATTCACCCCGCATGGCCCTGGCAGAAGGGGACATGGCTCAACCCAGCAACATGTGTCCTGCCACCTTCCAGCCACTTGTACATCTCCCAATTGTGGAGCCTCTGAAAGTCAATCCATCTGGGGGGGCTGAGCGCGCACATGCTTAGCCTCCCCAGAGTGAGATCTACTGTGGAGCCTCTGACAGTCTATTGAGATTAACTGGTTTGTGACCACTGCTCTACACTGTATTATATAATACCCCTAACTTATAGTGCAACTCCCTCATAAATTTAGCTTCCAGGGCCAAATCAGTTCTGAATTAAGTTCCAAATTTTGAATGAGCAGATCAATCGTTCAAATCTGTGTGGTGCTACCACTGGCAAGTATCCTACCTCCAAGATTCATTGGTCTGCAGCTTCAGATGCTTAGAGATTCATAGATCATAAGGCTGGAAGGGTCCTTGGAAGATCATCAGGTCCAGCCCCATGCACCAAGCAGAAAAGATAACTGGGGGGGCAGGTGACCCTAGCAAGGTGACTGTCTAGTCTTCTCCTGAATATTTTCAGGCTGGGTGATTGCACCACCTCTGGAGGGAGCTTATTCCACAGTCTGGACACCCTGACTGTGAAGAAGTTTTTCCTAATGTTGAGCCTGAATTGATCTTCCAGGAGTTTCTGGCCATGACTCCTTGGGTGCCCTGGTGAACAGCTGCTCACCGAGCCCTTGATGTACCCCCCTAGTGTAGCGGTAAGTTGCTATCAGGTCCCCTCTCAGCCTTCTTTTCCTCAGGCTGAGTCCCAGATCCCTCAAGCTTTCCTCATATGGCTTGCCTTTTAAGACTCAGGTGGCTCTTCTTTGGACTCTCTCAAGCTTGTTCTTGTCCTTGTTAAAATGTGGTGCCCAGAACTGGATGCAGTACTACAGCTGCGGTCTCACCATGCTTACAAATCCATGGCAGGCATCTTATGTGCCTTGGACTTCAGATGCACCCCCGTCTCACTTGCCCCTAGCCAGGGCCTTTCAAAATGCATAGCATTGGAGAGCTTTTGATACCAAGTGTGAGACAGACTCTCTATGCACTCCCTCTACCCTACACTGCAAGCCATATATCTGTAAGGTAGGAAAAAGGAGTTTTGCTGAAATACGTCCAGCAGGTTATGTCTTTTCCTTTTCTTATTACAGTGTGAAGAAACATTTACATACCTCAACAGGGTAACTCCTTCCTGAAATTCTAAGAATGGGGCAGTGTGAGAAATAGCTGGAAAACTTTTCGCTGTCAACAGTAGCACTCATTAAAATTAGATGCAGATCTGAACGTTTATGCAAGATCTCCTTCAGAATAATCAGCAAGAAATCAGACTGGACACTTCTTTCATGCACCTTAAATCAGAAGGATGTAGAAAGTGAGTTACACTTAGGTATATGTAACAAGCAGCTCTCGTGAAAGGTACTATGCTTTTGCATAATTACAAGCATGTACTATCCTTTTGCATAATTACAAGAGATGCTAACCTCATCTACAATGACATGAGATACATTTGAAAGAAAACCATCTTCCTGCAGTTTCCTCAGCAGAACTCCTGTGGTGCAATACAATAATCTTGTAGCTTCTCCTGTTCGAGATTCCATCCGGATTTGGTACCCACACAAGGAATTCTAGAAAAGAACGTACTGAATGGTATTGAAATGTTTATCAGTGATTGGCAAGTACTATTATAAACCACCAACCCACACAGACTGAAATAAAAATTAGGTGCATATTTCAGACACCAAATACATTTACTAGTAAAGTAGCATAGTATACCAACTATAAAATCTCATTTGAGAAAACTGATGAATACAAAACTTTACTTGCTATAATACAAGGAAGATCCTGCACAATCCTGTGCCAAATAGTCCCAGTTGAGGCAGAGGCAGCTGGCCCCCGCAGCCTTACCTGGGCTCCTGGCGACCTCCCAGGACAGCAGTGGTGTCAATCCAGCCACAAGGAGCCTGGCTGAAAGCCAGCACATAGCTCTGAATGGCCAGACTGCATTCTTGTTGGTGCATGCTGCTGCCGAGTGTGCCACACGGCTTTTTTTTCCCCCCCGAGGCAGTTTTTTTGACACCAGGAACTCCCAGTGTCAAATATGGATACCGTGCAGCAAATTTTGGCACCACACTGCGAATGGGTACACATGTGCCACATGTAGTTTTTGGTGCCTCAAAACAGCTGAGGTGCTGCAAACCGCACATGCGTACTCATCTGAACATTCCCTGAAATAGCAAATCTTCACCTTTGAGAAGGTGAGGAAAGCCATCAAGCAGATGCAGATCAGCAAGGCATCTGAAGCTGATGTAATCCCCACTAAAATCTTCAAGCAGTGAAGAGAGAAGCTCACATCATGGCTCCATGCCCTCATCTGAAGAATTTGGAGTGACGAGTAAATCCTAAATTACCTCAGGGACACTATGACTGTGACCATCTTCAAGAAAGGAGGTAAGTCCAACTGTGGAAATTACAAAAGGGATCACCTTGCTGTCCACCACAGGAAAGATCACTGAGAGAACCCTACTGAACTGTCTTCTTCCACTTGAAGAGCTCCTCCTGGAATCTCAACGTGGGTTTAAGGCATCAAGAGGCACAACTGACATGATCTTCAGAGCTTGACAGCTGCAGGAAAAATGCTGGGAACAACAGAAATCTCTATCCATGGCTTTCTTTGACCTCACAAAAGCCTTAAAGACTCTGTCAGCTAAGAAGTGCTGTGGAGGACCCTTCTGAAGTACAGATACCTACCAAACTTTGTCGCTAATCTTGCCTGCTCCACGGCAAGCAGAGGCTCTCAGTAACAGATCTATCACTGATCCCTTTAAGGTTAAGATGGGAGTTAAGCAAGGCTGCATCATCGCTCCAACACTCTTCTCAATAATCCGGAGGTGCTACATTTGACCAAACTTCCAGTTGGATTACAGCTAAACTACCAAATGGACGGTAAATTGTTTAATCTCAGTTGACTCTGAGCCAAAGCCAAGATCACCAAGGCTCCATGCACCAGCCTGGCCTCATGTAGGCACTCTCTTGCCCCTTTGGAGCGTGCACCCAGTGCCGGCTGCAACCGCACACTCCTGTGGCCTAGATGTTGGGTCACGTTCACCCCGAGGGAGGCCCCAATACTCGCCTGCTACAACTTGATCTCTTTCTTCAGTGGTGGGGCTCCTTCTTGTAGCTCCTCACAGACTGGGCACTGCCCTTAGTGGGCATTCTTGGTGCCCCACCACCCCTACACCCCAGCCATGTGCCAGCCCTCATGACAGCCAGAAGATAGATCTCAGGCTTGCCCTCTGATGTCTTCACCTGTCCTCTTCTCCCTGCTCATCTCCCAGCGTCCTTCTACACAGGATGACCATGGGATGTCGGACCATTCCTGACAAAGTGCCGGGTCCTCCCTCACTGTGTAACTGTCTGCTGCGCTGTCCTGGCTCCCCCTGACCTACAGAGGTCACTCGTGGCCCCTCTCCCTGCTTAGGGGCCTTGGGAAAACTTAAAACAAATTAAGACAAAAAGGGAAAAGTTGGGCCATCTCTCACTGAAGGCTGACAAAGAAATTCAACACTGCCTCAAAATGTGCAAATGCAGCCTTCAGACACCTGAGGAAATGGATGTTTGAAGATCATGACATCAGATCCACAACCAAGCTCATGTTTTATGAAGCAGTTATGATCCCCACATTACTGTACAGAGCAGAGATGTGATGTCTCCTGTATGTGGTCCACAAGACGTTGGAAAAGTACCATCAATGCTGCCTGAGGAACATCTTTGAATCCACTGGGAAAACAGATACACCAATGTTAGTGTCCTCTTGAAGCAAACACCACAAGCATCAAGGCGACGATCATCCGACATCAGCTTAGCTGGGCTGGCCACATTATCCAGATTCTCAACTCCAGACTCACAAAGCAAGTTGTATTCTTTAATGAAAGTGTACACTCAAAGGAGGGAAAAGAAAGCACTTCAAGGACGTCCTCAAGGCCACTTGAAAAAATGCAACATCGACATCAGCTTGTGGGAGACTATCATCCAGAACCAACCGCTCAACATGGAGGAAGAGTCTGCTGGCCAGCATCTCAGTACTTTGAAACCTTATGATGATGATGACAGGAGATGAAAAAGTGGGACCAGAAGAAACAACGTGTCATGGACCAAATCAAGAATCTAGAGCCACCCATCCCGCATAGAAACACATGCCCAAGTTACAATAGAACCTGTTGATCCTGGATTGGCTTTGCCAACTATCTTCCGACCCACAGAAAAAACAATCATGGAAAACAGTCATCCTCAAATATGAGGGATCACCAAAAAAGAGTGCCTGATTCAACATTAAACTCAGGAGTTTCCCAATCAAATCCCTACATTGCATTTAAACTGCCAAAACTATGTCTGCCTCGGAAGTACACTTGCAGAAAGAAATGGGAAAGGCCTACAAGATGATTGTTTATGTCACTTCTATCAATCCATTTCTATTAATCCTTTGTTCATGTTCAAAGTTACTTATAATATTTTTAATAAAAAGAAGGCCTATAAAATTATAATACAAACTCTGAACATGATTCTTTAAGTAGCAGGGTATTATACTACCACCATACCAAAAGCCAGCTCTAGCAGTACTTTAAAGACCTCAAGATCATCTAGTTTCAATATAATTTTTGAAAAACAGTAGCTTCTGCTGAACCAACTTAACATCTTACTACCCACAAAAGCAAGCCTGCAGAAGTTTTTTTGTAATGAAGACATACTGAAATTATGGTGACCTAGAATGTATTCTAAAAAATTTGCTAATTTCACTGTAAGATCACTCTCTAAACTTTTTAAATTCTTTAGCCTAAAGACAGGAGTAAGTGCCTCTACACATCTAATAAAAAGCAGAATTGGACAAAAGAAAGAGTGCTATTTGTGTAGGGAAACAAAGTGAAATTTCATTTCTGAAATGACAGCATTTATTCTATAATAATAATCATTATCATCATCATAAGTATGAAGTAAATGCTAGATCTTCCTCATCCTGCTGTATACAAACTGAACATGGTTAATTTTAAAACTTCAAAATAAAACATCATTCCCCATTAGAATTTATGTAGCTGGCTTAGCATAATTCACCAAATAAATTGTTCTCGTGTTCTGCACAAAGGACAAATTTTTACTTTCAAAATAGTATCTTTACCTCCTATGTGTGTTTCAGATATATAGTATATATGTATTCAGTAGTATTTAGATAATTTGCTAACACACATTTCTTTTGGGCAATCCAGAATTTAACAAAGTGCAAGGGTAAAATGCAACATAACACAAAAGAACAGCTCTCTCTCTCTCTCAAGAGATAGCACACCAAACAGTTATAGGGACAGAACAGTATTTCTGCATTGCACGAGAATTTTTTTTCTGTAAACCCAATTGCTCAAACCTTACTTTTCCTCCAGGTCCAGTTTCACAGCCAAGTTCTTCACAAACTCTGGTTGCCAGACTCACTGCTGAGATCCTCCGGGGCTGCGTACACACAATGTTACATTTACTTGATCCTCCCTCATTTAGAAGCAAGTCCTCCAACAAAAAATGCGGCACTTGTGTACTTTTTCCACTGCCCGTTTCACCAGCCACAACAACTACTCGATGTTTTTTTAGAGTTTCTACAATTGAATGTCTATGTTTAAACACTGGTAACTGCTGTCGTTCTTGTAGAAGTCTCTCATATCTGGAAGAACTCCGCTGTTTTCTAAATAGAATTCTCACAGGTTCCAGACTGTCTGTACTTGAGGTCTCAAGGGAGAGTCTGCTGAAGTCCTCTTCCGAAACTAAATTTTCCCAAGAATCTTCAGGATCTTCTGTTACTTCGGGTTTGTTTTCAGCTTGCAGCTGCTGCTGCTGCTTCAGTTTGTTTAACAATTTGGCAATAAAGTTATCACGAGGTTTGTTACTTTCCATCTTATTTTCTTCTTCCTTTTTCTTTTCAAGATCACTCCATTCTAACCAGACATCTCGATATGTAGGAGGCAGCAACTGATGGACTGACTTTAGGAATAAAAGACGTAATATGCATTACTGTATAGTTTGACTGATATTTCACGCATAATTAATTATAACTGAAAATTCTTTAAGATATCATAAAAGTCTTTTAAAGAATGGATGCATTGCTTATTTATTTAGTCTGTAGCCATGTTACTGAACAGTGATATAGACAAACATGATATCAGAACTTACTATTTCTCTAAAGAAGCATACCTATCAGGAAAGAAAGTAAACTGGAAGATACAGAATCCATGCAACCTGCATTCCAGAGCTGTCCAACTGGTGGCCTATGGGTCACATGAAGCCCCGAAGTGTTAACCTGTCACTGCTGGGCTCAATTTAAGTGCTGCTCCCCTGACTGCCCAACAGTCTCTGCTGTCCTAGTCTTCAGGCGCCTCTTGCCCTCACAGGGCAATGTACTGTGGTCCATGTGGCCAAGGGAGACTGTGGCTGGGAGGACCTAGGGGCTCTGTGAGGTGCAGCAGGGAGGGTATGGCAAGGGGTGGTGCCCACATGGTGCGGTGAAGCATTGGGGGACAGAGGGTGGGGTTCACAGAACACTGCAGTGTACAATTAGTGGGGCACTCAGAGGTTGAATAGCCCTGCTGTAGCCTATAATTTAACTTTTGCATTAATTTTACCCACGCAACAAAATGAGGTCCTTCTACATCAATAATATGTATACTGTGCCAACTCAGTAATGACAACTGTACCTGTAATTTAAATAGAAAAACATACTGATTTATCTTTTAAAAAAGGCCGAATGTGAATAAATGCACAGGTGAATAGAATTTAAATAGTGCATGAAAATGTATTCCATTCCAAATCCCACCTGTCCTTTGACCAAATGGTAGAGAGCCAGTGTAGCAGCCAAATGCTGAGCTTGCATGCTATCCTCTGTCACAATTGTAGGACACACTGTCATGATATCATCAGCTGACTTGGTAATCCTGACCCTTCAGAGATACAAGATTCAGGTTTATAAAAAACATGACTCAAACAAACATTTCTCTTACATTTGTATAAGCCAGTGCCTTTGTTTAAATGTAAGAATCAACATTCAGAACAAGGAAGCTAAAAGTAGAAACAAAGCTATCAAAAATATTGCACAAATAAAATATTAAAGATTAAATATTCAGCATGAGACAAAAAAAATTTGGCATCTGGTTTATGGAACAGATATCAAATGTAAGTTTGCAGTATGTTTTTTCTTGGTCCCCACCTCCTCCTCCCCCCCACACAAGCTAAAAAAGTAAACACAAGGCATTTTAGAGCATGGGTGGTGCTTCAGCCAGCCTCTCTGCAGCATGCTGAGCCAGAGTGGAGCAGCTCCAAGCTCACATACTGATGCCCAGGCCTCCTGCCAGCACCACTCTGGCTCAGCGTGCTGCAGTTCCAAGCACATGTGTAAATGCTGCACCCAGGAGTGATAAACTCTGGTGCAAACTGTACCCAAGTTTATTCAGCCACACTAATTGCACATGTTGATGTGCCCAGTATATGAAAAACTACTTGCATGTATACAAGCTGGTTTGTACCATTTAACCTATTTTTAAACTAAAAAAGCATGAAGCTTCAGGGGCAGAAATGCTGAACTGTACAATTATTGCTTTGATGTAAGGCCTCTAATTTGGAATGCCAGGAATCAAGTAAACCAGTCAAAGGTAACTTGTTCTATTGTAATAAGTAATTCCTTTTGGATTCTTCATAGCATGGACAAGAATTAGAGCAAGCACTTTGCAAAATAACTCAATGAACCTGTTTTGTCAGAACATTAAGCATGTAGTCTTGTTCTTACAGAACCAGACGGAGCAAAGTATCTTTCAGAATGAAAAAGGCTTAAGATAAATACTAAATACATAAATTTAGTTTAAGTTTATAAAATGGAAGTAGCAAGAGTCATTCCTGAATTAGTAGAAAATTCATACTTTACTTGAAGTACATACCTACATTTCCAGTATCTACCCACCGGAACTTTTTCAAAAGAAGGGTTTGGACTCTTGGAAAAATATTTCCTGCACCAGTCAATCAAAAACTGTTTGGGGGATTTACCAGTCCAACTTCGAGCACTGTAGTCAAAATTCCTTACATCTAGAGGTTCTTTCTTTTTCACTATAACAGCAGAACAAAGTTTATGTAATTTAAGATGATCTCCTGGAGGGTCCAAGCATTCTTAATTCTTAGATGACTTTGAAGGACTTCTCTTGAATTTTTTTATTAGAAAGAAAAATGTTTGCAAAAATTCTGTGATTATGTTAAACAAGGACTGACACTAGGCACAATCAGAGGAAAAAATAAACAAACAGTAGTCTGATTTAGTATGGCAATTCCTACATTCCCAAAATAAGCACCTGCCTTCAGGCTGCTGTTATCAAAAAAATGTAGGGTACTACTCATTCTCTTTGTTAGATTACTATTGCTTAAATTCAGCTTGAGATAGTTTAATAGAAGAAATTAATGACCGGCTTAGTAAAATAGCAAATTAGGGTACCAGAGTTCCATCTATGTGAAGTTGACATTTATACCAGGATCTGAGACAGAAGCGACAATTAGAATTAGTGGCAAAACAGATTATTGGCTATAGCACAGCGGCTTTAAAAGCCAACTGGTCAGTAAATGTGGCTTATCTTCCCTTTACTGCAGCCCAGGGTTTGGGTGAATTCTAGCACACAGATGACAACAAATACAACTTACAGAACATTACAGAACTTTGTTAATTGGAGTATGCTAAATGAACTTCATACTGAACTGAATGGTTTCTGTCACCTTTCTCTTCCTGAGGAGCTGCTCCAGATTTTTCAAGCAAGCTCAAATTTAATGAGGCTTCAGATGGCAAAGGAGGTTTTTTCTTTTCATTCTGTTGCTGGTTTGCAATTTTTATATCTGGATTAAACACAGGATGTTCTTCAAGTGTTGACATTTCTGCCAAAGGAAATGTGCTGATTATTCTCAACAAGTGCTGTGTGGGCAAATCTTTACCAAAAAAACTTTACAAAGAATCAAAAATCATTGCATTTTTTGAAAATCCCAGGCTACATCAAAAAAGATAAATTCAAGAAAATCTATTGCCTACAAAATGATACAAAACCAATTAAAGTAGTACTTAGCTGCCATTATAAGAACATTTTTCTTAGCTATTAATGGATATGCAGACAGAAGCAGAGACATACACTTAACCTTAGAAAAGAGACAAAAGGCACAGGCAATGTGTATTCTTCATACCTTGCTGAATTCTCCTTATTTTTTCTTGTGCTGCCTTCTGACCTTGCTTGTCTTTGTCTTGTTTGGAAGAACTTGCCTGTTCCTTTGCCTCTGAAAGCTTTGCAGCCAAGTGTAAATACCTTTCATTCTGTTCCAAAGAAGATGACTAGTTTTATCTTGGCTATTTTGCAAGTGTAATTTATTACAAACTTTATTATAAAGCGTATTCTCCCCCCCCCCGCAAAAAACAAACAAACAAACAAAAAAAACTTATATGAAAGAATTTCCTCCTTGAAAGATGGAGTAAGTTTTATTTTACAATCACCATGTAAAAGGA
>NW_017729024.1:145640997-145644481 GCF_001723915.1 Gavialis gangeticus | reverse complement strand
CGCAAAAAACAAACAAAAAAACAAAAAAAACTTATATGAAAGAATTTCCTCCTTGAAAGATGGAGTAAGTTTTATTTTACAATCACCATGTAAAAGGAAGAGCATTACTTTAAGTATGGTGGTAGGAAACAAGTTTAAGTCAAGATATTGTATTTTCCTTTCTTTCCTGATGCAATACTATTAATGCTCAATCCAAAACAGAATGAGAGAATTACTTTAGGAAGTATTACAGCTAGAAGTTTTAAAAGCTTTCTTCCCTCTGGATGCAATGCTTTCAAATCCAAAAAACTAGAAGGCAGTAAATTTAAGCCAGTTATTCAACAACTGGCTTTATACAAGCATATATGTATACAACAGTCATGATTTACAGATAAACATATGTTGTGATTTTGGAATGATTCCCAATAAAAATTGCTCTTCAACTTACAGGGTCAAACTTTTCCTCATCTTCTAAGTCATTCACAGATTCATTTTTCTCATCATCGCTCTGTTGCTCAGCATATTGCAAAATCCATTCTTTCATACTGAGCTCCTTATCTTTCCCTGTGGTCTTCTGCTTTGAAGAAAAGCCAACATTGAAGGCGATTATACAGGAAAGTGAGAATGCTTAACACAGGGATGGGTAAAATACAGCCAACAGGCTATACCCGGCTCACCAGTTGATTCTATCCAGCCCGTTAGCTACTGTCAGAAGGCTGAAGGGTGAGGGCTATGCCCTGCACTGCTCCAGCCAGGGCCAAGCTGGATAGCATACAGACTCCTCCCCCCTTCTCCCTCCCCCACTCCCCAGCTTCCTGTTGGCACTGCAGCTATGCAGTCCTGGCACTGTGGCATGATACATCACGCTGAGTGGCTGTCCTGCCCGCCCACCATAATAAGATACTACTGTCATGGTGTCACTAAGAGGCGAATCCATGTCAGTTGTAGGGGGGGCTCAGCTCAGGGCAGCTGCCCCTAACTTCCCCAGTGTTAGCTGCTGCTCGTTGAAGCAGGTGAGCAGGATAGCTACTTGCCACACTGCATCACATCCTGTCCTGTGCCGGCCTGCTGCTGTCAGCCACAGTGCCACGACTGTGCAGTACCAACAGAGGGGTGGGGAAGGAGGGAGGAGTGTGGGGAGACAGAGAAGTCTGTATGTTGCATGGCCCAGCCTGGGCTGGAGCAAAACAGAGCAGCATAGGGTGCAGCCCTCCCTCTTCAAGCTCCTGGACAGAATCATTTGGCATCTCCCCATGCCCTGCCCCTCAACAGCTCACAGGAACTTGTGAAGTGATCCTCCAGGCCAACTAGCTGCTCACCCTTGGCTTAAAATACTGACCAAAATAGGTTAAGTAAGATATAACAAGCTACTCTGATAAGGAACATCATCTTGCATTTTAACTATATGACTTTTAATATCAACACAAGAACTTTATAACTACTATGAAGAAGAGGCTTATGTGGGGAATCTTGCTTCTGATTTAACAGCTTATGGTATTTGACAACTACATTAAAAGGCAAGCTTATACAGACCTAAAATCAACATGAAACGTACCCAGATTTTTGTAGATTACACCAGTGAAAAAACAAGATTCATTGGTAAAAGATTTATCTGTACTGGAACCTTGCATTTTTCCTGCAAGGCAGATGTTTGCAGCAAAACTTCAGAGACCTTTTATTTTTTTAGACTTTAAAGATGTACTTTTATTTTCATTTAAACTTTCCCCTTCTAGTGAAAAGACTATTGTGTATACCTACTTCAAAAATATTTAATGTTGGCATAGCCCTGCTTCCATTGGAACCAATGGATATTATATGTTTTGAAAATCTGTTCTCACTAAGCACCGAATTCCTCAAGTTACCTTGATTTCGGGACCACCTTCTTTCTTTTTGTTGCTTGGCATCTGATGAGTTCCACACTGTGGCACGGGAGAATGAAACTTTGCTCTTGGTTTATGCTGTTCTTCTTCAAACTGCTGACTGAACCCTTCAGGTAATGCATCTTTAAAAAAAATAACAAATTGGAAATCCATGCAATGAAAAGAAAATAATGGAAAACTTGTGCAAACATTTGGGTATAAAATAAAGTAGGAAACAATTTAACAATGTAGCTACTGGAAATTCTGAGGCCTCGATATTTACGTAAGCAGAAGCCAATGTCTGCGCTCATTACCTACTTATGATGTATTGTTACTACTGGCTCAACTTGGGGAGGTAGAGGAGGGAAAAATACCCTAAGCAAAAACCTTAATTACTATTATTCAGCACTCCCATATAATACCACATACAAATAATACTACTTTTGTTTTTCATGCCTTTAAAAGCAACTATAGCTTGTAAAACCCTACTGGACAGCTTCTTTATGTATACATGACCTAGTAGATCTCTTCTGAGTGCAACTATGATATTAATGCTTTGCAGCTTTGAGGGATTTAAAATTCTTTCCAATAACTACATATTTCTATGCTATGTTCAGAAATAATTTCTTGGATCTATAAGAAAGTAATATTCCTAGGAAAAGGAAAAAGACAAATCCTGCCTCTCATGCATACATGGTAGTATATATACTACCAGTTACATGAATTATAGTCATTACAGTTACAAAAAACAGGACAAAAACCCATCTTGATGAGATACAAAAGCTTCAAAAGGCTTCAGCACCAAGAAGTTCTCTCTCTCCTGTTATACTTACCATCAGAGAGGTTTAAACAGAGCCAATCGAGCGCAGAATGAAGATCACCACCATACAAAATTGTATTTTTCATTGCTTCCTCAATGTGCTCAGTCTTAAAAGAAAATCCCTGCAAAGCCATGTATACATCCTACAAATAAAGATCATCAGACTATATTAAGCAGTTACATTAGATAAGTAAATGTTAATTTACTCAGAACCAGGCTTGTAAACTAAAAGTTTGGAAAAAATGGAAATTCGGCATTAAATGGATTCAAATGGCATTAAATATATGCCAACAGTAGACGAACCACTGAACAAGATATACTCACTATATAAAACTAATGTTTAAACCCACCTAAATCAGAAGCATCAAGGCACTAGAATTTGAAGAATTTAAAATGTATCTACTAGCCAAATGGAGGTAGATGGTGTCGTAAAAAACAGTCCCATACAAAACCCAGACTTTAAAAAAGGAAAAGAAATAGAAGTAGAGCTTTACATCTATCATTTTGCTGGAAGACAGTTTCATCACTCTGCCATTCAGGCGTCTTGGTTATTGCAAGAAGGAGGAAATATTTGTTATTACTATTTTGTTTTTCCCCCCAGCTGCCTGACTGCCAGAGAGGAAGGGTCTCTAGTCATCTACTCTCCAACCCAATCTTTATTTCGGTCTTCTTCCTCATATATAACAAATACCCAATTCCACAAAATGAGAGAGAGAAAAATGCTACTACCGAATAACACATTCAGTTACTCAGATCTCATAAAATAGGTTCTACCTGTAGTTTTTTGGCAGTAAGTCTTCTAGAAATCATTCCTTTGTCATCATAT
>NW_017729024.1:145632937-145635997 GCF_001723915.1 Gavialis gangeticus | reverse complement strand
CAGAGAGGAAGGGTCTCTAGTCATCTACTCTCCAACCCAATCTTTATTTCGGTCTTCTTCCTCATATATAACAAATACCCAATTCCACAAAATGAGAGAGAGAAAAATGCTACTACCGAATAACACATTCAGTTACTCAGATCTCATAAAATAGGTTCTACCTGTAGTTTTTTGGCAGTAAGTCTTCTAGAAATCATTCCTTTGTCATCATATTGCTTTTTATGCTCATTGATTACTCCAATAATCCTTTTTTCCAAATTACTGTTAATCACTACCTGAGGAAACAAAAATTAGCCAACATAAAAGAATTTACAAATTAAGCCAACACAAACAGAAAAATAAAGAGCATTATGAAAAGAAATGATGGGACGGTGAAAACGGAAACATGTATATAATGCTTCTAATTCTGTTTTCTTTTAAAGCTTTTTTACATTGTAACACTTTGGTTAGCATACATACATAACTATCTCCTAACAAATGCATCAAATGCTCTTCAGAATTATCCATGCTTCTTCCAGGATGACTCTTGATACAGTTTTAGTTAGTTTGTAGCACTTTAAGCTCCATGCATCTTCTGTTCCATTTTTAGTGTTCTGAATTTTTTAAAGCATACAAGTCAAAAGCCTCAAAAAACCCATGTTGTTCCATGCCCATCTCACATATTAAGCAGTCTGTTGCACAACTACTTAACTATACAAATCTCAAATGCTTTAAAGCTCATTGAAATTGAAGTCTAAGTCAGAGATGACAACTTTGTGTAGGTATAAACAGTAAATTTTTCTCACTTGTTTTCTTGAAACTGCCCCGTCACTCACCAAAAAACACAAAGGAATCAATGCACATCTGTCTGTTTGTACAAGCCATCACCCTTCTGTGCGCCATGTGGTAACTAAGGTTTATTGAAATGTTTTGTTTACAATAAAATAAGGCACAAGGAAGAATAAAGCTACTCACTTTAAGAATAGATTTGTCCTGATTTGAAACAGCACCACTGGAATCAGTTGAGGAACCAAAACTGTAGGTTTTAGGGCCTGTAATTTCCAAATAAATGCGTGTTATATGAGAATCCATAGGAATATACTTTACATTATCTAAAAGCAGAACACATGCCTTCATTACATCACTAATGTAGGAAGTGCTCGTGCATTTTCAATAAACTACAAATAAATAACCTTAAAGTACTTTTAACCAAGTAGGTGTTTGCAAACAAGTACTGCATGTACTTACATGTGACATGTACCTTTCCCTCAAAAATTTGCCTTCCAAAACTGAGGCACGCATCTTAATGGGGGGGATGGGAGGGGAAACCTGATTTTCTTTCCAGAATAGCAGCAGTGGCATTTTGTGCATGGGGAGTCTACGTGTTTCAGGGCTCATTATAATCTACCATATTTCCTTCCATACAACTTGCACCTCCTTTCCATGTCCTCCTCTCCCCTCTCCCCCCCCCACAAAAAACCCCAAACAGCTGCTAAATATGTCAGTGCACCATAATATGCAAGAAATACAATAAAAGCAGTTTCTGCCTTTCCGACCAAAAGTAAAATCTGCACACAACTCACAGGGAGCAGAACAATGAGGAGACTAAGCTCCCTAGCTGCTGCTGTTCAGTTACTTATTACAAAGATCCTTTTTCCTTCACTCTGCCTTTCAAAAACAAGGTGCATATTTTATTCCAAGTCTCACAATAAGCAAGAAAATACAGTATTTGATTCCTGCTAATTGTCTCTCTTTCAATAGGAAATGCTCTTCACTCAATAGGTGTTAACAGACTACTCTTTTTTAATTATCTTTATGATCCACTAATCTAGCTATGCTTTCTTCAGTAGTTTTGCTGAAGAATTCACAGTTCAGCTATTCTTGGTTTCTCTCCTCCTATTTCGCAGACCATTTTTAGCATTTTTCTAAATCCTAAATCTGCACATGGAGTCTAGTGTTCAACAGTAGTTAGTTTCAGCTTTTAGCTATGCAGCTGTGAAAGGTTTAAACCTGTAGCTTTTGCCTGAGCAGGAAAGGAAAGTTGAAGACTAAGCTCTATCCCTGCTGTACAGCCATAACACTAGAAAAACCTTTTCTTCTTTACTCTGCCTTCCAGAGAACATTGCGTCTTATTTGGAGGCATATGGTATGTGAAAAAATAGGATGCATTTTTCTAGTTAGATTTATCATCACTGAACTTCTCTAAAATGCTCTGTCACATGGATTGCCTGGAGTTGCTCTTAGTTTGGACATATTATGAGTAGCAAAATTCTCTGGCCTGTATTTTATTTGCTGAACTTTCTACTGCAGTTTGCTTTGTAAGCCAAAGCATCTTAATCAGATCAGCTTTTGTTACAACCCCACCACATTATCAATACATTTTTTGCAGCATGAACCCCAGTGCTCCACTCTTCAGGCCCAGCTCCTTATTTTGTGCAAAATCCATGTTCAAAGTACTTATTCTTATTATTCTCAGCTACCTATGAACTTCTGATTTCAGTCTATTGCATTGATCTTCTATGCTGACAAACCTAAGGATGTTCTTGAATGCAAAGGGTAAGACCTAGACTGGAACTGTTTCAACAAGTACAACAACAGTGCTACTAACCATGTTCAGGAGTGCATGCAGACCACATTTAAGTGCAACAGTACACTTGATTTTTTTTTTTGTTTTACACACAGAGGGCTCAACCACTTGATGATACCCAAGAAAATTAAGATGAAACAGAAGGCTGAAATCAATGCACATAAGCATGCTGGATCTCTGTATAAATGTTGCTTGCTAGGAAAACTTAGTTCACTCTGGATGCTGACAGGTATGAAAACAAACAAATGTGCTTTTACCTAAAGAGGCAGCATGTTAGTTTGACCTGGTTCTGCAGCATCTGTACAGATCAGGCTTTTTGGCTCTTTTAGCTAAAGCTGATTTAATCAACTATTAGATAAGTGTGCTAAAAGTCCCCTGCTGAAGCACCCGATCTATGCAGATGTTGGGTTACTCAGGTCCAATTACTGCGATGCCCGTCCTGGACATGTGCTAGGGGTTTGGCACAGGGGCATGCTGAATATAAAGTGCCGTTT
>NW_017729024.1:145631516-145632473 GCF_001723915.1 Gavialis gangeticus | reverse complement strand
CACCACTCCCCCACTGTCAATTTTCCAATCTCTGCAGTGCAGAAAACACAACCCCTTACATGGGATTTGACTGGGGCATGCGGGGCAGAGGCAGCAGGCCTGATCCTGAGGCAGGCCTAATCTGGGGACAGCAGAGCTGAGGTTCAGGCTGACCCTACTCAGGGATGCAGAGATCTTGCTCACCCAGCCCCCAGGGCTGCAAGGGAGGGCAGCAGGTCCCTGAAGTGCAGAGAAACCAGAACGTGCCATCGGTGATGTACCACAGGGGAGTTGGGAGGCGGGGGGCATGGCCCCAGGATGCAGACCTGGCTGGGGTTCTGGGTGGGTGGCTGGGCCATAGGAGGATTAATACACAGGCAAACTGGGCACACACACCCTGGGGCCCGCTCCAATTCAGGGCCCTGGGATCCTCACCACCAGGGAAGTGAAAACCACAACTTAAACTTGGCGCCTGTTTTTGGTGCCAAGTTTAAAACTATGGCTTTCATATTTGCTTCCCTGGAAGCTGAAAGCAAGGCCCCGCCTCCAGCTCTGGAACTGGAGAAGGGGAGCAGGGCTGGGGTCTTGCCTGAATAGCTGTGCAGCACCTGTGGGCCGAGTGGCACCGCATCTGGGGAGAAGGGGGCCAAGCCAGGCTGAGAGAGTCATGCCCTACTTGGAAGAGGGACAGGAGGGCAGCTGGGGCCGGGCCAGGAGCACCGCACCATGCTGCGCCTTTGAAGGCCATGGCACTGGGAGGGCCTTGGAGGCTAGAGCCTCCCAAAATTCATGTGGGCCCCCCTGCAGCTAAGCTACCCCTCCCAAGGGTGCCGTCTGCCCGCACAGATATGGTGCAGGGGTGGCATTCCATCAGGCCCAGCCTGGCCCTCTGCATCTGCAATGTGTGGGGCTGCTCAGGACAACCAAACATCAGCTCCCTGCACATAATTGTAAGCGGGGGTGGGGGGTTGGGGGGGG
>NW_017729024.1:145629879-145631100 GCF_001723915.1 Gavialis gangeticus | reverse complement strand
GGGGGGGGGGGGTGGCGGCTGTGTGTGCGATTCCAGGAGAGTGGGGCTGGGGAAGCTGCCCCTGGCCAGCTCCCTCCTGCACTGTGGGGACTGTCCCACAATCCAGCCTGGCTAGGACCCCATTCACAGTGACCAAGTCATGGGACAATCAGAGCCTGGCACCTCATCCAGAGGTGTGGCACCGGGCAGCCAAGGGAGGGAGGGCACATGCCACCCCTCCTCCCCAGTCTTTGCATGGGCGAGGGCAGGCCACAGCTGCAACGTGGGCTCAGCCTCTGCTCCGTGTCTCCGCACCTCGCTGCTGCTGCTGCTTTGAAAAGCAGCAGGTGCCGCCATGTGCCTCGCTGCATGGCCTGCCCAGAAGCAGGACACACTTGGTGCTGCTCGCTGCTTTCAAAGCAGCAATGGCAAGATGCAGAGACCAGCTTGCAGCTGTGGCCTGCCGTCACCCATGTTAAGATTGGGTAGGGCCACATGCCCTCCCCACCTCAGGTGCCCGACACCGCGCCTCTGGAAGAGCTGCTGGGCTTTTCCTGGAAACAACATGGGGTGGGCGCAGGGGTCCCGGGGACTCCACCCTCTCTGTCCTGGCAATGCAGCTGAGGCTGGCCCTACTCTGGCCCCTCTCACCGAAGCGCATCTAGGGCCAGGGTGGGGAGGCAGAGGGGGTCAGGAGGCAGGCAGGGCCAGCACAGCAGCCAGGGCCAGGAGATGGCTGTGGCTGGTGCAGCAAGTGCCACTGTGGCTTGAAGGCAGCCAGGGCCAGGTCTAGGAGATAGCCAGGAGGCACAGTTGGGGCCACGGCAGCACTGGGCAATGCTACTCCCCCTTGACAATTTCGCCTCCACCCTCAGACTTTCCCATAGGAAAAAACTTACTCTCAGGCCCCCTCCCAATTTTTTCTTGTTCCTCCGCCTACAGTGATATCTTTTGGAGAAGCTGGTGGGGCTTGCAAGCATTGCAAGACCCACGGCAGGGAGAAGAGCTTCCGGTTTGGCTCCCGTGCTCTGCCGGCGCTGTGCCCCTCCCGCTCGCTCTGCGGTGGAGAAGGGGGCGCAAATATAAGCACCGGCCACCGGAGAGACTCGGTACACTACTGGGCGCCATTCCCGCGCTCAGGTCCTTTCGACCTCAGCCCCGAAAGCGGCTGCAGCGGGCCCGAAGCTCTCGCCAGCTTGTTCACCCCCGCCGCGGGGAGGGGGCCCTGCCGCCGCCGCCTCT
>NW_017729024.1:145628225-145629770 GCF_001723915.1 Gavialis gangeticus | reverse complement strand
GCAACGGCGGTGGCTGCCGACACGGCGGGATGGACCGCGCCAGCCCCCGCGCCACCGCGGTGCTTCTTGCTCTTGCCACCCATAGGTTCGCTGCCTCAGGCCGGCCACTGCGCTCCGGCTGGCTGCGGCTATGC
This sequence comes from Gavialis gangeticus, assembly GCF_001723915.1. Classification (NCBI taxonomy): domain Eukaryota; kingdom Metazoa; phylum Chordata; order Crocodylia; family Gavialidae; genus Gavialis; species Gavialis gangeticus. The sequence continues at coordinate 145,629,636 of NW_017729024.1, read as the reverse complement.
AGCCGGCGCCGCTTCCGCTTCCGGGGTAAAGGCCGCCCCCATATGTGGGGCCGGCGGTCTATGCCGGGTGCGCGGTGCATGGTGGGAGAATTGCGTCCTTCCGCCGCGGCAGCCTCGCTTCACATCGTTTCCGCCGCGCGCGGGGCCTCGTGGGACGGGGCAGCAGCGATGGCGGACGCGTTCGGGGACGAGCTGTTCAGTGTCTTCGAGGAGGAGGCGGCCGCGCCTTCGGGCGCCAAGAGAGCCAGGGCGGGGGCTGTCGAGCCCGCCGGCAAGGCCGGGTGAGGGGAGGGGAGGGGGAGGGAGGGGTCGTGGCCGTGGTTTTTGCCTGCAGGGGCCGGGCCGCGCTGTCCGAGGGCGCCGTGAGCCGCCTGGGAAAGGGCAGGCGTGAATCCCCGCCCGTGTTTGCATTGCAGGAAACGTGCCAATGCCAAATCTCCAGCAGCCTCGGCCGGAAAAACCAAGACAGAGGCAGAGGTGGACAGTACCGAGGATGCCGTGTTTGCAAAGAAGGTCAAGCTGGAGGATGGCGTGGCGGAGGAGGTGAAGTAAGTGCTAGTTTGTTACCTGTTGCTTGTTTTCTGTGAAGTGGGGGACTAACAATAACTGCGTGTGGAACAGGCTGGTCAGTTGTGGGTTATTTAACTGGCGTTAGTGTCCTGCAAACAAGCATCACGAGCATCGAGGTAACAATCATTCAATATCAGCTTAGTCAGGCCAGGCACATCATCAGGGTGCCCAACTCCAGAGTCCCAAAGCAAGCCGTATTCTCTCAGCTCTGCCAAGGCATTCATTCACTCAAACGGGGGCAGAGAAAGCCCTTCAGGGATGTCCTCAGGGCCAACTTAAAAAAAATATATCATTATCTATGTCAGCCTGTGGGAGACTTGCTGAGGACTGCCCCAAATGGAGGAAGAGTCTGCTGCAGGCATCTCAGTACTTTGAAACCTCACGACAACAAGAGAAGATGGAAAAGCAGAAATGGCAGAAACAGCGTGTCGGGGAGCAAATCAAGAATCCAGCACCACTCACCCTACACGGAAACATGTTAGAGCAACAGTAGAGTCTCTCGATCCCATCTCTCAGCTATCTTTGGACACGCACAAGACAATCATGGAAGAAGATCATCTCTGGCTGCAAGGGATTGCCAAAGATTTAACTGAATTTGTTTCCAATTGGTTAAAAGAAGAATGGAAAAACATGCAAGTTATTCTATGGGTATGCAGTGATTTTAGCATGTAAGTGTATTTAGCTAAATTTCTGAACAGATACCATCATGGATGTTTTAAAATAAAAAGGTGTGAAAAACTGGTTAGTGAGTTCAGCTTCCGCAGAAATTAATTTGAGGCTTGTGTTTATAGAAAAAGATGAAATAATAGCCAGGCGCTTAGTGGTGAACAAACTTGCTGCT
>NW_017729024.1:145615583-145623225 GCF_001723915.1 Gavialis gangeticus | reverse complement strand
TTAGCTAAATTTCTGAACAGATACCATCATGGATGTTTTAAAATAAAAAGGTGTGAAAAACTGGTTAGTGAGTTCAGCTTCCGCAGAAATTAATTTGAGGCTTGTGTTTATAGAAAAAGATGAAATAATAGCCAGGCGCTTAGTGGTGAACAAACTTGCTGCTATATCAACTTACTGAAGGAAATCATTGCCTCTGAAACGTGGAGAAGAGAGCAGCATACTGAGAACAGGTCTGTGTGCATAGACCCAAGAACACAGATGTAGGTTGGGTACTTAATTTGAAGCCTGGGCTTCTTGCAGTTGGTCTAGGTGTGGCTGGACTCTGGGTGGATTGGGGAGGTTTGCTAGAGCATTGTAAGCCGATCAACTTTCAAATTAAAGCCAGTTTGGGTGGCCAGAAACAGAGCTACCTTTAACATTTTTAGTTGGCTACGTGAAACTTTTGCATTGATGGCTTTCTCAACATAATAGATTCTGCCCAAAGTTTGGAACCCACCAGTGTATGGTGTTGACCTGTGAAATATGGGAAGATTTTAGGGTGGGAATGTATACTACTTTTTAACTAATTCTATATGGGAACATTTGGAAGCAGAGTTGTCTTTCTCCATTTCACTGTTGCTATAGGGAAAGATCAGACTTCCTGTAAATTCTGTGCACACTTGCTAATGTTTCAAGATTTTTCCCCTCTCCCCTACCCAAGACATATATTGGCCAAGGGTATTTTTAGTGTATTCCAATGAATTTTAGAATGTATATGTTTTTTGTATCATCTCAGAGATAATAGCTTTCTTCTTCCTTTAGTGTGGGAAACTAAGGGAAAAAATCATGAGAGAGAGGATAGATGAAAATTTACTTTACCTTGTGCTTTTTCTGCTACATTACTCTGTTTCATATTACAAGGCAGCCCATCCTTGTAGCCATAATGATTGTTGCAGCTCATCGTGAGCCTGCTTTCTAGTGCAGGGGTTTTCAACCTTTTTTAAGGAGTGTCCCCCTTCTGGTGGGTACCCATCCTGGGCTGTACCCCTTGGACAAACGGGGGTATGGGGGGGTGTTCCCCCAGCAGCCGGTTGACAAGCGGGGTGGAGGTCCCCCGGTGGCTGGTGGACAAGCAGAGGGGGTGGTACTTGGGTGGAGGCAGCACACGGCAGCGGCAGGAGAAGCGTGGGTACCATCACTTCTCTGCTGTGTACCCCCTGGAACCTTCCCAAGTACCCCCAGGGGTATTCGTACCCGTGCTTGACAACCCCTGCTCTAGTGAATGAGTATAACTTTTGAGTTATACTCGTGAGTGAGTTATAACTTTTGTGTAGTATTTACAGTTGGTAACCAAGATGAAGAGTGAAAGCAGTAGTAGACATGTGAGCATTATATTCTATTTTGATTAGTTTTGGTGAAAGTTTGCATTTAACTGAGACATTCAACTTTTGGTGCATTTGAGAGTGCTGGCAATACTATTTAGAGCTGGTTTTTAAAGTATTGTTGCAAATTCAAAGAAAGGTGCTATTCAAATGTATAACTTATTATTGAATTATAGGTGATATTTTTCCAAAACTTTCATCTTCTCATTAATGTAGTAACACTAAGAATTTTTTGTTTGCAGTCTTGCAGATCTGATGCCGAAAGTAAAGGTGCAAGCTGTTGAAACTGTTGAAGGTTGTACACATGAGGTGGGCACACTGTGAATGTTTAAGAATTGTCCAGAATTGTATTTCACGTTGATGTCTTGTTTTCTTTTTCTTTTTTGATTTACAATTTTTTATGAAGTTCTTTTGGAAAGATGTAACTTTATAACATTCATTATTTAATTTCCTGCTTGATAATTTTACTTCACATTTCTTAACTCTCTTTAATTTGAAATCGCAAAGCATTTTATGTTAATATTTACCAGGTGCTCAGTGTGGTGAGCTCTGCGTGAAAGACAAGGAATAGACTTGTAGATGGGTTTTAAGGATATTCTCACACAGCTTCCTCAGTAGGGGAAGATAGTATAAAGATAAGATTCATCTTTTCTGTATTTGGAAAGTGTTTAGTACACTGGGGCCAAACTTTTTGGCAGACGTGCCCCAAGGTAAGCCCTACTGCCTCCCTCAGTGCTACTCCAGTTTCCTTCTCCTGCCCAATCCATTGTTTTGCTTTCCTGCCTGCCCTGTTTTCCAGTGTTCTCCCAACTTCCTGCTGTCTACTATGTGCCACACAAAGTGCTTGCATGTGCCATTTATAGCATGCAAGCCATGAGTTGCCCACCTCTGGCCTAGTGTATTGCCTTGCCCTGGAAAATAATGATTCCATCTAACCTTGAAATACAGTTGTGTTTCTGGTGGAAAATAGCCATTCAAAAGTCATTGACAACACTATATAAACTAGTTCAGGAAATGCAACACCATAGAAAACACTGTTTTGATAGGCAGAAAGTAGAAACAGCCAGTTTGCTTTCATCGTTCTCCTTGAACATAAATGTTTGTTACAAAAACTAAATTTAAAAAATATTTTTATTAAGTACAGGGATTAATACCAGTACTGTGTTTCTTTTTTGATTGATTCTCTATTACATAAGCATCCTTTATTATGGTGGTAGTGAAATGATTAGGATATCGCCCATATGGCATACATCTGTCCAATCTAGTATTTTGCCAGGATCCCGTAATTAAAACTTTTCAGTTATGAAAAAGTTGTCTTTGTGTAAATAACAAATGTATTTCAGTATAATCAGACTTTTATAGACTGCATTAAATACATGCAGGGCTTTTGTTTTTTCTGTCTCTCTTGAGTTCTCTGTAAATGCTTGTCCTGCTCTTTCAGTTTTTACATATAGTAACGAGAGGGTGTTTTTCAGTTTTTGCCAAAGTACTTGTAAAACTTGTGATGCTTCCATTTCTCTTTTTTTTAAATTTAAATGTGTTGTTTTTTAATTGACCAGTGGCTTGTAGTGTTAAAGGTCATGGGCTTCAAAGGCATGATTTTTCAGGTTTATAGAGTAGGTTTAGTCTGTAGATATAAAGTCATTCTGGTAGAATTTTTTTCCCGACATTCTGGGCATTTATACGCATACTTTTTTGTCCCACAACACGCCAGAGATCCGCACCTTTGGAGCAGACTGTTAATCAAGTCTGCTTTGCACACAAGCTAACATGCACCACACTTCACCATGTGCAAAATACATGTCAGTGCATAGAAAATGGTGGCAGTGTGCTTTTGAACTAACGCAACGCTGATGTGTTCTAGTTCAAATGTGCGCCGCCACCATTTTTTCACTGCTGACATGCATTTTTGCCACTTACACAACTGCAAGTGTTGCAGCAGTGGGCGCTTTCCAAAGTGCCTGGCACTACAGTGCTTGCATGTATAAAAAATGCCTCTATGTATATTTTAGTTGCTGTGTTTGCACACAAGTACCTTCTTTCTTTCCTCTTCCACAAATAAATCCTGGTTATCATGCTAAGTTCCTCTGGATTTCATATGGTCAGACATTTTTTAATTGTGTGTGCAATTTGTAATGGAGTATTGGTTTTAAGCCTGCATGTACAGAACTCTTTCTTTCTGAAGTGTCCAGTAGAAATACAGGAATTTGCAGTCATTCAGTAGTTGGAGAGCTTTTAAGTACTGACATGGATAGATACAAATTGGGGAACAGAGAGATTGCCAATACAAACGAACTTCTAGAAAAGCAAATTGAGTAACAATTGCCAGTGTTGTATTAAACCAAAAATCAGAAGCTCAAAATATGTTTGGTTCTGAAAAACTAGCCATCTGAGTCGTAAGACAGGAAAAAAATAAAATAGAATAGTATACAATAAATCATGGAAAAGGAGGGAGTAGCATTTATTCAGAAATTATGAGAAAAAAGTAGAAGAAATTATTGAAAAGATGGGTGTGGAGAAGGAGTAGTGCTTGCATAGGTGGATAGAGAGACTGTTCAGTAAGTAAGGAGCAGATTTATAGCAACTGGAAATTTGGGGAATGGATTCCTGTACTGATGATAGTCTCCTGATAGAATTGTGCTTTGTTTGTAAATGCTGATGGGATAGCAGTTTGAAGTATCATGGCTGCATTGTAAAATACACTTAGAGAATCCTAAAGTATTTCGTGTTAAAAATTTTTTATCAGGTGGCACTTCCTGCAGATGAAGACTTTGTAGGTCTAAAGCCGAGAAATGGAAAAGCTGCAAAGGTATGTAATAAATTTTATTTTTAAATTACAGATTGCATTTTGTGTCCTATAGGGAATACGTAAATAGTTGGGGAAAGATAAGTGAGCCTTATCAATGGTTGTTGACAAAAGAAAATCACCTGCCATAAAAAGGCTGTTCTTGTATTTCAAAATTAGTAATAGTGTTTTATGTTGACCTAATGTGGGATACAATGAGGTGGAGAGATTGCTGTGGTTTGGTTTCAGCTACTTGCCTAGCTCAGTGGCTCCAGTGGTATATTATTTGTTGGTCTTTGTTGTCTTTTTGATAAATATAAATACTAACCACCAAAGCTAGAATACTGTCACTTTCTACCTGTTGAGTATCTGGCTGATTTTATCCAAGATGCAATGCATGTAGAATTTTGTGTGTCTGCACTTGTGTGCACAATGCACACGTGTATGTATGTGTGCATAAAATAAAATATGGGGTAAAGTTGGTTAATCCAAATGTCTATATACAAAACTATCATAAAATACTATTTTATAGGCAGTATGTAACTAATTGTAAAATGTCGTGCCTGGCTGCCCTTTTCATGCTAAGTCAGTCTGTAAACCAGGAACGCACAATTTATGCTACACGTAAGGTGTACTTTCCATTCAAGGACTGCCTCTGTTGGGATTCACAGATCAGCTATAAGCTCTCAGCATGTTTGCAAATGGGAGGCTGGACTGCAGATGCAGGTGCATGCACAGATTAATAAACAGCACAGCAGGGACGTCACTGTTTTCCTTTTAAAATCCTTTTTCATGGATTCTAAGATGGCAGGGTACTTGAGATTGCCACTAAGTGTCATACAGCCCACAGACCATGTGTGGTATACCGCTACTGCAAACTGGTTAAATTTTAAGTAACAAATTTGTGTATTTCTTTGAACAGCAGACTTTTTTTCTTTTTAGGAATATCCCTTCATTCTTGATTCTTTTCAAAGAGAAGCTATCCTTTGTGTGGATAACAAACAGTCTGTGTTAGTGTCCGCTCATACATCAGCTGGCAAAACAGTGTGTGCAGAGTAAGTAATCTTGTGATTTGATTCTAAAGGAAATATCAAGGTATTTTTACTTTTAGGCTGTTAAATTTATATGGAGTTAAAAGAACATTTTTAAAGATGCACCTGCCTTATGTGATTTTTCTAATGTACTATCATTCCATATGGCTTAATGATTTTTGACAGCTCAGATGCTTTTAAGTTTTTTAAAACAAACAGCACATTACATTTGATTTTCAAGTACCTGTTATGAGTTTTCTTTGTGCACTTAATTTTGCACTTGCATTAACCTTCCTATATTGAAATAATCTGCTTTTCTTCAAACTTTTTATGTAAAGTGAAAGAAATACACTTTCCATGACACAGATTTAGATAATCTTGAAAAAAGAATCGTGCACTATTTTTTAGTACTGGCTGTTACTAAAGTAGCTGTATATTTTTTTCATAGTTTTTTGCGAGAGGCATTGGTGTGATTCCACTGCAGTTTGAAGTCTTGTTTAACCGCAGACATATATATGGACATCCCTTGGACTTGGGTTTGGGAGCAGTAGGCCTCCATCTAAAGTTGGGGAGAGCACCCTGAAAGATGTTGATTCATATTTAATGATTTATTTCTCTTGAGAACTAATTGTGATATTGTAGTGTTTTCCTCCTTCTCGCCAAGTAAGAGTGTACATCTTTTAGAAACCGGATTAAGACATTCTTCAGCTTACCATTTGATGGCTACATCATGACCTGTGTAGTGATTTTCACACCTGAATTTACCTAAATTTTCCAATTTGTGCATGTATCTTGTAGAATCTCCCTCCCTTCATACTTAAGTATTACAGTGTCAGTGGCCTGAATTGAAGCTTGTATGCTTTCTCATGTCTTGTTGGCAGTTTTCTGTGCTAGATCTTTTACAGTTAGTGGAAAATTATAGAATGGTAGAAAGGTGTGAATGTCTTTGTAACATGTACTTTAATATTACCCTTCAGGTATGCCATTGCCTTGGCTCTGAGGGAGAAACAGCGTGTCATATTTACCAGTCCTATTAAAGCTCTGAGCAACCAAAAGTATCGTGAGATGTATGAAGAATTTCAGGATGTTGGTCTAATGACAGGAGATGTCACCATTAATCCTACAGCTTCTTGTCTTGTAATGACAACGGAGGTAAGTCTTAGGGGTTACTTCTTGGTATTTTTTTTCTTGTTGGCCCTGTTGTAGCATCTGACTTATTCCAGTGAGGAGGGCTGAAACAAATAGGATACTAACACTGTTCTTTTTAAAACCAGTAAATTCAGTTTCTGATTATGGGAAAAAATATTTCAGATGTTTTAGCATATTCATGCTTTTGGAAGGTCTTGGGTACTAGTGAGCCTCTGGAACCTTTTGGACAGCAGTCTGTTAGAGTTCCTTTTTGTCCTTTGTAAGCACTAAACAGGTTGTCACATGGACCCAAACGTTGCAGTTCAATTTCTTTCTTCATCTAGTTTCAGGAGAGAACAGTATTTCTTTCCATTTGTAGTGTTACAGTTTTGTTAGAAAACACTAGGTAGAATCAACCAATGCTGATTTAAGTTTTGCTCAAGATGTATAGTCTATAGAACATTTTTAAAGTTTAAATTAGGCCCCTTAGAACGTAGATAAGGAATGCATTGTTAGTGAATAACCTGTCATAACCTTACATAGCGATGTCCTAGGAAAGTACTTGGACCAGATGTATGGCTACCTGCTTGTAGAGGACCATCCATTTAAATTGGAATGGCCACTGTCGTTTTGATACAGATTATAAACTGGCACAGTTAGGATTTCAGGTTACCTCAATGTAAATAGTTTTGAGGAGAGACAGTAGTAGGACGCTAAGACTTCAGATTTAAAAGGATTTTCTCCTAATAGTAATTGCCTGACTGGGATCTTTTGAGAGTATGAAGCTTTAAAAGATTCGGCTGAATCAGTTTTGAAGTTAAAAGTTTCATTCCTTATTCTTTTACAAACTTCATTTATTTAATTTATTTGTTTGTTTAATGTGAGGGGGTTTATATGCCGCCCTTCCCAACAAAGGCTCAAAGTAGCTTACAGCAAGGGAAGCGGAACAAATTAAAAGGGCAACTGGAATAAATAAAAACAGAATTAACCAAACAAAACATAATGAAGCAGAGATCCTGTAAACAACAGAGAACCTGATGGTGTTTAACACCGAAAAGTGCAAGGTTCTCCACCTTGGGAGGCAAAACCTGCAGCATCCTTATAGGCTTGGCAGTGCCACGCTGGCTAGCACTATGGAAGAAAGAGACTTGGGGGTCATCATTGACCACAAAATGAACATGAGCCTGCAATGCGATGCTGCAGCTAGTAAAGCAACCAAAACGCTGGCTTGCATCCATAGATGCTTCTCAAGCAAATCCCGGAATGTCATTCTCCCCTTGTACTTGGCCTTGGTGAGGCCGCAGCTGGAGTACTGTGTCCAGTTTTGGGCTCCACAA
>NW_017729024.1:145597272-145610583 GCF_001723915.1 Gavialis gangeticus | reverse complement strand
TGGCTTGCATCCATAGATGCTTCTCAAGCAAATCTTGGGACGTCATTCTCCCTTTGTGCTCGGCCTTGGTGAGGCCGCAGCTGGAGTACTGAGTCCAGTTTAGGGCTCCACAATTCAAAAAGGATGTGGAGAAGCTTGAGAGAGTCCAGATAAGAGCCACGCACATGATCGTAAGTCAGGAAAACAGACCTTACACCGACAGGCTGAGAGCCATGGCTCTCTTTAGCCTGGAAAAGCACAGGCTCAGGGTGATCTGATGGCCACCTGTAAGTTTCTCAGGGGTGACCACCAGGATCTGGGGGAACATTTGTTCACCAGAGCACTCCAAGGGATGATGAGGTCAAACGGTTATAAACTAGTGCAAGACCGTTTCAGGCTGGACATAAGGAAGAATTTCTTTACTGTCCAAGGTCTGGAATAGCCTGCCATCGGATGTGGTTCAGGCACCTACATTGAACACCTTCAGGAGCAAATTGGATGCTTCTCTTGCTGGGATCCTATGACCCCAGCTGACTTCCTGCCCTTTGGGCAGGGGGCTGGACTCAATGATCTTCCGAGGTCCCTTCCAGCCCTAATGTCTATGAAATCTATGAAAACATCTTGGCCTACTTTTGGGTGCTAAATGCCTGCCCAAAAAGTACCCCGCAACACTTTGTTCAGCATGGGTTTAGAGCCACCTGCACCCCAGCCACGTCCACTCTTGCTGAAGCTGCCTCAGTTCACTTGTATATCAGGGGGGTCTGTGCCGTGTAGGGGTACACCAACAGAGATTTTTGGAGCCTATACCAATAGACAATTTTTAAGGGGGGATATTGGCTGATACCAATCCGATTTCTGATACAGCTGCATGCAGCTGGTAATTCTGGTGTGGTGGAAGGGGAGTGGGGTAGGAAGGAGCATGGGGGGAAAGATCAAGGCCCTTGCAGTGAGGGAGGGAGTGGGGCTGGTGTGGCAGGGCATGGAATGGAGCCGTGGCTTGTCTATGGGTAGTAGGGGCGCAGCTCTCATTGCTGCATGCACCCCACGAGGGCATGGGGGAGCATGTGCTCCCGATCTGGGCGGGGCTGGCTGCAGCTGCAGGCTGGGGCTGGCACCAGGGCGGCGCTTGGAAGGGGCTACGGGGGAGGGTTGCAGCCACCCCCAAAATCACTGTAACCACCCCACAGCCCCACTCCTGCCACTGCCTGCCCTGTGCAGATCTGGGGCTACATGCCCCCCCATGCCCTCATGGCCGAGCAGCGGGAGCTGCCGAATGAGCAGAAGAACCACCGAATGAGCTGTGTTCAGCAGCAGGAGCCGCCTCCCCCTTTCCTGCACCCCCTGGAAAAGCTGCGGCTCCATCCCGCACCACCCCACCCCCCACCCCGGCTGGGCAGTGACTGGCCCAGTCCCAACCCCACACTCTTCTCACTGCGGGGGCCTTGATCTGCAACGCCTTCCCCTGCATGCTACCGGCTGTGCTCCTCACTGCATACATGCTATGCTGCAGCTGCATACATGCATGGGCCATTTATCAGCCGAATTATTGGCCACTTCAGGCCAATTTCCAATACAGACAATTTTTTTTTATATCGGTGTTGATCCAATATTGGACTGATGTAGCAGTGCACCTCTAGTGCAGTTCAGTGGTGGGAGTGAATGCCTGGGTGCCCTTGTCCCTGTGACCAAGGTCAGTGCTGTTGCACAGATCCACCAGACCATTGAGGGAGTAGCCATCAAGGTCATTAGAAATGGTCGCTCACCCCAGGGAGTTCTGGAAGTCCACTGGTTCCATGAATCCTCCAGGTCCTAGCTGGTCCTAGCTTTCCTCCATTTGTGGAGGGAAAGAAGGGGTCAAATAATTTTCTGGGCTTTTGTAATTAATGACAGGTAGCATTCCTTTAATTATGGGATTTAATTACAGCTTGTTGTATCTTGGGAATCTTTGTAGGAGCTTATCTTTTAGATTTTTTTTCAGTTTTTATTTCAAATTTAGATATATTACCACAGTTAATAAAAACTACTAAATTTTAAATAACAGAAAGCAGGCCACTAATTATTACCATTGAATATGAATAGTCTCTATTTAACTGCTGAATGCATTACTTGTGCATTCTTTTCTTTCAGATTTTGAGAAGTATGCTCTACAGGGGTTCGGAGGTTATGCGAGAAGTTGCCTGGGTTATATTTGATGAAATCCATTATATGAGAGACTCAGGTATTTTGTGCTAAGTTTCTCTGAAAAAACTATTATTTCCCCTTGATCCCAAACCTTTTTGAGTGCAAAAATTCTACAAAGAAGTAAAAGTACTGGAACTGACTTTCAGTGGATGATGGTTATAGGAATGAGCAAAGAAATTCCCCATTTCTCCAAGACTGGGCATATTGATGCAACAGCGTAGGAAAGTGTTGCTGTCTGCCTGTCTTTTCTGTGGGTGAATTTTGGATTTCACTTTCCACTGCCAGTAAGATGTTGTCTTTGCGGATGTATCTTCAGTTTGATTTCTGTTTCTGTAGCACCTGGAAAGACTATTGCCTACAACTGTCTGTAGCCTGAAGGATATGACTTTGATTTTTTGCAATATTCTGTGTTCGCATTTCTGGAAAAAATGTTTCTGTGATGTCTACATATAACTTATTTGTGAATTTCCATTTTCAGAACGTGGTGTGGTTTGGGAAGAGACCATTATTTTGCTCCCTGACAATGTTCACTATGTGTTTTTGTCTGCCACTATTCCAAACGCCCGCCAGTTTGCTGAATGGATCTGCCATCTTCACAAACAGGTAGTATTTCACCTATTGTATAACTTCCATGCGTCACGGTGCCATCTATTTTTGACTGAGGAGAGCTCAACCCGTAACCCATTTTAATTCTATGATTGCTGCTGTTTAAGCGACCAGCTGAATCACCCTTACCTGTGCACTCTTAGTCATCAGCTATATTTGCTGTTGGTCTTTGAAACCCGTGGAGAGAACATTAAAACTATTTATCTGTTTAGAGCGCTCTTATTTAGATATACTAATCTTAAAAGCTTAAACTATAATGTTGCATTTTTTTAATAAAAGCATATTCATACAAGATTCTTAGTTTTTGTAAAAGAATATGAAGAAACATTTATATGGTTTCTAACATTGAAATGGATGCGATTGTGTTTAAAAAAATGCTCCACTGAAGTGTTCTCTGGACTTCAATGTTTAGATTGCCAACCTGGATGATGAAAATTATGGAGGGGAAAAATAGAAAATTGTTCTCTCCCGTCCCTTGTGCGCACACTTTTGCTCTCTCCTCCCCGCCCCAACCTTAAAGATGCTGTGCAATATTGGCAATATTAAGCATGCTGACCTCTATATGTGATTTACAAGATAAACCCAGAGGTTTGAAATAGGAATCTATAGTGTCAAAAATATTCTGATTTGTGGTCTTTGAGTTTTTTGCAACAGAAACGTTGCTCTATTGTTTTCTCCTGTAGTCAAAAAAACAAGTGAAAGTTAAGAGCTAGCATTTTATGAGGAGTGCCTTGAGATTGAAGGCTAGCATTTTCCAAGGGACACCTTGAGTCTAGCAAGGTTGAGAATCACTGTTCTAAATGAGCATTTGTTTATCATGTACAGTATGATGTAATGATTGTATTGATGTGAGTTTTTTCCCGTTTGTAGCCTTGTCATGTGATTTACACAGATTATCGACCTACTCCTCTCCAGCATTATATCTTTCCAGCAGGGGGCGATGGACTCCACCTAGTGGTTGATGAAAATGTAAGGGATTTCCAGTTTGTTTGAAAAATTATCAAGAAACTGTCCTTTGTAGAACCTACCAACTTTTAAAATGTGACATTAGTAAAATTGCATCAATCTACTTTGTGCTTTTTTTTAATCATGAACAGAAATAATTCAAGTGCTTTATTGTGGTGCTGAAAATGATTGTTAAACAGCAGTCATATGGTACAGAGCAGTCCTTTAACTTATGATACAGACAAGTGAATGCTTATAGTGGCTTCAAAAGTGGGGTGAGGGAGGGCACTTCTATTACTCTGTAACTGTTATGTGCACATGAGCATGTAGCACAGATATTCCAGACTTAACCTACTTCAAGCAGGGTCAGAGTTTGGGCATTTTAGCTCCATTGTTATAAATGAATGATTCTGTAAAGATACAGACAGCTCACAAGCAGAAAACAGCTCCCCTTCTCTTTTGAAGCCACTACAGTTATGTGTGTGCTAGGACCTTTTAATTTCCACTTGTTCTGGTGGACAGCATGTACATTTCTGCAGCAGGTATGCCACTGACACTAAATACCTGAACAGTAATACGCTACACTTGTACACTTTCTCATTTCAACTAAAATGAATAGTTAACTGAAACTAAGGCCAAGGTATTGGAGTGGGAAAATATATTTCTGACTCAACTAAGGCTATAAAAATACAGACCTCCAAAATGCAAGGCCTGCTTGTCATTGGGAGCAGGAATGGACTTGGGCAATTTGGTTAGTTATGGTTCAATGTCTGCTGCATATGCAGTGTTGTCTAATAGAGTACTGAACTAGAATTTAAGATGTCTGGGTTCATTATTCTTCGCTCTGATAGCAGCCTCTTATGACAGCCTCTCATGAGACTGCCACCTATCAGCTGATGCTTCAGTTTACCTGTCCATAAAATGTGCATCATAATGTCAATTTCCTTTTTAAAGTGCTTTGATTAAACACAACGTTAAAAGTACATGGTATTATTATATGTCAGTATTCTTATGCAGGGCTAAATGCAGTAGAGTTATACAGCTTCTCTGTTCATGTCTTATGGAGATTCTTCCGTGTAAATGTTTGCATTCTCCAGAAAAAGTAACATCTTCTAGGTTATGTTATTGTAAGCAATGATCAGTTTTATTTTGGACTCATTAAGAAGTTTGAATTGAGAGAGTGCAATTTAATTACAAAAGTTATGTTTGTTTCTAGGGGGATTTCAGAGAAGATAATTTTAATACAGCAATGCAGGTATTAAGAGATGCTGGTGATTTGGCAAAAGGGGATCAGAAGGGGAGGAAAGGAGGAACAAAAGGTGAGTTTGAACCTTGTGATTAAAGTGATCCGTACATAATACAAAGAGGTCTCTTTCTTTTAAGCTGTTTTAAACCTGTAAGCAAGAATATAATTAGCTCTTCTGTCTGAATTATTCCTCATTGAGTGACTTCGCTATTAATGTAATTTCCACAATAATGTCTTGGCAGGACCATCCAATGTGTTTAAGATTGTGAAGATGATCATGGAAAGGAATTTTCAACCTGTAATTATATTCAGTTTCAGCAAGAAAGATTGTGAAGCCTATGCCCTTCAAATGACAAAATTAGACTTCAATACAGGTATGATAAGTTGCAGTGGGACTTTATTTCTAAGGTTTGCGTAAAAATATATGAAAGTCTAGTCTAATCAGTTCTGTGTACTTGAGTTCAAGTTTTCTGTATATAGTATGAAAATACATAATATATATGCCTGGAATTACAAAATTTATTGTTTCATAGATTCAAATAAGATTTACTTTATAAATCAAGCTAATTCTAGTTGGATGCCTTCTGCTGTCCCCCCAGAAAGTTCCTAGTTTAGGGACTGACTTTGGACTTGGAAAAATAATCTTAATTTTCAAAAGTGTTGTGGATGTTAAGCATAACTATATAGAGGGCTAGCAGAAATTAGCATGCAAATTTAATACTGAGAAATCTTCTGGGCAGTGACCTTTATCTTCCTTCTTGCCTCTGCCCTGGCCACAATGCTGGCATAGTATACTGTATTTTTTCACGTACTTCCGCCCCTCACACCCTCTTGCTGCCCTCCCCCGCAAAAAATAAGTAAAAACACACCTTATTTTGGGAAGGAAGAATGAAGAAAAGATTTTTCTAGAGTCATGGCTGAACTCTGATTGCTGGAAATCCTGACTATATGGCTGAATCCTGGCTACTGATTATGCTGCAGTAACTGTGAAAGCTTTAACATTGTAGCTCTGAACCTGAAGGGCAAACTCTGCTACTTCCTGCCCTGAGGCCATTAGCTGGGGGGAAAGTATGGCAGCCATTTTATAGCAGCTCCATTCTTCCATTCCAGTGCAGAAAATCAACTCCCCTGCTTAAATTTTGGAGTGGTCATTTTAAAGGGGAAAAGTGCATGGTATATGAGTAAAGATGATAGTAAAATAGTCACAGCATTTGCTGTCACATGCTTCATGGTGTCTAGGCTACTCCAGTAATTCTACGCACATACTCCTTTTCTCTTGGCACATAAAACGTTTTTGAGTTCGCAAGACTTGACATTTGCACTACCTAAGTAAACAACAGATATCTTTGAGGATGCTCTTTCTAATTGTATTTTACATGCATCTTCCTAATCTTCTAGTATTACTTCTTGACCTATAAGTTTTAGGAAGGTTTGTCTTCAGTAATACTTGGTATAATGTAAGTTACCAGGATACTAGTGCTTGCAGAAAAAAGAGTTTGTTTACACATTGATGTTTTCTTTAGATGAAGAAAAGAAGATGGTTGAAGAAGTATTTAATAATGCAGTCGACTGTTTGTCTGATGAGGACAAAAAGCTTCCTCAGGTGAGTATGGAGATTGTTACAGAATAATTTCAGTTAACATGTATGGTACCAGGATTCATACCAAAGGTGGTATTCACAGTGAACTGTTTATTAAGTATATTGCAAAAAGTTTTAGCAGTTTGTTCTGTTCGTGGTTCGAGTTGATATTGGAGGGTACAGGATTTAGATATTTTGCCGCTTTTGTGAAGCACAACTTTACTCAGTTGTCTTTAGTAGCTTTGTATGACTTTTAAAATAAGGAACATGTGTTGAGAGAGAACCTGGCTGCCAGTAGTTTAAAGGAATTGAGTAATATTTTTTTAGCTGTTATTTCATATCTAATTACAGCTTTTCAGAAAGCTAAATTATTAGAACAGTGATTAACCAGTTTGCAGGGTAAAAATGTATATTTATAATGGAAGATACAAACTTTTAAAAAAGTTTTAGAATTGGCAGAATGCTACAGTGCAGTAAATGTATAACAGATGTTAATATTGTTTTTTTTCACTCTCATCTTTTTCCCATCCTTTAATTTAATGCAGTCTTTTGGAGAGGTTTTTATTATGATTCAATAAAAGAAAATCTGCCATGCAGGATTTGTCTTACTACCATGGTCCATGATCTTGGATGAGGGAATAATAGATTAAAAATTGCTGTGCTCTCCTCCTTTAAATAAATGTATCACTTTTCACTATATGCTGAAGGACCAAAATAAAGTTAAGGGTTCCTTTTAGTCGCTGTTCGTTTCTTTTCAGTGTCATTTTACTATTGTGTGCCACAAACTTAAATTGCTCTAACTAGGAATGGAATGGAATGGAACGGGAGGAGCTGGGCAGTGTCATCTTGCCCCAAATGGTACAACTTGTCCAACACCAAAGTGCATGTCCAAGCACATGCACTGAAGCAAAAATCCCTGGCACAAATTTGTGCCACTCCTATTTGAGCTGCTGCAAGTGTGCATGCCTACATATGGCGACTTGCTCCTAGAGACTATTACATACCATGGATAAAAAGTTTTATCTAATTAGATTTGATGAGCTAGGCAACTAATCACAATAGAAATCTGCCCCTGGCTTCAAGAAATCACTTGGTATTGGAGGAAAATAAAGCTGAAGATCGGTTTGTTTGCATTTAAAAATCAGATAATGGTGAATTATCCAAGCCCTGTAAGAGCAAATGTCTTGCATATAATTAATATTTTTACATAATTTTGAAAGTTTATATTTAATTTCTGTATCCACAGGTTGAGCATGTGCTTCCACTTCTAAAGAGAGGAATTGGTATCCATCACGGTGGCTTGCTTCCTATTTTAAAAGAAACTATAGAAATTCTTTTTTCTGAAGGATTGATTAAGGTATGTAATGGTGTATCTCTATATTGAGACATTTGTCTTGTGCATTTGTGTAGATTTTTGTAACTGTGATTACTTTTTTATATGTTATTCAAAATGTACACTGTTATGTTATGACAAATAGTTCTTAAAAGAAAGCGAAGAAGAAAAGCTCATTGCATGTGCAAAAATGAAAGTGTGTTTTCCAGAGCGCTCAAATGCAGAATGTTAAGGGCTTTCCTTTATATATTAAGCTTTATCCTGTTCCACATTTCAGTTGAATCGTTCAAAAGGACAAGATCTTTGCCCTGTGGATCTTGCTGCCTAGATGCCCAATTGTACAGCAGGAGCTCTAGAAGCAGTTTCTGGTAGTTTACCGTTTCTAGCAGCTTACTGTTTCTAGTAATGAGGATTGACTGATCCAACTTGCTTTCTGTGCTTTTCCTCAGAGACACCAGCCCTTTTTTAATTCATCTTTGGGGAGTAGAAGAGAAAAATAACATTTTGGGCTTCCAACTTTTGGTGTCTTTTTGCTTAGAATCAATTTTCAAAATATATTCCATATATTAGGGGCAAGACTGATGGAGGGGATAGGGAAGTAGGAAGATTTCCTTAAGTACAAGTTTAATATTTTTTTGACTGTGTAAAATTTCACTTATGCATTTTCTTGCATGCATCATGACCTGGAACAAGATACAAACCCTGTTTTTGAAAGGCAAAATGGAAAAAAAAATACTCGTAGCAAGTAATTAAGTAGCAGCAGCAAGGGAGCTGAGGCTGCTCATTGTTCTGCTCTTTGGATCTCATGCAGAGTTGCTTTCACTTACAACTAGCAGAAACTTAACTGGTGCACTGACAAGGTACACCCCAGTTTCTAACAGTTGGTTTTGAAAAAGCTCATGTTGTGTGTGAGAAAATGTGGTATTCCTAGTCTTTTCTTTATTGCTTTAGGTAGCTTTATTTGGGTGCTTTGTAGCTTCAATTGTACTGTTTGTTGTTTGTTTGTTTGTTTTGTTTTGTTTTGTTTTTATAAAACACAAATTATAACAATTCAGGCACTCTAATTTGAGAGGAAAGAATTTTTTTAAATTCTTTTTTTCTGAGCTTCCACCTGCTATTGTTCTTTCACAAACTCTATACATGGAAAATAGCTGTATACCCTGCACTTCTCAGGAATGTAGAGAAACCTCCAAACCCAGTGGTATCAGGTCCAAACTTTTCACACATAATATGTCTAGACTAGGTTTCTTGTTCATTTTGCAAATTCTGTTACTTGTCAGTTTACTCGGTCTATAACACTTTTTCATGAGCACTAATCTCAATATTCTACACATTTGTGAGTTGTCATAGGTGGAGTTCAACTCTCACTTCCGAGAAGTAAAATTTTAGTTATAGACCTGAGCAAAAAATGCTTTCAAGACATTACATTTAATTGTAGTTGCTGTAGAGAGAGAGAGGGAATTAAAAATATTATGAGCAGGACATAACTACTGTATAACTTCATGTTGTAATTAGTGTGTCAGAAGTTGTACTAACTGCATGTTGGAGATGTTCACTAATACTCAACTTCAGTTTCATTACTAGTGTATCATTGCTGATATTGGGAGAGGGAAAATTAAAACATTTTAGATCTTAGCATAACGTTTTCATGTGCTTCCTTTTGAGTTGCAATAAAATGTTCTATGAATTACTTATTTAGAGATCTTTGATGTGAAAGAGCATTTTTCTTCTAGTTCTGTGTCTTTGCATTTTCCCATTTCTCCCTCTGAGTTCCCTCCTTCCACACTATTACTTACATTCTCAATTTGGGCAAGAATTGAAATATCAAGAGATTCAAATATTAAGTCTAAACGACAACCACAACAAAAGACTATAAAGACTTATTACCAGAGTACATAGCAACAACCACTAACTTCACTGCTTAGGGAATGTCACAAGAATGAACATTTAATTATATGATAAACCTGAATTCCTGATTATCTCCTATGCAAACTGTTTTCTTGTTTTTCAGTATTACAGATTTTAAGTATAGTGAAAATTTCACTGTAATTAGTGTAATGTAAGACTCCTCCTACTCCTGGAGGTAATATTATGACCAGTAACGCTCATTTAAATAACAAATATGACAGCAGATTAAATTAAATGTCCAAAGGAAGCAGCTATCTATTATGTGAAAATGCCCCCTCCACCCTCTTTCCTACAGTTAGAAGGAGATTGACTGCTGTTTGTTTTGGAATGTAGGTGGTGCAAATAAGCTAAAGCCATTAATAACTGGCAAATACAAAAAGCCCTGAATGCTTTAAATGCATGAAGAGTCAAGTCAGCAGGCCTGGATAAGCTGAATCCACGGGTACTGACGGAGTTGGCCGGTGTCATAGCAGAATCACTGGCATGGCTGTTTGAGTGCTTGTGGCGCTCGGGTCAGGTCCCAGAGGACTTGTCCCTGTTTTCAAGAGGAGGAAGGAAGATCCGAGTAATTATAGGCCAGTCAGTCTCACCTCCATCCTTGGAAAGGTCTTTGAAAAGATTATGAAGGATCATATTTGTTGGAGTCCAGTGGGAAAAATAATGCAGCAGGAAAACCAGCATGGATTTGTAGCAGGTAGATCATGCCTGACCGATCTGGTTTTGTTTTATGACAGGGTCACAAAATGCTTAGACGCAGGAGTAGAGATGGATGTCGTTTTCTTGGACTTTAGCAAGGCCTTCGATATGGTATCTCATACTGTTCTTATAAATGAAGAGGCTGTGACATAGATGTTTACACAGTGTGGTGGGTGGCAAATTGGCATATCAGTCGCACCCAGAGAGTGGTAGTAGACAAGTTGGTATTGACCTGGAATGATGTTGGTAGTGGGGTCCTGCAGGGTTTGGTCCTTGGATCTGTACTTTTCAATATCTTCATCAGTGACTTCAACATGGGTGTGAAGTATACTCTGTCCAAGTTTGCAGATGATACTAAATTGTGGGGTGAAACGCAGACTCCGAAGGACAGGGAATGATTGCAGGCAGACCTGGACAGATTAGAAAAGTGGGCAGTACATAATAGGATTCAGTACAACAAGGACAAGTGCAGAGTGCTGCAGCTAGGGCACAAAAATATCCAGCACACCTACTGGATGGGAAGTGACCCTCTCAACAGCACAGAAATGGAAAGGGATCTCGGAGTCATAGTGGACTCCAAGATAAACATGAATCGTCAGGGTAATGATATCATCAGCAAAGCTAACCATACTTTATCATGCATCAGCAGATGCATGACAAATAGATCCAAGGAGATAATACTTCCCCTCTGTGCAGCATTGGTCAGACCACAGTTGGAGTACTGCATCCAGTTTCGGGCACTGTACTTCAAGAAGGATGTTGATAGACTTGAGAGGGTCCAGAGGAGGGCCACTCATATTGTTAGGGGCTTACAGGACAAGCCCTATGAGGAGAGACTGAGGGACCTGGACCTCTTCAGCCTCTGCAGGAGAAGGCTGAGAGGTGATCTTGTGGCCGCCTACAAATTCATTAGGGGGATGCAGCAAAGGATCAGAGATGCTCTGTTCACCAAGCGCCTCTTGGGGTAACAAGAAACAGTGGTCACAAACTGACAGAGTAGATTTAGGCTAGATATCAGGAAAAACTTCTTCACGGTAAGGGTGGCCAAAATTTGGAATGGGCTTCCAAGGGAGGTGGTGCTCTCCCCTACCTTGGGAGTCTTTAAGAGAAGGCTGGATAGGCTTCTGGCTGGGGTCATCTGACCCCAGCACTCTCTTCTGCCTAGGCAGGGGGTTGGACTCAGTGATCTGTTAAGGTCTCTTCCAACTGTAGCATCTATGTATCTATGAAAGAGTGTGCCCCTGTGATGGTTGATCTAACTAAATACTTGGATCATTGCAGAATTGTTCAGAGGATGGCTTCTCAGTCTTAACAGTAAGATTAAGGCACAAAGAGAAATTGTTTTGCTTGTGAATTATGATTTTACCCACAATTGAGTCTCCAAGATACTAGAAAATGTAAGGAAGTGGAGTTCTTTCCACCCCGGTGCACCCCTGTTAAAGCCAGTGGCATGGGAATTCTTTTATGCTACTGAGTCTATGTACAGATCAAGTATGTTTGAAAAAGTTTTAGTGAACTTGAAAATAAATCTCCAAACATAGGTGCACATGGACTCTCCAGACATTCAGAAGGTGATGGTTGCCTGGAGAAATTTTATGCAGTCTGTCATCACCAGTAGTTGACTTAAAAAGGGCATACTGTCCATAGATCCTCCTTGGTGAGATGGCAAAGCATTGCCAGGACAATAGTGTGAAGGTCTTGATGTATTTGTGAAAGAACTGATGAACTGATGTTTGAAATTTACATCTGTGTGGATGCATATATTCTTTTGGCACCAGAAGTCTCTCTCAGTTCCACTGCTGATAAAACTAAAATGTGAAAGCACAGAATAGGGGAGAGGAGGAGGGAAAAAAAACTGGTAGTATGGAAACATCTGCTTATTCACTTCCTGATGTTGTCTCCTGTTAACAACACACAGGGATACTTTTAACTGCTCAGTGTCCTTGGCAACATCTTAAGAGTATGCAGGTATACTCTAGCATTACTTGGAAAGACATGGATGTACAGGTGTTACCAGGACTGGAAAGATCTCAGATTTCATACAATGAATCAATCATAAAATACTGCATAGCATTACATTGCTATTATAGTATTACATTATTAATGTGTATGTATTAAAATAGTGTGTGGGAAACTATAACTACTGCATGCTTCTCACTTGTTTCCACATAGTGCTTCTGTGCCTTGGTTGAGGTTGCTTTTAGTGCACATGCTGTCTGTCTGTGCACTATAGATATCAGTCTTTTGGAGAGTGTTCTTTCAAAATTGACCTTCAATTTTAGAACGATTTTGCTCTAATAAATTACATTTGTAAGTTTGCTGGGTTCATTGTGCCTAAGTTTCACTCACCTAAAACTCACCTCTTAGACTTTTGTTGACTGTCAGGAGTTTTCACATGCTCACATGGGCAAACAATTATCATTAATATCTTGATTCCACAGTGGAGGTATAGGAGAGAGTGCCCTTGTTCCAGTTCATAAATACTGAGGTCATGGTAGGAATGTTTTAGCTAGGTTGAACATACAAAATATTAGAAACATATTTTCTTCTAAATATTTTTACAAATGCATATTTAAAATACATGTATAAACTGTCCTGTAAAATTAAAAGTGATGTCAGGTGGAAAAGGTTTATCTAGCCACTGAATATTTTAAGTGTTCTTAAATGAAAAAAGTTGTCTAATATTGTCTTTTCTAAATAGGCCTTATTTGCAACTGAGACTTTTGCTATGGGAATTAACATGCCAGCCAGGACAGTGTTGTTCACGAGTGCTCGTAAATTCGATGGGAAAGATTTCCGATGGGTGAGTGAAGTTCAGGATTCCATTAATGAGTAACT
>NW_017729024.1:145587877-145592272 GCF_001723915.1 Gavialis gangeticus | reverse complement strand
CATATTTAAAATACATGTATAAACTGTCCTGTAAAATTAAAAGTGATGTCAGGTGGAAAAGGTTTATCTAGCCACTGAATATTTTAAGTGTTCTTAAATGAAAAATGTTGTCTAATATTGTCTTTTCTAAATAGGCCTTATTTGCAACTGAGACTTTTGCTATGGGAATTAACATGCCAGCCAGGACAGTGTTGTTCACGAGTGCTCGTAAATTCGATGGGAAAGATTTCCGATGGGTGAGTGAAGTTCAGGATTCCATTAATGAGTAACTGGCTTTAGTTACTTGAACTTACGGTGTCTCTAGATTAATTTTATGTAAAGACTCTGTATTTGCTACAGTAAAAATATTTACCTTAGTTCATGCATACTTAATGTAATTATTAAGGAATGTACACTTACCCTAGCTAAAATTTAGGTTTCTTTAGAGAGTACATAATAAGCAGCTTTAAAAATTAGCAAAAGGACATCAAAACATGGGCTTAAAATCCTGCATAACTACCTTTCAGGATATTCAGATACAGTTTGGTCCAAATTTTGAAACCACATTTCCTGTCAGTCTTTCCCAATAATAATTAATAGTTTCCAATATCCCTAAGAAAAGCATGGGAAAGTTTCATCTTGTATTTTATCGTGAAAATCATCAAGACCAGGATCAAGCAGACTCATATAAGGATGATCACTTGCTGAGAGCTCTGACTCCAGCCACCTTCCGCATTATACCAGGAGCTCAAGTACTTCAGAGTACCTAATTTGTCATACTAATGCATGGGGTAAAAAGAGAAACTAACTGTAAATGGCAGAGACTTAAAACCAATTAAAATACTTAAAAGCACGTCATACGATGCATCCAGAAACCAACAGCAGCAAATAGAAATCATTGTATGGTGGTATACATTCTGTGTTAGGTCTCTGAAATAAATGGGCCACCATAGATTCATAGATTGTAGAGTCGGAAGGGACCCTGAAGGATCATTGCGTCTGACCCCCTGCCCCAGGCAGGAAGGAGGACCAAGATCAGATGATCCCAGCTAGGTGCCTATCTAGCCTCCTCTTGAAGACCTCCAAGTTAGGTGATGGTACCACCTCTCTAGGCAGCCCGTTCCAGATTCTGGCCACCCTTACGGTGAAACATTTCTTCCTAATGTCTAACCTGAAACTACTCTCCACTAGTTTATACCCATTATTCCTAGTTACTCCTAGGGGTGCCCTGTTAAATACCACATCTCCAATTCTCTGTTGTCCTCTCTTGATAAACTTATAGGCTGCTACAAAGTCTTCCCTCAGACGTCTCTTGTGAAGGCTGAAGAGATCCAGATCCCTCATCTCCCCTTGTAGAGTCTTGCATGGAGGCCACTAATCATGCAAGTGGCCCTTCTCTAGACCCTCTCCAGATTCTCCACATCCCTCTTGAAGTGCGGCACCCAAAACTGGACACAGTACTCCAACTGTGGCCTATCAAATGCCTCACAGATGGAAGCATCACCTCTCTCAGTCTGTTGGTCATGCATCTGCTAATGCACAATAAGGTGCGATTGGCTTTGTTGATGGCTTTGTTACACTGCCAGCTCATGTTCATCTTGGAGTCAACTATGACTCCAAGATCCCTTTCAGCCACTGAGCTGCTGAGGAGGTCATCCCCCAGGTGTGCTGGGAATTCCTCCTCCCTAGGTGGAGTACCTTGCATTTGTCTTTTGAATTGCATCCTGTTTCGTTCTGCCCATTGATCCAACCTGTCCAGATTGGCCTGTATCTGCACTCTGCCCTCCAGTGTGTTAACTTTGCCCCATAACTTGGTGTCATCTGTGAACTTGGAAAGGGTGCTCTCCACACCCTCGTCCAAATCGCCAATGAAGATATTAAATAACACCGGTCCAAGGACCAAACCCTGCAGGACACCACTGCCCATCTCCTTCCAGGCCAAAAACGACCCATCCACCATCATTCTCTGGGTTCAGTCCCTATGCCAGTTGGCCACCCACCTGAGTGTGTAAGCATCCACTCCACAGCCTGCTAGCTTTCTTGTGAGAATGGGATGCAAAACTGTATCGGAGGCCTTCTTAAAGTCCAGGTAGATGACATCTGCCTCAGCTCCTGTGTCAAGGCAGTGTGTGACCTGGTTGTAAAGGACCATATTCAGCATTAGCTAAACAAATTATTATAATCTAATTAGTAATAATGATAATACTTAACACATTTTATTTTTTACACTTCAAACTGATGCGAAGGCAAGCTCCACTGTTCTCGTGCTACTGTATAGGAAAACTGAAATGTGAAGAGAACAAGTGATTAGCCCAATGTAAGATGGTGGTAGAGCAGAAATACTGTGCATATCTGTTATTAATTGTTCAGTTAGATGTACACATTCTCTCTTTGGATCTGAAGGCATTTCCTCAGGTAGAGTGCATTGTAATAGTCTTAACCTGGAGACCGCAAACACTGTAACTGTAGTATATTCAAAACAGATAGTCGTATCCACCTGTAACTGCCATCATCCAGGAGGTGCTGGAATTCCAATACTCCTGGGTTACAAACTTGGGAAACTTAACAGTTTATTCTGATAATCCTGATGTAATTTCACCCACTTTCTTACGTTATTTCCTCAGTTTTAGAAGCATCGTCAGACTCTTGTCTAACGATGAGTCTTTGCAAGTTAGCTTTTATTCATGGATTATCCTTATTAAAGCAATGACTGACATGCTATAATGCAAACTTGTTGTGATATAAATGGACATATATTGCTTGCTGTTATCAACGTACTGCTTAGAGCAGGGGGTTGGACTACACGACCTCCTGAGGTCCCTTCCAACCTGAATTGTCTGTGGTTCTATATCCTTAGTGGGGACTTCAGTTGCCCATAACTGATTTACTTGCTACAGGTCCAAATAAATGGTTCTTATGTTATACCACTCTCATTTTTTTGCACAGCTCAAAGCCACTATTTTATGCAGTTGGATAAATGTACCAGTTTTGGCCTTCTATGTCTCTAGTTTCAGGTATAGTTGGAGTTTTCTTTTTCTTATGATTCTAGATCTCCTCAGGCGAATACATCCAGATGTCAGGTCGTGCAGGGCGTCGAGGTATGGATGACAGAGGTATAGTAATTCTTATGGTGGATGAGAAGATGAGTCCAACAGTCGGGAAACAGCTTCTTAAGGTATGCAGAAGGCAAACAATTGTTTTTATCTATCAGAATGGTCTTGTATAATTATGCTTTGCATCACAGGCAGTAATTCAAATCACTGCGTGTGTATGTTGTGGGTGAATTCTATTTCTACAGTGAATACCTTAACTCGGTTATCTGACTTTTTCAAATATTATAAAACTGTAATCTGAACATTGCATGTTGCATACTTACCAAGAAACTATTTTCTGCATCTTTCATTATGTACTTCTGTGGCTGAAAATTTGGGCAGCTATAAATCTTCATAATATAACAGCAGAAAAAAAAATACATTTAGCATAATATAATACTGGTTTTATTTACTTGTATGTGCATTATTCTGCAAGCCCAGAGAGAATTCCAAAATACTAAATTTAATGCCAGAATTTATAGGATTGATATTTCAGTTGCTTAATTATCAAAATAGCCTGTGGACTAATGCTTAGGGGAGAATTTAGGTTTCATCTATCTGGAAAATTGAATCTGTAAAGTTCAGCAGTTTCGAGCCTATGAGACTTTGTACATACATGAATGGCAATGTATATGATAAGTTTAAATCCATTGTGGTTTATAAAAATGTCTTTCGCTTTCTACTTTTACACTTTACTAATTTCTACTTTTAAGCTTACTAGAAATATATAGAATAGTTAGGAAGAATCTTTTATTAAAACTTGGCAAGGATCTTTGAGTAGATGTAGTATCTTTTATTAGACCAACAGAGTAGTTGGAAAAAAGTTCTTTCCAAGCTTTTGGGCACAAGTACCCTTCTTCAGGCATTGGGAGACTCTGCTGTTGTTCCGAGATCTCCAAGGTAAGAAAGAAGCTAAAAGTGTAACAGAAGGTCAGTGAAAATGTAAATAGGTGGAAGTTTGGAAAACAAGAGTAGAGAAGGGAGGAGGAAATAATGAGTGAAGGAATGCAAAAGATAAGCAGGGGAGACTCTGTTGTAGTATTGAGTTCTCCAAGGTGGAAGGGGGTGAAAAATGTGTAAATGGTAAGCTCTGGAGGTGCACTAATACATTGGTCCAATATCAGATCGGCACCAATATAAAAATAAAAAAACAGGCTGTATCAGAAATCGACCCAATGTGGCTGATAATTTAGCCAATAAATACCCATGCGTGCAGCCACAGGGCAGTACGCAGGCAGCAAGGAGCAGAGCCCAGCAGCTTGGAGAACTGCATGCAGCTAGTAAGTCCATTGTAGTGGAAGTGGGGTGGGGGCAAGGTGGGGCG
>NW_017729024.1:145573849-145582877 GCF_001723915.1 Gavialis gangeticus | reverse complement strand
GGTGTGTGGGGCAGGTGGGGGCTTTGTCACAGGGTTGTCTGCTCGGCTTCTGGGCAACAGAACCCAAATGGATGGAGCAGCACTGTGAGCCCCTGACCTGCCTTTCATACCAAAGTTCCTGGTGTGAGAAGCAGGCGGTGGGGGTTGTTGTGCTGCTCCAGGCCCCCCAAAATGAGAGAACTGGAGCACCCCATGCTTTTCCTAGAGTGGAATCACCTGTTTGGGAAAGGTGCAAGTAGCAGAGAGAGGACAGATGCCAACTGAATGTCTGTACTGCTCCCTCTCAGATCTTTTCTAGCACTGGAATTTTTCTGCCACTAGAAATAAATATTTGTATTTACAAGTATTTACAAGGCCTACGTCTAAGTAAATGAGGTTCCTAAATTTTCCAAAGGACCAAGCACCAGGCTCTTTAATTTAGCTGTCTTTGAGGTTGGTAAGGTTGGGTGTTTGTTTGAAAGCTGGGATGGATGGTTCTGGAAAGATCTCTATAAGAATTGGGTCTTCTAGTATGGGTTGCACCTGAGGATTTTTAGTGTAGGTTCCAAGGAAGGATGGAATGTAATTGTGTGTGATTTGTGGGGATATTCGTTTTGTACTGCAGCAAATCTTTGTGTGGTATCTGAGTGGCTCTTTCAGAAGTGTGATCTATCTAGAGTAGTGTCCTTGTTGGGTGAAAGCCCTTTTGAGATTTGTGAGGTGGCAATCACAGGTATTCTCCTTAGTGCAGATTTAGTGGTATTAGAGGGCTTGGCTGTAAATTGCAGCTTTTTTGGTGTGTTTTAGGGTGATTGCTGGTTCTGTGTAGATATGTATGTTGGTCCGTAGGTTTCTTGTATATGGTGGTTTGTATTTTACCATTTTGGATATTGATTATGGTGTCCAAAAAGGAAATGTTGGTGTTTGAGTATTCAAGCAATAGTCTGATAGAGGAGTGATGATTGTTGAATTTTTGATGGAAATCAATTGGAGACTGCAGGGTTTTGGTCCAGATGATGATGTCATCTAAATATCTAGGGTATAGCATTGGTTTGATGGTGCAGTTCTTGAGGAATTCTGCTTCCAGGTGGGCCATAAAAAGGTTGGCATATTGTGAGTCCATTTTACTGCCCATAATTGTGCCCATGGTCTGGAGCAGCATTTCCCAACCTTCTTCACCATGCAGTTACATGGCCTCTCCCACCCCACGGCACACCAACTGAATACGGGGATAGGGGGAGGGTGGCAAGTGGCCAAAAGTGGAGCGGGGGGGAGGAGGGTGGCTCACAGCCAAAAGCAGAGCAGCTCATGGTGCAGCGCTGGATTCACTGGTTGGAGCCATGCTCTCCGTCTGGCTGGCTGGGGATGTGGCTCCAGCCCACAATGGCCTGATGGCACACCAGTGTGTCACGGCACACCAGTTGGGAAGTGCTGGTCTGGAGGGAAGTGTTGTTTGTTGAAGCTGAAATTGTGTATGTGGATGAAGTACATAAATGCAGTAATATCCTGAGGTCTGTACTCTGAGTTATAATATTGCTCTTGTAGATATGTGAAGGAGGCTTGGATGCCATCCTACTGTGGGATGCTAGTGTACAAGCTGGTGACA
Organism: Gavialis gangeticus; assembly: GCF_001723915.1. Taxonomy (NCBI): domain Eukaryota; kingdom Metazoa; phylum Chordata; order Crocodylia; family Gavialidae; genus Gavialis; species Gavialis gangeticus. Next base: position 145,581,292 of record NW_017729024.1, on the reverse strand, counting down.
TCCATGATGGCTATGAGCGTATTGCTGGGATGGTGGTCTGTGTTTTTTAGTTTTCTTAGAAAGTCTGTTGTGTCTCAGATAAAACTCGGTCTTTAGGTGAGAAGTGGTTTTAGGATGGACTTAATGAAACCTGATATTTCTTCAGTTACGGTTTGTGGATTTTAGGGAGCATGTAAAATGTCCCTCAATTGGCTAGTGGAGGGATCAGGATCTGAAGTTTTATATGAATGTCTTCATGTTGCATAAAGGCATAGCAGAAAGACGCCTACAATTTTCTGTTTTGTACAGCAGGAAAATGTTTTTTCGAATGCAGTTCTCAGATGGGTAAATGGATTTCATTCACATTTTTCAGAAAAAAGTTACCTTTAGGCTAAGGTTGAATTTGAAAAATTTTGAAATAGTAGCACAAGTGAGAGAGGGTTTTCTTAACTGTGCACTTAATGTTACACGAACAGTAAAGTAATTTGATAGGTGCTGTAAGCATAAAAACATGTTTTCATAAATTGTTACTTTTTAAAAACTTGAAATAATAGGAAATTTCACAATGAAGCAGACTTTTTTTACTTTAAAATTTTAGATACGTGTTCAACTAAAAATGTTACCTGACAGCTAATGTTAATAGTTGCATCCCACGTTAAAAAATCAAGTAACAATCCTCTCTTGACATTATTTTGTAATCGTATAAGATATTGAATCCTTCCTTTATTCTAATTTGAAGCCATAATAGGTATAGGACAGAATGAAACAACATGTCAACCAATGAATAAAGTAAAATGCAAGATATATGAAAGGTGAATGCAATTACATTAGACATTTTGGTGAAAGTTTCCTTGTATGCAGTTGCAGCTTTAACTGTTCAGTTGAAATGCTCTGTTGACACCAAGAGAACTCCTGACCCCTCCAGATTCTGAAAAAGGACAAAAAGTGATTAGCCTAAAACTATGGAGAGAAATGTTAAGGGATTTTTTTCTGTAATTGAACTGAACTGAATTTTGTTTTAATATCTTCGTCAGCAGCCTGGAAGATGGGATGGAGTGCACTCTCAGTAAGTTTACAGATGATGTAAACATGTTGGGGGGGGGGGGAGTAGTATAAACACTGGTAGGATTCAGAGAGACTGAGACATATTGGAGGATTGGACCAAAAGAAATGTCATAAGATCCAATAAGGTCAAGTGCAAAGTCCCGAACTTAAGACGGAACAATCCCAAGCATTGGTACAGGCTGGGAACTGGCAGATTAACAGCAACTCTGCACAAAAGGAACTGGGGTTGACATTGGACAGTAAGCTGAATAGGAGCCAAGAGCGTGTCCTTGTTGCCAAGAAGGCTAACTGCATCTTGGGCTGCATCAGTAGGAACATTGCCAGCAGATTGAGGGAAGTGATTATTCCCCTCTATTTGGCACTGGTGAGATCCCATCTGGAGTACTATGTCCAGTGTTGGGCCCTCCACTACAGAAAGGATATGGAGGCTGGGGCACATGACTTCTGAGAGAAGGCTGAGGGAACTGGGCTTATTTAATCTGGAGAAGGGAAGACTGAGGGGAGATTTAATAGTGGCCTCCAACTACCTGAAAGGGGGTTCTAAAGAGGATGAAGCTAGACTGTTGTGGCAGATGACAGAACAAGGAGTAATGGTCCCAAGTTGCTTCAGGGGAAGTTTAGGTTAGATATTAGGAACAACTTTCTCACTAGGAGGAGATTATCGAAAGAGTTTGTGGAATATCCACCCTTGGAGGTTTTTAAGATCAGGCTAGACAAATCCTTGGCTGGGATGATCTGGTTGGGGCTGGTCCTGCTTTGAGCAGGTGGTTGGACTAGATGACCTCCTGAGGTCTCTTCCAATCCTAATTTTCTATGATTCTATGGTGAAATAATTTCTGTATTAATGACAAAAATCTCAGTTGTCTAGTGCATAATTAGTTTCAACACAGTGTACATTATTTTTGTTGCAACTTAGTCAAATTTTGATTTTTGTCAAAGTTCAAATTTTATAGTATGTCATTACAGTATGGTAAACGCCATAAAGCATGCATCTTAAACTGAATGACATTAATTTCTTTTGTAACATAGCTGGTTTTGTTTATTGTGAGAATTTGTTTGGCCGGTGAATAGCTGTTCAAATAGACAACAAACACATCTATAAAACGAAATATGTGCATTGGAGCTGGAAAATTTCCTAAGTAGTATAAACTAAATAATCTTGTATTTGTGTACTAATCCCAAGAATTCAAGAACATTTTATAAAATTCAACTGTTATGCAAACTAAACAGCATTGGTTCATCCATCAAAGACACACAGCTGGTACTGGAGCAAAGTGCAGCCATTGTTTAATAGAGAACAGGAGTGTTACTTTAAGCATAAAATAAGGAATGTTTCTTTTAGAGCTGGAATTTAACCAACGTACCATTTATTAACTTGTACTCGTCCAAAGAGCATTGGAGTTTTTAATGAACATGGCTGCTCTTTTACATCTCTGAAAGTTGAATATCCTGACATAATTACGGGAGGAAAAATAATCATTTTATAATAAAAAGTATTTGTGTAACCACACCACAGAAATTCAAGGTTGACTGTATTAGTGCTTTATATCTACATGCTTGTTAATGGGAAAATTATATGCATTGCAAAATTGAAAGAAACCATCTTTATTTTCAAATTCAGCCAGATAAAATACACAGTTAAACTTTCCTTGTCGTCTTTGTGTGGAATGTAGTGAGCTGTAGTGCCAAGCTGCAGGAGGTATGCCACTGGCTCCATCTGTCTCCTTGGCAGACCCTTCATTTATTGAGTTGGCAGCTCTGGGTTTTCCTGTATGCTGCCCAGAAATCTATCTAGTCTTTTTGTATGTTATTACACTAACAGCTTAGTACAGCCAAGTGTGGAGGGCAGAAACCTTGTTTAATTGAATCCTTTTCTCTCTGTCCTACTCATAACATACAGATCCCTTGTTGTATCATTGTGTACTGAATCTTCCTTGCATAGGAGTTGCATTTGAAAGCATACAGGTCAGTGCTTCTACATAGCTATAGGCAATGACATTAGACTTCTGGCTGCTGGGTGGGTGCAAAAAAACCAGCGCTTTACCAAAAGAGAGAGCACATCTATTTGACCCTCAGCCGGGGCTTTTTGGCGCTGCTATCTAATAGCTGACTGAGTTGTTTTGTGATCTACTACCCATAATAACTTCTTGTGAACAGGAGCAACTAGGCTAAGAGCTTTTTCCCTTCCATGAAGCAGGGGAAAGAGCCATTTAAGCTAAGATAATATTTGCACAAGAACAAATGGGTATAAGTTAGCCATAAATATATTTAGGTTGGAATTTAAAAGGTGTTTTCCAACCAGGTGAAGAGCTAAGTTTTGGAACAGCTTTCCTAAACCAGTAGCTGGGGCAAAACACCTCACTAGTTTTAAGATAGAACTTGATCAGATTATACAAGGGATTATATGGCTAAATTGTAGCATCAGGGAACTAAATTCTAATGTGGGAGGCATTTTAATGAATATAGAGAAGGAGAAAGGTATGTGTATTTCTAAAGCAATTATAAGCTATACAGTAAAAGATCTGAACTATTTAGTGAAGAATAGAAGAAGAGATAATATAACAAATGGTAGAGAAATGGTAAATTAGGTGCTTTTATATTTTTCTTCTTCATAATTCAAGAAATAAATAGATGATTAAATGGAATGATGATGAATTTAACACTAGTAAAAGGAAATGCATTTCATCTAAGCATAACCTCCAAAACTGACTGGTGTAAAATGTTGTTGCTAATAACTAACTTGCCTGTGTGTGTGAAAGATGTGTATAGATAAAAATATCCATATATTATTGCCTTGAATAAAAAATATGTAGAAACATTCATAAATTGCATAAGCAGATCATGTAATTAAAGTGATTTTTTTAAAAAAACTTTCAATATGGGAAAGTCTTTGTGGTTCTTGTTCTAGAGCACCTACTTATATTCATTGATGCATTCAATACATGCATGATTTTAAAATTGAGTAAAATATATACAACAGTATTTTTAGAAATGTTTCAAGTGAAGTAGGGCAAGATCTGGAATCTTTACTTTGTTATCTAGGTTACCTGCAAGTTTGGAAACATCAGGTTATAGTTGTAAAATCTTACTTAATCTCTTGTTAAAATATCTGCTTATTTAAAATAGTGTCAGTTTTAAAGAGAGAGAGCTTTGTTCAGATAAGAATCCTGGGATAACTGGTAATTTATAGGGAAAAAAATTCCCCAAATGAAAAGGAATGTCTTTTGGGTAAGAAGATTAATTTAATTACACTGTGGCTCCTCCTTTCAAAGTTTCTTTCCTCTCCTCCCCCACTTCTTAAATAATGTCTAAAGTTGTCATAATTTTACTGGGATCTTTACCGTCTCATTAGAAAAACAGCCTAGGATTAAAGCTTCAACACAGACTTTTGAAAGCAGTGTTTTTGGCTCTCATTTTTGTACATGGCTACTGTAAAGGAAGAGTCTGATAACGTTTCACCTTCCTTTTAGCAGTGGTGGTGGAGGGATGGGCAAGGCAGTAAAGTTTAATGTTTACTGGCTTACAACAAAGCTACCCAGCACTTAAGTCCAGGAAGGGAAGACTTGTCTAGTGGTGGAGAAAATGCAAAGAACTAAATTGAAACTTGAATACCACATCATACCTGACATCTTTTAAACATTCCGTGATTTGTTTCTGTTAATATCCTTGCCCTTCCCTTTGGCCCTGATTGTTTAAGGGTGCTTACAAAACAGAATTAATATTTCAGTTCATTTATCCCCATATTCCTGAGCAAAAGGTGAATAATAATTCCCTGTTTGCTCTCACTGCTTGAGAAAGAACCATGAATGAGACAAAGCGAAGACTTAAAAGTGAGGCTGCCAAAGTAGATCCATTCCAGCTGCATGCACTCTGTTTCTAAACATCAAGTGAGTACACTGACTTAATTGCAGTCTTGTAGCCTGGTTTGACAGCAGTTCATTCAGATATAAATCAGGTGGTCTGCAGAAAGGTTGTGGAACAATCGAGAACATCTGTACTTGTAAGACTACTGGTATTAAAATATGAGTTGTGTGCTTTGATTTATAGAACAAAAAAGGGTTTATTAAGTGGTCCACTATCTTTCTTATAACAAAGATCTAAGTGAAGAACTAAGTTTTCTTATGTTGAAGAACTGAGTGTTTGTTAATGTGGAACTGAGCAATTGTTTAAAATTAGGCACATTAGGGGCCGTGCAGTTGTTTAAGATTAGGCACAAAATAAGTCACTTTTTGAATCAAGGCCATGATTTTAAAGTTTTGGGGTGTTTTTTTTTACTTCTGACCCTAAGCTTTAAATAATGATCTGGGTTTGGGATGTTGTTACAGACTATTTTACCCATGACCAAGTAAGATTTTAGATATTTTGTTTTTTCAAACTAAAATATGGGAAGGAAAAGCAATATAATTTTTTTAAAAATCAGAGGAATTTCCAGTTATAATAAGGTCTATACGTCTAGTTTAATAAAATCACACTGAAGAAAAATTAAGGAGTGAAGTTCTGTAAATTATAAAAACTTCAAATCTCTTAACTAATTAACCGTTTTAGCATAATCAGAAATTAAGAGCCCAAATAATTAAGACCCTGCCAAAAATGTATGTAAAACTATAAAATGCATACATTTATATGTATAGGTATAATCCTCCTGGTTAGAAAAACGCTATTTTTAGTTACAAATGGATTTTTATTGACTTCTCTTCAGGAAAATATAATCAGGACAAGATTAGAATTGATGGTTTAAGCCAGTGGGAGGTGTGCCACAAATTAGGCTTAGATCTTCCCTCTGCTCTTCTTCTTCTGCCTAACCTGCTGCTCTGCTTTCTGCTCCCGAGTCTGTGTTCCCTGCCTGGTTGTCTACTCTGTTTTCTGCTCCCTGCCCTATTTGTTGCTGTGCTGTGTTTCTTCCTAGATCTGCTGCATACAACACACAAGGCTGCCCAATCCACTTGTGGCACCTGTGCTGCAGTTTAACCATCCCTGGTTTAAGCCAAGTCTTTGGCTTGCCTGTTTAAATCATTAGTAACACTGGTGATCTAAATCTCTTTGATATAAATTGCTTCAATCGAGCTGGGCAGAAGAAGAGAATTAGTTTTGGGAAGCAAGTAGTTATAAGAATTGTGTATTAGTCCTCAGGGTTTGTTCAACCTTTTCCTTATCTGGTGAAATTAGAGCACTTTCAGGATTAAGTTAAAGGGTCCAACAGTATGATCGCACCCAGAAATTTATGTTCAGGTGATTGACAATAGTGACTATAATGGTGAGGCTGCTGGTGGAAAGCTCTTATGATCCTCTCATGTGCCCAGGTATTCAGTGTACTTCAAGTAACAAAAGACCTAAATGATGTGTGGTAGACCTGGACAATTATAAGTTTTCCAGTGGAAACTAATAAGGCTAAATAAGGACAGAGAGTGAAAAAGACTTGCTATTTGGGGGTTGTTAAGGAAGGTTGTGATCTACTAGAGGTAATTTTACCTCAGTTGCTATATTTTTCTCTTCTTTAAGAAGTGTACTATTTTTTTTAAATTATTATTTCTATGTGGTGCATGTTTTGAAACCTTTAAACTCTTAATGTGACCTTTTGTTATGTTTTATCCACAGTGGACTATTAGGAGCTAGACACAATCTCTTTTAATATTCACTAAAGGGAAGTAGTAATACAGATTGGACTGTTCATCTATTAGTATCTTTTGGTTGTCAGTGGCTGGCCCCGATGCTAAAGAAGAAGGAATAGAGGGGAGATTTTTTAATTTGCCATTTTAGTTGCTATGCTTGGTTTGTTTGGGATTTAATAATCCGTGATAATACAACCCAGGATAGTTTCATAGTTTGTAGGGTTGGAAGGGACCTGAGCAGATCGTCAAGTCCGACCCCCTGCCATGGCAGGAAAGAGTACTGGGGGCAAATGACCCCAGCAAGTTGTTCATCCAGCTTCCTCTTAAAGACCCCCAGGGGCCAGCACCACTTCTCTTGGAAGTTGGTTCCAGATCCTAACCGCCCTGACCGTGAAGTAGCACCTCCTGATATCTAACCTAAATCTACCCTCTGCCAGCTTGTGACCGTTATTTCTAGTCACTCCTGGTACTGCTCGGGGGAACAGAGATTCCCCCAATGCCTGCTGGTCCCCACTGACTAGTTTGTAACAGGCCACTAGATCCCCCCTCAGCCTTCTCTTGTAGAGGCTGAACAGGTTCAGGTCCCATAGCCTGTCCTCATAGGGCCTGCCCTGCTGCCCCCCTGATCATGCGAGTGGCCCTTCTCTGGACCCTCTCCATGTTGTCCACATCCCTCCTGAAGTGTGGCGCCCAGAACTGGCCACAGTACTCCAGCTGCGGCCTGACCAGTGCTGCATAGAGGCAGATGATCACCTCCATGAACCTGCTTGAGATGCATCTGTGGATGCAT
>NW_017729024.1:145559285-145568849 GCF_001723915.1 Gavialis gangeticus | reverse complement strand
GAAGACTATGTCCACTGCTACCCCTGCATCTAAGGATTTGGTGACCTGGTCATAGAAGGCCACCAGGTTGGTCTGACAGGACCTGCCTCTAATGAACCCGTGTTGGTTGTCCCTAAGCATAATCTCCCCTGCTGGCTCCTCGTGGACATGTGCCAGAATAATTCTCTCAGAAAGCTTGCCCAGGATGGAGGTAAGACTAACTGGCCTATAGTTCCCCGGGTCCTCCTTCCTCCCTTTTTTGAAGATGGGAACCACATTGGCCCTCTTCCAGTCCTCTGGCACCACACCGCAGCACCACGAGTGCTTGTAAAGCCGTGCCAGGGGTCCTGCAATGACCTCAGCTAATTCCCTCAGTACTCTAGGGTGGAGATTGTCTGGACCAGCTGATTTGAATACATCCAGTCGCTCCAGAAGTTCCCTGACTAGATCCTCCCTGACCCTTGGCTTAGGTGCGCCTCCCTTGGGGCCTGAGGGAGGCCCGGGGGGGTGGCTGTTCCGGTCCCTGCTCAGGAAAGTTGAGGCAAAGAAATCGTTAAATATGATTTCTTTGTCGTCTGGTGTGACAACCAAATTTCGTAGCGTGTCCTGCAGGGGCCCCACGTTACCTGGAACCATCTTTTTGCCCCCTGTGTGTTTAAAAAAGGACTTCCTGTTGTCCTTCATCTGGAAAGCTAGTCCCAGTTCCATCTCTGCCTTGGCCTTCCTGATTGCCCCCCTGCATCCCCGAGCAGCTGCAGTATAATCCTCCCTGGTGATGGCCCCTCCCTTCCATTGGGTGTACTTTTAGCTAGGAGACATTCCCAGATGCTTTTGGTGAGCCGTGGGGGCTTTTGCACCCTCCTGCCCCCTTTGATCCATATAGCAGGATGTTTCTGCTAGACATAAAATGTCCAGTTGCTGTTCTGAAAGCTTCTAAGATTTTGTTTTTAGTATGGGAGACAGACAGTATGTAGCTCAAGGGAGCTGCCTGTTTTTGTTTTGATGTTGATTTGGTTTACTTATGGTGTAGAGCACACATCATATCAGGGTTGTTCACAATCTGCTGAGTTTACAGCCAGTTGCTGAATAAGGCTGAGTCCCTCTGCTAATTACTGCAGATTTTAATTCAGAGGGCACTGTTTCTCCACCCAGCTGGAGCTGGTCAGTAGTTCTTTGCAGCTGATTGGTTTGAAATAAAAGCAGCAGTAAACACTGGAGCTTCAGTGGTTTTGCATGACTGTTTGCTGACACTGTGGCTGCTTACAGATGTTAAAATAAACCAAACCAAACCGTGCTTTACTGGAAGAAGCAGTGTATTAGCTTGACCTGGCTCAAAGGGGGAAAGTGTGACATCTTGATTCTGTTTCTTCCTTTTTTTCCCAACTTCAAAAGTTTGAAAAAAGTGCTGACATGGCAATGAGCCCTGAGCTTGGGTGGCAATGGGCAGGTTGTCTCAGTGCTATAATGCAGGAGCAACACCTCTTGCAGCATGGGTGAGGTAAAAGCCTCCCATTTTTTTAAACCAAAAGCTCTAACTAAAGATGCCCAATATGAGGATCAGAAGTTACACTAATAGACACCATTGCAGACCATTAGATTGATAGTGACACAGTACGGTGCATTGCAGATGAAATTGTTTGACTGTACTGTTCTTGTGGCAAATCTTTTTATGCTCCAGTGTTCTGAGCTGAGCGATTTTCATCAGCAAAGCTTTGAGTTATCAGTGAATACCACTATGTTCAAGACATAAACATAAAAAACCCATGATGTGGTACTACTGATGTGATTGATTTAAAAAATAAAGACAAAAAGAAATTCCAATCTCAGAAAGTCATTATTTTTTTAGAATTGCAGTTAACATAACCAAGCTTTTTGAAGACATAGCAAGTGGTTGTTTTTGAAAGACAACATTTCTCTTGAAGGTGGTCCTGGAAATAAATCCATTGGTCCAGTATAGTTTCTGTATTTACTTGACTTAGGGCAAGGGGGGTACATTGTCTAGTGTCTTCCATGGACAGTTAGTTTTCCAATAAAGTATAAGAATGCATTTTTATTTGTCATCTTGGTGGCAGGGTATCAGTTTAGCCTTGGGTGGTCACAGTATTGTCAGAGCTTTTGTCCTAAGCTTTTATTAGTTGAGGCTAGCATAGTTGCTCAGGGGCATTCTCACTGTGTACAGAGAGCCCAAAATAGTCTCCCTCCTAAAACACCTATGTAAGGAAGGAGTCTGTTTTATGGGGGCAGGTGACTTACTCCAGTTTGAATACAGGAGAGGTGAGTGTGCAACTTCAGTTAAAAGATTGAGGCCCCAGTTTGGTAAATGTATGATTTGTGGTCTTTGGGCTTGATGGTCCATCCATTCACTTCAGAGCATTTTTAAGGAAGTGGTATGTGAACCTAAAAAAGTTGTGCCGTGTTAATCTAGAGTGTGGCCTAAAGAGAGACTCCTAAAATGAAACTCCTGGATGCAAGTAAACTTGGATACGATATGCTGTGTGGAATGTTAACAGGCTGGGATAGAAACCTTTAACCTTTTAATGCCCCTCAGTGTCTGCCAGCCCCATGAGAAGAATGCCCAAGGGCTGCTGTTCCCCAATCATCTTGTTGTCCTAATAATCCACGCTATTTGCTTTCCAAAAAAAAAAAAAAATCACCAGCTTCACCTGTGCCTCCAGTCAGGAAGTGGGTTGTCAGAGCCTCCAGCCTGTGTTTTACATGTGTTTAGCTGTCCGTAGCATAGGAGAGAAACTTCCCCTGAATTTCTTGTCTTCTCAGACTGACAGCACAACTGTCTGTAACTTTCTGCTGCAAATATTGGGTGATTAAAGCCTTGTAGCAAGAAAACTTCTGAACTAATATTCTAACAGTTGGTGTTCACTGGTTGCTGTTACTGTGTTCAGGTGTTCTTTTACCTGTCATTTATAATATTAAATGTATTTAAAGCTGCATGCATTAGTGGAAGAGTCTCTAATTTTCCACTGATGGGCAAACTTTGATCATTATATATGATCACTTAAAAAAAAAATCTTCACTCTATATGGGAATTCATCCCATTAAAATTGGCATCAGATCTATGTTAGCAACAAGGTGGGCAGGTTTGAAAGCTAACACATACGTTCCTTTTATAAAACTTCTTAAGCTTGTGCCTGCAACCAAGCTGTCATGAGCAGCCCTACAAAAGGAGCATAATAATTAATTCAGTGTTTCAAGAATCTATCGTAAATGGTAGCTTGATACTTTTTTTAATTAGAAATATTTTTGTACTCTTAAAATTTGCATGTCAGGATTATTTAAACAGGACTGTATTGTGTCTCTCAGCCATTCCATTTAATTTAGCATAGGGATAGTATGTTATTTTGAATCAGTTATACAATGATCAGTTAAAAAAAAGTTTTATTTGTCTGGTCCTTTAGTCACTTCTAATCTAGGATCTAGGGGGAGTGTAAGGCTGTCCCCCAAATAGTGGAGATAAAACAGAAAATTCCCAAACTTGAAGATAAGAGCACTTGAGAGAGAGAGAGAGAAAAGAAATGACATATGTTTCTTGCCAGAATATAATTCACTTGTTCATTCATATGCGCTTTCTAGTTGTTTCTAAGTAATGCATGAATTAAAATGCAGGACTTTGTCTTCAAATCATAAAATACTGGTCATTAATCATAAAACTCAAATTATTGTCATTTCAAATGTTGTTCCAAAACTGTAGATTATATACAAAGCTGTTTTATATCTCTCTGTCCAAAAAATTACTCCCCGCTCCAACCCATAATAATTTGAAAAAGCCTATAAGGCAAATGTGGGAGGTGCTTGATGTATCTTAACATTTTCTACTCCTAATGCTAGTACTGTGATTTGTTTCCTTGTCTTATGTTTGGGTTGGGTTTTGTTTGGTTTGGTTTGGTTTTAATTCAGGTTTATTTGTTACAGATGAAGTAATTTCTTTTACATGGTACACATTATTGCCAAGTTAGAACAAAGTTAAATCTTTAATGATGTAAGACAAAAGTGGTATTTAATTCTCTGAGCAGGGCAGTAAATTTGGTGTAGGGCTTTTGGTTGCCTTGTTTCCTATCTCTAAGGGATTATAAGAGAGAGAGTCTCCATTTATTCTTGGTGTAGTTGCTTATCTTGGAATTCCAGGTGGACAGTTAACAACAGGGGACAGAAACTTAGTGTGAATGAGCAGTAAGTTTTATTAAAGCCACTAACCATTCACTATGCTACTTCTCATTTCTTTGCTACAATGTAAGAGCAGTGTTTAGAACAGAAGATGGGACATGTTGTGGGGAGCGTGAATCCACAACAGCATGTCCGCATTACTTATTTAATGGCATTGACATTATGGATCTTCAGCCCTTTGGTTCAATTTGCCACTTCAGAAAGGAGATATTTGTAAGAGCTTCAGCTTCCCTCTTCACTTTAGAGCTTTTAGAGCTTGCAGTTTCTTGTCTCTGGACTTTCATTCTTTTGATATTGTGCATGTTGACTTGTCTCTCATGGTGGCAACCATTGTGGTAGACTTCAATATAGTTAGTTAATTTTAAGTACATGGTTTATCTTCTAATTTGAGAAGTGTACCTTGCTCTGCACATCACAAAGCTAATATGTCCCCTAAAGAAAAACTGTATAGGTACCAGTACAACCTGGTCCCAGTTTATTGTTAATAAAATAAAATGGCTGTTTAGGTTCAGAAGGGAGAATATTGACAGATTTTACTTGCTTGTGTTTTAAATTGTTCCTTATTGATTATATATGCTGTCTTTACCCAAACATGGTCCAAAAACCTTGTTACATACACTTTTCTTGTCTTGTGACTGAGGGTAGGCTATTTCTCCCATGAAGTAGCAATAAGCAATGCTGCATTTTGAAAGGCTTTTTAAGTGCCTATCTTTTGGGGTTCATAGCAAAGGTTTTGATCTCATTAAGGGGCCCACCTACTTCTGATTTAAATCAACAAATGTTTGGTGTGGCTGTATGAGATAAAATGATACATGAGATAAAATGTTTGTGCTGAACATGATAAAATGAATGCTGAACGTAATACATAGGTGTAGGTTGTAGCCGTATTGTTCTAAGGACATAGGCAGACAAGGTTCTTTGGGTGAATCTGATAGCTTTTATTAGACCAATTAAATAGTTGGAGAACGATTTTTAAGCAAGCTTTTGGGTTCAAAAACCCTTCATCAAGCTAAGGAAGTTTCAGCAGTTGGTGTGTGGTCTTCCTGGATGGAATGAAAAGTGAAAAAGCCAGAGGCTGTGCTGGTATGCATACAAGACAGGCAGTCAGTGAAAATGTAAATTGAGGAGTCAATGAGTGAGACACAGGCTGGGTGGGGGGGAGAGAAGGGGGATGAATAGTGGAGAAATACCTGGTAAGTCAGCTGTCAAGCAGGTTATAATGGGTCATAAATCCAAAGTCTATATTTAGTCCATGATTTTTAGTGTCCAGAAGGTTGATGAAGTGGAGTTCATAGGCTTGTCTCTGGGAAGTGTTTTGTAAGTTTCCTTTGAGGATCAGGACTGAGAGTTTGGAGAGAGTGTTTTTTTTGTGAGAAATGTGCCCCCACAGGTAATTGGGTATTCCTGTCTTTGACAGATTTCCGGTGTGCGTTCATTCTGGTGCACAGTTGTTGTTTGGTCTCACCTACATACTTTCCATTTGGACATTTGGTGTATTGGATGAGATGTATTACATTCCTGGAGGTGCAGCTGTAAGATCCAGGAATGCCGATGGCTCTGTTGTGGGGTGTAGTGATTGTGGGGGTGGTGGAGATGTGTTGTCAGGTTTTGCATTTCTTGTCATGGCATGGTCTGGATCCATTTGGTGTGTTCTGGGCCTGAGGAATTTTGCTTCTGGTGATGAGGTTGGCAAGGTTCGGTGCTTGTTTGAAAGCTAGGATGGGTGGCTCTGGGAAGATCTGTATAAGAATAGGGTCTCTTTCTAGTATGGGTTGCAGTTGTTTGAGGATTTTCCATGCAGGTTCAGGGGAGGGGTGATATGTCATAACCAGCGGTGTGCAATTTGTGGGGGGTTTTCTTCTGTACTGCAGCAGTTCTTCATGTGGGATCCAGGTGGCTCTTTCAAACATGCAGTCTATCTCTCTGGAGGAATGTCCTTTTTAAGATTGGTGAGGTGGCAATCCCAGGTGTTCTCTTCAGTGCAAATTCGGTGGTATCTGAGGGCTTGGCTGTATACTACAAGAAGATCCAACTCCCCTTTTCACCAAGAAACTCAGCAGTACAATCAAATCATTTCCAACAGGACTACAAGAAAAACTACAGACCTTGATCCCCCCACTGCTTAACCCGAGGACTTCTTACACGCTCCCTAAAATCCACAAATAAGGGAACCCTGGCAGACCTATCATATCCAACCATGGGGCCCTAACTGAAGAAATATCAGGTTTCATTGACTCAATCCTAAAATTGCTTGTCACCCACAGAGCAAGTTTTGTCCAAGACACTACAGACTTTTTACAGGAACTTAAAAACATAGACCACCTTCCCAGCAACACCCTCCTAGCCACCATGGACGTTACCAGCCTATATACCAACATCCCACACCAGGATGGCATCCAAGCCTGTCTTACATACCTACAGGAACAAGATTACAACTCAGAATACAGACCCAAAGATATTACTGACCTTATGCACTTCATCCTTGTCATAATACACAAAATGTTTAGCAGTTTTAGATGCAATAACTTTTATCTTTTACATGTGATCCTTTGAATGCAGAATTTTAGATGTCAGCTCTTTTGAGGCTCTATAAAGGGCCATGTTAAATTGTTACATACTATTACTGTTTAAGTTTAATATTAGCATGTGTCCAATGTTAAATGATCTGGTTTTGGAATAACAGCATTAAGGTCCTGATTAGCAAATGCCTAAATACTTTGCTGAATTGATCTTGGTTGTTTTTCTTGATTAACTTTCTGAAATGAGCTGAACTGCACCATTTAAATGTAATTTTAATTCGCAGCATACAAGTCAATAAAATGAAGCTGTCCCAGTTTTGGGGGGAGGGAGGAAGAGACTTGAAAGCATCTCATTTGCTTTGTGTACCCATATAAAACCTATCTTTCAATCTGAGAATTATACTTTATTTCATCAGAGGTCAAAGTGTTTAGACATAGAATTATAAACCTACTGACATGTATGTCTAGTTGAAATAACACCTCTCAAAGCACTTGCTTAGCACACTACAGATTTTTTAAGCTCATACTTCATGCTTTAACAGGCAGTACTTTTAAAAACATAGTAGTCAATCTCCCTTGTGTATACTTTCCAATTTGATCCCCAAAAGGTAAAATTTAACGCACTATCCTGTATGGTCCTGAAAAGTATGCAAGTAAAATAATACCTTACAAAGGAAATTAATAAAAAAAAAAAAATGAGTGTAAAAGATCCTTTAGAGCAGTGCTTCTCAAAGTGGTGGTCCACAGACCGGTGTCAGTCCGCAAGCCACTGGTCGCCAGTCCACAGCGAGTTGCCAGAAAAGAGAGAGAGATATTTTCAGAAGCATAACATTAATATGTCATAGTGCCACAGTTCGTACATTCCAACACTCCAGGTGACGTCACATCTTGCAAGGTGAGGAAAGAGAAAGAAACAGCCAGTCGCGCATTTGTGTAGAGCTGTTACACTCAGTTGCTGTCACCAGCTGAACTGGGCACTGGTCCCTGGCCCACTGGGAAAAAAAGTTGCCAGTCTGCCACATCAGATAGTTTGAGAAGCACTGCTTTAGAGTTGTCTTGAAGCATGCCAGAATGAATATATCACTTCTGTAATAAATAGTAGAAGGAAATGATCATATATATGGGTATATCAAGAGATCCAGAAATAAAGTTATATATACTTACTTTCACTTATTTAGTTTTTAAAAAACTTAACATGAGAAATAGGAAAATAATGTGGTTTCCAGTTGCATTGTAATGCACAGTTTAGAAAGGCTTAGCTCCTGTTAAATTTAGCAGTCTTGGTAATCTGTCATCCTGAGTGTGTTAATTTGATGTTGGCTTGTATCATTACCTTTTTCACCAGTGCTGTTTTTTATGTAGATGCTGGTCACATGTAAAAAGGTAATACATATGGTCTATCTTGCTTAATGAGTATACTTTTACCTAGCTGTCATTCCAAGTACCATTGTAAATTTGAGTGTGGCTGTTTTTCATATTAGTGTAAGGTACCCCTCCTTCCTTCAAAAAGTAGGAAAATGAATAGAGTAGTTATTTTAGTACCAGATTCTTACAGTTTCTCCTTTCTGTCTCCTGTTCTTAACTGGGGGAAGGAAAGAATTTGCGGGATGGGAATCTACCTCCTGCAATAAACCCCCTTTTTGTTCAGCATATAACCAATTGCAGTGTACTCCTGATTTGCACAATCAAGTACCAGCACATAGATGTCACACAAAGTTAATGCAAACTTAACTATTTCAGAGCTAATTTCTAAGCCTGTGAGAATAGGGAAGTATTCATAGTTTCTAGGGTCGGAAGGGACCTGAGTAGATCATCTAGTCCGACCCCCCTGCCATGGCAGGAAAGAGTACTTGGGTCAAATGACCCCAGCAAGGTGTTCATCTAGCCTCCTCTTAAAGACCCAGGGTAGGAGCCAGCACCACTTCTCTTGGAAGTTGGTTCCAGATCCTAACTGCCCTGACAGTGAAGTAGCGCCTCCTGATGTCTAGTCTGAATCTACCCTCTGCCAGCTTGTGACCGTTATTTCTAGTCACTCCTGGTACTGCTCGGGGGAATAGGGACTCCCCCAATACCTGCTGGTCCCCTCTGACTAGTTTGTAGACGGCCACAAGGTCCCCTCAGCCTTCTCTTGTAGAGGCTGAACAGGTTCAGGTCCCTTAACCTTTCCTCGTAGGGCCTGCCCTGCTGTCCCCGGATCATGCAGGTGGCCCTCCTCTGGGCCCTCTCCATGTTGTCCACATCCCTCTTGAAGTGCGGCGCCCAGCACTGGACACAGTACTCCAGCTGCAGCCTGACCAGTGCCACATAGAGGGGGAGTATCACCTCCTTGGACCTGCTTGGATGCATGACAAGGTACGGTTGGCCTTCCTGACTGCATCCCCACACTGCCGGCCCGTATTCATCTTGGAGTCAATGATGACTCCAAGATCCTTTTCTGCCTCTGTACTGACAAGAAGGGAGTTCCCCAACCTGTAGGTATGATGCCGGTTGTTCCTCCCCAGATGCATCACTTTGCACTTGTCGGTGTTGAATCCCATCCTATTCTCATCCGCCAACCCTTGCAACCTGTCTAGGTCCGATTGCAGCCTCTTCCTCCCTTCTAGTGTTCAATTTTGATTTAGATTCATTCGATTCGGAGGACAGTGATTGCATTTGGTGATTCGAATCACTGTTCCTATTCGATTTGGCCAAATCAGAATCGGATATTCGAACCACCCAGGGAGAGGTGGGCACAGCCAGGCGACTGCAGGTTCTCCCGTGGGTCCTCTGGCTGTGCTTGCCTCTCCCCAGGCAGTGGGGAGCTGCAGGAGAAGTCCCCATGGCTGTCCTGCCCGGCCCCATCCCCTGCCCGGCCTCAGCCTACTCCTGGCACTTCAAAAAAAAAAAA
>NW_017729024.1:145555342-145559249 GCF_001723915.1 Gavialis gangeticus | reverse complement strand
CCCCCCCCCCCCCCCCGCCCCCCCCCCCCCCCCGGCCACTCAAAAAAAAAAAAAAAAAAAAAAAAAAAAAAAAAAAAAGCCCGCACTCGTGGGCTCTGGGAGCAGGGATTAGGGCCTCTAAGGGTTTGTAGCAGAGCCAACCCCGGGCAGCGGGGGGCAGCAAGGATTACCTCCCCCCCCACCTCCCACTTACCACCTAGGCGGCAGCTATCACATTACGCAAGGGCAGCGTGGCTAGGCAGGACGTATTGCATGCTGTCTGGGAGCTGGGGTGGCTCCAGCAGTGACCCAAAGCCTAGTACCACTCAGCCCCAGTGGCTCCAGCTCCCAGACAGTGCACAGCACCCTGCCAAGCCGTGTTGCACCTGCACCATGGGGCAACTGCTGCGCACAGTGGGGGGGGCAATCCCCTCTGCCCCATGCTGGGGGAGGGGGGGGTGGGCTCTGCCACAAGCCCTCAGCAGTGACTGGCATTTCTGTTGTATCCGGTGAGTGTGGCCTTTTTTTTTTTTTTTTCTCCTTGTTTTTAATTTCTGGGACTAGGCTGGGGCCAGGCAGGGGATGGGCCGGGCAGGACAGCCATGGGGTCTTCTCCCGTGGCTCCTCTGGCTGTTCTTGCCTCTGACCTGGTGGGGGGAGCCATGGGGGCTATGCCCTACTGCTGCTTGCCCAGCTGGTGCAGGGGGGGGTCCAATGCAGGCACGGCTCGCTCCAAACAGTAGCGGAGCATAGCCCCCACTTCCACCGCTGCTGCATCCGCGTCAGCACTGGGAACAGAGACTCTGCTCTGCTGCCACTTGCCAGCCAGTGTGGGATGTAGGCACAGCAGCACTGGGAGCAGGGGCTATGCCCTGCTGCCGCTTGCCTGCTTCTGCCTGGAGCAAGTCGTGCTCTCATCCCCCCGCCCCAATTGGACAAGTGGCAGCAGGGCAGAGCCCCTGCTCTGAGTCCTGCTGTGCCTGCATCCCGCGCCCCTCTGCCCCCCTCCCTGAATAACGTGTGCCCCTGCCCCAACTGGGCAGATTGTCCCATCCCCAGTCCCTCCCCCACACCCCTTCCCTCTCCCAACCCCAACAGACTTATCAGCTAGAGGCAGCTGTGTCAGGTGCCTGTTCAGTCTATGGCTGAATCTCCAAAGCAGCTGAATCTTTTCTGAAACTTTTCGGAATCTATTTGGAGGCTTCAGATCAATTCGGAGCTTTTAATTGGTCTCCCAATTAGATTTGGATTCAGAGATTTGGTCCCCGAAATGAGATGAATCTCCTCCAAATCGAATCGGCTACTGAAGCTTCGCACAGCCCTACTAATTTCCTACTTTTTTGTACGGTGACACATTATAGACTCTGCAGTTACACAAATTAAAAAAGTATTGTCCAGCGGTTGGCAACACATGGCCTGCAGGCTGGGTCTAGCCTGCAGGGCCAGGGGGCTTTGATGGTGGAGGCCTTTTGCAGCGTCTTGGGGAAGGACAAGGGGGCTTCACCCAGTCAGCAGGGAAAAGCAGCAGCACTGGACAGTAGTGACTGTAGTTCTGGCTGGAGTGGGCAGTAACTTGTGTTTCATTAAAGTAGGTAAACTTCCTTAAAGCAGCCCCCTGCTGCTGAACATTGACCTCTGTTTTAGTCTATATGAAGTAGGTACTTTAGAAAAACAAGGTGGGTGGGAAGCAAAGAGTTTAGAGGAAATGGTGCTATGTATTGTCAGTGAAATATGAAGAATAGTGGAGTGAAGGAGTCTGCAGAGGTGTATTAGCAGTGATAAAATATACAGTTCCAGGGCTTTATTGATGTGAATGTTTAAACTAACTTCCTTTAATTTAGTTGGATTGATGGGAATTATTTGAGTAACATTTAACTTTTTCCAGCAATTAAATCTTATTGGGAAGAGAAGGGTTTCATTTTTAACTATAAATAGACCGTATCTTGCAGTACAGCAAACAAATTGTACCAAGTTAAAAGGGATGAAAAGATTTACTGTTTATCAGCTGCTCTGGAGTAATTTAGTTTTGTTTCATTCAGGTTTAAGTTGCTTCTTCTTATCTTTCGCTTATCATGGGATGGGAACAGAACATATTAAACAGCTACCACAAAGTTGCCAAAGAATAACTTAAACTGTTCTGTGATGTGTTCTGAATTACTCTGTGCTGCTCAGTTTCTTGAAGTGTGTAAGAAGTTTAGATTTATGTTACAAGAATGGCTAGTTAGAATGGAGAGGTACATACTCAGTTGGCCTGTTTCATTTCCTTACAGCAGTTGTGCTTTTTGGTTTTAAAAATTCATAATAGCTTGTAACACTAAGTGGTAGAAAATGTTGCATGACTTGGATTCACTCTAATGGTGAATGCAAATCAGACCTGTATGTAAGCTTTCTAGTTTTAACTTCCAAAAATGAACCATGGTGGAAAGCAAAGTGGTGGATAGAAATATATAGTGGTATGGTATGGAGTAGAATATTTTTGGGGAAAATGTGTTTTTTTTGTTTTTTTTTTTCTTTCAGAAATATTGTTTATAAGTTGTCATGTATATAGTCCTCTACTGCAGCAGCATCAAACAGAAAGAAGATGGCGAGGCATCTTCTCTGTCAGCAGATCGGGGTGGATCATCTGGCCAGGGCTTCTCACTGCAGCAGCCAGAACCAGTCAACACAGCCAGCTCCTAAGGGGTTAACACCACTGCTGCTTACCTTCATTCCTTTTCCTCTTGCTGACTGCCAATTTTCATCATCAGTGGCTATCAAAAACCTTAAATTGAGTGACAGGAACAGCAGAGGTGAGCAGCCCTAGCATTAATCTTCTGGGTGCTGGTGGTGCCCAGAGTGGCTTTAGCAGCCACAGTGAGAAGCCCCATTGGCTGGATGATCCACCTCTGTGGGCTGCATCCCATCCATAGACTGTATGGTTGACACCCTGGTCTAGTAATTTTTTTTGTTTGTTTGTTTATTATCCTTTTCTTTCTCAGATAGGTCAGTGTCAGATCAAGTAACCTCTTATTTCAGTTGTATAGAGGTTGATGTGTAGGTGTATAAGCAAATATAGTTTCTAGCTAGTCGTTTACAGGCATTCCACGTAGCACAAATGTGTCTTGGATCTAAAAGGTCCTGTCCTTCATTATAGAAATTAATTCTTGCAAGCCTAATATGATGCCTAGTATCATAACTGACTATACAATGCAGTGTCTGGTTCAGGCTTAAGATAAATAGTTACAAATGTGTAGTGGAAATAGGGGGAAAGGGTATATGCATAATTTTTTTAAAAAAAGGAAATGTGGTATAACTTTTCATACAGATAAATCATTCTCCTGAGTTTTAGGGAGCTTACGTATTAGATCTACCTCCTGCTGTCTTACCATCACTTGCCTGCCTCGGGGATAATGTACATTCCTTGGGTGTGTTTTACATGCCTTGGCAAATTCTGTTAGTTAAGACCAAATACGAGGTTTAACATATATTAGAGAATTTTAAAGTTTTCTTCCAAATCAGTTATGTTAAGCATTAGGGTAAAAATCTTTCCTGTGAAACACCTAGTCGTATTATATTATTTTTCTTGTTTGGTGACTAACATTACATTGGGTGGGGTTTGGGGTTTTTTTAGGGTTCAGCGGATCCTCTAAACAGTGCTTTTCATTTGACGTACAACATGGTATTGAACTTGCTGCGAGTAGAGGAGATTAATCCTGAATACATGTTAGAAAAATCCTTTTATCAATTTCAACACTACAGAGCTATTCCAGGAGTAGTAGAGAGTAAGTATTATTGTGTTATACACAGCTTCATGATGATTTGTATAAAGTTTGTTTTAACTGTACAGTTAGTTAAAATACTGTAATGTTTGTAATGAAAGTCCAGCTGTGAAATTCTCTTTCCCCATCAACAAAGTCCCTGGAACACTTAGGAGTTTGTTGGCGGGGGA
>NW_017729024.1:145533510-145550342 GCF_001723915.1 Gavialis gangeticus | reverse complement strand
TTGCTGCGAGTAGAGGAGATTAATCCTGAATACATGTTAGAAAAATCCTTTTATCAATTTCAACACTACAGAGCTATTCCAGGAGTAGTAGAGAGTAAGTATTATTGTGTTATACACAGCTTCATGATGATTTGTATAAAGTTTGTTTTAACTGTACAGTTAGTTAAAATACTGTAATGTTTGTAATGAAAGTCCAGCTGTGAAATTCTCTTTCCCCATCAACAAAGTCCCTGGAACACTTAGGAGTTTGTTGGTGGGGGAGGGACCTGTTGGGAGGGTTTTTCTTAGTTTGCAGGGAGAGGTTCCTTTTTCTGTTCTATAATTAACATCCGAGCCATGTTGAACAATATTGTTTGTCTAGGGAGGGTCCATTCTCCTCTAAGACAGATATGTCATAAATGTGTGGAAGAGGACCAAACAATAAATAAGACTCCTGGGGCTCCTGAGAGATGCAGACAAGTATATCTCATGGTTCTTTGTTTCATATTTAAAAACCTGGATAACAAATACTGATATAAGCTATCAAGTTTAAATCAGTGTCTGAATTAAAACCAAAGCATGTAGTGTCTAAATCACAGATTTTTATCCAGTGTGCTAAAAGACCCTTTCAAGCATGCTGCGCCTTGCAAATTAAAGTGCCCCAGCACCTGGAAGTGGCTACCATAGGAGGAGGTGCCCTACTACAGCCCAGCCTGACAGGAGGTGATGTAGCGGAGAAGGGCAAAGGGGTTACAGGCCCATGGTGTTGACTTATAGGGGGTACCCCAAGGCTCCCTCTGCCTGCTTGTGCCCTGGGCCAGCGTTTCCCAAATCTGGGAGGTACTCTCACAACCCCTAGGGGTTCCCTCTTCCTGCTTTGTGTGTCTTACTGTAGGGGTTGTAAGACCAGCCCTTGGCACAGGTCAGGGAATGCCCAGTTGGCAGCTTGGGTGTTGCAAAGAATGTGCAGAGAAATGCATGGAGCATGGCAGAGAAGACAGACAAGCTGGACCAGCTCCACCACAGCAGGTGGAAGGGACCCAGAGGGGGAAATGAGTGTGCCTGCCAGGGTTGAGAAACACTGTTCCAGGGCACAAGCCCTACTAGTTACATCTCTGGGAGTGAATGTTGGACAGCATACCTTGCATCCACTTCCATGAGCAAGGGGCAGCAGGGTAGGCTCTATGAGGAAAGGCTACGGGACCTGAACCTGTTCAGCCTCCACAAAAGAAGGCTGAGAGGGGATCTGGTGTCCACCTATAAACTTGCCAAGGGGGACCACCCGGCTATGGGAGAGTCCCTGTTCCCCCAAGCACTACCAGGAGTAACAAGGAATAACAGCCATAAGTTGACTGAGAGTAGATTCAGGCTAGACATCAGGAGGCACTACTTCACATTCAGGGTGGGTAGGAGCTGGAACCAACTTCCAAGGGAAGTGGTGCTGGCTCCTACCCTGGGGGTCTTCAGAAGGAGGCCTAGACAGTCACCTAGCCGGGGTCGTTTGACCCCAGCATCCTTTCCTGCCCATGGCAGGGGGTCAGACTGTGTGATCTGCTTAGGTCCCTTCCGACGCTACCAACTATGAAACTATAAGTGCTGCCCCTGCCCCTGCTTGCCTCAGCTTGGGTAAGGCAACACTACTCCAGACTCCAGTGCCATTTGCTCCAGCTGGGCCTAGGGCCCCAGAACTTCCCTGAGCATGCTGGTTTAGCTGTGCTCTCAAGTGCCAACTGGTCTGCCTAGCAGGCAAGGAACAGGTGACATTTGCCCTGGGAAGCAGAGGAACCCTCCTGGGCTTGCCCTGGAACAGCAGGCACTGGCAGAGGCTGTGATACAACTCCAATTTTTCTTGCTCTGTAGCTCAGCCATGCCAAAACTGCCTCCAATTCAGCTGTGCCATTTCCCCGTCTCTTGAACCCCATGAGACCCCAAGCTCTAATCCTTGAGTCCTAGGGCAGGTTTGGTGAAGGAGATACCTGCTGCCCTCTGCACTCCCAAGGTTCTAGGGCAGGCACTGGCTCTCTGTGGCATAACAGACAAGTCTGTGTATGAGAGACAGACAGATACACATATACAATGTATATCACACACACATGAACATATGTAGTGAGTAAATAGATTGAGAGAGAAAGATGAATATATAAGCAATTTTGTACAGAAATAAATACATTCATTTTTAAAATGGGATGCTGCTAAATTCATGAAAGTCATTGAGGGATACCTTGAATCTAAAAAAAAGATGGAGAACAACTGGCCTGAAGCAACAGAAAAAAACAGAATATAATTAACCTGTCAGCTTGGAAATGTTCAGATACAAAGCAAAAGCCAGATCCTTGTTTTTGCTCTCTGGTGTTGCCAGATTTGTGAGCCACACTGACTGCTTTCAACTATATATTTTTGAAGATCAATTTCTCCCTCTCCTACCACCACATGTATCAGTTTTGAAAATGCTTTGTCAGCCAATTTTTGATAGCTTTACAGCTTTATATTCAGCAAAATCCCAGAAACACAGCAGATGCATCTACTTCACCTGGCAGTGAAGAATGAACTGCATCTACTCAGCTGTCTTACCGGGGGGGGGAATAATAAATCCCCATTTTTGGCACCCCTTTACATTGTGTCTCGAATTTCAGGGTTTGCACTTAATGCTGCAGTTGCATATAGCTTGCATTTCTCAGAACAGTTTGTACCTGTGGACATACCCAACTCTCTTTTCCCATAGTATTACTACAAAAAAACTCAGCCAGAGAGCATTCTTGGTATTTCTGAGAAATTATATACCAGGTACCAAGCTCTGCTTTAGAATTATGTGGGTGTCACAATCACAGTTAATCTTACAAAATACAGTAGGATTCATTTAGGCCAGAGGTTCAAAACAGTCCATAAATTTCTATTATAAGCAATATTCTCTAAAAATGTGATAGGTAAATGACAAAATACACCAGTGTGTGCTGTCCTTGCTGCTTATACACATTCAAATATAGCCTGCAATAGGAAGGTTGGGTAGCTGAGAGAAGGAAGAATCTTTCAAGTTGCTTGTTGGGCTGTGTCATATTTTAATATCACTAGTATAATATAAGCAGGCACATGGCTTACAGTTGGGACTGCAGCTTTATTTGTGTGGTTAATATGGGCAGTTGAGGAGGAAGTGAATCTACAATAGCCAGGCTTAGAAAGGATATTCAGCCTGTTGCAGTTTTATAATCAATTTGGCAAATCTCTTTCTTCTTTTAATGTGTTTAAAAAAAAAATTCCATGATGGTTCATAATCTAGAACTGTTTTCTGTTAATATGATGTGTTTGTAATTGCTGAAATCTTAGATTTCTAAAATAAGTAAATGGGATGCCACAGTTGATTTAGATTCCATTTTGTTGGATTGGAAAGGATCTCAGGAGATCAACTAATCCATTTCCTTGCACTGAGGCATGGTCAGATATACCAGATGTTTGTCTAACCTACTCAAAAACTTCCAGAAGAAGTTTCAGCCTCCCAAGATAGCTTGTTCCAGGTTTTTTGTATTCTTGTACTTAGATAGTTTTGTTTTTGTTTTGTTTTCATAACAGTGAGCCTAAATCTTTTTTTGCTGCAATTTGAAATTATTATGTCTTGCCGTAACACCGGTGGATATGGCAAACACTTGATTCATCACTATTCTGTTTATAGCAGTCTTTACATATTTGAAGACTGCCATCATGTCCTCCCTCTGTTTTCTCTTTTCCAGACTAAATAAGCCCAGTTTCTTCAGCTGTTTTGCATAAGCCATATTTTCTAAACTTCTAATCATTCTTGTTTGTCCTCCTCCAATTATCCACATCTTTCTTTGCATAAAACTGGATGCAGTACTCTAGCTGAAACATCACTAGCATAGAGTAAAATGATTATCTCCTGCATCTTACATACGGTAGTTTTGTTAACGTACCCCATAAGGTTTGCTTTTTTGCAACAGCATCATATTGTTGACTTACGTAAGCTTGATCCACTGTAAGCCCAGTTATCATCCTATTACTATAGTAACTGCCAGTTTTCCTGCACTCCTTTATCCCTTAGACTTTCTTCTCGGGAGATGCTTCCAAAATAGCTGATTCTCTAGTAACTTTCCTCCATCTTTTAAAACATGTCCCCAAGATGTTCCAACAATTGATGGACTGTCACTGTCCTGCCCTATTGTTGTTCCATCCAGTACTAAATTCCTTCATTTTCACTGGGCCCTGTCCTTTGGATGACTGTTTAATTGTTCAGAGCAATAGGTATATAATCTGCTCCAGGATGGGTGATCTGTAGTAGACTTTTACCTTTAAGAGGGAAGAGAGAAACATTTCTTGACCAGCTGTGCATTGTTGCCTGGGGTGGAGAGTACAGTCCAGGCTGTTGTTCAAGCAACAAGACTGGGGTGACCTGTCTCAAACTAAAAATTAAGAAGTTCTCCAGGTGCAAGAAATTCATAGATTCATAGATGTTAGGGTTGGAAGGGACCTCAATAGGTCATCAAGTCCGATCCTGTGTCCTGGTAGTACTGAGAGTAGGTATCATCACTTTTAGTGAGGTATCTATAGATCACAGATCTACTTAGTGTAGATGGCCTTGAGATCAGTGACCTAGTTCAGTATAGCTGATATTAAGGAACAAATCCATTCCAAACTCCTGTCTGTTGTAAGTAGTTTTGATGTACAGCAGTATTGGCATTAGGGGTTGAGGAGTCTTGATCAGATTGGCTCTAAGGCAGGCTCAAAACTCTGACTTTGGCTTATTTGCATTGGGGTTCTTTGTCCCCTGCTTGGAAGGGGAAGCAAAGGAAATGTGTCAGTAAATTTCTTGGCTCTCATGCAGTATCGGTGTAATTATTTCTCTGTTAGCACTTTTGGACGTTGACTTTTATGGATTCATCTTAATGGGAAAAGTAAGGAATCTATGTGTTTATCTCCATTAACATAAATGAGAACTACTTGGTGATTCTTTGGTTAACTCTAGCAGGGGTCCTTTCTTTGTTGTTTCACTATAGCCTTTGGTGCCAGAGAAAATTTTCCCATTGAAGAGTTTAAACCTTCATTACCAAGGGCCTTTATCCCTAGTCTGCTGTCATCAAAAAAGATTTAACTTCATGTTTGACATATTTGATCTTTTTATAATTGTGCTTGTACTCTGTCAGACTTCAACAAAAGTATCCTATTCCAGAGATCTCCAGGGATCTTCTGGAAACAGTTAAATTTGCTACATTTGTCCTTTCAACATGACAGCTTAGAAGAGAATTAACTTCTAGATGGTGACTCAGAAATACCATCTTTATTCTCATCTTCACTGGATGAGCCTGAGGTTCTCAGTAACTGATTTCCCACGGCAACATAAAGGGCTTCCAGTATTTATATGGACCCTGAGTCCTTAAACCTAAAACTTGCTATAGTCCCATGGATTTCTCAGTGTTCTGCAGCCCAACCATATAAGCTTGTAAATCTCAATGTACTTTACAAAAGAGGTTGAGGAACGAGGCACAGAGAAGGTAAGTGTCACAGTCACAGTAAGCCTAGTAGAGATGGGAAGAGAACCTATCTTGACTCTGTCCCATGTCCTGTTCTGTGCTATTGGCTGCCTTCCATATATAGGCATAGAAGAGATTGCTTTGCGTTTACAAAGAGTCAAATGTGTTTGGCTGTTGGGACCTGTGCGTATGCCAGTGTTTTCAAGGAAATTAATATCTAAATTCCTCTGTTTTCATAAAGCTTGCATATATACATGTGATTTATGGTTCTGTAACTATTTGGAGTATTTGGATTATAAATCTCAGTGGACAATTTGGTAAATCTCTAGGGTTTCCAAAAGGGTTGATTGTAAATAGTTAGAAAGTCAGTAATGGAAGTGAACCCGAAGGTTTTTTAATTGTATGTTTTAAAAGAGTCTGCTTTAATATTAAGCTCATAATATTTCTCAAATGTTTGCTTCTACAAGATTGACTAGAAGTCTCTTATATTTGCAGAGGTGAATAAGTTGGAAGATCAGTATAACAAAATTGAAATTCCAAATGAGGACAGTGTGGTCATCTATTATAAAATCCGACAGCAGCTTGCTAAACTTGGTAAAGAGATTGAAGAATATATTCACAAGCCAAAGTACTGTTTGCCGTTTTTACAGCCTGGAAGGCTGGTAAAGGTACATTGCTTTCCTTTTATTATCCTCTCTCTACCAGGCTTGTAAGATTTGTTTGTATTTGCTAGCTGATTCTCCAACAAAAACTTGGTTTATTCCAGTTGAACAGGAGCCTTGGCATTACTTGTACTACTTTCATCTTTTAGTGTCAAGTGTTTTAAGATTTGCTTCTAGGATATCTTGGTAATAAATACTTGCCACAATGTACTTCTCTGTACTTCTTTTAATCTTTTCAGGTAAAAAATGAAGATGACGACTTTGGTTGGGGAGTGGTTGTTAACTTCTCAAAGAAATCAAATGTTAAGGTAAATGAATACGCTACCGTTTTTCCATCATTGTCCAAGAAAACCCAAAATTTGGGGGGGGGGTTTCCACAACATCAAAGCTTGTTTTGTCTTTTTGTCAAAAAGCTGTAAATAGCCCAGGCCTTTTTAGATCTTCCAGGCAGAAAAATATCCTTGGAGATTGAGGTGACAGCCCTCGATACCCAACCTTTTTGTTTGGCTACACTCAGTTGATTAAGTGCCTTGTGTCCTGGCAAAGAGTTATGCAGCACATGGAGATAGTGTGTTGAACTTCACCAAATTTTCTGGCTACTTGAATTACCTACTGAGAGACATAGTCCTTTATAACTCTCTTCTAAGCTACCCACAAGAAGGAAAGATGGTATAGTATCTATGTACAA
This sequence comes from Gavialis gangeticus, assembly GCF_001723915.1. Classification (NCBI taxonomy): domain Eukaryota; kingdom Metazoa; phylum Chordata; order Crocodylia; family Gavialidae; genus Gavialis; species Gavialis gangeticus. The sequence goes on along the minus strand of NW_017729024.1, from coordinate 145,543,539 downwards.
ATGTGTTTATCATAAAATCCCTGTGAAGTAGGAAATTAATTATTTCACAGACAGGGACAAGAGCAGAATTTAACTTGCCTTACAGCTACGTGGGAAGTTCACAGCCAAGAAAGGTATTAAATCTGGATATCCTGTATCCTAGGCAAAGAGCCTTACCACTGGACCTTTTTTCCTTGTTGGTCTTACTGTGGAAGAGGCAAGAAAGCAGGAGAGAGACCAGAAATGCAGAACAGATGTAGAAGAATCTGGAAGAAAATATCGCAAGTTGCATGGGGCTCCAAAATGTTTGTTTTTCCCTGCCTTGTCATGTATAACTATCATGAAGCTAAGCTGTAAATGAAAAATTTGCTTTCCTGCCCCACTTTTTAACTTTTTTTTTGCACCTGGTCTTTGCACAGCTATTACGTACTGAGCTTCTATTCATAAATGTTTTTGACAAAGCCAGATTCTAGTCTTTGAACTAAAAATAAGTTTTCAAAAAAATCTTTGCATATTGGAATATCTGCATATGTTGTAGATGTCCTGTAACCATGGCAGGTGAACATCAGGGTCTGACTTCTGTCTCTGTATGGATGAGTATCTCTGGTATAGTGGACTTCAGTCCTTAATAGGATCTTTCCATAAATAAATATAGTAACAATAGAAGCAACAGTATTTTGTGTCTGCAGAAGCAAACCCTCTTTGAAACATTTGCCTGTTGAATGATAATTTTCTGTTATTTAGAGAAGTATTTTTTTTTCCTTCAGGTTGGGAAAATGGAACCAAATACTCCTTGGACACTATTACTGCTTTTTTATGAACCATTTGACAAGCATCCCCCTTCCCTCCCTTTCTGTAGAGTTGACAACTTCTTTGTTGCTAGAGGTGTTTATTCCCACCTCTCACACCTTTTTTCTTTTATATAATCTTATGCTCCCATCTGCCCTATCCCAATCTCATACAGATTCCTTAGATTTTAATGCTAAGATTTAAAATTCTGATATAGTCTGGAAAGGGAAGGTTTACTTGGAAAAGCGCTTTTACTTAAGCTATTGTGACAGCTGCTAAATTAGTCCTTCAAATGTTGCAAAAACTATGATAATAAGTACTGAAAGTTGTCAAATAGACTTAAACTATGCAACTCGTAGCATCCGTATGGAAAAACCTAGTTTCTTTAGGGATTTTTGTCTCTGGGCAAAGATGAGACAAATGCACTTTTTAAATAAATAACAGTTTATTTAATAGTTCTAGTTAAAAGAAGCACTACTTCTTTTCATGGATGTTTGTCTTAGGATCTAAATGCAATTTCATTTAGTACTTTTCTCAGATTTATCATACCCTATTTACCTAAATCCAAGATGACTTTGAGTTTAAGATGGCCCCATTGTTTATTTCTGGAGACTTCAGGTGTAGTGAGACAGATTTCAATTTCTTGTCTTTTAAAAATGTATTAATATTTGCATCTAAAGTATCATCTCTATAAAATCCCCAGCCTACCTATCTCAAAACATTATATTTATAATACACCTTCATATTACATGTGAAGATTTTTGTTGATGATCTTGAACAGGGTGTCATGGTCATTTTGAAGTTTTAGAAAATTGTAAGTCATTTCTCTACCAATCTGAACTTCAAATCCTTGGAACGCTTCTGTGTTCAGAATAAAGTGGTCTATGTATTCTTGTCTTGTCTCCAACAGTGTCAGAGCATGGACACACACATTTAAAACATTCCAAATCCTGGCATGCTTCAAATTTGGTATGCTACAAAGTAGGCCTGTGTGAATAGGGAAGTATTCGGCTAATTTGGAGGACAGTGATTTGATATGATTTGGCTGAATCAGCTTTGGAAGATTCAGTGCTGATTCAGTGAGATTCGGTGATCTGGATCAGCCAGGGAAAGGCAGGCACAGCTGGGTGGCTGCAGGTTCTCCTGTGGCTCCTCTGGCTGTGCCTGCCTCTCCCCAGGCAGGGGGAGCCACAGGAGAAGACCCCATGGCTGTCCTTCCAGCGCCATCAACCACCTGGCCCCAGCCTAGTCCTGGCACTTGAAAGCAAAACAAAAGCGCTGCACTCACTGGCAGTAGCAGCGGTGTTGGGGCCTCGGCACTTGTGGCAGAGCCCCTCTGCACAGTGGGGGGCAGCAGGGATGACCCCTTCCTCCCCGCCGCCTGGCACCCACATGGCAGCTGCCCCATGGCGTAGGTGCACCATGGCTTGGCATGGCACTGCACACTGCCTAGGAGCTGGGGCTGAGTGCTGCTGGGCTCTGGCTGATATGTGGAGCCGCCCCAGCTCCCAGGCAAATCGAGCCGGGGGCTGGGGAATGGATCCAGGGCTGTTCAGGGACCTGAACATTCCCCCAGTTTCCAGTTCAATTCCCCAGCTCCCCAATCTTTCCCCCCAGCTCTCTGATCACTTCCCCCAGCTCTTCCCAGGGGGAATGGGCCCTCAGATGATGCAGGATGACAGTAGGTTACTGCTGCCAGCTGGTGATGGCAGTTCTGGACTATTTCCCCAGCTGGCAGCAGCAGCCTGCTGAAACCCCATGCAAATCTGGGGGCTGTGTCCCCCCCCCCCCGGAAGAGCTGGGGGAATGATCAGAAAGCTGGGGAATCGAACCGGCAGCTCTGGCTGGCATGTGGAGCTGCCCCAGTTCCCAGACAGCTTGCGGCACCCATGCCATGGAGCATCTGCCACGCAGGTGCCAGCTGGAGGGGCGGGGGGCAGGCGATCTCTGCGCTGTGCGGAGGGGCTCTACCACGAGTGTCTGGAGGCCCCAATCACTGCTGCTGCTGCAGCTGGTGAATGAGAGGCTTTTTTCTTTTTAGTGCCAGGAGGCTGGGGTTAGGCTGGGCAGCCATGAGGGCTTATCCTGTGGCTTCTCCTGCTGTGCCTGCCTCTGCCCCAGCAGGAGGAGCCGTGGGGGCTCTGCTGTCTTGCTTACCCAGTTAGCACGGAGGTTGGGGGGTGATGCAGGGGCAGCTTGCTCCGGGCAGCAGCAGGGCGTAGCCCCCTGCTCCCATTACTGCCGCGCCCACATCCCCCGCCCCTGCCCCACTCCCTGAGTAATGCACTCCCTGCCCTGGCTGGGCAGCTTGTCCCAGACCCAATCCCTCCCTCCCCCATGTCCCTTCCCTCCCTCAACCCCAACAGACTTGCCAGCTGGAGGCAGCTATCAGCTGCCTGTTTAGTCTATGGCTGAATCTCCAAATCAGCCAGATCTTTTTCTGAAGCTTTTCTGAATTGATTCAGATGCTTCGAATTGATTCGGAGCTTTTACTTGGTTTCCTGATTTGTTTCAGACTTGGAGATTTTGGTCCCCTAATGGGGCTGAATCTCCTCTGAATCGAATCAGCTACAGAAGCTTTGCACAGCCCTACTACAGAGCTCCCTGCTGGAGTATTTCAGAATATCCCTGAAGCCATGCAGTGGAATCCCTTATACCTCACAGCCTCCAGTTTTTTAGAGGTTGCTAAACACAGCTGAGTGCACAGTATGTGAATTCTCATCCTCTGCTTCCCTGTCCGTCTGTCTCCCCCCCCCGCCACCCCTGTTTCCCAGATAGGAAAAGCTAGTGTTTTATAAATGCATTTAGCATACTTAATGTTATGTAGGCTTAACATTAAGTTAAGCGTTAATGGCTAATATTAATTAAAATTAAGTTTATCCTACTAGTTCATTTGTAGGCATTGCCTATTTTTAGTACTGTTGAGAGAGCGGTGCTTTTGTAAGTTTTTTTTTTTTTTCCATGATGTACTAAGTGTCCAATTTTAATGTCTTTTCAGACATAAAGTAAACATAGACCATACTTAGTTTAAGCAGCAAATACATGTTTAAGTGCTTCGTCTGTTCTGAGTTCAAGTAAGCACCACACTTTTCTAAACTTTCAGCTAAGTCCCATTTTGTCGTATACGAATTTCATTTTTTTAATGTAATTCAGATGATGGCAACATATCTAAACTGAAACAACTACTCTAAGTACCTTTTGTACAAAACAGAACTGAATTCAGAGAATTGCATTCCAGATGTATCATTTAAATTACTGGGGAATGACTTAACGGTGGAACAGGACAACCATGTGTTTATTCATTTTGCCAGTGGCACACAATGCTCTAAGAACCTCTGAATCTCTTCTGGCTCCATTTTGCTGCAAGGGCTGATAAAGCAATATCCCTTGATGTATTTTTTTTATCATAGAATCATATCACAGAAGTAGGGTCGGAAGGGACCTTGTAGATCTTCAAGTCCGACCACCTGCCTGGGCAGGAGAAAAAACTGGGCTCAAATGATCCCAGCTAGGTAGGCATCAAGCCTCCTCTTAAAGACCCCCAGGGTAGGAGCCAGCACCACTTCCCTTGGAAGTTGGTTCCAGATCCTAGCCGCCCTGACTGTGAAGTAGTTCTTACAGATGTTTAATCTAAACCTACTCTCTGACAACTTGTGGCCAGTAGTCCTTGTTATGCCAGGGGGCGCTAGGGGAAACAAGGTCTCTTCCAAACCCTTCTGGTCCCCCCTAGTGAGTTTATAGACGGTCACCAGGTCCCCCCTCAGCCTTCTCTTGTGAAGGCTGAACAGGTTCAGGTCCCGCAGTCTGTCATTGTAGGGTCTGCCCTGTTGTCCCCGGATCATTTACAATGGAAAGGAAAACAGCATACTTTAAATTGAGCCTCAGTATATAGTCCTCTGTAAGATCTGTTATTAATCTATAAGTAGCACTATTAAAAAGGAGGAGTTGGGTATGGGAGGTTAAAATGGTGCTTCTAATTTTGGTTCTCGCATTTGGTTTTACCACCAGGTCATGGGAAATGTCCAGTTGCATCAGGACTGCATTTTAGCAAGAATGGTGCATATTTGTTCTAGCCAAATACCTAATATCTTCTTTTTGTAGAAATCTATATTCTTGTTCAGATTCTAGCTGTTTATATACAATTTTGAGTGTCTACTATGTTGCACTAATCAATCAGATGTGTTCTTACCTTGCTGCCACAAGGACATTTACCTCCTTTCCATTCCACCCTTTCCTTCTTCCTCCTCCCCTCCCCTCCAAATAAGTGCAGTTATGCTGCAAAGAGTTGTTCAGGTATCAGTTGCAAGAAACAATATGGAAATTGAAACCTGCAAATAAAGTAGATACCCCAGTCTTTTTTAAACTTGGCAATATTAACCCCAAATGCTGCCTGGTAACAAGACGTACAGGTTCTTGGGTAGAAAGGTATTGTGTGTATGTATGTGTCTGTTGGTGAGATAAATATACTTTGTGATTAGTATTAATTTAAGTATCTAAGTGTTGAACAGGTAAAGTTGTTCTGCAGTCTGAGGGCAGTGCTTCTTACTTTTTTTAATATCTCTTATTACCAGTATTTGAAAATTTGATATTTATTGTTGACTTTTTTTCCTCCCTACTCACAATAGCCTAATTCTGGTGAACTGGACCCATTGTATGTGGTTGAAGTCCTGCTACACTGCAGCAAAGAGAGTTTGAAAAATTCTGCTACTGAGGCTGCAAAGCCAGCAAAACCTGGTGAAAAAGGAGAGATGCAGGTTTGTAGTCTTTTTCAGAATTCGTTAGTGTTTCCTGCAGCATCTTTTTAGAATATATGTAAACACCTTCACAAACATAAACAAAAGAGAGGAATCCTTTTGAAAGAGAAGGGAAATGTATTGCTTGGTGTAGTTAGTTTTTAAACCGCCACTGGGTTTTACCTTGAAGGAAGCTGTTTTTCAGTAATGAACAAAGTACTCCTGTGTGTAACCTAACTTTCCTAGATATTGTGGTGCTTAGTCAGTATTTTGTAACTGCCTTGAAGTTTCTGGGGAAAAAACACTGTTTTGAACATGTAGAGTCCTAGAAATGTGGTAAATATATATAATCTGCAAATACTAAGGTATTATTAAACTGTTCTTTGTAGGGTATTCAAGATTCTCAGTATCAAGGTACTATAGAGAGACTGCTCCATATAGTATATTTTATCTCTATAGTAGTGTAGCAGGGCACTGTAGGTGCCTGCCACTTTAAGAGCCTGAAGGTAGCTGCCGACAGGTGCCTGATGAGGGCAGCCATTTTGGACCTAGGGCTGCCCATATAAACCGAGCAGTTTTCCTGCTGGAGGCCAAGCAAAAACATTGCCTGGCTGCAGGGCTGCTGCTATCATCTGGAGGTAAGGGAGGAGCTGTAGGGGATAGATACGAGGCTCCTGGTCCTGGGTACGACCTAAAACTGCACCCTGCCGGGAGTAGGTGGCCTGGTGGGGCTCTCAGTGGCACAGGAGCCCCCAGGAAATGCCAGTCCAGTTACCACCCTGGTGAAAGGTGGGTCGGGGCACCTTAACCCCAGCCCCACAACTGGGTGGGTTTGCATTCCATCAGAGGTAGTTACGGGGGTGCAAGCCCTGAGGAGGAGAGTGGGGGCCAGGTACGGCCGAGACCGCCTGAGCCCTGCAGGGGTCCAAGACTCCATAAGGGAGAGTTGGGGCCAGGTATGGCTGTGGCTGCCTGAGCCCTGTGGGGATTTAAGACCCTGTGAGGGAGAGTTGGGGCCAGGTACAGCTGTGGCTGCCTGAGCCCTGCAGGGGTTCGAGACCCCGAGAGGGAGAATGGGGCCAGGCACGGCTACAGCCACCTGAGCCCACCGGAAAGCAAACCCCGTGGCCCTTGGTGAGGGGGCAGTCTGGAGCCCCAAGTGAGGGGGGGTGGAAATTAGGACCACAGTGGGGGGGTAGCCCCAACAAAAGGGGCCGAGATCTGGAGCCCCAAGTGAGGGGCATAGTTGTGGAGCCCCACTGAGGGGGTAGCCCTAGTGAAGGGGGCCAAGGTCTAGGGGGCAGCCCCAAGTAAGGGCAGAGATCTGGTGGCCTCAAGTGAGGGGGGTGATGTGGAGCCCCAAGCAAGGGGAGTAGGCCCAGATAAGTCTACAGACGCCTGAGGCTGAGGTTTGGGCCAGGGGCCGAGTGAATGGGGGCTCAGCCCCAGAGCGAGACAGGCGAGTCCTGACCCCGGTAAGCCTTCCACTGGTGGGAGGCAGAGTGTGGGTCGAATGTAACTACATCCGTAGTAGCACCACGACCTGCTGCCCCGGGGGGGAGTGAAAGTCCCCTGGTGAGACCCTGGGGTACCAGTCATGGTGTGAGGTACCCCAGCTCCCCACATCCAGGAAGGGGGACCCGGAGTGTGTGTGGGGCTAGTGAGGCCGGTGGTAGAGTGCCCCCTCGACTGACCCATGCTGGGTCCAGAACCAAGAAGGTCAAAAGGGCCAGGCGCCCACCGTGAGGGGCACCCAGAGTCATAGGCCTGGTCTTTGAGATGAGGCCAGGGCTTGTGTATGGCCGAAGGTCCTGAGTGGGGACCACGCCCAAGAAGGGAGCCAGCTACGAGGAGCTCGGCAGCCCAGATGAAGGTGGCGTAGGCCACTGGAGCAGAGGGATCAAAGGAGGATTCTGGAGCCTGGTGTGGGGCTGGTGTGACTGTTAACATCTGGATGCCAACTACAAGGCTTGGGCCACAGTGTAGGGGTGGTATGGAGCCACGGACACCCCTTTATCAGGGTGCAAAGAAAAATGGACAGCCTCCCGCCTTATTTAACAGCTTATTAATTTTCCAGCAAGTCATGGCGGGTGAGACAGGCGGGCAGCATTCCTGGAGGCAGGTGGGAGGCCGGCAATGGCTGGCCTGAGAGAAGCCCACTTTGCCACAAGTAGTAGTACATTTTATGTCTGTTATATCTCACCAGCTTCTCAGTTTCAAGGTACTACAGTCAAACTTCCATTAAAAGTATGGAATTTAGCTACTGCTTTGGAATTTTAGAACTTGATCATCCAGTTCTATGAATACTGTTCTTGTTTTGTGGGTCTCTTCCATCTCAGATAGTCCTAATTTTTTCACACTTTCCTTTTTCTTTCCACCATAAACCTATCAGCTTTGCCAATTTATTTAATGCAGTGTTCCATTCTAAAAAAATAAACTTCTAGCCAGTTTCCATTTAATAATATAATAAGTGGTTCTCAATTTTGAGAAGGGAAAAGGTTGGAAGAGCATATAACAAATATTTATAGAAGACGGTGACCTTGCCAGCAGATTTGGCCATTTTCAGCCCTATATAATGGTGTAAATCATTTAATTTTTGGATCACAGATCTGGCTCTTCAGCTTGCTGTATAATGTCCAAAAATTCTGATCAGGCTGAAGATTTAGCACTGATTTTTTTTCAGTGTGTCTTACTTGTATTAGCATTGGTGAATATTGATTTTGTTAGTCATGAATTAATCAGTAAGCACAGAAATAAGTTCTCCAGAAAGGGGTTTCAGTGATTTAAATTCCTGAGGTATGGGAAGGAATTAATCCAGTCTCCTACATCCTGGGTGAGTGCAATCAGTAGCTATTGCATAAAATGGGGAACTACTAAAACTTTGCTGCCTCTTGGGTGTCTTTCCAAGGAGAAGTGCGATTCTGGCTCTGTTTTTGAAATTCAGCTATAAACACGTATTTTTCGGGAGAGGATCATGGATTATGGTTCTTGAGTGGAGGGAGGAGACTATAATCCATCACAAAACACAGAGAAACGTAGGATTTGAGAGCGAGCCTACCTTTAGTGTTTCCTGTTAGCTAGCACCTAGCAGTTTTTCACTCTGTGCTGCTATTAAGTAGTTCTCCACTCATCGTACTGGTTAGTTAGATCTCAGGCACTCAATGCATGCATTATATGGGAAGAATAGGTGCTTAAAGCACCAGAGATAAGGCAATCTAAAAATTAGATGGTGCAGTGCTGAATCAATTTATTCTGTAATAACCCAAGATGCCAACTGTTGCTGATCAACATCAGCTAAATCAGTTCTTAATATTTCAGTACCTATTGATTTGAAATTCATGTTTTTTTAAGATGCACAGTTAGCAGTTTAACTCTTAGTTCATTTTTATAGAGGTTTATTTTTTGTTAGTAAACTAATTAATTTTGATTAGCAATTAAGTTGGTTTTGAACCTTAAAAGAACACATTGCTTACATTAAGTAATCAAATCTTTGGCAGGAATTTTTATAAAATTAGGATTTGAGTTGACATCTTTTCATCCCTCTTAAATAATGCAGTTTTGGAGGACTTGTTTTCTTGCTCAGTTAAAGCAGTAGAAAGAAAGGGGACAGATGCCAGAATGGAAATCTTATTAATTGAGCATATATAAATACTTATACAAGCTATGAACATATAGTAAATTTATTGGATCTGACAAAACTGATTCTATAAAAAGCTGCTGACTTGGAAGGAGCTCCAGAGCAAACAGCAGACAGAGACTGCACGGCTAGGGTTTAAGAGACTGGTGGTTTAGGGATTGAGACAAGGGGCAGAGGTGGTGGTCTCAACAGGCCTGGGAGCAGGGTGGAGATAGAAGCCAGAGAAGTCTGAGGCTAGGAGCAGGGAAGAGACGGAGCTGGAGAGGTGTTGGGGCCAGGAGCAGGGCAGAGGTGGAGCCAGAGTGGGCTGAGGCCCAGGTGCAGGACCAGAGCTTGGGTATAGAGTGGAGATAGGACCGGAGAAGGTGCAGTACCTGGGGGGAGGGGGGACCAGGAGGGACTAGATACCCAGGAGTATTCAGAAGAAGTGAAGTGCCCAGGTATGGATGGATGGGAGAGAGTGGCCTGAGCTCAGGAGTGGACTGGGAAGGTTGATGGCATGGAGATTGCAAGTCCCAGTGGTGGTGGAGACTGGGTCCTGGTATAGGCATAGGAGCGGTGTTAATAGACAACATGAATGTGTTCTAGCTAAAAGGGAGGCGTACACCCAATGGAAGGGAGGGGCCATCACCAGGGAGGACTATACTGCAGTTGCTCGGGAATGCAGGGGGGCAGTCAGGAAGGCCAAAGTGGAGATGGAACTGGGACTAGCTACCTGGATCAAAGACAACAAGAAGTCCTTTTTAAATACATAGGGGGCAAAAAGAAGGTACGAGGTAATGTGGGGCCCCTACAAGACATGCTAGGAAATCTGGTTGTCACACCAGACGACAAAGCTAACCTATTTAACGACTTCTTTGCCTCCATTTTCCTGAGCAGGGACCAGATCAG
>NW_017729024.1:145527614-145532730 GCF_001723915.1 Gavialis gangeticus | reverse complement strand
TCTTTAAGACAAGGCTTGACAATCACTTTGCTGGGGTCGTTTGACCCCAGTACTCTTTCCTGCCATGGCAGGGGTTTGGACTTGATGATCTGCTCAGGTCCCTTCCAACCCTACTAACTATGAAACTGTGAAAGATCCAAAAGTTGTTTGACTGCAAGTGCATTTTGTACTTAGCAGAATGACGCCAATTCCAAGCAACAGAAATCAAATCTCCAGCCAGCCAAAGCAGAGGTGCAAAGGAAAAGAACAGATGGTGGGAAGACGAGGGAAAGGAGATTCAACATTTCGCTGACATCAACAGTATGCATATTTTTTTTTAATGCCATCAAATCACACCCCTTGAGACCTAAGGATGAAGGAGACCTGATCAAGGAAAAGGGAGCCATCGGTTCCTGTTGGAAGAAGCATTTTGAAGACCACCTCAGTCAAGACCCTGTTGACAAGAGTGTTCTCAATTCCATCTTACAGCATCCAGCCAGAGACAATCTTGGAACCCGTCCAACCCTTGACGAGGTAAGGAATGCCATCAAGCAGATGAACGACAAGGCGTATGAAGCAGATGCTGTACTGTGTGGTTACTCAGAAGCAGACCTTCAGGCAATTGTCAGCATCTTTCTGAAGGCATACAAGAAAGTGGAACTGACACTTAATGTTCAGAAGACTAAGGTCCTCTATCCACAAGCTCTTAATAAGCAATCCCCAGATCTGGTCATTCAGATTCACGGTGAGACTCTAGAATGTTGAGAATTTCCTGCATCTTGGAAGCCGTCTTTCCTAGAAGGCTGACATCTATTAAGAATTTCAGCGGTGCCTCAGATGTGCAAGTGCAGACTTTGGATGCCTGAGGATCACAACATCAGATTCAAAACCAAGCCTCATGGTTTATTAAGCAGTCAGGATCCCTACCTTACTGTACTGATGTGGACAACATACAGGAGACATCTCAAGTTGTGGTGAGAAGTACCATCAATGCTGCCTACAGAAGATCCTTCATCTCCAGTGGGAAGACACATGCACCAATATTAGCGTCCTCATACAAGTAAACACCATGAGCATTGAGGTGATGATCGTCCAACATCAACTTCACTAGGTCAGCCATGTCATCTGCTTGTCTGACTCCAGACTCCTGAAGCAAATCTTATTCTAGCTCAATCAAGGCATACACTCAAAAGGAGAGAAGAGAAGGTGTTTCAAGGACATCCTCAAGGCCAACTTGAAAGAATGCAATGTTGACATCAACTCATGAGAGACAATTGTACAGGACCTCCCCAAATACAGGAACAGTCTGCTGCAAGGAAATCAGTACTTTGAAAACTTACAGTGACAACAGGAGACAAAAAGAGGGAGCTGCAGAAACACCATGTTGCAGACCAAACCAAGAATCCAGAGCCTCTCGCCCTTGCACAGAAACATGTGCCTGAGTTGCAACAGAACCTGCTGATCCTAGATTGGCCTTGTCAGCCATCTTTGGACTTACAGCTAAAGCAGCCATGGAAGACAATCATCCGTGACCGGAAGGAATTGCCAGTGGTGATGAAAAGAAAACTTTACAAGTGGCAAAATGTTTTGATGTTTGGGTTGCACAATTTGGTTCATTTTTATTAACTTGAACATCTAGTCTGAAACTTGGATAATGTATATCTTAGCAGACTGGACTATGGTGGTTTTCTCTATACAATAAACATCTGGAAACCTACAACATTTGGTTTTCTTTGTCAAAACCTTGCAATATAATTCTATCTGGAGGAAGACTAAAATACTTGCAAGTTTCCTAGTGAGTACTTTATAGAAGTGCTTTTCAACTTTTGGTCATTCAAAAATTGGGTAATACCTTGTACTATAGAAAATGATCCAACACTCCCAAAGATGATTATTAAATCAAAAATGAATGAGTTTTGCAGGATGTCAGGTTTACCCATTTGGCACTCCACACTAAGCATTCTTCTTATACATGGTAAAATGTACAGACTGACTTATCTACCACTAAACCTAGTGTAATGGAAGAAGTTGCTTTGGTACACTTATTTCTTTAACATCCCTAATCTAATGCTGCTTCTGTATAGCATAATTTAATACAACTACAATGTTATAATAGATTCTTAGTTAAAATACATAAGCATTCCCATGTTGTTAAATAGAACAAGGATATTAAAAATACAATATTTAGAATTACATATTTTTTAATTTCACATTATAATTATGAACAACTTGTATTAAATTCCTGATGAGGATAATACACATCTATTATTAGATTAATCTGTTATTAGATTATTATTATTATCAAAGTGTGTGTGTGTGTGTGTGTGTGTGTTCGTACCTTGCTGAATTGGGGCTTTAGCATTGAAGTTAGTTTTCTAAAATTTGTGAAGAGTACTTTTGTATGCCTGTGTTCTGAAGTCTAAATACAAAGATACCAACCCTTAAACTGTAACAATTGAGGGTGGATCTACATGCCATTAGGCAGCAACAATAAACCACAGAGCTTATTGCTCCACAGTTTATTGCTCCCAGGAAGCTCTTGGGTGCACAGTTTGCATGTGCGTCTGAACCATAGCACATTTGAGCAGAGTCGAGCAGAGTCACAACAGCCCCAATTGGCAGGGGCCCTCAGGGGTCAGCCTGCCAACCAACTGTGCTGTGGAGGGCCTGGCTGGAGCACAGGGGTGCTTCAGTATGGGGTAGCTGGCATGTAGCCCCCACGCTGAAGTACCCACGTGCCCCAGCCAGCCAGCTCAGTACCTACACATGCACTGCTGCATGCAAAAAGAAAACCTCACAGCACAGTAGGACTTGTATTTACAAGTCTTACCCTGCTGCAATTTATTAGTTTTGAGCACCCTAATAGGAGTGCATGTGTAGATGCTGAGATTTTACAGTTAATTAGCTGTCTGCTCAGTAAATATCTCATGTACCTTCTGGGCAGTAGAGTTCAGGAGGGTTGAAAGTTTGCCCAGAGAACAGAGGAAAGGAAAGGGCTGAGAAAAAGTTTAGAGGGTTCTCACCATGGCTTTAACACCCTTTAACAGGTGAATGCTCCCATTTTAAGTGGTTTTATGTTGGTTTAAAGGTAACCTGCAACATCACCCTCAGTTACTTTGGCCCACATCCTTGAAGGTGGTTAGGAGCCCAACTCTGATTGAGTGCAGAGGGAGTTGGGCCCCCAAAAACCTTTGAGGACCTGGGCCTGAGTTCATATTTTTCCAAGTTAATCTGGGCATGATCTCTGTTATATACACAAGACCCATAAAGCTTTAAGTTACTTTGTCATAAAGCAGGCACCTGTTAATGTTATAACTGACATTCCACTAAGGCAAGCTTGGAAGGAGCCTGCAGTTAATTATTATTTTGAACACTCTACCAGTATCATTCACTTTCACTTTTACATGGCCAGAGAATCGATCACAAAATAGAAGTCTTTAGCTAACATTTCAACATGGCTTACAGTATACAGTTATTACAGCTCTGGAATATAAAAAAACAGGATTAGAAAGGACCTCCTTTGTTATTGTGTCCAGTCTTCTGTTACTCCAGGCAATATAATCCCTTTAATAAACTTAACAAGCTCCATTTTAAAAGCATTGCAGGTTTTTGCCTGCACTGTTCCATTTGGGAGGCTGTTCCAGAACTTCACGCCTCGCTTAGTCAAAAACCACCTTCTAATTTCCAGCCTAAATATGTTCATGGTCAGTTTATATATCTATTCTTTCTTGTGCCAACATTGCCTTTTTGCGGGGGATGAAATTGTTCTTTTTATCCCCCTTTGCTGGTGCTTTACCTGCTGATGTTCTTGCAGAATCAACCTTTGTTTCCTAGGCTAAACAGGCTATGCCTCATTTTAGACTCCTTTCAAGGCTGGCTTTCCATTCTTCCAACTGTCCTAGTAGCCCTGCAACTATTGAGGTTTGAAATCCTCTTTTTTGGGTGTGGAGGACCAAAACTGTTCACAGTATTTTAGACTTGAGTTCACAACAGGGCCTTGCACCTTGGCTTTGAGATATTACCTCTTTTGGAAGTACCTCATCTGATACCTGTGTTTACCATTTTTTACAGCAACAGCATGTTAATGTCTCACAGGCCAGGAACAGACATTACACTTTTACTGATATAAATGATCAGGAACTGATCTATACCTGTAACTCAACAGAAGTTTGGCACATAGACTGGTTTAAAATGGCAGAGCTCAGTCTAAGATTTACCTGCTTTACCTGTGGCAGGTAAAGGTGTTAGGTCTATAGTGTGTCAGGGTTGAGGGTGGTCTTATGTAGAGTTTAGAGTATGGTTGTATGTGATAGTTTGTATAGAGGTGATCTTGCCTCAGGCAAGGGGTTGGACTAGACCTCCCTTCCAACCCTACTTTTCTATGAATGTGACTCATTCTTATTGAAGACTGAGAAGTATTTATTTAGTTTCAAGCTCATACCCAAATGATCTTTCATCTCTGTCCCATGCTCTCTGCATAGAGGTTCAATTTCTGCTTCCTTTGTCCTTTTATTTATGAGCCTGAACAACCTTCTACTGTTTGTCTTAATATCTTTTGCAAGGTCCAACTCAACTCACCTCAGATTTTAGCAATTTGCACTCCTCAACCCTCCACCACACATGCACATACTGTGGGGGATTTTAGCTACTGTGAAGCAGGAGAATTGTTCCTCCTCTTTGGAGCTTTCAAATGTATTCAGCTGCCCTTGCAATGGCAGGACGTTGACAGTGCCCTTGTCCCCTTGTTTTACCTGTAGTAGATTAAGGTGTTCTTAGTATCTTTGGGCGGTGTGTCTTGTGTGAAAGGGGTATTTGTGTAGCTTTTGGACAAAGTTAGACAAGCACTTGTAGATGATGGTTTGGGGTGTCTTGTTTGGAGCAGGGGCAGACAAGGTTCTTTGGATAAATCTGATATCTTTTATTAGAACAACTCAGTTAGTTGGAAAAATTATTTGCAAGTTTTAGGGTACAGATACCCTTTATCAGGCAGCAGAAGCATCTGCAGTTGGTCTGTGCTCTTTCTGGATGGAATAATAAAGAAGCTAGTATGCATGCAAGAGAGCCAGTCAGTGAAAATGTAAATTGAGGTAGTCAATGGATGAGAGACAGGTTGGGGTAGAGAAAGGGGAATGAATAG
>NW_017729024.1:145521881-145522614 GCF_001723915.1 Gavialis gangeticus | reverse complement strand
AGCATCTGCAGTTGGTCTGTGCTCTTTCTGGATGGAATAGTAAAGCAGCCAGAGGCCAGTACATATGCAAGAAAGCTAGTCAGTTAAAATGTAGAATGAGGTTCTTTGGAGCAGTGGATTGAACTAGATTATCTCCTCAGGTCCTGTCTAGCCCTACTATTTTCTCATTCTTTTTAGGTCTGGAGCTATCATGTACAAAATTTTAACTGTTGTTTGAGGCACAATTTCGTTGTAGTTTTGTACCTTTTCCCAGGTCTCCACAGTCCTGGATCTCTTCAGTCCAGTTGACTTCACCTTCATTTTTCAGTTTTTCCTTTTGGACTTGATGGTATTAGGACACAGGCACACAAATGAGTTACTGATATATAAAAAAAGTGTGTGTGGGGTGGGGGGGACATGGATTTGCAGCAGACCTGCCACAGCACAGCAACTACCCGTGTGCACGCTTGCCCCTTGGTAAATGATGAAAGCTAATCTGTAGCGTCTTAGCTGTGAGTGAAACTGTGTACGCAGGCAGCTGATGTGTTGAAAAGCTGCCTTTGTATGCCTCACAGTAGCTTGTTCTTATGCCCATGCTCTTAACTACAGAGCTACTCTTGCATATATCTTTTCATTAAAAGACAGTCAGCACATGTTCCAATATGATAGTCTGTAACAGGTTCTTCATATGCTATCTTCGCTGCTTATCAGAACCAGGTCATAGAATCATAGAAGTAGGGTCGGAAGGGACCTT
>NW_017729024.1:145517086-145520314 GCF_001723915.1 Gavialis gangeticus | reverse complement strand
CTCCAGCTAGTTGGCGACCCATTTAACTGTGTAGGTGTCTACACCCTGCACAAGAAAAGGTCCCAGTCCATAGTAACAACTCTTGGTTTGTAACTATTGGCTATGACATCCAGTAATGCTTGGACCTTACTATTATTAGTATTTGATCCCCAGGCTGTACCTGGGAAATCAGTCTCCCTGGTGACATTTTTCTTCCAACCCCAGATATGTCATCTAAATCCAACTCTAAATTTGTAACGGGTCCCAGTACTACCCTAGTAGCCCCTCTCACCAGCCTTTTCTAAAGAGATTTTTGTCCCAACAGATTCTGCTATCCCTTCTTAGTCCTTTTAAGTCTGTCACATCATTAGCAAAGAATGCTCCCATACAGCATTCCCCTTTTATTTTTCTCTCATTCCTGAACAGTGCATACCTTCCAATACCTGTGTTTTAATTGAGATTTTTTGTTTGATTTTCACCATATTTTGTTATCCATGTGGTGTTCAGTGTCATGTCCTATACCAGTAATTCCGATTTCTTGGTTGTATTCTCCAGGCTAGTATGCAAACACACAAGCTGTTTCTTACTGACAGCTTCCAAGTTTCTATCAGGAATTTTTCTAAGTGTATGAACTACCAGACTACTATCTTCTATCTACATTCTTTCTCCTTGCTCACCATTCTCCTACCCTCATGTATCCCTTTTATCCATCACTGTATCCTTATTCACTTAATCATTTTCTTCCTGTTCACTAAAACCAGATGTAGATACAACAAGTCTCTCCCAGCCTTTTCCTCTTCCTTCTCTTAACCTTATCAGTTCTGCTGGCTCCTGTCCCAGAGGCCCAAAGTACTCAGATGGAGTCTGCCCATTGATAAAATTCCTTTTTCTGTGAATAATACTTTCCAGTGATTGAATATCCCAAAACTTTCAGACATTGGAAAACATATAAGAATGAAAAGTAAAGTAAAGTAAAAAGCAGCTTGTTTACTGCACAGAAGTTTGAAATTAATAAAAAGTGAAGTTTATCATAAATGCAGTGAATCAAAAAAACCTGAAATCTCCCAATTATTAATGTTTTGTTTACCACACACTGTTGTGACAGGTTGTTCCTGTTTTGGTGCATCTTCTCGCAGCTATCAGCAGTGTCCGACTTTACATACCCAAAGATCTGAGACCTATTGATAATAGACAAAGTGTGTTAAAGTCTATACAGGTAAGTTCCACTAGAATGTATGCCAAACTTATTGAAGCATGTACATTCTGGCCTGCTCCCTGTGTTTGATTATCTAAGGTGTAGCATTTCTGAAACTGAGTTGCACATAAAACATTTGTGTTTGAAGGCAACCAGTGCTTTTGTCTGGCTTTAAAAAAATGTTGAAATCTACAAATAAAAACCACAGCTAAAGGTTTTATTGAAGCAGCATAAATTTATAAAATAATATAACTCTGCCACCTGGTTTTCAGTCTGCTCGTTAGAAGTCCACTTAAAGCTTAAATATTCCCATTTGCTGCTATTGTCTGCTTTACAATAATGCATTTGTAATCCCTTTGTTTCAGGAAGTTCAAAAGCGGTTCCCTGATGGCGTACCATTGCTAGATCCTATTGACGACATGGGTATTAAAGATCAAGGGCTGAAAAAAGTCATTCAAAAAATAGAAGCATTTGAGCATAGGATGTATTCACACCCACTTCATAATGATCCCAATTTGGAGACAGTTTATAAGCTTTGTGAAAGAAAAGCCCAGGTAAGGTATTATCTATTTCAACAACCGATGGGGGGCAGATACGTTTGCTCCTTTTACTGAATACATTATTTTAATTGAAAATCCAAATTACAGTCACTTTAAACCTGATTGAGTCTCAGTGCTGCTGTCTGAATTGAGCCTGGGTTTTTGATGCTGAGCACTTCTGTTTCTTTTGAGGCATTTGGTTCACGGATAAGTTTAACTTGATCAGATTTGCTTATTAGGGAAAACTGGGAGGAACCAGAAGTTGCTCCGCTGCTATAAAATCCTAAGTATTAAGGAGAAAGTAAATAGTAACTCTGTACAGTAAAAGCAGAGTTATCCGGCACCCTACCAGCTGGCATGCTCTGTTAACTGGCATCCTGGCTTGTAAGGGAAAAGTGAAACCAGAAGTGCCCAACCGTGCCACTTTGGGTTTTGCGGAGCTCCCCCGGCCCAGGACATAGCAGCCTGTGCGGGTCCTCCCTCCCTGTCCCTTGGGGCCCGTGGGAGGGGCGGCAACGCACCAGGAGGGGCGAGACAGGCAGCAGCCACAACAGGCAAAGACGCCTGTTTGGACCACTTAGTTATCTGGCATATTTAGTTATCCAGCACTCTCCATTCCCCGTAGGTGCCACATAACAAAGCTTTTGCTATATAATTAAAATAATGTGCAGTTTCAAGTATGTAATCTACATATGTAGTTGGCTATTTCTCTACATTATATATGACTAGTCCGATATATAAATTTAAGAAGATTGGTAGGTCTGATATAAAGACTACTTAACTGATCCAGGACATGCAAAATAATCGAAGTAGGGGAAATCGCACACACAGTAGGCCTAATTCTCTTCTTTTTTTTTACATTTATTCTAACACTGCAGAGTGTCTTCATTTTTCCACCCTCATGCTGAATTTGTATTCTTTCACTGAGCATAATATCCCTATTGAAATGAGTGGGCTTACTGCTAAAGTAAAGTGCTACTCTGTTCAAGTTAGGGGACTCAAATGCAACCATCATATTGTAAATTAGTCCAGAATTAGGCCTCCAATTTGCTTTCATTGGTTGGATAGGCTTGTAGTGAAAAAACTATCTCAGGACTCGAGAGATGAGGGTTCAGTTCTCTACTGTGTCCCAGGTTTCTTATGTTAGTTAATTTTTCAGTGCCTCCATTCCTGTGTGTAAAATAGAAATAGTGATGATAATTTCCCTTCATCTTACAGATATAAGATACATTTGTTTTTTGGGGTGTTCAGATACCACGGTGATGGAGGCTCTGAATTCAGAGCCATGTCTTTCTAATGCAGCTATCTGTATTCTGCTAATGCAGGGGTGGGCAAATATGGCCCATAGGCCGAATCCAGCCCATGAGGCCATTCTGTCCGGCCCACGGGGCCCCTAAAAAAATGTTTCTGTGCCCTTGGTTCCTGTAAAAAATAACAGGAATCAAGGGCAGTAGGATCCAGGGGAAGCGCAGTGGGCTTCAACAACAGTGGGGCCTGCCCGGCCCCGCCCTCCAG
>NW_017729024.1:145511507-145512086 GCF_001723915.1 Gavialis gangeticus | reverse complement strand
TTTCTGTGCCCTTGGTTCCTGTAAAAAATAACAGGAATCAAGGGCAGTAGGATCCAGGGGAAGCGCAGTGGGCTTCAACAACAGTGGGGCCTGCCCGGCCCCGCCCTCCAGCTGGAAGCCCCAGCCGGGGTTTCTGGGCTGGGAGCACATGGCTGCCCCAGTGCAGGAAGCTCAGATAAGTGTGGGGGGGGACCCCGGGCAAGGAAGGAGCGGGGAGGTGACCCCTTCGTGCCCGGTGCTCCGCACTGCAGCTGCTTGCAGCCCGCATGGGGCTGCCTGTGCCTGCTCTGGACACCCCCTTGCAGGCTGCGAGCACCTGCAGCGTGGGGGACCAGGTGTGGGATGCAGGAGCGGCCACTTCCCCCGCAGGCAATCAGCTTTTCCCTGGGCTCCTTCCCTGTGTGGAGAAAAGCAGCCCCTCGCCCGCCCCATGGCCGGCGCTGCAGGCATTTGCAGCCTGTGCGGGGCTCTCCAAAGCAGGCACAGGCAGCCCCAGGCAGGCTGCGTGTGGCTGCAGTGTGGGGCGCCAGTCATAGAATCATAGTCATAGAAGTAGGGTCGGAAGGGACCTTGTAGATC
>NW_017729024.1:145510121-145510472 GCF_001723915.1 Gavialis gangeticus | reverse complement strand
GCCACCTGCAGCCTGCATGAGGCTGCCTGTGCCTGCTCCTGACAGCCCCACGCGGGCTGCAAGCACCTGCAGCAGGGAGCACCAGCCATGGGGTGGGCGAGGGGCCACTTTTCCCCACGCTCAGCACTAGATTCTTCTCTGCTGGCAAGCAGGGGGTCAGGGCTGTGCGCTGCCCCTGCCTGTACCGCAGGGCTGGGGGGCACTGGGTGTGAGCGGGTGGGGAGCCAGTGGGAGAACAGGGCCCACACCGGTGTCCCAGGGCCAGTGCTGGTGGGGCCCAGAACAGGGTGGCAGGAGCGCAGGGTCCCAGATGGCACAGGCTCTGTGGAGCCAGGCCAGCTCCCCCCTCCC
>NW_017729024.1:145506930-145510111 GCF_001723915.1 Gavialis gangeticus | reverse complement strand
GGGCTGTGCGCTGCCCCTGCCTGTACCGCAGGGCTGGGGGGCACTGGGTGTGAGCGGGTGGGGAGCCAGTGGGAGAACAGGGCCCACACCGGTGTCCCAGGGCCAGTGCTGGTGGGGCCCAGAACAGGGTGGCAGGAGCGCAGGGTCCCAGATGGCACAGGCTCTGTGGAGCCAGGCCAGCTCCCCCCTCCCTGCTGGTGCAGCCCAGCCTGGCTCCACAGACCCCTGCCTGTCTGCCCCACTGGTGCTGGCCCTGGGACATTGGTCCCAAGACATTAGGACACTGGTCCCAAGATGGTGACCAGGGGGCGGGGCACCTGTCAAAGGGCGGAGCTACCCATGCAGCCCTCGACAGCCTGCCAAAACTGGGTAAGTGGCACTCCGCCCAAAATAATTTCCCGCCCCTGTGCTAATGGTATCTAAGCAACTGCTTAGCATGATAATACTGATGGATTTTTTTGTATGCTTTTGGGTGTTACAGATTGCTGTGGATATTAAAGCAGCAAAGCGAGAACTGAAGAAAGCCAGAACTGTCTTACAAATGGATGAGCTCAAATGCCGCAAACGTGTTTTGAGAAGGTTGGGTTTTGCCACGTCCTCTGATGTCATAGAGTTGAAAGGAAGGGTTGCTTGTGAAATCAGCAGGTAACTGGTTACTGTGGAAAATGTATAATGTCTTGCATGTGTATGTTGCTGTGTCTCCACTGGTGTTTGTGTTCCATTTCTAATATTCACAGCATCAATGATATTCACAGCATCATATCCAGTGCCATGTAAGGGAGTGTTTTGGCTGGCTTCCATCTAGTTGCCTTTGGTTCACCAGCCTGATGACCCAGATGTACCCATTAACAGTTGGGTCAGAGTGCAGAATGAGGCTCAAATTTACACCTTTGGATTTGTAGTGAAACTCTCTAACCATCCCACTGTGCCTTTTGACAGCACTGCAGAACACCTTGCGTTTCTGTACCCACCTGCCTTGTTTCCTTATTCTAGCATTGTCCGTAAACTCTTCACTGTGACAGTAGTTGTCAGTTAGTGATAAAGACACTACTGGAGACTACAAACTGATGCTAAATGGCACAGAAATAACAGTGTAGTGGTGCATTTTATTTTATTGAGGTAATGTGTTTGGTAGATGTATACTGCATTATGTTTATTTCCCCAAAAAAAAGATTGTATTTGAAATTATTTAAAATGCCTTGGAAAATTAGGGTTGTTTTTATACAAGTGGCTGCATTCCTAATAATTTTTAATTCTTAAGTACCAGTTGAGTTCTTTTCATTGTACTTACTGCTGTAGTATTATTTGCTCTTTTATGTGCGCTCCCAGGAAATGTTGCCTAAATTATTTGTTGTTTTCCAGATTCGTTTTATGATTACACCCCATAATATAGCAGAATTAAACTGTTTACAAAAGTTGGCCTGTAATTTATAAAAGCCTGGACTTTCATGTCATTTAGGAATTTACATTTTGCTTTCATCATGTATTTACCCAGAAAAAGCCTGAAAAATATATAACAGAAGTTTTAGGATATGCCCAATCCAAAGAAAAATCTCATAATTATCTGCCCAACTGGTGGCATTATTATTTGTATCAATATGAGTTTAGATTTTATAAATACATAGAACTCAAGTTCCTATTCCCTTTAATTTCTTGAAAATACAAGTTGTTAGCCATCTCATCTCCAACAACTACAATCCTAGTTTCCCAATCCCTTATAAAGTAAGCATTCTAACCCTTTTATTATTTTGTTTCTTTTTTCTGAATCTTTCATCAATCTCGTTGATGTCCTATCTGTAGAAACCATAACAGAAGTTGGGCTTAGCTATCTAACATTTCTCTTTTAAGATAGATGAGAGTTAATGAGAGATTTATCTTTACAGTTCAGTAAATCTTTCTAAAGTTAAAGGAATCTATGCATCTCTTCTTTCTTCTCTCCTTTCCCCCAGAAATAAAAAATAAATGTTCATTTTCAGTATACCAGTAAAATGACAGAAATAATAAGCCATTCTCTCTTGTCTAAATGTTATGCAAAATGAATTGATAATGGATAGCATTACCTACTTTTTAACCGGTCTTTTATCTGCTTCATTCTCTTCTTTTCCCATTAGTGCTGATGAACTGCTCCTGACAGAAATGATGTTTAATGGGCTCTTCAATGACTTATCTGCAGAACAAGCAACTGCATTACTAAGCTGTTTTGTATTCCAGGAAAATGTGAGTTACTTTCCAGTAGTGAGAAATCTTGGATTTGTTTCTCCAAGAGCTGTTGTAGAAAAACCCCAAATTCACATCCTGTAAACCTTAGGGCCCTACTGAAAACACATTCCCAGGTTTCTACTTCCAGACTGTTCAGTACAACTGAGACTAAGCTTTAAGGCTCAGTTTCTGAGCTCTTTTGCAACAACCACAGGATTCACTAGGGAGCATGTTGCATTTTACCTGTATTTCTCGTAAATTCTCTCAGGTACCACAAAGACAGCAGGATAATTGGAGTTTATTAGTATGAAAGAACTAGAGTGTTAGTAAAAGAAAATCCTCTGGGAGAGGTGTATCAAGTATGATTTACTGGCAGAAGGTGCTAGGCAACTAAAACTCCAGTGAGGGAGAAGCAAGAAAACCATTCTAGGACTAGGTAATGGTGTGGTGAAGAGCAATACGGTGATGGTTGCAATCCTTGTTCCACAAACTAAGCTAGTAACGTATTAGGTTCTGTTACAATGAACAGTGCAAACTAACAAAATAATATCTCATATAGAGAACGTCAGGTTACATCTGAACTATTGTGGCCTATGTTGTTTACTGAGCATTTTTCCCAAGGTGTCTAAAAACAAGGGGAAAGTGCAGGAAGACAGCAATGTCTTGGAGTAGTAATTGTGTCCTAATTTTAAAAAGCCAGCTGGCAAGTTGTGTTGTTTCTCTGGTTTTGATTCTTTTCCTGTTCAAAGAAACAGGAAAAGAAACGTGTTCTTCCACGCTAGCAGGGAGTGAGAGATTGCAGAGGGATCTGGATAGGTTACAGGGGTGGGCTAACAGGAACAGGATGCATTTCAATACGGACAAGTGCAGGGTGCTGCACTTGGGCAGTAGGAACCAGCAGCACACTTACACAATGGGGAACTCCCTACTTGAGAGCACGGAGGCAGAAAGAGATCTTGGAGTCATTATTGACTCCAAGATG
>NW_017729024.1:145499628-145506388 GCF_001723915.1 Gavialis gangeticus | reverse complement strand
GGCTAGGAGCTGGAACCAACTTCCAAGGGAAGTGGTGCTGGCCCCTACCCTGGGGGTCTTTAAGAAGAGGCTGGATGCCTACCTGGCTGGACTCATTTGAGTCCCGTTTCTTGTTTTGGGGTTTTGTTGTTCTCCCGCCCTGGCGGGGGGTCGGGCTAGAAGATCTACTAGGTCCCTTCTGACCCTAAGTCTATGAAACTATGAAAACATCACACAGGCTAAATACACCTATGAAAAAGAGCTTCATCGGCCCTTATACCCTCACTGGCAACCATGAGATGCTAATCTCCATTCAGTATTTTTCAATGCAAGAAAAAGGTGTGGTGGAATCTGGGCCATCTGATACCTTAAGTAGCTAAGCTCATTAATTAAAAGAATAACATGCAACTTTCTTCAGTGCTGCAATTTCCCCAAAATAATTTTCTGCATGCTGTATTCTGATCTGTTCCTATTCTTGGTGACTTCTTTAGTTCACTCATAGAAACAGGCATGGTCAGTACAGATGTTTTGTTTTTGTGATCCTTTATTTTTTTTCCTTCCTTTGATTTTTTGCCAAAATGTGCTGAAGAATCAGCCTCTGGGATGATAAGCCTATTGTTCTGGGCACATGTAGTGATACAGTGTTAGTGAAGTTTTTTGTGTCTGGCATGTAAAGCCTGCCCTCTCCCTAAAAGTCTAAATTAAGAATGCTCCAAAAGAGGAAGAGCATGGTGCCTGTTCTTTAGGGGGAAAATCCTAACAGTATTGCAAGCTTTTAACTGTGGAGAAATTTGTGCAGCTCCACCATTGGCAGTGCATTTATATTGATCGGCAGGGGGTACCACAGCACACACAGTCCCAGTGAGGACCCAGAGCACCATCGGAAAGGAGAAGATAATGCAGAGATCAAGGATGTTATTCACATTACATCTCAAAACACACAAGAGTCTGAGATGCATATCTGCCTCGAGGGTGCTACTCTTTAAAGTTTTTACCGATATCTTTGTTATCTTTGGAAAATATCATGCAAATATAAATATAGCATTTACAACAGCTGAGTCATGTCATGTCTTTGAAATACTGAATTTCTTCCTGCCAAATGAACTTTCTTTAAAATTTTTGAGCTCAAATGGGCTAGACCCTCCTTCCCCCCGCTCCCCCATACTAATCTTTGATTAAATAAATAAAACTGAATGACTTATCTGCTGTGCTTAGTCATCACTTTCTGTGTTTTCTTGCATGGAAAAAATGGTTTTTAATCTTAAAAGAGAAATCTGGATTAATGATACACTTAAGAAAAATAACTTGAACAGGAAAATGGTTAAAATTTTTTTTCCCCTGAAATAAAACATGTGTTTCACTGGTTTATAAAATCTACTTGCTTCACAGAGGTTTCATCACTTGAGAAATGGATTAAGTTTTTCTAACTTACTTCAGCTCCTAAATAAAAGTAATTTTTAGGTTTGGCTGATGAACTGAAAAGGGCTGTTCAGTGTTGCCTTGTGTTGACCTAAACTCTTCCTTCATCCTAGAAATAAACATTTCATTTCAGTTTTGCGTTACTTAACCCTTCTTCTTTTCTGACTTTTGAATAATTTTTTAATTGAAAAAAACAAACTCTTTTGATTATTTTTTTTTAATGGAAATGGTTTTTTTTTTTAAATGTCTGAACAAAGCATTTTGGTATCTTTTTAAATAAAATGTTTCATGTTGAAATGTAGAAACAAAAATGTCAGTACTTTAAACACTTTCCTCCCATTTTCAGTTAATACTTTTTGCAAAAATCAATTTCAATTTGAAAATAGTTTCAGTATCTTTCTGTCTGAATCCATTTTTCAATTAATTATTTGCTCAGCTCTAGCTAAACACCGTGTTTGGACCGTATTTCAGATGAGCATGTAGTATCTTAGAATTAATATTTAGTTTGCCTCATTTCTTTGTTTATTCGTTCATTTAATGTATATGTAGCCCTTCGCAACAGCGTCTTAGGGTTGGTTACCGTAAACAGTATTATATTCCTGCTAGGGCTGTGCGAAATTTCGCCAGCTGTTTTGTTTTGACAGTGTTTCAACTAATTTCAAGCTTGAAACAGCGAAATCGAAACAAAACAAAGGGCTTTGAAACAGCCTTGAAACTAAATGAGGCCAGCTGAAACATTTCAAAGCAGCCAGGTGGTGGGAGACAGGGGAGAACCAGGACTGTGCTTCCAGCAGCTCCACAGCCCTGGCTTTCCCCACCTCCCACGGACGAGCTGTGGGAACCCGATTGCAGCTCAGGGGAAGGGAACTGAGCCCAATCACTCAGTTTCCCTTCCCTGCATTGTGATCAATCATGCTGTTTCCCTCCCCAACCCTGCAATTGATTCCAACCCTGCAGTTCATTCAGCCGGGGAGGGAAACAGCATGATTGATCACAACGCAGGGGAACTGAGCCTGATCGCTTAGTTTCCCTCCCCCCAGCACTAAGATCGATCCAGCTGGGCTCAGTTCACTTCCCCAGCTGGATGGATCGCAGAGCTGGGAAGGGGAACTGAGCAGTCGGGCCCAATCGTAGGCCTGGGGAAGGGAACTCAGCTCAGTTCTCTTCCCCAGCCCGATCGATTGCAGCACTGGGGAAGCAAACTGAGCATTCAGACTCAGTTCCCTTCCCCAGCTCGTGGGTCCTAGGCAGCAGTACCCGGCTTGCCTCCCTCATGTGGCAGGCCGATCAGGGACCTGCAACACCAAGAGGACTGGCACAGCCCCCACAGCCCTCCTGGGGTTGCGGACCCCAATCTGCCTGCTGGATGAGAGAGCACCCGGCTTCCCCATCATAGCCTATGGGCAAAACATCGAAACAACATTACTGTTTCAATGAAACAAAACAGAACAGTGGTTTTGAATCTAACAGAATTCAAAACGAAACGCTGTTCTGTCGAAACCTTGAAATGCAAATGGAAATGCAATGGTAGCGTTTCGCACAACCCTAATTCCAGCTTTTCATTGAGTCTGAATTTCATTTGTCAGCAAGGACTTGTGGCATATATGATTTCTGCAATTCAAAATTAATATCCGTACAGCATATGCTATCGCCACTTGTTTTAAAATGTGATGCAGGTTTCTTATGTTGAAAGTCTATGCACACACATGCTTCAAAGGAAAGTCATAGCGCAGGCTGAGTCCTGATTCAGCTGGGTTTTTTTCAACAAGATCAAAGCAATTTCTAATTATTTCTGTTAATGCAGCTCTTAACTTAAGAAATACAAAGTATACTTGCTTACCACTATGGAACAAAATCAGATATGTAAGATGTTGGTACAGAGATAGCAAAATGTAGCAGCACTGTGTTAATTCTATAAGTACAGTGTAACAGATGCCAGTAAACTGTACTCTGTTCTGAAAATGATGTGCATATAAGCCATGTATAACAAGGGTAAGAAGTAGAGTACAGCATTTGAGGTTGTGCCGTCTATCTATTAATAACTGCAGTGAGTCTAGATTTGAAAGGTTGTTGCATTTGATTAGGCAAACTATTCTCATTCATATCCATTAATATTTTACAAATCTTTTGAAAGTAATTTTTTTGTACAAACTTCTATATTTATAATGAAAAGCATCATACTCATAACTAGAATGACTTTGGTGTATTCCAGAATAATTTATAATAATGGAAATTCAAAATAAATTATTTAATAAAATCAAACTATAGGGATACCTTGGCAGAGAAAATAAATGCCTCCTTTCTCCTATTAGTTTATATTTTATTAAAAGTTTTTGCTTTCTATTATTAAATGTGTTTACACTTCTGAGAGAGATGTCTAGGTGATTTATTTTTTTTAATGTCTACTCTAATATAAATTTTGTATTTACAATACTAGATTTGAGAACTTGTGCTAAATGTTTAGCAGAAAAGTAACCTATCTTGTAGCAGTGCAGTTTTGGCTTTGCAACTAATTTGATCTACAGCAGGAATATTGCAGCTGTGAGTTTAAATTTTTTTTTCTCAGTCCAGTGAAATGCCCAAATTGACTGAACAATTGGCAGGACCACTTCGCCAAATGCAGGTAAAGTTTACAAGGGGAATTTAATTTTTTTTTAGTGCGACAGTATCATGCATAAAACAACTACAAGATTGACATTTGGTAAATCAAGTTTAGTAAAATCAGTTAATTCCTTGTTTCATGATAATAGCCAAAGAGCTTCAACTCTCTAGCAGTGGATTATTTTGTTTTAAGTAGTCCTTCTCTCAGGCATGTGTATATTAAACATCTTATTTTTAGAGGTTACATCTAAGTTTATAACTGGACTGTAACTTGTTTACTTGTTAATCCCTTTAAGGTCAGGGACAGAAATTACACATAAATTGGTATAAGTGGTTGGAAACTCATTCAAATCTGTAACACAACAGAAGTTCAGTGCACATAAACTGCTTTCAAAATGGCTAAAACCAGTTTAAGATAAACCTGGCTGGATGTAGTTTTGTACTTAACTGATTTAGTTAAATCAGTTTATCCCAGTTCCCCTCCAGATTCAAGTTTACTCACAGTCCCCCAGCATCCCAGGATACTGTTCACCTCCCCCACAAACTGCCCCTCACAGGGTGGGCAGCCTAGCCTTGGCCCAAGCTTGTCTTCTTCAGCCAAACAGGGATGTGTACTCTAGCATCCCCTGGCTTCTGGTAAATCTGGATGGATGCAGTATCAGACTTAACTGATTTAGGTTACATCCATTTCTTGAACTTCTGTCCTAGATCCCCTCCAAATTCAAGTCAACTCAGTCCCCCAGCATCCCAGGATGCTTGCACCTCCCTTGCAGGCCCTGCCTTGCAGAGTGTGCCAGCTAGCTTTGAGCCAAGCTGAGCAGGAAGGCATGCTGTAGTGTCCCCCAGCTTCTGGCCTGCACCACTGTGGGCATAGCATGTGGCTGCATTTCTGGAATCAAAAAGTGAATTTCTGTTCACCTGCTTATTTGTTCAATCTGTGCAGCTTAGACCAACCTGCAAAGATTGAACTAATTCAGCCTTGGACTTTTTGACTTAGCCTAAAAATCTGTTTCAACTTCAACTTTAAAACTGGAAAATATCCCCATGTTTATCAAGTTGAAGAGAAAACCTAGTGTAGCAGGGTCTGAAATCCTTCTGTGTTGGTTAAATGACATAATCTATTTGGTTAGATTTTAAAAATATAAGCTTTAAAACCTTTTATATTTTTAAAGGAATGTGCTAAAAGAATTGCCAAAGTTTCCGCAGAAGCAAAATTGGATATTGATGAAGAAAATTACCTTAACTCCTTCAGACCCAACCTAATGGATGTAGTACACACGTGGGCAAATGGAGCTAATTTTGCTCACATTTGTAAAATGACCGATGTCTTTGAAGGTATGTTGCTTTCAACACCTCCTTTCTTTCAGGAAATATATCTGTGTGACTACTTCTAAATTATGTGTGCTTGACCTCCCTTCTTCAGTGTGTATCTAAAGTTTGCATGTTTATATGCTTAGTGCTTGAGGAAGAAACAAAATATGAAAGGCCCCAGATGAGTTCTGAATATTCGTCTAATTTGACTCTTTCTCAGCAATAGAATACTGAACTTGCTCTAGTTTGTTTAGAAAGCATTTTAATGTACAGTTAAATTGCTAGTAATCTGGAAAGTATGGAATGCCTTTTGTATTTTGACTTCCTCTTGATGATACATTGATTACACTTAGAAAATCTACAAAATTGTTATCCATAATGCTAGCAAGGGAAATGTTAGGGTGTTTGTTTTTCCTTCATTTATAGCTGAAATGCTTAAATACAAAATACTAGCCAGGTAAATATGTAGTTGATGTTACATCAGTTGAAGCTACACCTAAATACCATGAAGTTAAGCGTTCTGTTTTGCAGATACAGTTCATGCTCTATACTGCTGTTACAGTGAAGGTGGAAGCCCAGGGCTTTGTTGTTGTTGTTTGGAGAAACTGGGGATATGTCAATCAGTTTTTATTTGTTAAAAACCACTAAGTCCCATTAATGGCAACCAACAAAATAACAAGGGAGAAAAAAGGAAGCTTTTGCTTCGCAACCTTAGTTATACAGTTTAGTCCTTAGTAGGCAATTAGAGGAGAAACTACTTTGATACAAGGCTATATAAGCTAGTTAATGAGGTACTAGGATGAGGAAACTATTCTAAAATACTCAATGAAAAATGCATTCTGATCTCCTAAGATAATTTCAGATTTCATTACAAAAGATTGTTTTTTTTCAGTGCATTGAGCTGCTGTAACAGTCAGTTTTTCCTTTTTATAACAAAGCCAACAAAGTTAATTCCCTTTGACAGATAACAGGACAAAGTTGTTTTCCTGATTTTTGTGGCTTCCCATGTCTGTTTCTCTTTAAATACAATCTGCAAGGTACTTGATTTGTTTCCTGCTGAGGGGAAGACTCTGCCACAATTGGATTCAATTTACTGTTGGCTTTTTTCAGCAATTATTTGTGTATAGTTTACTGAGAAGTAAAAATATAGCATCCTAGCTCTTCCTTAGTTATTAGGTACTTCAGGGGTACTGTGTTTGCAGTTTGATTTAGAGGAAGGCAAGGACTTGAAGCCTGTACTGTGTAAGCCTCAGAAGGAATTCTTTCGACCCTTTCAATTTTAGATAAGACTTGGATATTATCGACATTTAGAAAGTTTATCCTTTCTGACGCTGCATTGTTTGTTCCATTGCCAAACCAGAAGACTAATGGATTATCAAAAAAAAAAATCTCCCTTCTTACCCGTTATCATTTAGTGCGGGGCAGGGAGCAGTCTGGTAGGGAAGGGGGA
>NW_017729024.1:145481510-145494628 GCF_001723915.1 Gavialis gangeticus | reverse complement strand
GGGGAGGGAGGCAGGGGGCCTAGTACGTCCAGGAAGTGGCCAGGGAGCTGTGAGGGGCCTGAACCTTCTTGTGGAAGTGCAGCCCTGGCCCAAGCCTCTTCCCCACTGTCCATCCCGAACTGCACATGTATCCAACGGCAGCAACAAGTCATACCAGGTTTCCGTGGACCCCAGTGCAGCTGCTTGCAGCCTCCCAGCTGCCTGCCATGTCCAGCCTAGGCTCCTCATTGCCAACAGCGGGTGCATGTTCTCCTCAGGGCAGACAGTGGGGAAGGGGGCGGGGCTGCACTGCCACAAGAAGGATCAGGCCCCTTGTAGTTTCTCTGTCATTTCCCCTGAGGTGTGCACACACCCACCGCCAGTCATGAGCCAAGCTGAGACTGTGCAGACCCTGTTACAGCCGCTTGCTGCCCTGGCCCCTGGGCAGCTGTGCCCCATGGCAGCAGCTGGCAAGAGGTTCTCCCAGCCCAATGCTGCCACCTGGAGAACAGTTAGGCGCCAGTCCCTGCTAGATGCATGTATATCGGTTAACCGTTTAACTGATAACATTGGGAGGGGTTTAAACAGTGCTTACTTAATCAGTATTTACATCCCTCTCTGCAATATGCCTTGCAAATTTTAATCGTTAAAAGCCAAGGGTTGCCGATATTATCATACGTGATAATATGAGTACTGCTTGCTCCTTCCCTTAATCCCAGCTATGGGCTGTTCTGTAGATGCTCCCCTTCAAAACAGGGGAAATTCCTTTCTTCTCTGCTTGGTGATTACTGCAGAAATCCTCCTGTGTTGGAAAGTTGTGAAGAACTGACTTAGTTGACATGGTGGAAACCACAGCATTGCAGTTAGACTAGGCCTGCAGGAATGGTGTAATTTAATATTTCTACATAGGATTAAAAATGGGGTGTTTGAGTTGCCTTGATGTTCAGAACCAGTATTCAGTAGCAATTAAGTGCTGACTACTTGGTTTACTTTTACCACCCCGTTATGGACATTATTATGTTTGCTATCTAAATTCTTCACTATAGAAGTTGCTGTGTTTTGAACATGGTTGAGAAGACAAGTCCTTACAACAAGGATATTGACACATTTGTGGTCACTTACTAGGGAGTCCTGGCCATAATATTAGCATATACTGGAAACCTGATGCATAGAGCCAAGAACTTACAAAATCAGGTTTCCTGTGACCAGTGAGGATCCTGGCAAACGTTCTTTCTTGTCTCAGCAGATTCCTTGTATACAAAGGCTGCCTTCCACCCACTGGAAGAAATTGTATCTCTTAAAGATGCCCTCCACGAGCAGGGAAGGGAACACGTTATGAATCAGGAGTTGTTTCCAGCAAGCTGCTGCTGCTCAGTTTCCCAGCTGGCTTTTGCCTGGATAGAATGGAGGCCAATAGAAACTCCTCTTGCCTAGGGGGCTGTTGGCTTCAGGATGGGAGCAGGTCATGGCCAGAACGTTAGCTTTTAGTCAGTGTTATGGCTAGTTCTGTCCGCCTTTCGGCTAGGACCACTCTTCCACTTGTGGAACCAAGAGATGTTCTCCACAAATCTGGGCTTACTTTTCAAAAGATGTGGCCTTTTGCGGAGGTGAAGATGGAGGATTCTTCCTACTCTTCCTGTAACCCCATCAAACGTATATTCTTCAGAGCAGTGTTGGGCTTTTTGTGGTGGATTTTGTGGGAAATCCTTAAATCATAAATTCATAAAACTTAACTCCTTGCCTCTCACCTAAATTAGAAAATCCACTTGAGTCTCTTCAGCAAAATAGCACAAAGTCACGTGACACATCAGGCATTTTTACATGTACCTTTTTTTCCTGTGACATGCTGGAGATCCGCCGCTTCAGAGCAGACTTGATTAATCAAGTCTGCTTCGTGCGCGAGGTGAGGTGAACTGCACTGCTCTGTGCACGGTTCTGTAAGTGGCAAAATGTGTGTCAGCGCTCAGAGAATGGCAGTGGTGCGCT
Organism: Gavialis gangeticus; assembly: GCF_001723915.1. Classification (NCBI taxonomy): domain Eukaryota; kingdom Metazoa; phylum Chordata; order Crocodylia; family Gavialidae; genus Gavialis; species Gavialis gangeticus. The sequence goes on along the minus strand of NW_017729024.1, from coordinate 145,492,663 downwards.
TTTGAACTAAAGTATCTCTGTGGTGTGTTAGTTCAAAAGCACGCCTCTGCCATTTTCTCAGTGCTGACACCCATTTCGATGCTTAAACAACTGCAAGCATTGCAGCGCTAGGCGCTGTTCAAAGCACCTGGAACTGTGGCACTTGTATGTGTAAAAATGCCTGTTGACAATAGCAACTTCAAGTAAGTTAAAAACCAGAAGTTCCTGCAAAGGTTCCTCATGTTTTAAGGACATGGTCACAGAAAAATGTTTAAATATTCTGGGCTTTGGGAGAATGCAGAAAATGGAGCTAATCTATGCAAGCTACAAGCACTTCAAGTCATTTTGAAGTTTTGAAACACAGATAAAAGTCTCATTCTTATTTAGGAGTGCCCCATACCATACTTTGTTGCACTGAAAGTAACAACACGATGGGGGAGGTAAGACAGGGCAAAGGATGCAAGCAGCTTTGCTGGGCAGGCATGTGGGAGTTCATACCTAAAAGAGGTCATGTAGCTCTTGTTTCCCTTCATTTTGGCCAGGGACAGTTTCTCTGCTGCAAACCACAGCACACGTAGGATTATTATCTGGAGTAGGAGGTGTTTTGCATTATACCAAAAAGAAAGCTGCTTGCCGCAAATACAAGTGGGATTGATTGGTGGAGATTTGAAAAGAATCCATTTCCTGCCATCTAGTAGTCATGTGACTCTTGTTATAAAGGTTTGTGGATATTAAATGTGCATGTTTAGAAGAGATCTAGAGCTTTTAAAAAGCAAATAAAACCTAGAAAGGAATGTTAAAATGAAGTTAAGCATTAATCAATTAAAATACGTACAGACTGAGTAGTTTGTTTTAAAGGGAGATGAGCATAAGTTTAAGACTGTCTACACCAAGCCCCCACTCAAATGAAGCATGTCCAGGCTGGTGCCCACTGGAATTATTTTCATGATCCTGTTCTTGTAAATGGAGACTAGCCGAGGATTTCAAACCATGGAGTCAGTGCTTGCCAGAATGCAGTGTGGCCTTGCTCAGGGAAGCTGCTGATGGCTCACTTGTTTTGGACTTGTGTTTTGTCTCTGTAACAAACACCATATGACCTGCCTTCCTATAGATACAATAGATACAGATTTCTCTTCTCACGTAAATTATGCTCGCTTTAGAAGCTGGTGATCCCACTTGTGCTTATGTGAAGACGTCTTAAAAAAATGTTATATAGGTTTTCACTTCGTATATGGAAGCAGGGCTTTCTTTTCAAGGGAGGTGTCCTTTTTGAACCTTGGATGAGAGGTAAATTACTCTGGTCTGTCACTGAAGTCTTATTTCAGACCAGCTTCTGATCAGTAGTGGGTTGCAATAGGGAACTGTAATGTTCTTGTAAAGCATAATTCCTTTCACAGCTTTGCTACATCCTGGAAATACTGGAACAGGAGCATACAGTAATCTTTCACTTGTCAATGCTGCTTCACTAAAATTGTGAAGCATTTGGCCAATGACTCCAAAGGTGAAATTTAAGTTGGACAAATGTTTTCATAATCTAGGCTGACTAATTGGGATTATGGTTTGGGAGAAGTGTTGGAACAGATCAAGCAGAACATTTACTTATCATCCGGTTTCTACTTTTAAGTAGAATCAAGCGTAGTTACTCAGTTTGTGGGGCATGCTTTGGGATCATCTAGTGCAGTCTGCTACTGGGAACTAGAGCACAACGGATCAGGGAGGAGACATGCAGCACAGTGGCAGAGAGAACAGGAAGTAGAGCAGCAGATTGAGCAGGGGAAGGAGATTGGAGCAGCACTTGGGAGGGCATAGGGCTAATTTGGGACACATCTGCCAGACAGGTTGGCCCTACTGAACTAGAGCACTAGAGAAAGCAAGCAAGGAACAGAAACAATGGACATTATCATTGACAAGGGCAGAGCTCACCTGCCGTCTCCCTTCTTTATAGCCTGTTGCTTCTAGGATCAAGTTTCACCTTGGTATTTCCTCCAGCAGTAAACGTAAAGGGAGATGCATGCTACCTGCACTTCATGTATTCAGTCTGCAGTGGTGAAAGGGCTATAAAAGTATCTAACATAAATGTATACAACAGTGCCCACCAGCTGGGTTTTCTTCAAGACTTTCTCAGCTAGTCCTAACTCACTCTTATTGCAAAAACGGAGTGGGAAGTCCTGTGTGACTGGAAGGGACCTCCCTGTGAGTAGAGTCCAGTCTGTGTTCCTACAGAAGTTATTTTTAGATGACCAATAGCTTAAGGGTGACTAGCAACCTCCTTCCCCAAAACTACAATGATTTCAGTGAGCATCTGTAGCTACTGTGCCTGTGGTATGATGTGGGTCTTACCTTTAGTAAGCAGGTTTCTTTGAAAATTTTTGAGTAGTAGAAATGGAGATACAAGTGGAGTTTCAGGGTCTCTGTTTTAAAAATTAAAAACCTACTGCTCAAACTGGATAAACAGGATCTTATACTAAAACAGGATTAGTCTTTTAAAAGTGAAATTCTTACCAGGCCTGGAACATACAGCTGCACATTTACTCCAATGTTTCACTTCAAAGGAAGAAGGCAAGGTAGAAATACATGTCTTATACATCTCTGACTGAATTAGTTTAAGCTTTTTGTCAGCCTGAGCTCACTTCATCACATGCTGTGAAATGACATGCACAGAGCAGCCTATTAAATGTAGAGAGTGATTTGAATAGAAACATGTACCTACATCAAACAACATGCTTAAACGTCCTTGATTGGCTGAGAGAAACTGGCACTACATTTTGCATGATGTGACTAAAAGGAAGTTCTTCATTTTTACCCAGGTAGCATAATTCGTTGTATGAGGCGACTAGAAGAATTGCTTCGACAGATGTGTCAAGCAGCAAAAGCCATTGGAAATACAGAGCTGGAAAATAAGTTTGCAGAAGGTATGTATTGAGATACCTCATACACATATAGATTACACATCTGCAGTCATTTCAGGTTGAAAAAACAGTTTGAGCTAATATCAGACAGTAATTTTATATGGAATGAGCAGAAGACTAAATGTTCCCTTTCTCTATTAGGGCAGCAGGGAATAGGAGATGCTCTGTTTACTAGGGCACCCCCTGGAGTAACTAGGAACAATAGCCACATTAACAGAGAGCAGATTTAGGTTGGACATTAGAAGGAACTTCACAGTAAGGGTTACCAGAATCTGAAATGGGCTTTCAAGGGAGGTGGTGCTCTCCCATACCTTGGGGGTTTTTAGGAGGAGACGGGACAAGCACCTGGCTTGGGTCATCTGACCACAGCACCCTTTCCTGCCCAGGGCAGGGGGTCAGACTCAATGACCTACTGAGATCCCTTCAGACCCTAACATTTATGAATCTGCGGAGTACTGCTGCACTTTGGTCTAGGGCAGTGGGGGCCAGGCTTCCTGGGAGACTTGTTGCAAATTAGCCCTGCACCCTCCCTGATCCCCTTCCCCTCCCTGACCTACTGTTCTGTTTTCTACTCTGTGCTCTGTGCTGAGCCTGCTGCTGTTTTTTGCATCCTGTCATGTTATCTTTCCCCTGCCTGACCTGCCACATGCTGCACACACAGGCTGTCTGTGCCACGTAAGATGAACACCCCGGTCGAGGATGTATGACATAATTAAGAGGGGTTTCTGGTGATACCTTTATTAACCAACTGTGTAGTTTGGAAGGGACATCCCTGTGAGTCCAGTGTTCTTGCAGAAGTTATTTTTAGATAACCAACAGCTTAGTTGCTCCAGTAAAAGATACCACTAAATAAAAAACCCCTTTATGACTTTTCATCATTTCCATTCTTTATTTATATTTATATCAAGTTGAAGGTGCCGGGAAGCTTGATTTGAGCTGTATGTGTAAGAGAGCCTCTTCATATATGGAAGGCAAGGTAGACTTGCACCTTACAAACTAACTGAATTACTGATGCATATAAGCTTGTGAGCAACAGTTTATGGTGCAATTCCACCCTCGCTTTTGTGTGACTTCAAACTAACTACATGTGTATATGAATAGCTTAACAAATACTTGTTAGCTTAGAAGGAAAACATCTATTTTTAGGGTCCTGTTGTACTTTAGCCACAGGTCAGAACCCATGATTGTCTCATACATCCATGTGATAAGTTTGTTTGAAGCAGTCAGTATGAAGTAATCCAAGTTTTCCCCTTGTCAGAAATGATCTTCTATGATCTGGTATGGGCAAGGCTTTGACTTTGCTTTTCTTTTTCTCGGTAGGAATTACAAAAATCAAGAGAGACATTGTGTTTGCTGCGAGCCTTTACCTCTGAGGAATCTTTTCTGAATGCCAACAGTGGAGCAGGAGCAGCCCTCACCACCATAGGGCAGATGGACGTGCTCAGTGAGCAGAATCTAATTTTAGACTTTGGCATCAGCCAACTGTGCCAGCTCATCCCAAGACAGAGGTTTAGTTTTTAATTTGTTGCATGTATTTAAAAGCAAACATTCTAGCAAGATGTGTATAAACAGCTTGTTTATGTAATATAAGTGTTACCACATTATTTTAATAAAAATTTACAGTTTGATTAGCTTTTTAAGCAAGACCTTGAACCAGTAGAAATTTAAAAATTTTTAAAGCATTAGATATACATAATGGTGTTAAATGTTACTATATACACATAAGTGAGCATCCAAGAGCAGCAGCAGTCCCTTAAAGGCATTTAATTTATATTACATAGGTCAGGGAGACTCATGAAATCATTTTCCTTTCAAAAAAGCAGGATGTCACAGGGTGGGACTCTCAATCCTTCATGGTTGGTGATTGCTGCCATAGTGATTTCCATTTGTTGGTGTCTCATGTAGAGTTGTGTGCGAGTCTTCTTTGGGTTTAAATGTACAGCCCCTCACTTTGAAGAAGTCTGATACGTATGCAACCTAAGAGAACAAATCAGACAGCATTAGAATTGAATGTATCACATTTTCCTCTTCTCCTCCACTAAGACTTCAGTAAGCCTTACCTCCAAAGTCCCACCTGTATGATCTGTGCATACATTACTTACATAGTGCTGTGTACATGTGTGATATAACTACCTGAGAGCAATTTCAATAGTTACATAGTCAAAGCATTTCAGATAACTGCCAGAAATCCCAAGGAGTAAGAACTGTATGTCCTCATCAAGAAGCTGATTATGTTTTTAATACAGGAGGGAAATAAGACCTTACTATCATATTCTAGAAGTTAGTGAAACAGCTCTTCTAGGTTGGGCACCAATTTTAGCAGCAGAAAGTAATGTCTCTCCTTATATATAAGGGAAGCAAGCTAATGCTTCAGTTGCATGCTGTATGTAGTAGTCTCTGGAAGGTGAGAACTAAAGTTTCCAGTGACCACTCGGACTTGAATTGCAGCTCTGGTGCACAAGTCTGGATGTTTTCACTTCTTCTGTAATTGGCTTTGCAAAAGCAAACAGCAATAAACACCTCAGCATTGTCACTTTACATTAGAACTGTAATGTTCAAACTCTTTTGGCCCCTTAGTAGTTACATCCCTCTGTACCTTGACCACTCCGTTACAGACAGCACTCTGACATCACATTAATTTCAACTTAGTTTGGCAGGTACCCCCAGTGTTGTGCTACCTCAAGTTACCTATGTGCTTCTCAACTGAACTGCTGCAGCCAGGTGGAACTGCTCCACAAGCCTCGATGCAGAGCCAGATAACCCTAAAGCAGGCAGGAAAACCTTCTTGCTGCAACCCTTCCCTATCCAGACTCTTCCCTCTCCCATCCTGCTCCTGCCTTGCTTCTGTCAGAAAGGGGTAAGGGGAACAGTTCCACTTGCCCTGCATGCATGTTTTGAGGAGGAGCACAGGGCATTGGATCAGGAAGGGCTGCAGCACAGGTGAGCACAGCTTTAGGCTTATCTGGCTGTGCAGGGGCATGCAAAGTAGTTCCACCATGTCCACTTTGTCACTGGAGTTAGCTGTGCCTGAAGTGCAGCAGCCCAGAGAACCACTATCTGCATTTCTCTTTTTCCACTGCTCCTTTCCTGTTCCTTTCTTCATGGAGCCCAGTTTGCTTGAAGATTCTAATAGTGTTTCTCAAATTACATTTGGCAGTGGTTCAGGATATGTATTTAGCTGAGGATTTGTTATGGTTTCAAATGGTTACCTTGAACCATCCCAGTGCTCCTTTCAGGACAGCTTAAAAACACTACACACCTTGGCCCATTCAAACTGGGCTGGAGGGATGGATCTGCTCTGTAAGCCTGGGGAGGAGTTTGCTTAATGGACAAATGTTTAACAGAATTAGTTTAGATATCTCCCACTACAAGGTTGACCAAAGCTCACCACCAGTATCCAGTTCCTCTGTTCTTGTTTCTGTACTGCAGGAAGTCTGGTGACTGGCTGACTTCTTCCACTAACTTAACTAGAGGAGAGTGACTTTATCTTCTTGGCTGAGTGAATTCTCTGGTTGCATTCTGTCACTATCTTGGCCTGTCCTAAACATCTCATAGGTGCTCTGGTGTCAGTTTAAGCTCAATATGGTGAAGACGGCTTTCACCACAAACCCTCCCTTCTTACTGCACTGTTGGACAAACAGCTATCCTGCCTCAGACCCAAAGGTTGACAGTCATTTGACTGACCTCTAGGTCCTCATCCAAGCCATATCTAAATCTTGAAAATTCTCATGTCGGATATTTAAGACATGGCTTTTCTTTCCCTAGAAATGGAAGTAAAAGAATTTCCAGTGGCACTTTCCATGAGTTTAAAGACAGTTACTTTACTGGAGATGCAAGAGAATTCCCCATGTAACATTCTGATTGCTGCAACATCGTTCTCTGGCTTAGCAAGACTACTTGGCTGCACTAATATCCATTCAGACCGCTGCTGCAAGGATTATTTTTCTTAGTCTATCACTAACCATATCACCACTTTGTATCCCTCTGCTGTCTTCCATTCTGTTGCAAGGGTAAGTTACCGTATTTCTCAATTCCAAGGTGAGGTTTTTACCCCTATTTAACAGATGGGGGGAGGAGGAAGAGCCTTGTCTTGGATTTGAGTATAGCCCTAGCACAGGCCACCACCATTGCTGCTGCCTGGCCAGGCCTGGGGCCCAAGTTACTGTCACTGCTGCTGCCTGGGCAAGGCCAGGATCAAAGCTATTGTTGCTGCCACTGTTGCAGTCTGGCCAGGGCCAGAGCCACTGCTGCATAAGGCAAACAGCAGCAGAACAGGGAGTGGGGGTGGGGAGCATTGGGGCAAGAGGTATGAATTTAAGATGACCCTCCAAACATTAAATCCTATACATAGAAATTAACAAATTGATAATTCTTCAGGCACAGTATACAATTATGGGGGTCATCTTAAATTCAAAGTAATATTGGATTCAGGTAAATAGGGTATTTGCTTTCAGTTTCAAGACCCTTCATGACGCATCCAGACCCAACCTCCCATTCATTAAGCCAGCTCTTGTTTTGAGTCAGTCCATGATTCCAGCCCACTTGCTTGAAAAATCTAATGCACCTTTCTGCCTTCTCCCACAGTTTTTATCCTTATTAGGAGCTTCACATAAGCATATATTCTTTCAAGTCCTTCCTTCAAAATTCTCCTTTCCCTTCAAAAGAGACTGCTTATTGAGCCCATTGCTTCCTTATACCTTCCTCTCTCCATTTGTTCAGAGTACAAGTTCAAGTTGTTTGTACAAAAACAGAACAAAGACTGCCTCTATTCCAATGAGATATAACTGGTCCATGACTTGGCCCCAGGAGCTGCTGTAACAACTGTGATTTGCTGTCTCCAAGTCTGAGTGTTTTCCATCATTTTCATTTTCCTGTGCTTCCCAGAGTGCTGGGAAGGCATGTGCCCTTTCTCTTGAATGATGCCTATACATTTTTTTTTTTTTATTATTATCAATGCTTCATCTAAACATGCTAGTTTTTTTAAATACCTTTATCTCAGTGAACTATATATAGACTTACAACAAGTATAGCTACTACTGCTCCTTGAATGAGTCCAGTCAACACATCACTCCAGTGATGTTTGTAGTCAGAGACACGCGAAAGACCCACGTAGATGGATGCCGCAACAAGGCCAAATTGCACTGTAGGACGCAGCAGTCTTGCCCAGTCTCCTTTCATTCTAGCTTGAAGATAAAGCTAAAAAAAGAGAGAGAGAGGCACCTGTTAGAAACTATCTGCAGGGACCATTTTCATTTCAAACTGAGTGTGTTTCAAGTTGGTGATGTTGACTATTCAAGTCTGATCAAGAACTGATTAAATATTCAAAGACAAGGCTATCATGTCCCTGACAGTTCTGCAATTGCTTTGCCTCCTGTAATGGACAGTTTCTGGATGTCAAATCCGGTCATTTATTTATTAGCATTCATTAGATGCCGAACAGTTCAACATATGAATGCAGGGTGGTATTAATTCAACTAACTTTTGACACTGCTGTTGAATGCTATCTTTGTTTTGTAATATATTCTGTAAAAGAGCACTAACAAGGATTTCACAAAAGGCTAAGTTGCTTCAGGACTATACAGTGCTGGTGTAGAAGCAGGAGTACAGCAACAAGTAGAGATTAGGCCAGTTTCTGCTTCTACTGATTACAGCCAACTAGCTCTTAATTCAGTAGCTAACATTGTGATGAGGACCGAGCTGCTCAGATACCTACGTTTTTATAATCATTTGAATACCCATGACTTGGGTCAGAGAATGCAGGGAAGCAATTAGCTTGTTTTCTGCACAATGTTTGATTTTGTGGTCATTTTTTTCTATAGCGTGTCACCAGCTGTACCTTTAAAATGTCTGCTGCTTTCCTTGTCTCTTGATGAAGAGATTGTTGGGCACGTTATGGCTTGTGTGTTTTTTTTGTTTGTTTTTTTTAAAATACAGCCAAACTTGTGATAGCAGCTACTCCTATAAATAAGCTGAACCATGGCAGAAAGACTAAAGTGCCTCTCTTTTTTTCAACCTGCCTTGGCTGTAGTTACTGCCTTTGAATAGCTGGTGTTTCAGTCTACAGAATATGGCAGTCCCCAAACTAGAAGACATCTAGTGTTTTGTCAGATCCATATTTAAATTAAGATTTTATTATGCTCAGATGTGGCATAAATTCATTCTGCTTCAGCCTATCATCCTACCATGGCCTCAGTTTTCCCTACCACAGACTTGTTCCCTCATGTTACAAACACACACATACATAAAATTTTTACTTTCCCTGTATAATCCACAAGACACTGCCTTTGTCCACCCCTCCATTTGATCTATATTCAGACCTCATGCTTCATCTACCCTGCTAGCATTAGGGGCCATATAAAACTCAGTAATAGAGCTGGAATTTGTGTTTAACATTTCAGTTGCATCAAACTTTCAGCACTGCATAAAATCTTAAAGCCTGGTGTGAATTCATAACCTTGTAGTCCAGAAGCAGAAGTGCTAACAACTAAGCCACACTGTGGCTTCATGCATTAAGATGACACACTAACAAGCTCTGGTAAATACTCCCATAGCCAACTTCAAAAGTCATGGGTACTTATTAGAACCATTACATCTTTTGTGTAAATACACATACAGAGTATGCACTGTACATGCAGAAAGGTACTACTTTCCAAGATTAAATATTTAGGGAATATTCCATCGGTTTTTCAAAATAACTATTACATCATCATTTTAGCATTCAGACCTTTTCAGTCTGTATGGGAATTCATTTTTATTTAATTAATAGCATCTTTTAATCACTGTTAGAAAACAGTTCAAGTGGAGGTAGAGTCAGAGTGAACTTTTTGATTAGTAAAGCCACAAACAAGTTCTCCAAGGATAGGTTCATTGTACAGACCGGTTTCAAAATGAAGGTTACTTAATTTCAACACTGAGGGAATGCACTGTAAATGTTAACTACCAGACCGTTCAGAATAAGAATATGTAAAGGGTGAAAAGGGTAGTCAATATTTGCAGGCAGGGACTTGTTTAGGGTGCTTCTACTGTTCCATGGGATAGATCAGTGCTTCTCCAAGTGTGGTCCCTGGAGCGCATGGTGGTCTGCAGACTTGGCTCATCGTTTGGTGCTGGCTGTCTTCCTTTTTCCAATTGTTAAATTCCACTGAATGCAGCTAAAAATACATGACTCTTAATACTACTTTTCCATGTAAGCAACTGCTGTCATTGGCAAATATGTATTCTGCAGCTATAAATTGGGAAAGCAGATGGTTATGTGACTGTGAATGGATAAAAAGGTGCAGTCTTAAGACAGTCCTCTAAACAGAATCAGAAGTTTATCTCCACACAAGGAGACCTGAGAAACTCACCTAGATGAGGCTGATTGGTTGGTAAGCTCTTTCCTTCAACTTCCCAGCCTATGGAAAACTAAGCTAATGATAAAATGCTGTCTCAACCTACCCCCCAAGCTAGCAGTATTCAGATCAAAACCCCAGCCTCCTTTTTGTACAACAGACAGCCAGCAAACAGGAAACCCAGGTTTAAATGTTTACATATAAACTTCATTTCCACGTTAAGAAAGCAACCACTTAGCCACAGCAGTTTTAGATCCGGAGCTATCTACAATACGTCAGAATATAATCAAATATATTTTACCAATCCTTGATGCTTTCTAAAGAACTGCACAGTGACTGTTTCAGTCAAGTCTACAGGAAACCCAAAAACCTTCTCACTGCTAATTGCCACTCACACCTCTACTAAATAGTATGGATTCACATATTTTTCTAAAAGTAGATTCAGAGCCTGGGAAGAAGTCTTTCCACAAGGAATTTTCTTCAGTCACTTAAACCCTGACTGCCTGCTGCAGTACTTGCTTTCAGCAGGGAACAGCTGCTGCTATTTGTTACCGGTGTATTTTCTGATATTATGCACTTGTCAAATCGAGATGCTCATTTCTCATAACCCAGCTGCTGCTGCAATAGCAAATTCCAGGTTATTTTTAATTAGGTGACTTCTACTCTGAAGGTACACTTAGCTTAGCTTAGCACATTTAACCAGACTGGCTCCCCTTACCCTGACATGTTCTACTAAACCAGGGGTTCTCAACCTTTTTCTTCCTGAGCATCCCTTCAGCATGCTATAAAAGCTCAACAGCCCACCTGTGCCACAACAACTGCCTGGCTCCCCAACCCTGCCCGCACAGCCTGGGGGTACAGTGGCAAGGAGCCCTGGGGCCCCACGCATCTGAGCTGCAGCAACACAGAGTCTTGCCAACCTGCCCACCCACAA
>NW_017729024.1:145479283-145481499 GCF_001723915.1 Gavialis gangeticus | reverse complement strand
TCTTGCCAACCTGCCCACCCACAAAATGGAGGCTGTGGGGTCTTGGGATCTACCTCAGTCCTGGGAGGCCAAGGTGGCTCCTCCCCATGCCAGGCCTCCCTTGAAGCCTGCTCATGCACCACCCCTGCCCCCCCAGAGGTCATGGACCCCCAGTTGAGAACCACTGCACTAAACAACTGTGGTATGATCTACATTAAAAACAGGATCATTTTGCAAGATTAACAACAATGCTTAATGGACTGAAATGTTCCTCTCACATGGCATTAAAGAAAATAACTCCTCCCTTGTAATCCTGTAAACTTTAAAGCATGACACAAGCTGTTTATGCATCACCTGGTGTGAATTCTGTTATAGTCATGACTGTACGACACGTAAGGCAATAAGATATATGCTCCATGTGTTAAGAACAAGAAAATACAAAACAACACACACAAACTTCAAATCTGTTATTTGTTTGACCTTTACAGATAGATGGAAGAATAGTTTCACCCTGTTTAGAGAGCGTATCTTTGCATCCAGCAGATATGGACCCTGTCATTGAGGGTCCATTTAACTGTGGTCCATTTAGCACCAGGGGCTTTCCTACAATACAATCCATGCTCTGGCAACACTGCTGCTAGCTGAAGTGGTATGGAGCCACTAAAAATGTTCAGGTGTGCACATGTTCAGCAGGCTTGGGAGTTGCAGCTGCTGTCTGCCGCCAGAAATTGTAGTTGTAATAAAACTGCAGCTCCTTGGTGAAGTCACTGGTAGAACAGACTGCAAAACAGGAAGAGGATTGAACCCAGTGATCTTCCTGCCCCCTTCTGCTCACATTAATGGAAGTGCAATGAGTCTCCTACATAATTGGGAACAGACTGTGGCTTTTAAAATCAAAATGTTCCGTCACTGAAGCAGTTGAAATCCTTACTCAACTTTGCATGAGGTTACTGGTGAACGTGTTAACAAGATTAACCATCTCATTTATTACTGAAAGCTCATTGTATTTGAAAGGGATCAGTCTGAGTAAGAATACATAACTCCTGCTTGCATTCAGGGTACAAGTGCAACAGTCCCATGTAGCTCCACAAGCAGCCTAGTAGGTATTGAAGGATTAGATACAAATTTGCTTGTCCTACATCTGTAAGCTCTCATACTAAGTTACCCCAGAAGTGACAGATGCCATTAAGAGTGGGCTGTTCCCCCCACAAGACTTTTAATACTAATCTAATATGCATACACAGATGTATTTCATAAAACACTATTAAAATAGTTTTCATCCATTTTTCACAAGCTGTCATACCCTATAATGAAAGCCTGGTCTCCACACCACACATCCTGAGCAGAGATTTCTTCACAACCTACAGTCCAATATACACCATTTCTAAAAATACAGTATAGAGCTGAAACAGACACTGAGGTTTTTGCAAAAGCCACAGACATGAATGGAAAGGTCTTTGCAACTAGAGGATTATTTGTTGCCGTTAAAAAATTCCAATAAAATTCCAAGTATTTGCCCTTCCTTCTTGAAAATATTCAGTATTTGAAAAGTTAAATTTTTTAAAATGTAATGACTTGTTTCCCAAGCAGGAATATCTTCAGGAAACAATTATGAATTGTTAAGAATTGTCAGAAACCTAATGAGAAAAAATCCTTCGGGGGAAAGAAAAAAAAGAGACTAAAACATTCCTTTTCAGGAAAAAAGCATAATGATGTCACATGATCAAAGTCAGGGAGAGAAAAATAAGCAGCTTATTTGCTACACAAACGTTACGTGACTTTGTTCCTCACTGCTATTCCCCCATGCTCACAGTCCTACAACCCTGCCCTGAGGACACAGTGTTCTTTCTTAGTCGCTAGCACTTACTCTACTAACCCAGGTCATGCGTTTAAAGTTGGCTTTTAATACTCTGTGCTTCCGCAGTGCTTTACGTGTTTCAAAACTCTTTGCAAACAAGCACTGATTTAATCACGACACTGCAGAACAAGCACTCTGCAACTAACACTGGTTGGAACAATACCGGAAGAGAGACGCACCATCCAAATTAAGACATTTCCAATGTCAGGACATTCAAGAATTTTACTGTCTCCATACTCAATGCTGTAGAGCAGTGGTAGCAAACTGCAGCTGCAGCATGGATGCCACAAGTAGCACAGGCAACCTTGTGTGGCACATGGCAAACAGGAAAACGGAAAGGAAAGGAAAGAGCAGCAAATAGCATAGGGAGTAGAAAGCA
>NW_017729024.1:145472476-145479272 GCF_001723915.1 Gavialis gangeticus | reverse complement strand
AAAGGAAAGAGCAGCAAATAGCATAGGGAGTAGAAAGCAGAGCATTGGATGAGGCAGGGAGCACAGGGCAGGAAGCAGAGCAGTAGTTTGGTCAGGCTGGAGAAGAAAGTAGATAGAGGAAAGGGGTAGAGTAACATTTGGGGTGGGTACAGGGCTAACTATTGCACACCTGCCAAAAAGGTTGACCCCGCTGCTATAAAGCAAGTTTGGGAAAGGGACACCTGAGGTTTTTGCTAATGTTACAGGAGCAATTAGTATTGACAAAAAAATCCTAAAGTCAGAAGGAAACAATTAACTGGTTCATCCAGACAGTATTCCTGCAAGCAGAACTATTCCCACTGCTAGTGTTTAAACTTGTTAATCCTGGGGTGCTTGGCCCCAGGTGTTGTGAGGTTCCCCATGGGTACATGGGGATCAAGTACGCAGGGCAGCAAGGGGCCCAATCCCAGCGCATGGGGTCAGGCAAAGCCATCATGGGACCCAATCCTGGCATGTGGGGATGGGTGGGGGCAGTGCAGGACTCCAGGACCTGATCCAGGCACGTGGGGAAAGCATAGGTCCTGATCTGTCCCACAGAGTAGCCCTTTGCCTTTTATCTGGCCCACAAGGCTAAAATGTCAAGCATCACTGGGCTAATCAAAGATCCTAATCAGCTCCCACAGCTTCCATTGGATAACTCTTCCAATCAGCTTAGCCATATGGTCACCAATACTTAAGGCTATTTTCCATCAAGAAACCTGTGAGGCGGACAATAAAGCACCTAAGGCTTGCAAGGGGAGCTCCCTCTCACATATAGACCAGCAGTACAAGATTACCACTCCGATTTACAATATATTGCAGGATCAGTGGAAGAGGTTTGGTTGTGACAGAGTGATGAGCTAACACTTCTTTAAACATATCGATATTTCCCCCAATACAATGGACCTAAGCTACTTAATTATGAATTCAAATGTTTAGCCATTTTCTAGGGGAAAAAAAATGAATGCATTTGCTTCCTGTTTGAGGGAGATAAAACTTTTCTATTGTATCCATTATGGCACAGTGCCCCAAGATAGAGGGAAAACACTGTAAATGTTGCTTTTACCATAAGAGACAATTCACAAGATACTCATCTCTGCTAACTATAATTCAGCAAAAAAAATGCCTACAGATACCAGCATTTTTAAATTATATTTGGGGCAATAGATAACACCACATACATGAAAATTCAAAATAATAAATCAATATAAAAAGGTGTTTAATTGAATCCACACTAATGGCTACCATATTGGAGGATAAAGGCCACACACAGCTACTTCCTGGCATGGTTGGTTTTGTCTATGAGAAAAATATGGCAACCCTGTTTAGTTACACCTGAAAGTGATATTCACCATCATCAATACTACACATAGGGCGCATTTACATGTCGCCCTATGGCGACATAGCAACACACTGTTGCTGTATGGTGCACTACAGCAACATAGTGATCACATGTGAAACTTCACCCTCATACACATCCTCATTCTTCTACTCTTGTGTGGGTGTTATTAGCCATAAAAGCAAAACTGGGACCTCTTTTTCTAACTTGGACAATAGTGGGACACTGCTGTTGCCCAGTGGGTAGGGGGAGGCAAAGCAGCTTTCCTTAGCTGCCTTCACCTGAGAAGCTCTGTAGGCTTTGGCACAGACTACCTGCACCTAGTTTCCTGTGTGTGGCCTACGCCCCTCTGCAAGTTGAGGGCTCTAATGCAAATTTTATTCTGACCATAGTCATCAGTGGTTGCTAAATCTGAAACAGTTTGAAGCTGCAGCACTTGTTTAGGGACAAGTACTGCTTTGATATCCAGACTAGCTTTAGCTCTGCATGCTTTACAAGAGCCACTTCTGTCTCCCTTGTTGGCCAGGTACCTTTTAGTTTGGTTTGTAACCAAGATAGTGGGGAAACTAATAACTCCTACACAAGAGTAGAAGAACGAGGACGTGTATGAGGGTGAAGTCTCACATCCTCATTCTTCTACTCGTGTGTGTGTATTATTAGCCATAAAAGTGAAACTGGTGTATGCTCCTTTTTTCCACTCAAAAACAGGCATCTGAAAAAAACCAAGTTGGCTTAAATTAGAAGCATTTTCTTTATCACCATTTTTAGTGCAAATTGAATGTCAGAAAAGGAGGAGGTGGGGTGTGTGCAGACTAATAAGAGACAGCACACACCCCACCTCCACTTTCTGACAATTTACACTAAAAATGGTGATAAAGAAAATGCTTCTAATTTAAGGTGACTTGGATTTTTTCAGGCGCCTGTTTTTGAGGGGAAAAGAGGAGCATACACCATCAGAGACAGCTAGCTATAGCTGAACCATTGCTGCCCTACCTTAGCACAGATACTACAGAAAATTGTCTAAATTAACTCCTCAAGCAGGTTGACAGTTGTTGTTATCATAGTCAAACAAACAACTATACCTGGTGCTTTAAGATTCAGCAGTTCTGGTATCTGCTCCATCCCACAGACCATTATCAAAAGCAATTGGAATGAGGTAGATCCCTGTCCATAAAGGGGAAGTTAAGATGTATGGCTTGAAAGATTAAACTCCCTAGTGAAATAGCAAGAGAGAGTGCAGAGCTCCCCACCATTACCCCGACCAAATGCTATTTTACTTGTGAAATATACCCCCTGCCAAGGTAGCAGACTTTCAGCTGGTAGCATTTATCATCTGCTTTGCGCTAGACTGCCCTCCCCCAACATGCAGCAGATTACCATTTCTTAAGAGGCTGATATTTCAAGCGTCTGGTTATGATTAACATGGACTATGAGTAATGCCACATGTTAAAGACTCATGACTCAGACTGCAGCTGGAGTAAGTGTGCAAGCAGCAGACAGAGCCAGCCTGACCCTTCCATTTAAAACAAGAGGTATCATAAGCAGCAGGTTGGGTTGGGGCCAGTGACCCAACAGCACCACTTTGCATTGCCACGTGACAAACACTGGAGAGCTCTTCTGCTTATACCATTCCCCTGACTGACTAGGGGAGGACATTTGTTATCTGCTTTTTAATAGGATGAACATAAAAGTAAGATCTGATACACAGTAAGCCCAGACTTCAGCGCTGAATGCCCTTGTGAACTGAGCAGCAAAGGCATTCCACACAGAAGCTATAATCAACCCTTTTAACAATTCCTCAGGGTATTTTCTGGGTCACTAACCTCTTTCCCAAATATCCCAGGGTACTCCTTGAAACCTCCCAAGCCTGTCTGGGCCTATCGTCACAACTGGCCACAAAGAAGAATGGAAATGTAATGAAACAGGAAATGCCACAGGTACCGAGAAGAAAGAGAAAGGCACCTTGTTCTCTTAATTCAAGTATCCAAAAATGATTTGGCCAACATCAATCATTAGTATTCTGGTCAGATTCCAAACTTCCCTACAGGCCTATCGACCAGGGTATGAGGAAACCATGAATCTCATCCCTGTCATACCCCATTATCTGACCTTGAATTCCCAGCTGATGCATCACCCTAGTAAAAAAATCCTGTAGATAAGAAGCAAAGATGGAAATTTATAGTACCTCAGAGGTGTATTTGGTAGCTGTGTTGGTCTGAGACAAAAAGAAATGCAAAAATCCAGAACTCTTGGTTCAGAGATTGCATCTTTCATTAGACCACAAACACTTTACTGATCTGTGCTGTAGAAGCACACTACTGAATTAGTCTTGGTTCTTCATTTGGTGTGCTAGTTCCACCCTGAAACTTGAAACAGGGTCTGGAACAGGGTCCTGAACACTGTTCTAACATTTCCTTGACAACCTGTGAGTCCACCCTGACTGTGTCACAGAGCTAGAGGGGGCAGTGTAGAAGATGGGTTTGCCCCAACCATCTTTAGCAAGGACTGCCTCTCTCACATGGACAGATTATTATTTAAAAAATAAACAGAACAAAGGTAAACCTCTCCAACCTCACCAAAATCTGGGAAATGAAACTGGTTTTCTGGATATCCTGGTAGATAAAAACAAACAGGGTCTGGTGCCCCGAATTTTTCAGCATGAGTATCAAAGCCAAACTGATGAACTGCATTAGCTTCAATGCTTGGTCTCACACTGTAGCTCCTTACTGGAGTGCAATACAAGCTAATCTCAAAAAGTAGTAATGCTTTGGTTGGGAGAGATGAGGATTGTATCAAAGAGAATAGCCAGAGCTCCTTCTCAGCTGATGCCTAGTGAGAAAGCACCAACCACATCTACTTCCTAGGCCCAGGATCTCTCACCACATCTAAAAGTGGGAAGCAGGCAGAGATGTAAGCTCTGACAACTTTTGCAGATTTTCCCCTGAGCCCACCAACAGCATTATCTCAGAATTGTCTGAAGTACTGCAGCCAACTGGCTCTCAACCAAACCAATATAAAAACACAACAGTACTCATTAGCCGATACCACAAATGGATATCCAAGGTTTTAGGGAAAACACTACATCTGACTCAAAAAATCTATTACCATACTATGTTATGATACGCAATAAAAAAGTCAGAGGCAAGGTTGTGGGCCTGCACTGTCTTTCGTTGCCTTTGCAAAGTTTAAGCTTGTAACCTTAAAATAATCCACGATTGGATGAGGGGGAACGGGAAAAATCACAAGTCACCTCTACTCTTCCAAGTTCTGCCTGCAAAACCAAACTCCATCCACATGGGACCCCGTGGTAGATTAGCCATGCATTCAAAACACTATCGCACATGACTCTTAGGGTTCTGCCCCCTCACTGTTGAGTATGAGGGGATCCACAAGCTCCTCTGGGCACCACAAGTGTGACTACCTTCAATGTGCTCCACCTCCCCCTGTTACTTGAACTTGGCTTACTGTTGGGGTGAGGCACAGATGCCTTGCTGGATTCTAGCTTCCTTGGGCTTGGAGGGGCAGAGACCACCATGATATCACCAGATGAATGCAGCTCTCACTTCACAGCTATTATTTCAGGCATCCTGCACACATATCCTGCAGCCCACAGCCCAGGGTTGGCAACCTATTACACCATAGGCCAGATTTGTCCTGCAAAGGGACTGGATCTGGCCTGCATATTACTATGGGCGGGCTGATTCCCTAACTGATTGATCCCATCCAGATTTTGCTAACAGCACATCAATCACCTCCAGCCAACTGGTACAGCCCATATGGATGGCTGCTCTTCCTCAATGCAGACTCTGCTCACTCTCACTGGAGCTGCTGAAGGAGAACTGGCCTATTTGTAAAAGGTTGCTGACATCTACCTTAGCCTAAAAGATACCAGCTACTTCAAGAAACCATGACAGTTGGACATTCGCATTTAGAAAGTAAAATATATGTTTAGAGTCAAGCAGTAGCAGGCATGGAGATGCCCTACTGCAGTATAGGATAGGAACACAGGTTGGTCACAGTCTTCCATTGTTTGGAATTTAAAACCCTATACCCCAAGGCAGCTTGTCCTTCTGGGTTCCCACACAAATCTTGACCTTTCAAAAGCACAGTTAAGATGATCTGACATGCAATGACATTTGAGAAAAGTTAGCATTCTTTGGTTAGTCGCATCTAAAACCACACTTGTGGGTGGAGTCTGCTTTTGATTTGAAGTAATGCAATTCTCAGGACTCCATCCAATTTCATTATAAGTGAGCCAGCTGCTCAAAGCTACACATGCACACACACGCTGCAGCAAGCAATCGTGCAATGGTACACTGAGAGAAGGGGCCTAACGGGCCCTTCAGTTCTATGGGTCTACAACTAAATTGGCACCCCATGTTGGAATTCAGTGAGGGGTGCAGTCTTAGTTTGAGGCAGGTGACATCATGTCTGGCACCATTTCTCCTTGCATAGCTTATGGATTGGCTGGAAGAGGACATTCTATTAAGATCTCAGGGCAGAAGGGCTTAAATCAGCAAACAGAGTTGATACGTGTTTCCACAGTTCAATAATTCATTCATTCCACCATGGAAATCATGATTTTGATCCAAACGACTCAAAATTCTGAGGATAAAGAACAAGCAGTCCTATATTAGGAAAACATCAGTCATACTTTTAGTACTACCCCTGATAAAGCAAAATAAGGAACTTAGCCTATGTTGTTGTAAGCTAATATGTGGAAGGAGCTGTCACTTCACCTGAGTCAAACCACAAAAGTATCACGTATCAGCATTTACAAAAAAACCAAAACCTTTTCATCCACTTTTTAAATTAACAAGAGTGGAAATAAGGAGTCTGCACACAGACAGACATTTAAGGAGGCACTTCTGAGTGACCTAGACAAAAATTGGAGGATTGGGCCAAAAGAAATCTCATGAGGTTCAACAAGGACAAGTGAAAAATCCTGCACATAGGATGCAACAATCACATGCACCAGTCCAGGCTGGGGTCTGACTGGCTGGGCAGCAGCTCTACAGAAAAGGACCTGGGGGTTACAGTGGACAATAAACTGAATATGAGCCAGCAGTGTGCCCTTGTTGCAAAGAAGGCTAACAGCATACTGGGCTGTATTGGTAGGTCAAGGGAAGTGATTATGTCCCTCTACTCAGCACTGGTGAGGCCCCATCTAGAGTACTATGCTCAGTTTTGGGGCCCCCCACTACAGAAAGGATGTGGACAAATTGGAGGGGGTCCAACAGAGGGCAACAGAAAAGGTGAAGAGGCTGGAGGACATGACTTATAAGGAAAGACTGAGGGAACTGGGCTTATTTAGTCTAGAGAAGAGGAGACTGAGAGGGAATTTAATAACAGCCTTCAACTACCTGAAGGGGGATTCAAAAGAGGATAGAGCTGGACTGTTCTCAGTAGTGGCAGGTGGAACAAGAAGCAAGAGTCTCA
>NW_017729024.1:145459964-145472426 GCF_001723915.1 Gavialis gangeticus | reverse complement strand
CAAGAGTCTCAAGTTGCAGTAAGGGAAGTTTAGGTAGGTATTAGGGAGATATTTCTTACTAGGAGGGTAGTAAAACACTGGAACAGGTTACCCACAGGGGTGGTGGAGGTTTTTAAGACCCAGCTAGACAAAGCTCTGGCTGGGATGATCTAGCTGGGGATGGTCCTGCCTTGAGCAGAGGGTTGAACTAGATGACCTCCTGAGGTCCCTTCCAACCCTAATTTTCTATGATTCTATGAAACAGTCTTCTCCATAATCAATCCTGACCTAACCACTGGTGTAGTGCCTATATGGAATGCAAGGCTTTTTAAAGCTTAAACTTTTGAGAGTGCAATAAATCAACAGCAAATTCCCAAAGCCATGCACTAGAGAAGTTTGAAAAACGTCCCTTTATGCCTTATTGAGAAACTTGTAGTTTTTTGGCTTTGTTTAAAAACAAAACAAACAAGCAAGCAAACAAAGCTTAAAATTCCATTTTTCACTAAACTGTCCATCTGCTGTGGATGATACTACTCTAGTCCCAAAAGTAAAGTAAGATGAAAATTTTGCAGGATGCAGACAAGCTGAAGAAATGAATTTAATCCACGGCTTGCAAAGCTGTCATCTGGAATTCATACATGGCATACATCACATTAGGAATTTGCAAGTGCATACATTTAAGCCCACAATCAAAGCCTTATGTTATGCAAGTTAATGAGACTCTCAAAACATTATTTTAATCCCTTTTACATCAACAATTAGGCTGCTTGCTTTTTTCTCATTATCCCCAAAGTTTTAGTTTTTGTTTGATTTGCACTGGGATGGTGAGAAGGGAGACGGAACAGAAATTAATCCATGGCAGAACTCATTTGACACTGATCTATTTCAGTTTTAATCAGATGTTTCTAGATTGAACTACCATATTTACTCAAATATAAGATTACCCTGACTATAAGATGCCCCCCCAATAATTAGATTTTATATAGGGAAAATTTATAAATCTGATGGAATCTAATTATTGGAGGTTTGTCTTAGATTTTACCTACTGTAGCAGTTGGAGGTTGATAAATTCATCTGGGGGATCAGGCAACCCCTTTGCACCCCCACCCTTGCTCCCTGAAGCACATTCCTCCCCATCTTTACTGTCAGACCCTGCTCTCCCTGGGCACATGGAAATGAGGAACAAATTTAAAAAGCTGACCTTGCAATAAACATACCTGTAGCAATTTGCAAATAGTGCCCATAGACTTCATTTACCCAGAATTGATGCACTTTACCTTTTTTTGAAACTGCTATAAGTTTTAGCACAGGTACTCCATAACCATACTTTTAAGCAGGCCTTTTGTACCTATTTATACATAGTATAAACTATGCACAATATTAGTTGAAAGCCATTGGGCCAGGCCCCACCAGAGACAGCGGCATTTCCAACCATGATGACCCCACAGTTCAGCACTGCCCAGTATTCTGTGTACTCCAGGTACACCTCCACAAAGGATCAATGTACTAATTAGCCCCCACTCACGATGTTCTGGGGTCTTCTAAAAATGTATATGCAGATGAGGCACAGGGCTACCTAGTCCAGCTTCACTTCATGGAGGGCAGAGTCACTAATCATATGCAATAGGCTGAGAGAGGGGCCAACAGAAGGATTCTGAGTAAACTGTTTGAGGCCCTGCTTGGTGACGCTTGCCAGACATTTGAGGCTGCTGAAGAAACAGGAGTCATTGGAAATGGGAAAGGCAGGCTCAGCTCAGCAGTGGGAGTGAAGAGGAAGTCAAAATGTATACAATGTAGTGTCTCACCATGACTTGAAAAACAAGTCAGCACTGAAGGGGACTGCACTCAATGGACACTACCATATGTCTTATTTGGATGGGTTGCATTAACCTATCCTTGTGGTAGATTTGTCCTAGGTGGTTTTGCTTGCCCGGCAGGGATGATGCTTTTCTTCTTGGCCTTGAATGGCTTGGTGTAGTTAGAGGGTGAAGACCTGTCCCTTGCACTGTGAGCAGGCTGACCCCTGCCAGAATCTATACATGCCTCCAAATGTGATGATTTCAGCTACATAATTTATGGTGATGAGGACTGCTCTCAGGCTGTCCCTCTAGCTTGCTCCTTCAGCCTTTTCACTAGAGGCAAGTGAGACTAGGGAGCATCTGAACTCCAAAGGCCCCTGGGCTTGCACACAGGATGCCTGCCATGAATTTGGGAGTACTGTATCTGAAGCCCCAGGCTGAAGAGTCTGAGAGGTAGGATACTTGCCAGTAGTAGCACCACACAGACTTGAATGACTGAGCTGTGCTCAGTTGATAGAATTAGGGGCTGATTTAGCCCAGGACACAATTTCAAAAAGAAAAAAAAAGTGGTAGGTTCCTATTAGCATCTTGGCCTTTTTGGTTAAGGTCAAATGTAGCATTTTTGGCATCAACAAGAGGGTGTCAGGGCTGGCTCTGGCCCTTCCAGCACCAGGCCTGGCGACTGTTCCCTGAGGGGGGATCACATGCTCACATTTTGAAGGGCCACAAGAAAAAAAAGTTACTATCAGCATGTTTACTGAGCCATGTACTTTATGGTCATGCTCAGTGATGGCTGCTGCATTTAATAAATTTCATAGTTGGTTTTCATTACTGAGTACATGCTACTTTTAGCAGCAGCTCAAAGACTGGCAATGCATTTAATGTGGTTTCATTGTATCTGAATGTAAGATGAGGGGCTTTTTCCCCCGTGGTGGTGGTGGGGGGACCTCATCTTATATTCAAGTAAATATTGTAATTCTAAACTGGACTGTTAAAAAAAAGCATCAGAAGCTATACTGTAAGGAACAACCATGCTATAGTTGGAAGGAATGACTGGAAAACTTGAATGGGTCTGTCTTCTTAAGCTATGCTCTACTCTCTAAAATGCAACAGAAGCAAAAATCTTCCCATCATCTACCATATTTAAACTTGTTTATGCCTGTTCCCAGTGTGGAGAGAATCATCTCTTCGGTAGCTCTATCTGGAGATATTAGACATTTCCCAAATCTAAGAAAAAAAACCCCTACTGTATTTCAAGGTTAGTACTTCTAGTGCTGTGCAGGTTAAATGCCCGGGTGCCACACTACTAAAATAGATGCGAAGTTGTACCTCCTCAAATTCCTGACATAAATAACTTGGTCTCTTCTCTCATTAGCTGCCACAGTTCAGGTGAGCACAACCTGCATTCAAGAGGCAGCCCTGCCAAGACAAGAGTGGAGGGCAGTGCTGGAACTCCTTGACTCTGGAATTCACTCGAGAGCAGTTTACACTTATAATATTATTCTACACGGCCTTTCTTTCTGGGAGGGGTCATCTGAGGACTTATTGTGCACAGGGCACTTTGATGGTTAGTCCCTCACCACCATTTGGCTTTTCACCAAAAGATTTGATTAAGCTGCTACTGTATAGATTGGAAGTTGCTGGCATCTAAGTTCAGTTGTGCATTTTTCATTACCTGTCAAGTGTGACTAGGGCTCTCATTGTATCACTTACAGTCTCTGGAAATGTCCTACATTGCCCTAGATACTTTAAACCAAAGCCGTTCTCTGGACTGTTTTATATGTTGAGGATGGGAGAGAACTACCTGATCCTGAACAGTTTCTTTTTTTGCTAAATTATTTTCAAGTTTGTCTTAACAGGAAGCTTAGGAAATCTATCCATTTGCACGGGATCACCTGGATGGCATGTCCTGAAATAAGATTCACAATCCACTGAGTACAATGCTACCAATGTTCTGAGTAAATCAGCAGCTCTCTGGGCAAGAAGAAATTTGTTTAAACCAGTTCCCTAATCACTCAGAGAACTTCAAGTTACAAATATGGCTGTGAGCAACTTGCTCTCAGAGAAAGTATTTAGATTACTTTTACTTTTCCAGGAAAGTCTAGGGTTAGGAGTGCCCAAAATAGAGCCCAAAGAACAAATGGGATCTGAACAGGCAGATGACAAGCACCCTGCAACTACAGGGCCAAAAGGCACAGCTGATCAAATAAAGGTTTTGTTTTTGTTTTTTTTCATCGCTGAAGAATTTAAGAGAACAATCTTATTCATCTGTAAAGGCACATACAAGTCCTAGCCAACCTCGTGGTTGTGTGTATTCTAAAAATTATATAAACATACAAGCTAGTTAAGTGCTGCCTTGGAAAACTTAGCAAACAGCCAATGCAGCTCAGAGCATTACACAGTTCATGGTCACCCAGGCCTGTCCTGTGACAGGAGATATGTAGCACTCTCTGAATCAGACTAGAGTCTAAGTTATTGTTTGGCTCATTACAGATAAAGAATCTGAACACTTAAGTCTGCATACAAATTGTGTAATGCTTCTCTCACCAGCATCCCATTGAGCACTGCTTCAAGTAGATTGTTCTAAGAGCAATTTAAGCTAAAATGATTCTATTGCACCCTGTTTGCAGGCCCAGCAGTCAGTTAGGGTTAATTTAGTTTCTTTACAGTCTTTGCATGTTTCATGAAATCAGATGCATCCAACTGTAAATATATTTTCTATTTTTGATACCCTTGAAATACTTTAAAGCATAACCACCAAACTAAACTCAAGTAGCAACATATTTTCCAACCCACTGTCATTAGGTTCAATTGAGACAGGGCACAAGAGCCAACTGGCTTGTTAAATGCCTTTTATCCCTATTCAACTTGCTAACTGGACCTTATTTTGCCACCTTTTGCCATCCTAGCTTCCTGTTGTCTCCCTCCCTTGCCTACCACTAAGCATCCTTCATTTCAATTAATTCAGAGCCAACCCTCAACTATTTCAGAGCCAGAGCCTACAGATAATCTTTCACAAAGCAGGTCAGAGGAAAATGCTGATGCAGCAAGAGGTGCAGGTCTGTGCTACAAAATAAAAACTTTTTGGTGCCAACTTAGATGGAATTAATATACTTACTGCTAGGAACAGCATGCAGTACATAGAGAATGAAGAATGCCCAGAGTAAAATGACAGTCTGAAAAAGAAGAAATCAGACATATCAAACATTTTTATTAATACATTTGTATTAGATATTGCAAGATAAATTATGGTCTAACTCAAGAAAAGAACCAAAATACAAGTATTTTTACTTTTCTTCAGGGAAACTGTCTTTGGAGTCACTTGTATCCCTTGTTTCCAAAAACAGTTCCCCCAGCGTCGTCTGTAAATTTCCAATATGGAAATATAAAGTGCATTTAATTATCCAGCAACTGCACTATGTCAGTTTTGGCAGATTAACTCCCCAATCATTGATAGCTACTTACACTGCAGTTACCAATGACAACCTTCTGATTAAAGCTTAAGTAGAAAATGAGTGCTGCCTGAAATGTAAATATTTCAATTGTCTGCTAAAGCAATATGACAAGAGTGGCACTTAATCTCTCAGATTAGCGTAAAATAGTAATCTCACTCATCTGAGTGTTTCCAAGAGGAAGAACTTAAAACCAAACCTAAGAGTGAAACTGAAATTAAAAAGACTCATCACAGACTTCAGCAAGCTCTTGAACCAGAAAGACAACCCATATTTCGTACATCAGTGTTCTGCAAGGTTGTTTTATTTTTATGAACAAGTTTTCAGTCAACAGCCAATTCATGAGTCAATGTTAAAGTAATGAGAGGTAGTATTGAATAGAAATAGTTTGGAAAGAGTATTTTGTTTTAAAAAATTCTTGGAATAGACAAGTAAGCATATCACTCATTACTAATTAGATGCTTCTCTCCAGTATATAAAATGCTTCTTACATCTCTGCTCATCAAAGTTATCACAACACGTACAACTCTTATGATCAGCTTTCTAGATAGAAATTTCTGAGTTTTACAAGTACCCTTCCCCAACCTCCCACTACCACCTGCAAAATAAGGCCAAATGACTTATGCAAGGCACTTGGCAGCCAGTAGCAGAAATGAGAGAACTCCAAACTCCTCACCCCTTGTCCAGCGGCCTATTTACCAGCTATGATGTCTCTATTCTCCCTGACGGACAAAAGTAGCTGCTAGTGGCTGCTGTAGGCAAACTATGCCAAGAAGCCTGAGTGAGAAAGAGGCCACTAGTTACTGACATCAGGGAAGGAGAAGATATTAAAAGAGCTCTAGTTTCTGTGACCGCAGGCGACTGGTAGGGGAGCACAGGGGTGGAGATTGGCCCCCAACTTGCCACTGTTCAGGACAGGCCAGTTTTTTTGCCATGAGGGCAGGCTGCATGTTTGGGGGAGGGGGGACACTAAGCCACGGCACAGAAGTATAGGAGTGGATATGGGGCTTTTGGCTCGCCCCCAGGCCCACCCATAAATTGTGCGCCCTAGACTCAGGAGGCACCAGTCACCCCTGTCTGTGACTGTACCCCATATCAAGATTATACAGGCCTGGTAGTATATAATTTTGCATTATGTTTTTGCCACATAATTACATACATTAATCTGCTATCACATCACAGAAAGCTCCTTGCTCGTATGAATTAGAAATAGATAGGATGCTGATATTATTATTATTATTGAGTCAATCTCTTTCAGAATGTCTAAAGTACCACCTGCCTTCTGCCTGATTTCAAACTAATACTGCTAACCACCCATTTCAGACAGTGAAACAGAATTGCCTTGTGTCAGCCTGATCCAGGTACATGAGCTTGACGGATTTTTAGATTTCCTGCTTGGTATTCTAAGATATTCCCAGACTCATCCGGAGCCAAATCCTGCTGTTGCACAGTAGTTATATAGTGAAACACCTTTGGAGATGCCACTGGAAGAGTCAAGGCAAAACTGGGACCTTTAGAAGAAAACAGAAAGCACATCCAATTTCAGTTGTCCCTTCCTCCAAAGGCATCTGAAGCACAGATAAACTGAAACAACTGTAAAGCCTGCAGAGCATTCCTCCGCATGCAACATTTCTCATGCAAAAGCAACGATCGGAACATTTTGTCTATTAAGCCAGCCAAGTGTCTGAGCCTTCCAGGCCTCCTCAGTCCTCACAGCATGCTAGCACACCACAGACAAGCACTGCTCAAAAAACAGCATCCCCCTAGCCTAAGAAATAGCACCGGGGGGGCGCATTAAACTATAGAGGACAGGGAAGGAGGATGAGAATCAATCAGTTCCGTAACAACTCAGATATACATAGTAGCTGTCAAGATGCATTTTTATTGCTTTATGAAAATTGGTTTAATAAATATTTGAAGCAAAAATATGCGTTATCAGCTTTGTTGAAATAAACACACAGAATTTCTTATTTTGTCTCTCTCCGTGCTGGCTGCTGTGTCTAGTATTGACATACTTCTCTTGAAAGTAAACTATTTAGTCCACAGAAGGCCACCTAGTAAATTAATCACTTAGAATAAAATAAACTTTACTATAATTCTTAACAAACAGGAAAGAACGAGACCATTCGTTCTCTCCACTTGGACAATAACAGGCTCATTGTAAAATATACACCTATGTCCATTTGAAAAACACTAGGGGTACACCAACTGAGATTTTGGGGGTCAATACAATAGTCGACTTGATAAGCAGGCATATTGGCCAATACTGATCCGATTTCCAATACAACTGCATCCAGCTGGTAAGTCTGTTGTGGTGAAAGTAGAGGGGGGAGGGAAGGGGCATGGTGGGGCAAATCCACACCCTCCACAGTGAGGAAGGGGCTGAGGCTGGGGTTGGCACTGAACAGCTGTAGCAGGGCAAGCACAGGATGGAGCCACAGCTCATCCGGGAGATGTGGGGTATGGGGGGTGCCCCTGTTGCTGCTCCCACTGCTCATCCATGTGCCCCCAGACCTGCACAGGGCAGGGCAGGCTGCAGTTGTGGAGGCTGCACTGCACTTGGGGTGGGCCACAGGGGTGCTGGGAGGGAGCTACAGGGGGAGGGCTGCAGCCACTCCAAATTTCACCATAGCACCCCTGTAGTCCCCTCCCAGTGCCACCTGCCCTGAGCACAGCATGGCACCTGGCCCCAGCCCACAGCTGCAGCCCGCCTGGCCTGCCCTGTGCAGATCCGGGGGCACACATCCCTCCCACTCCACATCCTCCTGGACAAGCAGTGGGAGCAGCAGCAGGAGCTGTCATACAAGCAGACAAGCTCTGGACAAGCTGCCAGACAAGCAGCTCCCAAATGAGCAGCGTGCAGCAGTGGGAGCCACCTCCCCACAAACAAGTTGCGGCTCTATCCTGCACCCACTGCACCTTGGCTGGGCAGCACCTACCCCAGCCCCTGCCCCACTCCCTCCTTCACTGCAGGGGGCATTGATCTGCCCCACCACACCTCTTCTCTCCCCCCTCCCCTTTCACCACAACAGACTTACCAGCTGCACGCAGCTCTCCAGGCTGCCGGGCTGTGCTCCTTGCAGCTGGCATGCTGCAGTGTGGCTGCGTGCATTTATCAGCCAAATTATCAGCCACATCAGGCCTATTTCCAATACAGTCAACTTTCTTTATATCAGTGCCGACCCAGTATCAGACCAATATATCAGTGCACCTCTAAAAACACCCTCATCAAATGCAAAATCAATTTTACAATCTTTACTAATTATGTCGAGTAAAATCTGCACAGTACTGTGAAACAAGGTAATTTTTTTTTGTAAAAATAGGTCTACCAGCTAAGTCCTCTGGCATTTTGCCCCAGTTGCCTAAGAACTAATGAATCCAACAAAGTCAAATCTCACATGCTATGTGTTATAAGGTAATATTTGCAGAGTAATATTTGATAGGCAGTTATTTCTTTCAAGGTAGAAAGATAGCCAAATCCCATTAACTACTGTAGCCTGTTACTAAAAATTCCAACTTTGCAAGATTGGGTTTAGAACAGTCAAAACAGGCACCTTCTGTAAGGAGATACTGTTTAAATTGATGCTGAACCTCCCAACGCATTTAGCTAGATTCAAGATACGAAAAGAACTGCCTCATTCCACCACAGGCACCTGCATTCATTCTACTGGAGTCACAGGAACCACTTCTAGTGACAGGAGGCTTGCCACAGATTCCAGAGCAGAAAAACAGACCTTACAAATAGCAATGAGGACCAATACAAAGTGCTAAGAACTTCCCACATGCTACTGAGCCTCCTCAGTCAAACTTTGCAGAAGGGAATATGGACGCGTGTGAGGGAAACTGCATCCTTCCAACAAGCCCCAGTCCGAATGGCATAACCCAGGGGAACTGCAGAGTGCCACAGCCCCCTAAATCTTAGATAGAGCTGCAGACCTCTGTACAATGGCAAGAGAAAATTTGAGCACATTTACATAAAGTGCCCACAGCTCAAAGTTGCTCATAATAGAGCCATTAAAATAGTGTGCTCTTCTCACCTATACATAACTAGGCAGATGCCACAAATACTAGTCACCTTCAGATTCATTATTGGGATCTCTTAATTTTTAAAATTATTTTCTTCCTTTGGTAAATTCTGTATGTAGAGCCACAGAAATTAGTTACAGTTGGAAAATAGAGGTGAGCACCTATGAAAATACTGGTACTGCATTTGCTTTTCTCCAGTTTCATGTGAAAGGATATAGATTAGCATGATCTTGGCAATTACAGTTCTGTGTGTAGAATCAATCCATTAATGGAACATAATGCATAAGGAAAAAGATACATATGCCACACACACTGTTATAGATACGCACGAACCAACATGGGTGTAGAGCAGTGGTTTTCAACCTTTTTTCATTTATGGACCCCTAAAAACTATCAAATGAAGGTGCAGACCCCTTTGGAAATTTTGAGTGAAGGTGTAGTCCTCTTTGAATTATAAGTGTGGGTATTCACATACTTTTGATTGATCACAGTCATCTTTTGCAGACCCATTAGACATAGTCTGTGGACCCCCAGAGGTGCATGGACCACAAGTTGAAAACCACTGGTGGAAAGAATAACCCTTGCCAGACAAATTTTGATGTTCATGGCTAGGAACAGACATTACACATAAACCGATTTAAGTGATCAGAAACTGGTTTAAACCTGTAATAGGTCATAAGTTCAGTGCACACAAACCAGTTTCAAAATAGCCAAAACAAGTCTGAGATAAACCTGGTTGAATGTAGTATCAGACTTAACTGATTGAGCTCAAACGGGTTTATGCAATGTCTGTCCCAGACCCCTTCTTGGTTTAAGTTAAACCAGAGTCCCCCAGCATCCCAGCATGCTCTCTGGGTTGGGCTCTCTGTTCCAGCAGAGCAGGGCTGGCCCCACCCCTCTGCTCCCCAACACAGCAGAGACAGGCAGGGGCAGGGACCTGGCCAGACACTGGCCCCAGAAGTGAGCAGGGAAGAGGATTATTACCCACCTCCCTCTCCTGTCCCACCAGCACAGACCTGCATTTCACCACTGGCTGCTCCAGCCATGGGGGCATAGCCAGCCCCAGCAGTAGCCTGGACTGAACTGGACAGAGAGGGGTTTAATTCCCCCCTCTGTGTCCCACCCGCATGGACCCAAGCCAGGGTCTGTGAGGCACTCCCCCTTGCTGCTGCAGGGGTGGGAGCATGGCTAAATGCCAGCCAGCATGGCCCCCTAAGGCAGAGGAGGCAGGGAGGGGTGTTGTTCCCCACTCTGCCCCCTCTGCCCCCAGGGGACTGCAGTCAGGGTCTACCTGCCCTGACCACCACCACTGCCCACTCTGTGCGCAGAACAAGCAGTGGAATAAACCCCCTCCTGTCCCCTCCGCCAGAGGGAGTGGGAATAATCCCACTCCCTGCCTCTTTGCTTAATGGGACCTGCTGGCTGGCTTCTGGTCATGCCCCCACCCAGCCACTGGAGCAGCAAGGGGGCAGGTCCCTGACGGGGGCAGCATTCCCCGTCATGGTATCCTGGAGTCCAAGCCTCTTGTTGGCAGGGGGACCGCAAGCAGGGGGTCAGAGCTGCTGTGAACTGCACATGGTGGCACTGGGGCTCAAAAGAGGCCATAGCCCCCCAAGATTCCCCATGCACCTGCAGCACAGTCCCCCTGCTGGGAAGAGGCTCATGCTCCAGGACACCATGAAAAGGCTGCAGCCCCCGTCACCGTCACTTCACCCTCACTGCTCCAGCGGCTGGAAGGGGGTGGGGCTAGACGCCAGCTGGCAGGGCCCCTTAGGTGAGGGGGCAGGGAGCGGAGTTATTCCGCCCTCTGCCCCCGGGGGACTGCAATGGGGTCTGCCCACCCCAACTGCTACCACCACTCACTTCCTGCCTGGGGCAAGTGGTGGAATAAGTCTCCTCCTGCCCCCTCCATCAGACACCAGAGAGAGGGTAAATACAGGTTTCCCTTGCTTTAAGCTGTACATGGATTCCTGGAAAACCATGCATAACTCTAATTTGCATAAAGGAAACCCACTTTACAATGTAACAAATAGGGATATGTTCCAAGACCTCAACTATACTGACCCCCAGACCCATTTCTATCACTTTTACAAGACAATGTTGGTAATCACCAACAGCAGACAGTAGACACAAGCATAGGGTGGTGGCAAATGTTACCATAATGGTGATGGCAACTACGGAAACGTGTCGCAGACCATGAGCGACAAGCACAGATCCACACAGGAGACTATATTCTGGTGTCCATCACTCTCACAATGCACCACACAAAGCAGCTGACTGTGGGCTTTCACCACACCGATTGCTAAGAGTGAATTTACCTCACATATAATGAATTTTTGGTATAAAAAGGGTCATCTCATAACAGCAAATTCACACATACAGAACCTGCATAAAACAAGGGAAACCTGTAACCCCACTCTCAGTCCATTCACCTATGGGGCCCTGTAGGCCAGCATCTGGCCATCCCCCTACCTGGCCCCAGAGCAGCAAAGGGAGAAGAAATGTGATAGGGGCTATAGCCTGTGTCATGGTATCTCAGAGCACGACCCCTTCCTGGCGAGGTGGGACAGAGGGGCTAGTGAAAGCTGCCGCAGACAGGGCAGGTGTGCAGCGACGGTGGTTCTGCATATGTTTGGGGGGCTACAGCCCCCTCCGAGCCCTGGTGCCGCCACATGCAGTCCATGGCAGCTCTGACCCCCGTTCGCGGTTCCCCTGCCAAAAAGAGGCTCGGATTCTGGGACACCATCAGGGACTTTCCTCCTTGCCACTACAGCGGCCAAGCAGGGGTGCAGCTACTGGGGCTCCTAGCAGCAGGAGCACATGGTGGGACCCTACAACTGTGAGGCCAGATCAACTGGTGATGCCCAGCTGCAGGAAGGCATAGTGTGCTCCCATGCCTGGGAGCCTCATCAGCCAATCATGATCTCAGGATTCTCTTATGCTGGCAATAAGGCATGATGGGATCTGATGCTAGATCCCAGAATCATGCCTCCTGCTATGAATGTGTGGCATGGCAGCAAGAGCGATCATGGGGTTTTTCTATCAATTCCCATTACACCTTTACTTGCACGTCTTTCAGGGGGCAGAGATACACTTATACATAGATTAGCTACATATAGCTAATCTTAATCAGTTTCTGTTTAGGTAGAGGAGGGGAGGGGGGACTCTTTGTGAGTCAGACAGTCTGCGTCCTGTGTCAGGGTTCC
>NW_017729024.1:145449588-145449890 GCF_001723915.1 Gavialis gangeticus | reverse complement strand
CTCCCTCTGCCCCCAGGGAAACGCAGTGGGGTCTGTCCACCCCAGCCACTGCCACATCCCACTCTGTGTGCGAGGGGGCAAGGAGCAGGGTAATTCCCCCTCCTTCCAGTGTCTGGTGGAGGGAGCAGAAGGGGGCTTATTCTGTCACTAACCCCGCACACAGAGTGGGATGTGGCGGTGGCTGGGGTGGACAGACCCTGCTGCTTTTTCCCAGGGGCAGAGGGAGGAATAACCCCCCTCCCTGCCCCCTCTGCCTCAGGGGGCCTGTTACCTCTCAGCTCCATGTTCTTGGGGAACCCTGA
>NW_017729024.1:145443587-145444111 GCF_001723915.1 Gavialis gangeticus | reverse complement strand
GATCTTCTCAGGTCCCTTCCGACCCTAGAAACTATGAAGATTGTGCAAGACATACGTGGATAAAATATATCATATGTTCCCACAGAATCAGAGACACAAAGATAAATACCTTTGATTCTGATACATATTATATTATTTCTGATATAAAATTCTCAGTAGAGAACCATTCAATAGGCTGATCTTGTACAGTGTTTCTCTGCTTGGAAAGACCTAGATAAAAATCAGGCTTATTTTTATATGGAAACATGCCTTTCCTATGTCAAAGGGCAATGCCAAATATAGGTGTCAACAAACAGCCAATCAAAGTGCGAAGCAGCATTCAGACACGAGGTGGCGGCACGGCAGAGCTCCGCCATGAAGGCAGGGATACAGGGGACGGAGCGAGGTGGGGGGAAGTAAGGCCAGCACATGCGGGGGTGGGGAGGAGCAAGCCCGAGTGGGGGGAGAAGCCATCTCAGCATGGTTGGGGGTGGGGGGAGCAGCGGGCCCCACCCAGTGTGGCCCAACACAACAGCGGCGGGGGG
>NW_017729024.1:145433797-145443404 GCF_001723915.1 Gavialis gangeticus | reverse complement strand
GGGGGGAGGCAAGGAGTGAGCCTCCTTCCCCCACCCCTGCCTTTGCGTAGGCCTTGAGCCCACTCCTCCTGTCCCCACACTGCCACCAGGTCGGCTCGGGCCCACTGCTTCCCCCCCCCCATTGGGCCCAGACCCGCTCCTTCCCTCCCCCCACTCCTGCAAAATATTTTGTTTGCTATAACATAATGCCACAGTTTTCCAAATCAAGGACCAAATTCTCTCCAACACACACAGCTACCAGCTTCTTTAACAGCTATGTCTAAGGGCCAAAACCATGTTCCAAACACATTTAACATGGAACATTTTTCTGTTAAGGAATATTAGGGCTCTGAACAGATTTTGGGGAGAGCTGGTTAGTACTGAAGTTGGGGGGGGTATGGGGCTGGAGTGGAGGCAGATGGAAAAAAATCTAAATCTAAATATACACCATGGCCCCATCTACATGTTATCGGTATCATGCAATTAACTGGCACAATTAACTTAAGACTAGCTCCACATGCAAAGAAGCTATCACATACCAAATGTGTATTAACTTTATAGCTAGTTGCTATTGAGTTTAATTTGCACATGTAGCAGGGACTTTCCTGCGGCTGGGAGCCACATCAGCTGAAGAGGCTCCCAGTAGCAGGTATGCATCGTGCCCAGCTGGGGATGGGAGTCCCACAGCTGAGGGGCCTCTCAGCCCCAGCAGCTGCCAACTCTGGGTCCCAGCAGCATGGGGACCTGGAGTCCCACAGCTGTGGACACTGGGTGGTGGGACCAGCTGGGTCCCAGCAGCTAGGGTGGTATGGCTGCCCCTGAGTTGTTTGAAACATCAGGACTGGGGGATCATGGCTGCCATGATCCCCCAGGCCCAGGGATTTCACATACCCTTAAGCCCAGGAGACTGTGGCAGCCATGATCCACCAGGCCCAAGGGGTGGGTTTCACACACCCCTGAGCCTGGGAGATCGTGGCAGCTGCAATCCCCCACCCTTGGAGGTATGTGGGGTGCCCCCATGGCTGGGAGCTCATCAACTGATGGGGCTCCCAGCCACAGGAGCTTGCTTGTTGCTGGTGCAGGGGGAGCCCAGGATCAGGCTCCCCCTGCACTGGCAACAAGACATGATGGGATCTAATGTATGATCCCACAGTCATACCTCTTGCCATGCATGTGTGGCATAGCAGGAAACAGATTGTGTAGACCGTGCATTAGATCCCACTGCAACTTTAACAGCAGATGCATGACAAATAGAACCAAGGAGGTGATACATCCCCTCTATGTGGCATTGGTCAGACTGCAACTGGAGTACTGCGCCCAATTTTGGGCGCCGGACTTCAAGAAGGATGTTGATAGACTCGAGAAGATCCAGAAGAGAGCCACTCAT
This sequence comes from Gavialis gangeticus, assembly GCF_001723915.1. Taxonomy (NCBI): domain Eukaryota; kingdom Metazoa; phylum Chordata; order Crocodylia; family Gavialidae; genus Gavialis; species Gavialis gangeticus. Next base: position 145,442,038 of record NW_017729024.1, on the reverse strand, counting down.
ATGGTAAGGGGCTTACAGGAGAAGCCCTATGAGGAGAGACTGAGGGACCTGGACCTCTTCAGCCTCCACAAGAGAAGGCTGAGAGGTGATCTTGTGTCCACCTACAAATTCAGCAGGAGGACACAGCAAGGGAATAGGAGATGCTCTGTGCACCAGGACGCATTTTGGGGTAACAAGGAACAATGGTCACAAACTGACAGACAGCAGATTTAGGTTAGATATCAGGAAAAACTTTACAGTAAGGGTGGCCAAAATTTGGAATGGGCTTCCAAGGGAGGGGGTGCTCTCCCCTACCTTGGGGGTCTTTAAGGGAAGGCTCAATAGGCATCTGGCTGGGGTCATCTGACCCCAGCACTCTTTCCTGCCAAGGCAGGGGATCGGACTCGATGATCTGTTGAGGTCCCTTCTGACTCTAGCATCTATGAACCCATGTAGAGGGGGGCCTGACAAATGTACTTCACTTCATCCCAACTTCACCAAAAAGCTACTTTTGTAAAAAAAAGTTTACTGCATAGACACACACAAAAATCATATTAAGAGATTTGCAGGGAGCCCGAGTCATGTTAATTATTCTGTAACATGCTTTCAAATGTCCATCCTTACTATTGTAGAAGATCACAGACAGATGTCAGTCTGACAAAATTTTGTTTTAGTTTTCTGATTCCCTCCTCCTTTTAAAAATTAGTAAGCATTTATTATATTTAAATAAATATTGTTTAGTGGAGTTTGAACTAAAGTATTCCTCTTGCCTGTCTTACATATTTTACATAGATTACTTGGAGTTTTGTTACATTTCTTCTACATTTAAAAGTTATTTAGTTTTAATTCAAATCTTTCTCCATTCAGAAAGTAGTTTCGTGCTTTGCTCTTCACTGTGAATTGAAATAATTTGCCTTTGCCTCACTGCATTTTATTTCATTTTCTCCAAAACAACCAGTTCAAAGGGGAACACATTTAGTTACCTAAATTCTATTACAAGCACAAAGTTTAAGACAGTATCTTTTGTGTTCACTGCTATCATGTCCTTTTGGTATTATAATAAATAATTTATGTGGGTTTGGAAGAGACAGAAATGCCAGTGCCTGAACAACTCTTCCGCAGGTTCACCATATCTCTTCATCCAGTGGAAGTGTGCCCCATAACAGTAACCAACCAATCAAATTATCATTATATTTAGGGATTTCATATACATAACAATAGCCTCCAATACAATACATGTGGTTTGGAGACTTACCTTCCTTCATTTACTTTTGCTTTGTCTCCTTGGCACGGGAAGTTTTCAATGTAACCTAGACTGCAGTTGATTTGTGTCCAATCAGGTTGGCATACAGCCAGGAAGTGAGGCCGCAGTCTACCAATGGAGTACTTGGCAATGTCTGTCAGTGATTGGCTAGCAGCCGCACCAAAAATGAATGTCCCAATGGCTTTGTAAATAGTGGCTATGTAGTTATTTCTGACAAACGAATTTGAGTGCAAATGGTTATAATAGACAGACAGGGCTTCTCCTATGATTATCTGAAAAACAGAGATAGATTCCAGTTACAATAGAATAACATACCTATATCTCCTTGAAAGAAAGGCATTAGTGGTTATCAAAAACCTTAGCTTTGTCAATAGACGTATAGTTTCAAATTGTAACGTTGCACTAATAAGGATTTTTTGGGCTGATACCGATTGTTGACCAGCCATATTGGCCAATATTGATCTGACTGCCAATATGCAGCCCAGCAGCTTGGAGAGCAGCGTCCAGCTAATACGTCTGTTGTGGGGAAGGAGGGGAAGGGAAGGGGCAGGGGAGGCAAACTGAGGCCCCCCAGGGTGAAGGAAGGAGTGGGGCTGAGGCAGGAGCTAGGCTGGGGCTGCGCTCAGGTGGGGCAGGGCGGGCAGCGGTTGGTTATGGATGGGCTACAGCCACCCTAAAATTCACTGTAGCCCCCACTCCCAGTGCCACCATCATCCGGCCCAGCCCTCCCCACCCTGTGCCAGGAAGAGCCTGGCAAAGCCTCCGGCCCCAGCCCACAGTGGAAACCTGCCCTTGCCCCACACACAGTTCCAAGGAACACCCCCATGCCTCCCCCAGGGGTGTGCACTACAGCAGGAACCACCCCCCCAGCTCCATCCTGTGCCCTGCCCTGGCTAGGCAGCGACTGCCCGTGCCCATCCCCACATGCTCCCTCACTGCAGAGGCCTCAATCTGCCTCCCTTACACTCCTTCCCTCCCTCGTGCCCCTTCTCCCCTGACAGACTTCCCAGATGGATGCTGCTCTCCAAGCTGCCAGGCTGCGTTCCTGGCTGTGTGCATGCTGTGGCTGCACGCATGCACACGGCATTTAAATCGCCAACATTATCAACTATATCAGCCAATAAAAGCCAATTGCCAATAATGTCAATTTTCCTTTTATCAGTGCCGATATGATATGGACCAATGTATCAGTGCACCTCTAATTGTATTATTAAGATATAGAAATAAGCAAACTTTTCTGGAATTCACTCAGAAGAAACAGAATTTCCAACAGTGGAACCAACATAATTTTAAGAAGCTTACATGTAAATAATTTTCTTATTCTGTCTTACATTAACTTATAAAAAGTGGCAGTGTTAACAGAGGTCCTAAAAAGGACTTTAGTTTCCAAAAAGAATAAAAACATTTCCCACACTGCTGTACAGGACACATTAGTGGTACATGTTATTCTACATCATGTTTCCACTCATAACCTTTTTCTAAGCATAAATTAATCAGCTGTGCCAAAAGTATGGTGACTTCTGGGAAGTCAAGGGATTAATTGGAGGGGCTGGACCTAAACACTCAATACAGGGGTCCTAAAAAGCAAGCTCTTTGAACCTCCTATTACTTAGTTAAATGGAATCTCTAGGGGGTGAAAAAAGGCTTCCTTCAGGAAATGAAGTCTTATTAAAACAATAATGGCTCTAAAAGGAACAAGGGAGTCTGCCTAATATCCATTCTGTCCAATACAATGCAGAGCACAAAAAATCTCAAAGATTAATTATTTTCTCACATGCTCAGAAAGCCAGCAGGCTTTGTTTGCCTTCCCCTCAATTCATTCTCTTGTGGAAAGTGTTTTATCATAAAAATATACAATTTTAATTTAGTCTTTATGAAAAGATATTATGCAAAGAGAAGTACAAGTGCTAGATCTGAACCACAACACAGCCTACCAGAAAGCCACGAAAAGACACTAGACCAGGGGTCAGCAACCCCTGGCATGTGTGCCGAGTATGGCACACAAGGCCATTTCGCTCAGCACACCATGGCCAGTCAGCCTGGCTCTGGGTAGCTGCTGGAGCCCAGGCTGCTCCCAGCAGGGCTTGCATCGTCCCAGCTGCCTGCTGTCTGACTTGAGGTGCACGCACAGTCGCTGCCAGCATGGAGCTGATGCCAGAGCTGTGGAGCCCGGCACAGTTGTTTGCAGCCTGCCTGCTGCTTGCTGCAGCTGCCCATAGCCCAGGCTGGCTACAAACAGCTGTGCTGGGCTCCAGAGCCCAATCACCAGCTCTATGCTGAGAGCAGGGGAGAGACCAGGGCTGCACTGCCTCAGGCCCCTCCCCACCACCTGCTCTGATGCGCAGGTGCATGTGCTGGTATGGAACTGATGCCAGGTCTCCAAAGCCCGGCACAGCTGTTTGGAGCCTCCTGGCTGCAGCTGGCCCCAGCTTTGGGTAGCTGCTGCCAGCCACAGAGCCCAGGCTGGAGGGCAGGGGCAGCAGGACTGAGGGGGCGGGGGCTTTGGGTGGGGGCAAGGGACACACACAGGGCATCCTGCCATGTACCCCCTGCCTTCATTTTGTTTTTCTGGTATGCCGGCACTCTGGCACCTTCCAAGGTAGGCATTGTGGGGGTTTTCGGCACTCCGATCAAAAAACACTGCCTACCCATGCACTAGACGCATCCCACCAAGGTGTTCAAAATTCACGGGACACCTATTTCTTCAATGCTAAAATAGAAAACACTGTCTAGAAATAATTTAATATGAATGATGCTAATTGAAAAAAAAAGTATATTTTGAAAGACTATGAAAAAGCAGAGCCCAAGAGCATAATTTGTTATTTACCCCTCTGCAAAGTGATTGTATAATAGTGCTGTTCTGATTTGCATGTAAATTGCAAGTGTGACATGTTACTTCTAGACCTGAAGTCTTGTAACTTAACTTCCGTGAGACAGAAGGTGCTTAGCTACTGCTGTAGAACTACACAGTCAAAAACCTGGAGGGAATAAATGGGTGGAGGGAAGAGGAGTCTGCCCTAATACTGTTGTAGTACTTTTTTTTTGGTGGGGGGGAGGGATTGGGTGGGAGACAGAAGGAAAAAGGAATGTCACACCATCCTTGTACCACGAACAGGTAGGTGAAAGGTATTCACTATGGTATGAGCCAACTGCTCTTACTTTCAATGCTTTAAAAAATACTGATAAAACGGAGGTGTTCAGTTCTAAGGCCTTTTACCACCATAAAACACGATTTTAAGCTATGCCTGTATATGGGCTGTCTTCCCAAGATATTCCACATCTATGAGTTAGTAACTTGTACATGGTTCTAACTATTCTTTGAAGTTAGATATAGGCTTACATATATTTCTGAATCTGTGCATTAATAAAAGGCTGCTTAAAGGCTTTGATCCACTGCTCACTGAAGCCAACAAGAGTATTTCCCTCTGAAGACAATGGAACAGTAAATAACAGTGTAAGTAACAAATCTGGCTCTGAATAAAAACAGAAAGGGAAGGTCCCACAAGGACAAGAGAGCATGAAGTACTAGGTATGCTATATAGAAGCAAACAAAAAAGGTAAGTGACAATTATTATAACTAGGAAAGGCTACACTATTAAAATTGACTTTTGTCTAGTAAAAATCTGTAGCTACTTTGCTCTGTTTTGGGATTTCAAGTTCTAATCTCTGTGCCACTAAAATCCATTAAAATCAAGGGGCTATTCTTCTTTGCACAGTCAAATAGAAGTAGAGTTTTACACAGGGTTCTGAAGGTTTCAGTAACTGTTTTTTGCAAGTTGCATATAAAGAGATTTCCAAGTAGTTAGTAGGCCTGACCTTCTATGAGCACTAGTTATCAAAGGCACCTTACATTTTTCAAGCAACACGTTATCTTATTATAGACATTATGGACATGATTTTGATGTCATCCTGTTGATAAATTACAACCTCACTGAAGTTGGTGGAACTTTTTTGCTGGAAAAGAGAAATCATAACCAGGCACTGTTTTCCAGGTTTAGTTATTTCCTAAAATATTCAGCAAGAGAAATTAATAGACCAAAAAAGACGCCAACATTTGTTCTGACCATTACAGTGCTTCCTTCTGCCAAGAGTACCTAAATTCAGGTTCCACTCCTCAATAATTAGTAACAATAAAAAGAAATGTGCCTTTATTCAGCAAGACTTTGACTCATTTCTGATTCACCTTGTGGTGATAACACTTGCTATTTTACAAACTTGCCAGTTTATTAATATAGTGTTCAACCCTCTTTCTGTTCAAGTAAACACCATAAGTGTGTGCTTTTTGTTTTATTTTTTAATGCTTTATCAATAGCTAAAAGGATTTCTTACCAAGTGTCCAATCCTGAAAAACCAAAATAGACATCCTTAACTTTAAGCGGAAAATAGCCTCACGCATAAAATGTGCTATTTGAGCTTGCCATGATCCAAGGCAGGGGTGGGCAATTATTTTGGCTGGAGGCCACTTTAGGAAATTTGGTGAGCTGTTGGAGGCTGGGCAAGGGGGCTGAGGGGTGCTGCCCAGCTGGCCTAGCTCAGCACAGCAGGAGAACAATCGAACCTATCTGGCCCAGGCCTGTCTGCCCTGCACACGCTACCAGGGGCACCAGAGCAGGCAGACAGGATCTCCATGGACACCAGTGGGCAGGGCACACTCAGGTGGGGAGTGGGGTCCAGGAGCAGGGCAGGTGGGTGGGACTGGGGCCAGGACTGCAGGGTGGTGACAGTGTGGGGCCAGGGCCCAGGGCAGAGCCATGATCCACTCCCTGCATGGCAGGACCATGCAGGGAGTGGAGCCCAGCTCTGCCCCAGGCCCCAGCCCTGCACTGTGACTGCCCTGTGACCCTTGCCCTGGCCGCTACCTGCCTGTCCTGTTCCTGAACACTGTTCCCCACTCACCCACAGCTGAGCACACCCTGCCTGGGTGTCCCAGGGCTGGTCTCATTGGAAACCCTGCTTGCCCGCCTGCTCACTCCATCTGGCACCCCCAAAAGTGCATGTGGGGCAGATGGGCCAGAGTGCATGGGCAGCAGGGCTGGCAGTGGTGGAGACACTAGCAGAGGCATGTGGAAGGAGGGGACTGCTGGAAATCGGAGTCCCACTGCTGCACTGCCCCCATCCTGCCACGCTTGGGGGCAGTGGGACCAGCAGCATACACCACAGTCTGGGCTGCCTCCCATGCCTGGGCCAGGCTGGATAGAATACCTTGGCAGGCCAGATCCAGTTCATGGGCCATATTTTGCCCACCCCTACTCTAAGGTAAAGAGGCACTAGGCTATTGTTTTAATAGCAATTGTGTTACAAAAGTGGCAGAGCTTTTGGATGAAGTCTTTAAACTCCAGTTAAACCACAAATTGAACGCCCATGTTATGCAGGAGTCTAAGCCAGATCATCATGTCTCCTTTTGGGGTTATTAGGCTTAAGAAATAAGAAGCCTGATAGCACAGTGCTAACTTTCTTGATTTTAATTTATAGAGTGTCATTTAAATAATTTTTTGAAGGTAACTGTGCTACATAAAAGAAAAAATAAAACCCCAAAATGTGCCATCACAGGTATTATGGACACATCACTTAATCTATGAAAGATACTTGGAGCAAGGATCATGCTATTCTAAGACTGTTAAAAGCCTTACATTTCATAGGAATAGACATAATCCCTGAGAATACTGAGTGACAATGACTGCAAAGCATTGTGTCTCATGGCAAATTTTATCTTAAGCTCAAATGGAGCCAGAGTAAAAACAAACTTTTCAAAAACTCCTTCTCTTTCATATTTGTAAAACAGTAAATTAGCTATTGTTTGTGATCATCTCTGGCTGATGGCCAATGTGCCACTCTTTTCAAAGGGAACATACTGCTTGTTTCCCCACAGTGAAGCATTGCTTACCACTGGATGATAAAAACAAATAAGCTCAGACTTAAAATGTTATCATTATACTACAATCCTATAGCAGCATACTTGCACAGCAAGAATAACTCCCATATAGAAACTCTGGATGCTACTTCCTGGTTTAAATCAACCTATTTGTTTACTGCAAAAGCAGAGAGGGGGTATGGGGGGGATAGCTCTGCCATGCCAAATACTAAGTCAATGGCCTGTAATCAAAACATATATCACCATCACTGATATACAGTTATTATTCTTTGGTTCAAATCAAGAGAATTCTCTAGTTCTCCTTGCCAGACCATCACTTTTGTTACCCGAACGTCACCTGGTCTAGGGACAGTATGAGTTTTCATGTTTTCTTCTTTTTTTTTTTATATAAACAACAGAAATCAGGTTCCCGCTCCTCCCCACACCCAACCACCAGATTAAATGCAAGGAAGAAAAGTAGGTTTGAACTTACAACAATTATATCGAGAGGAACAATTATTCCTGCTAACAACTGATAAGAAATGGTGTCTTCTTTGATAGGATACTGGATGGATTCATCATTACAGAAAACGCCTCTCTGGAAGGGGGTATGCCTCGAAGTGAGAATTGCAAAAGGTAAGCCAGCTAGCAAAAGGAATAAAAATTATTACAAAGGAATATTTATAAGTTTCTCTTACATACACACACTATCCCCAAGCTTTTTCTACGAAAGAGGAATAGATGCAAAAGAGAGGAGCAAACATGCAGCAAGTCAGATTACAGCTTTGCTTTCACACAGGCTGCTTTTTAGAGACTCTTGGTTGAAAAGACTGCCAGAGACACAGGCATAAATGGGTGCGTCCAGATGAGCGCACACGTGCCTCTTGCAGTGATTCAGCTGCTTTTGAGATACTGCAAGAGGAATGTGCAGAAGCAAAAAATGTTCCCTGCACTGCAAATTTGCAGCCAGGGGGAAAAATTAGACCCATCAGGGGCCAAAAAATACCCCAGGAGAAAAAAGAGGGGCAACCAGAGGCTTGGTCCTCCACAGAGATGCTCTGGTAGCCAACCAGAGCATCCCTATGGCTGGCCCTTGCCCCGGTGCTGAAGCACGCTGCCTGCCTGTGTGGGGCAGGCAGAGTGCAAG
>NW_017729024.1:145427952-145428797 GCF_001723915.1 Gavialis gangeticus | reverse complement strand
TCCCTATGGCTGGCCCTTGCCCCGGTGCTGAAGCACGCTGCCTGCCTGTGTGGGGCAGGCAGAGTGCAAGCTGCAGAGACCCGGACCCAGCTTCATGCCAGGTAAGTAGAGGGTTGGGTGGCTGGAGGAATGGGGGAAGGGACCATGGGGGTGGGGGGCCTGTCTGGCCCCACGCCCTGTTCATTCCCCACTTCTTCCCACCGCAGCGCCCCCACACTCACCAGCAGTAGCAGCAGCAGTCAGGGCCACTACGGGCTTCATGACACAGCCCCCCCTGCACAGGGGACAGTGGGGCTTGGCCCCAGCTGCCTGGCACCCATGCTGCCTCATCACAAGGGTGCAGTCCGGCTCAGCAGGGCAGCACACACTGTCTCAGAGCTCTGGCCACTCACACTGAGCAGCACCAAGCCCCGGGTGACAGCTGCAGCACCCCCGAGCTGCCAGACAACGTGTGGCACCCCGCCAAGCTGAGCCACACCTGCACAATGTGGCAGCTGCAATGCAGGTGTCAGGCAGCCAAGGCCAAGCCCCGCTGTCCCCAACCACACAGGGGGGCTGAGCGGCCCCAATCACCACCACTGCTGCTGGTAAGCTGTGGGCAGTACAGGAGGCTGGAGCCAGGTGGGGGAGCAATGGGGGGGCAGAAGCTGAGAGGAGAAGCAATCAATAGGCTGGAGCTGACCAGGGGAATCCCTAAATTGTCTCCAGCTTCCTGATCACTCCCCTGCTTGTCTCCAGCCTCCCGAGGGTGGAGACCAGCAGGAGAATGAGCAGGGGTCTGGAGACCAGCGGGGTGGGGGGGGCTAGGACCCTGCAGGCAGGGCAGTCCATGTGCTGTGGGGGGG
>NW_017729024.1:145427271-145427941 GCF_001723915.1 Gavialis gangeticus | reverse complement strand
CTCAAAGGCATTCAAGGAGCTGGTGGATGCCACCCACTGGTGCTCTCCCTGGAAATGTGCACGGAGAAGCGAGAGGAAAGCAGCCCCGCAGTCTCTGGGCACCTTCCTGGCCAGAACCTTCTTCCTGGTCAAGTACAGGGCCCACTTGGCCAGGGCCAGGAGGAAGTTGACCAGGAGGTCCTGAGACTTGGTGGAGCCACAGATGGGGTGACCAAAACCAAAAAGGTAGGGGGTAAAATTCAACCAGAACCTCAGGAAAAGATTCTGGAGGTGGAGGTGGAGGGGCTGCAGCCTGGCATACTTGAGGGTCACATGTGCCAGGGTCTCCCTCTGCCTACAAAGGGGACAGGAGACCGGGATGTCCATGAAGCTCGCCACATGCACATCCATGGCAACGGCTCCATGGAGGAGCCGCCAGCTGAGGTCCCCAGAAGCTCCTGAGGGCAAGTAGCCCTGAGCTGCTGGCCAGGGCAGGTTTTTATACTGCTGGGGCCAGCACAGGTGCTGGCCCCCGGCTCTACCTCCCCTTGGCTGCAGATCCGGGAGGAGCCAGGCAGGGTTATTTTGCCCCAAGTGGCACAATTTGCTCCACAACAAAGTGCATGTCCGGGCATGTGTGCTAAGGCAAAAAGCCCTGGCTCAAATTTGCACCACTTCTATCTGAGCTGCT
>NW_017729024.1:145415410-145422271 GCF_001723915.1 Gavialis gangeticus | reverse complement strand
TGGGGCCAGCACAGGTGCTGGCCCCCGGCTCTACCTCCCCTTGGCTGCAGATCCGGGAGGAGCCAGGCAGGGTTATTTTGCCCCAAGTGGCACAATTTGCTCCACAACAAAGTGCATGTCCGGGCATGTGTGCTAAGGCAAAAAGCCCTGGCTCAAATTTGCACCACTTCTATCTGAGCTGCTGCAAGCACACATGGTTGCATGCGTGGATGTGCCCAATGACGGCAAAGAGAAAGAGGCAAAATTTCATTCCTCTTTCACCCATAAGAAACAGATTCTGAAAATAATTAATCAAAAAGAATTAATCTGAACTGTTTTGTGGCAACCAATGAAACACTCACCCTGCCTCTTCTGACATAATTATTCACCACCACATCATACAAGCCATGACTGCCTCTTATAGATTCTGGCTAGTTCCCTAACTCCATAAGGTGCACACCAAGTTCCACTGAATTTACTTTCCCTTAAGTCAGGGAGGCAGAATATGGAAGTGATGCTCTTATACTCATATGCATGCTTTCTCCAGTTCATGCATACTGGACAACCCCCAGAACATGGTCACTGCTTGTGTCATTAAACATCAGACATGGATTTTTTGGAATACTTCTGTTCATCCTAATTAATGCAGGATATGAAGAACCTGTCTGAACAAACAACAGAGTGTGTCAAGGTTTGGAGTGTCTCATCTCTAATCTAATAACCATTTTGTACCAAGATATTAGTTCTCTGATAAACTGTCTGTACAAGAGCTCAAGATGGGGATAAGAAAGGTTGTTTTTACAAGCTAAGCCCAGATTTTGGTCACCAGATACAATACAACCTATTTTTTCACATAAATTGTGAAAAAATAAACCTCCTAAGAGTGGTCTGTATTGGGATTAGGAGAAAAAGGAAAGAAAAAGAGAGAGAGAGCAGTGTGATGGAAAAGAAAGATGAAACTAACAGTCATGACTAATGAAAATTTGGGCATAAAAATATCATACAAGAGCCTAGCTGCTACCTAGCAGACAGGGAGAGAGTTCTTCACTCTGTACTCCATTGTTGGGACACGCCGCTCAACACAAAGGCTCAAAAGATGTAGTCTGATGTAGAGCAAAGCAGCAAATCATGTCAGTAGCAATCCTGCCTATCACCCATTTGCCACAGAGGAAGGAATGGGGGCAAAGAACTTACAGCCCCTTACCCCCTCCGCCCCTTACCCCTTTCAAAGAGAACGTAAGCCACAGCCGTTCTGTGAAATGGGAAGAGCCTCCACAACTCAAAAGAAGAAAAGGAGATTTCACTAGTCCTCTCTCAGGGGAGGAACTAGGATGCAGCTGTAACTTGCTTACCTGGAACAAACCTGTGTGCGGGGTTTTCTGGTATGGGTAGGATTGGGGAGGCTGGAGGGGAGAGTGGATGGAAAAGTGGATACAAGGCAAATTTAGGTTACATATTAGGAAGAATTTTCTCACTATAAGGATAGTAAAACACTGCAATGGGTTACCCAGACAGATGGTGGAAGCTCCATCCTTGGAGGTTTTGAAAACTCAGCTAGATAAAGCTTTGGCTGGGATGATCTAGTTGGGGATGGACCTGCTTTGAGAAAGGGGCTGGACTAGATGACTTCCAGAGGTCCCTTCTAACCCTAACTTTTTGTGATTCTGTGATGCTATAAAGAGGAACTGCCTTGACAGAACACCCCTATTTAACTGCCAGCAGTTATACCAGAGAGACGCAGAGAAATCAATAATCTAAAAAACTGAACAGAGAGGCAAACATGCAGCTGCCAGCAGTAGTGGCTATTTTTCATACCACATCCCTCCTCCCTGGCAAGTAGACACCTAGGACAGTTGCCTCTATCTGCCCATCCTAGTTACATCACTGGGATATAGGTATGGATTTACTGAATTCAAGATTGCAAAATCAAGCAGGCTCTGCGAGAAATGACAGGCTCGCTTAAAAAAATAAAAAAAAAATAAAAGCTTACTAAGAATAAAATGCTGGCACCCCAGAAGCCAGCAGTCTTCATAGCACTACAGCCCAGCCACAGCCTGCCAGGGAGGAGGGGGAAGTTGGGGGGGGAACGGACTGCTGGCACAAAGGGCTGCTGGCAAGATTACTACCCCCCTTACCCCTACCATCCTTTGTCACTGATTGGACGAGTGGGCTGCCTGTCATGAGGCCCCACCCCTCTCTACCAATCAGTCGCAAGGGGCAGAGCAATATGATGGACAGATCTCATAACCAACCAGTGGTGAGGGGTGGGGCCACTGGCTCACCTTGGCCAATCAGAGGCATGGGGGCTCCACTATGCTCAGGCCATGAAAACAGTGGCCAGCCCTGGGATTTGCCTGCAAGATTGGCTGACCACCTCCCTGAGTTAGGTAGACCCCAAGATCAGTGGTTCCCAAACTGTGAGTCGTGACCCCAAATGGGGTTGCAACATCAACTTCCCTACCTCAGACTCTTCAGCCTGAAAAAGAGAAGGCTGAGAGGGGACTTGGTAGCAGCTTACCACAACATCAGGGGAGTACATCACGGGCTCGGTGAACAGCTGTTTACCAGGGCACCCCTGGGGAAGACCAGGAGTTATGGCCACAAACTCCTGGAAGACCGTTTCAACATTAAGAAAAACTTCAGTCAGGGTGTCCAAACTGTGGAATAAGCTCCCTCCAGAGGTGGTGAAATCACCTACTCTGGAAATCCGAAAACTGGACGGTCACCTGGAGTCACCTGACCCCAGTTGTCTTTCATGCTTGGTGCAGGGGGCTGGAGGTCCCTTCCAGCCTTACAATCTATGAATCAGCAGATGGGGTCGTGACAAACAGGGATCTGGGGGGCACAGTGGGATGTGGGGCTGCAGCCAAGTTGGACCAGCTCTAGGCAGGAGCTGCCTCTGTGGCCCAGTGGGCAGGACCTGGCCTGGGAGGGAGTACTGTGCCTCCGTGGCAGAGATCCAAGGGTGAATTGTGCCCCTGCTGCTGCTGGGCAGGCAAGGGGGCCTCAGTTTAGCAGCCACAATGGCGCAGTGCTCCCTCCCACACTGGGTCCCTTCTGCTGGGCCACAGAGCCCCCGGGAAGAGGGTAGTGGCAGGGGAGCCCCAAACCCACAGTAGGCAGCCCACATCCTCCCCGCAACAGGCTCCACTCTGGTCATGCTGCCTGCGAGGGAGGGAATGGGGGAACCAAGCTCTATGCTCCACCACAGCCACAGCAGCTGTTGGCTCCCATAGGTGGCAGCCAGTGCTTAGGTGCTGCTGTGGCAGGTAAGGGGCTGTGAGCCCTGCCCCTGGGGGTGTGGAGGGCTGCAGGCTGGGAGTGATGGGCACTTGCAGGGCCAGGGGACTGTGGGTGGGGAGTAAGGGCCATGAGGGAGGGGTGGAAGGCTGCAAGGTGGGAGTGAAGGGACATGCTGGGGAAATGGGGTCATATATAGGGTCATGCTGAGGAAAAGTTCGGGAAACACTGCCCTAGATATACTATATTTGAACTTCAGCAAGGCTTTTGGTAATGTCCCAACAGGCCTACTCATAAACAAATTAGAGAAATTCAAGCTAGACAAAACTAATATAAAATGGATAAATAACTGGGTCAATAGCCGCAAGCAAAGGTTAACTAAAATGAAGCCATGTCTGAATGGCTGGAGGTGTCAAGTGGAGTCTCACAGGAGTCTGTCATGAAGGACTCATTGGTCAGATCCAAACATGCAGGCAGGTGTGGTTTGTGGTACAGCAAACCTCTTTGTGGGGGCAGCTGTAGGCTGGAAACAATCTATTGGCGAGCCAAATCGAGCTGCAGGCCATAATTTTGCCCACCCCTGCCGTAGACTGTATTGAGTCTGTAGTCCACCAAAATTCCTAGGTCCTGCTCTGCAATGCTCACAACTCGTTGGATGGCAGAGAGAGAGAGAGAGAGTGTGTTTGTCTGTAATTATTCTTCCTAAGGTGCAGTGCCTTGCATCTGTGAACACTGAACTTGAACCTGTTAGCTCAAACCCAGCTTTCTAATTTGTTAAGATTCTTCAGAATTGTGCTCCTGTCCTCCAGTATGTTTGCAGTCCTTCCCAGTTTCATGTCATTTGCAATTTTGCTCAAGAAGCTCTCTATTCCAGCTTCCAGATCATTAATAAACACGTTGAACAGCACAACAGTATTAGGGGCTAATTTTATTAACAGGTGAAAGGCTTACCTCCAAAGCATCAGGCATTTTTAAAGCTTTCAAGTAAGAAAAGAAAAACAACTGCATATGTACTTACTGTAATACATAGCCATTACCAAGCTCTGTCAGTCAGATTCTCCCATCACTATTGCCAGCTTTAAAAATGCACCTCCCTCACAAAAATCTGACTAGTTGCTAAACAATAGCAGCCTCCCTGTTGTCAGTTTTCAGCTGTTAGTGATCAGCTAGACTCACTCGGAGCCCTAGGAAATATGAAGTATAGTGCTACATCACAACCTTAACTCAAAAATCCCCAGATGTGGCAATAAACTGTGCTCCAAACAGATTCTTCCAAGATACCAGAGGATCTTTTTCCCCTCCCAAAATGAGTTAAGTTCAAGATCACAAAAAATAAGAAACCTCCCTATGCACTTGGGTCTTACCTATATGTCTATTCCACCTTCCATTAGGAGGTACCATTTGTTCCTCCAGTGGAGGAGATACTATTTGTTAATTTCCTCCATAACCCTCCCCATTGTCTTCACTATCTCAGCTTATGCCTGAATACCTTCCAAGGGACCCTCCCAAGCTATTACTTCCTCTAGGGAAAAGATTTTTTCAACAAGGCTTATGAAAAACTAGGCAATTGTAGTTGAATTATTTCTTGTAGGGCACAGTTCTCAACTTACTTAAATTCAGGGTACCCCTTAGAAAATGATGGCTCCTAGCTTTCAGCATTTTTTTTTAATACAGTAAACTATAGCAATTCTGCTGCTGCAAAAACTCAGAAAGACAGGCCAGAATGTTTTTGACCGGATTCCTACATGAAATCTCCCAGTGCATCTTGTGAATTGTGTGTAGGTGTTTGCACACGCAATAATGCTAATATTGCTCTCTGGTTGAGAATCACTATTTTAAGTCAATCATGTCTTTGCCCCATTATTAGGCTTTGCCCTTTGTTGAGTGGCTTGTTAACCTTATTGATATTGCACTTTTTCCTGTTCCTCTTTAGAAGGACTCATTGGCCAGATCCAGATGTGCAGGCACGTGTGATTTGTGGCACTGCAAACCTCTTTGTGGCACCACAAACCGCATGTCCAGAAACCTAAAAAGTGCCCCACACTGCTAATTTGCAGTGAGGGGACTAAATTTGCTACCAGGAAATCCCAGTTGGAGAAAGGGGAAAAAAAGCCATAAAAAATGATGCATACCACAAAAGCATGCACCAGCAGACAGAGAGGCTTAGTCCTCCCAGGAGATGGTCTAGCTTCCAGCCAGTGTTTCCCCTCCTCTAGTTCTACCCTGGCTCCTCCAGCATGCTGGCAGTTGGGAGGACTGGGGAAAACAGCCATTTCACTGAAGTGAGGCATTTTGCCCTGCACCAAATCACATGTGCAGAGGCATAAGCAGTGGCAAAACGTAGCAGCACAAATTTTTTGCCACTGCAAGTGCACACCCCTGCATGTGAGGATGCGCCCTTTGTGCCCTACCTGAAACTGGAGCAGATTCAGACACTTGGCCCAAGAGCCCTATTCAGACCAGCCACAGAGCCTTTGGGTCTACCCATATACCTAGTTATTTATGTGTATGAGCATCTGCAAGACTAAGTTGTTCTTTGGTATGCTTCCTCTATATGCCATGCAATATGGATATTGAGGAAGCACTGGGATATTATTTTAAACAAATTGATAGTAAAAAGAAAGGCAGTGATAGGGCAGTATGAAAGTCTATAATAAACGGAGTGCTAGTGTCCAAGTTAGCTAGCCAAACTATGGAGTAATATGTTCCAGTCAAAATCGTGAGGCATGTGTTAAAGTCTGTATCTGAAAGTCGTTTAGTTTTTTACAGCTGATTTTTACAGCCATTGAGAAAAAAACTTTTTGATTTACTTTTAATTCTTAAAACATGGTAATGCCAAAAAAGAGTTGTATAGTGACCTCTTTTGGGAAAAGTAATTACTTTATTTTGATTAAACCAGGATATTTGTAATTGTCATCCATTTTTTCTTGCAGTGTTGCTCCCTATTTTTTCTTGCAGCGTTGCTCCCTTTGGCTTCTTTCAGCATAGCAAGGAGACATGCTTTATGAATACTGGAACAGAAGTTTGATTTTTGAAAGCCAAGTGTGTAGTCAGCTAAAGATGTGAGAAACTGCAATTGTAATTTAAATATTATAACACTGCAAGCTTACATCCAATTAGTTCTCTACCTTTTCCTGCATCAGGCTACCTAACTAAAAGAAATACAGTACTATCATAATCAGCACAGTTTTTATTAGCTGATACAGTTTGTGATGAGACAAGCATTTTCCATCAACATAATTTCCTGCCAATTGTTTGGCAACTAGTTGGAAGATTTAATTTCCTCCTGTTTATAAAATGGCTGGGCAGACCTAGATGCAAAGCTTAAGTTGGTTTTAAAAAGAGAATGGAAAGAGGACTAAAGATCCAGTAGAGAAGCAAAGTTTTAATCATAGACAGGAATTGATACTTCTACTTTCTGGGACAAGTATGTACTCAGAAAGGTTATGAACCCCTAAACTTTACTTTAGGCATGCAGTGATCTACCCCTACTAAAAATTCTTATCAATGGAGTGCTTATAAGAAGCTATTTGGACTCTAAAAGGTGCTTGTTTCTAAAGAGCACCCCTAGGAGGAACTAGGAATAATGGGTACAAACTAATGGAGAGTAGATTTAGGTTAGACATTAGGAAGATTTTTTTT
>NW_017729024.1:145411302-145415348 GCF_001723915.1 Gavialis gangeticus | reverse complement strand
TTTTTTTTTTTTTTTTTTTTTATTTACCCTAAGGGTGGCTAGAATCTGGAATGGGCTTCCAAGAGAGGTAGTACTGTCACCTAACTTGGAGGTCTTCAAGAAGAGGCTTGATAGTCACCTGGCTAGGGTCATCTTTCCTGCTAGGGGCAGGGGGTTGGACATGATGTTCCTTTATGGTCCCTTCCAACTCTACAATCTATGAATCTATGATAACTGAATTACTAAATTTGAATACAGGTACTCTCGTTGTACATTGGTGCCTGCATGCAAGTACCCACACAGCCCAAACGACAGGAAGTCAGGGAAATAAAACAACTGAAGTTTGAATCCTAAGTATTAAAGTGCGGGGAGGGGGGGACAAACAGCGGGGACTGCATTTGTTTCTAAGCATGACCGCTGATGTTTTGGGGAGGAGGGGGGGTCCCCAGGCTTTAAATTCCTTTCGTTGTAGCCTGGAAAAAATCAAATGCTACCAATATATGTTAGTGCCTGCTGTAGCAGGAATGTTTCATTAAACACTAGCCCAAAAGAAGGGCTGCAATTTTAGAAATTAGTTTGATAAATTAATAAAGACATTTTTCTATAACTGGCTCATTAAAAAAAAATGGGTTCAAGTGATCATAAATTGTACTGGAAAAATAACAGACATAGGTCTCAAACATTTCAGTTGCACGGGGGAGGGGGTGACAGGAGAGACAAGCTTGGCGACTAGTTAAAAGTCAACTGGACTGAGGAGTTTAGTGAGCTCTTGAATTGGGGGAGTATTTGGGGAATCTTCTGCGGATTGTTTGTCTATTGTAAGCTGCTCTGCGCTTTTTGAATAGAGCAGGATATAATCCGATACATGAGAAGCAAGGCTTTAAAACGCATTATAAAAGGAAAAAAAAGACATGGTGGTAAGTGAGGGAAAAAAGGATAACATCTAATATTGGTTTATGAGAGGAAGGTTGTGTTACACCAATCTTTGATAACATAATGGACGTTCTAGATAAAGAAAATGCAGATGATCTAATATGGACTTCAGTACAGCATTTGATATGGTGCACACTGACCCCTGTAGAGTGACAGCAAATAAATATAGCCAGATGAATTATCAAAGTGCTCAACTGTATCGTGCTGTGCGCCAAGGCAGAAGAGCAATTGAGAATAAGTACAGAGCCAAAATGGTGACTCACATGAGGACTGAAGAACAGAAGAGAGTCTGTAAAAAGAACAGTCCTGAACACAGGCTTCTAGAGCCCTAAAAGGCTAATTTTTTGCTCACTACATGGGTTAGGACTCAAAAGACATTTTCCTTCAAGGATCCTTCTCTCTCTCTCAAGGCACTAAGCCAGACACCGCTCCTCACTACAAAACAGAATAGGGGGTGGGAGGCACTTGGAAGGGAACATCTAGCTCTAGTTCTTCCCATGTTCAGGAACACGTACTGAGTTGGGGTTGCATGGTATACAACTAACCAGGCAACACTTTTTACTTTAGTACAACTTCTTGACTCAACTCAGTTCCTTTAGACTCCTAAAAGAGAGCTCCATCTGCTACTAGTGGCCACATCTCTATAGTCTGTCCCGAGGGACAATCCAGAAACTTTGGTTTTTAAACAGATTTGAAAGGTAATGTGTAACAACTTCTACAGTGGGTCCAAGAGCAAGACTGCCTGCCAGATCTACAATGTTAAAAGCATGCATCCCAGCATAGCTACAGAGCAAGTGCCTGCTGGCACCAGCTGCTACTCCTTTTCACTACAGTACCAGATAGTCAGATGCATGCTGCTTACAGCCAAAAGCAACAGCTAACTTAGTAAGTAGCCACTAGCAAAGAGTGTATTGAAGGAGGAAATAAAGAATTTTATCGAGGTACATTTAAGGACCTTTGTTTTGGGGGCTTTGTTTTTTGGGGGGTTTTGGGTGAGGGGTTGTTTTTAAGACTGGTTTTGGGAAAAAAAAAATCTTGCAAGAAATTCTTAAAGATTCCTGTGTTCCCTTTTGAGTGGCATGTCTTAAGAGGACAGGCCCAAAAGGCTTAGGTCTTCAACAGCAGCTGGGGGTGGGGCATGTACATGCACAGACTATCAGGCCTCATCTTTCTGGGCTGTGCTGAGAGGCCTTGAAGTTTACAACCCACAATCTCCTCACAGTTTAACTGAGAGAACAGGCACGTGGAGGTTTAATTAGGACTTTGTCCAGTGTATCATCAAAACCCATTTAGGTTTTAAGAAAACAGATGTCTAAATGTTCTGTCTAGACTGGAAATTTGTCCCAAATTATAGTTATGCACAACCAGCCCCAGATGGAGACCAGGGGCGTCAAACTCATCTAACCCTCCCAGGCAAGATCTGGACCCAGCAGTGAGGTAAATAGCAGAGACATGCACCTCCCTCCACTCCCACCCACACATTAGCCTTCCAAAAAATTAGAATGTGCATCTTAAGCAGGGAGCTGGTTTTCTACTTGTAACAGAAGCACAGAGATGCTGTAAAAAGGCCGCTGGTTCTTTTTCTTCTCTTCCCTCTAGCAGCTGCATAGATGGAGGGGCAGAGTCAAGCAGAGGCAGATCCAAAAGGGCCAAAATGGATAGTGGTACAGTCATGCCCAGCTTTGATTCCTGCTCCACCCCAAGCTTAATAAACCAATCACCAGCCAACTGTTGTGGCATTTTTATGCAGGTAGTTGAAGGAGTCAACCAACTTCATGGCTCATTATAATCTACCCAATTCCTGCTCCACAGGTGTTTGTGACCTTTTAAATCTTAATAAATAAAGCTATTCTTTCTTTGGCAAATGTTGCTGTCTGTTAGGAGAGAGACCAGAAGAAGCTTTTTCAAATCTTTTCAAAATCCTAGATCTGCTCATGGAGTCATCTTCAGCAGTTTTAGATTTTGGCTGAGAAGGCAAGAGAAAATGGCAATTCAGCAGTAAAGGGTTAAAAAACTGTAGCTTTTACTAAGAAGGAAAAGGAGGGCAACAGAGCTAAAGATTAGGTTCTTTTCCTATTCTATGTGGCCATAACTCTTTCAAGATGTGTGATATATGCAAAAGTGGTAGCATATCCCATTCCTACCAGCAGAAGCTAGCCTCTCTCAAGTCCCCTATAGAGCTTTCTATCATTCCCACTCTTCCATGTGCCAGCTGGGATGAGTAACATTTATTTTAGTATTCTAGTATCCATGCTCTACCTTTGTTTCCTCAGTCAGGTTCTGCTGCAAGCCTCATTCTACAGCCTTATTCCAGCCATGAAGCTCTGCTTATACAGATTGTTGCAGAAATAAAATTCCAAATAAGTGGTAACACCATGTGAAGCTGGAAGTTCTGCAGACCAGCAAACAGGAATGTGTGGCATGGAAGGAATTCTGGAAAGTGGGATGCAGTGTTCTCAACCCCCCCCCATGGTAAACCTGCAGCTAGGATACAACACAGATGCTAAGGCAAGAGCAAATCGGAAACTTAACTGAAAGATAAACCATAAAAATACTGCATCAACTAACATACATCTAGGAAAGAAAAAAAATCCACAGCATTCCTTTTTTAAGGGGAACAAATGGCTCGAGGGGTAGAATACAGAGGAGTGGGAAGGAAATGTGACAGTAAATAATTCCTGATGTGCATTCTGTTTTTCCTCAAAGCTGTGCCTCAGAAGTGAGACAGATACAAACATTCACACAGGAATAAAAAGGCATCAGGTAGGTGGTGGGAGTATACTCAAAGTGCTTGTAGAACTACGGTGACTCAGACACCATCAAGCTGTACCAGCCTGCAGCATGCAATCCCATTTTTATAGAATGGGAACTGGAAGTAGTGTCTTCAGTTTACTCAACCTGCATCAATAGCTAGTAACCAAGTAACTCAATGAGGTGTTAAACTGCTTTCCTAACACTTAGGAATGTGTGTTAGGGCCTTGTTGATATATACGCAAGTTATAACAAGACAAGCTTTCTTAGCCATTACTCCATCGTCTGCCACCACATGTATTCCTTGCAGCATGTGCTTCCACTTTTGTGCCATTGTCTTTAAACAGTATTCTCTGGGAGTACATCTTATAGTTTCATAGTTG
>NW_017729024.1:145403135-145411291 GCF_001723915.1 Gavialis gangeticus | reverse complement strand
GTGTCATCAGCAAATTTGAACAGGATGCTTTTTACCCCTCATCCAAGTCACTAATGAAGATATTGAACAGTGCGGGTCCGAGGATCAAGCCCTGGGGGACCCCACTGCCCACATCCCCCAAGGTCGAAAATGACCAGTCCACCACCAGTCTCTGGGTGCAGCCCTCCAGCCAATTGGCGACCCATTTGACCGTGTAGGTGTCGACACCACAGTCCCCCAGTTTTTTAATGAGAATGGGGTGAGAGACAGTGGTGAAGACCTTCCTAAAAAGTCAAAGAGGCTACATCCACTGCTACCCCTGCGCTTTTTCCCCAGGGAACTGGGGGGATGCTCAAAGTCATTTACCCCTCCCACTCCCCCCCTCTCTCCCCCCCCCAAAAAAGTCACTGACAGGAAGTTTTCCTAACATTTAGCCCAAGTTAATCTCCTCATTCCTTGTTAAATCCCCTTGCACAATGCCAGATAATTGACTTCCTTCATGCTTTCAAAATACATATCAGCAGCTATGAAACTGCTTCCTTTCTCTAGTATTATCAAGCTTTACAGGATATTTCACAAACCTCTCAAGGTTCCTGAGATAATAAAAGGAGGGGGGCGGGACCCAGTAGTACATATTTTTTCATTCCTGGTGTTCTCTACACTGCTCATTGTTGATACCCAAGCTACTGGTATTTGTTTTATTCATGCTCAGACCATGATATTCATTTGAGGCACTCATCCAAGTCAATGAAGTGCTGCAGTCAATATAAGAAAGCAAATACTTCGCAACTTGTGCATTGTTCATAGCGTAGAAGGCTTAAAATGCACATGGAATCTTAAAAAAAAAAAAAAAAAAAAAAAAAAAATCTTCCTTTATGATGGCAGACAACTCTACCTACTCTCTGATCTCACAGTCCTCTGGGGCCTATATCCATCTCCTCCTGTCTTGTGCAAACTCTTTCCACCTCATCACATCTTAACACGGAAACTGATCTGGAAGGGACAGGTCATTTTTCCATCATTGCCTTAGTCTCCCCCTTAAGGCCTGACATCGTCCACTTCAGGCCCCAAAATCTGTGTCACACGTCTTCTTTCATCAGTTCTCGCAGTATGCCCTGCCCATTTCATTCTCTGTTCTCTTATCTTGCCCAAGGTATCAGGTCTTTTGTAGAGGTCCACAAGTTCTTAATTATGTTTTTTCCTCCATTTTCCATTTTCTTGTTCTGCACCAGATACTTTCTTTTGCATTTTTTTTCAAATAATTTCAGCCTTTTTCCATTTGCCTTTGTCAGCATCTAGGATTCACATCCACAAAAAAAGGACAAGTTGAATAATGGTATTATAAAAGCTGGATTTTAAGATTTCTTAAGATTTTCTTTGAGCCTGGATAAAATAATGGCATCAACAGGCATATTTTATCTATAATACTATAAATTATTGCCTTGATTTCTTCAGTTATGCGATTGTCCTCAGCGATCAGCGTTTTTGGATATTTAGATTTTTCTACCTTTTCCACATAATCATTCCCTATCCTTATCTACTTGTATTCTTGAACTTTATTTCTGGATGCAATCAGGTATTTACTCTCGCCAATACTGATAGCAAGCCCAATTTCTTTGGCATTTGGCTCTATGATCTCTGTACTCTTTTGTACTGTTTCCATTTCATCTCTTACTATGCACGCATTGTCTGCATATGCAAAAAACCTGGTAGAGTCTATTTAGCTACAGACAACCTCAACAGCTTTTATGGATTTTCTCAGCATCAAACTGAAAGCATCAATAAGAGTGAATCCCCCTTGTCTGAGCCTGCTATTGATTTCCAGTAACCTCCAGGTCCTTCTCTGCAGTACTGCAGTCTGGTCTTCCACCCTAGATTTCTATTGGGCCTGATGGCATTTCCTCTATTCTCACATAACTCTTTCATCCATCAATACACTTCTTAGTATGATGTACCAGATTCCTGGACATTCCAAACCCCACCATGACTGACCAAAGTGACTCTCTTCTAGTACCGTACAATCATAAGCTTTAAGGAAGTCTATGTAAACCTTGATGTACATCATTCACAATTTCTCCATTTCTTTTCCAGCAGTCTCATTCAGAGCACCTGATCACCTGTTGATGCATCTCTTGAGCCCACCCTAGTAATCTCCCACAATTTCTTGAAAATATAGGAGCAGTTGGTTTACCAGCTGAGAAAAAGAAAATAATATATATTTTGTATGCTGTGCATAGTAAAGGAGATGCCCAGCAGAAGCAGCAGAAATTTGTTACCATATTTCCATGCATAAATTGCACTGCAATTTCTAGCAGCTGGTGTTTTGTTTTGGGGGACTTTTGGGGGAGGGGGAGGAGGGAAAGAGGTGTATGGTGTATGCAAGAAAATATGGTAGCTTGGCTTGCTGTTATTGAAAATTAGCCGACCTCCAGTTTAGAATTTAGAGTGGCACACATGGCTTACCTCTCCATAACAAAAGGAATGAACAAAGGCTCTTTGATTTAGAGATATTGAAGCTGATCTACAGGAAGTATTGTTTTAATAAGTGTACAATAATCTGCTGAACTAATCCCACTGTGCATCATTGAGGCCACAGTGTTTTTGGTTGTGTTTTTTTTTTAATTAAATTAATAATGCAATTTTGTATAGACTGATGTAATGTGAGCATTTAAAACTAAAGGCAATATCTCTTCGAGCCATAAAGACAAATAGTACTGGCAAACTTAGCAAGAAACTTTCACAGATATCCTTAAACAAGTTTCTAATTCCTGCTTCAGGCCAATCTGATCCCTTGCCACTGTCGGAATTTTAAGAAAGTACACACAAACTGGATTGACCACTAGATCAGATCTGAAAGGGGCACAAACCAGCCAGACCAGTAAATTTTGGCTGCACTCTTCAGTGGGCCCATGCATGAAACAAAGTGGCTGTAAACCTTAAAATCATAAGAAATAGCAACTTCCCTGCAATTTCACCTTCAAAACAAAAGGAAATTCATTGCATTTGCAAAAGAATTAATCCTACATCCAACACTGGCCCACAAGCCCCATTATTTTACGGAGCTGGGAGTGGTGTTTCCAGAACAGTTGCAACCCATCTCCAAATTTACTTACTCAATAGTTTTTGGTAGGTAAGGATAAGTTTATAAAAAACTCTATGCTTAAAAGAAAAGGAGGGGAAAAAGAAAAGAAAGAAAATACCCAGTAGTTTCATATACATGGGACTAAATGTCAACATGCTATTTTTTTTTTCCCAGCAAGGGAGAGGGAAACAGACACACACAGAGTGGATGAGTATATACCTGTTGTGTACAGACCCCAAAATGAAGAATAAGAGTTTAAAATGTTGGACAAGAAACACTTTTATCTTAAAAAAAAAGAGCCATAAAGACTGTTTTACTGGACTGATATTTCAAAACAACTGTTGGATTATTAAACTCCCTGTGCTTCCCAGGATGTTTTTCATATGATTATGAACGTTCCAAAAGATAAGATGACCAAAGTTCCACTTCATTACCTTTCTAAAAGGAAGAATTTACCTGTTAAATATCGTATACAGGTTTGTACTTAGAAAGGGTTTACACTAATAATTAACCTGCTGCAAATGATCATGTTAGTGAATGGACAAAGAAAGCTATCAGAGAAGGATACATTACAAAACACATGTAATAAGTTATTTATAGAGTAATCGAAATAAGCAAGCTTCAAAAATGCCGACAGACAAGAAAATGTGTAGTGACATGCCTGCAACTAAAATGAAGCCTTAGTAAGAAAAGGCTTCACTAACACACTGTGCCGTAAGTCTTTGCCAAGACAACTGGAGTATCATTTGGAAAAAAAAGAACAACACACCCCAAAACTTCAGTTTTAAGGAATCAGACTAAGCAGTTACAGTGTGAAAACACAGCATGTTGTACGCATGTTTTACAGAGAGAACTCTCCACCTCTTCCATGGCAGTTACAAGCGTCTTCTCTCAGAATGAGGCAGCTGTCCACAGATCTCTGACAAAAGCCTCCAAAGCATGTACCATAACAGTTTGCTGGAACCAGTATCATTTTCAGAAAGGTCTCCCTTTACCACTAGGTATTAGTCTCAGTGATACACACATGTTGAAGTTGGCACAGGAACAAAGAGCAGTGAGTAACTTATGAAACCAATATGCCAGCTGGAGACCAGACTTTGCCAAATTAAATGAGCATTTGTATTTCAGAGCATAAGACAACACACACAAGGCATGGCCACCCACATGTGGAACATTTTGTGTGTCCTTCTGTGCTCTTCAAGGTAAGGAAATGTTTACCCCACTGTGAAACCTTCACTACACCAAGCTACCCAAACCACAAGCAACAAAAAGCCCACAAAAGTTACAAGTCACTAAGATACACGCTGTTCAAATATACCATTGAAGTGCTCGGACGAAAATCTCATGCTGGCAAGCCACTTAATGCTATTTTGCCAGTTCTCTTACAAAAATAATTGTGAGCAATACAGTTGGGTGGGGGCAGGGACCGTCAGTCTTATGAAGCTCTAGCATTAACCAAATCTCAGTCCTGTAGCTATAGGGGGGCACACTCATATCTCCCAGGCTGGTGACATTTCCTGGGCTAGAGTAAGCAATCAAGGACGCGCTTCCAAGACCCCTAGCAGCAGGAACCAAAATAGACCGGACGCAGGACTTCCATAAAAGGACAGACCAATACATGCAGTTGAGAGATCAAAATGGGTTAGAGTCCAACTCATAAGTTTCCTCACATCCAAGGTTGCCAACACTATTTGAATATAATCTTTTTGTATTTAAAGAGGAAAAAAAAAATGTTTTAGGTGTTGTTAAAAAAAAAAAAGAGAGAGTTCACAGCATGCCATTATTTATTTGTTTTATTCCTGGCTTATAGGATACCCTGCAAAACTATTTGTATCCAGGTAAAAGTAGTCATGAAGAGAAAACCCCCAAGCAGCTAACTTCCTTAAGAATATTAGAACCAGGTCTCTGAAAAGGGAATGACTAATTTCAAATATCTTTCAAGAGCCTTATTTTTATGGCCCCAGGCTTCAGAAGTTCTTGCAACTTCCCTTTCAAAAGGCAAGGGGGAAGGAGGTGGGGTGGCGGGAACTGTACCCAAGGAGTACAAATACTTTTGCATACAGTAGGAATACAATACTAGGAAAATAAAACTAATTAAACAATCCCATGCAGGAGCTATGGCAAGCATATACTCTTACTCTTACTGTTGAGGAGTTCTGGTAGACATCTATAGTCTTAACACCAGTTTAAAAGCCTTCAAAAATGATGGTGGGGGCGCTTTAAACTAAGTTTTGAACAAGCTTTAAAGCACCCCCGCCACCATTCTGAAGTGCATGAATGCCAAATATACATGACACTGAGGTTACCTGAGTTTGCTCCAATGCATGCCAATTAGCACACATTGGACACGTGTGTAGATGCCCAAGGAATCTGAGTATCATTTACAAAATAGACCTTTCAAGGCTAAAATTTCATGATGCAACTGTAAATTCTGCTTTATTTCTAACTCCACCCTAAGCAACAGGCTCCATGCTTTTTTGCAGACTCTCTGCTTTTTCTCTCAAGCTCACCTGAAAAAAAAAAAAAAATCACGTTTTCTGCAAAAAATCCTGATTACAATTTCAGTAGGCCCCAATATATCACAATGCAGTCCCAATCTTGCCTGCTCCTTCCAGTTGCATCATAAGTTAGAAACTTGGGTATGTTCCAACACCACTTTTTCTTTTTTTAAATGGTGGTAGAAGCACCAAGGTAAAAATACTTTTGTTCTCCCCTCTAACTCGATCATGAAGTACTTGGTGTATAGTTTTTCTCCAAATATACCTGCCCAAAGTGTTTGCTACTGCATTCATCCTTAAGAGACCCTCTTTTTACAATTCAACATTTAGCTTCACTTGTCGCTGTTGGCTTTGACACAAACTAATGGTACAAACTAATCCTTAAAAGGAGTAGCAGTGTCAGGTGCACCAAGACCGTCAAAGCAGTTTCTTTGATCTGATCAACAGCAGCAATCCACTGCATTTTACAGCCACAGTGACTGCAATACCAGAGGCAAGCAATTTTTAAGTCATCATAGTACGGTATATGTTTGAGTTTGTTTTACCCTCCATTATGGGGCAGATCCAGAACCAATGTAAGGAAGAGAAGCTTACTGCTTCTGCTTAGTGTTAGCAGGAAGCACATTACTGTTAAGTTTCACTGGACCAAAAAAAAAAGGATTGGACAGATTCTTGGACAAAAGGCACATCAGTAGCTATTGATTGCGAGTTAGGGATACAGCCTCCAAATTAGAACTTCCTAGATCTTAAACGATGTAGGTTGCAAGTGAGAAGGGGACAGTGGAAAGAAACCCTGGTCATACTCAGTTTACTATGCCCTTTCAGCATCCCCTTTCTGTCACTATGTAACACCAATATTGGGCAAGATGCACCACCTATGGTCTCACCCAGAAAGTGGCAATTGGCATGTTCTTATTGAGAACTAGAGGCACTTGGATGCTTGAGTCCCCATCTGAACACAGCACAACTGCCAAACCCTGACATATGCTAGAGCACATTGTTGAATAGGTGCCACAGAGGCAGAAACAGTACAGCCATTTTAAATTTTACATTCGTCTCTTGTGTATGCTTTGTTTTCTTCCCTCCCTCTCCCACAAATCACCTTTTACTCTATGCTGCAGTTCAATTTGGACCACAACATAGCAGTCCTGTTCCATTTTACTTGTCATGGTAAGAGGGGGATAAGTCCATACAGGAGGGCAGAACTTACAAGTGTGGCAGGTGTCTAATCTTATGCAGACGGACTCCCTCACAAGAGATACTCTGCTCTCTTAAGTAAATATCTACAAAAATTAAGTATCTGATCACAATTTACTAATATATATATAAATTACTAATATATATATATAAATAAATAAATAAATAAAAGGAGGAAGTACATTTAAGACAGGATATAGTTAATGATAAATGTAGTTCCATATGGTCAATTAAGTGGAATAATCCTCTATTTACAATGGCCAATAAGCCAGACTCCACTAGTGAACCAGTTTTGCAGCCAGACCCAACATTTTCCCATGTCAGTGGACTTGAGGGCCATCATCCTGCTCTCTAGCCTGGCTGCAATTTTCAGCATTTATCAATGTCATAGATCACAAATGGATGGAGTTCACACTCAGGCAATTTGCAGATGACATCAAGTTGGGTGGATCTGCAAAACCACTGGAGGGTAGGCTAGGAACCAGAATGACCTGAATAGACTAGAGAAGTGGTCTGCAATCAATCCTATGACAGTCAAAAACAAGTGCAACGTCCTGCACTTCCAACAGACAACTGTATGAACAAACAGGAAATGAGGACTATGGCTAGGTAGCAGTACTACAGAGAAGAAGGACCTGTGGGTAACAGTAAGCTATAAGCTGAATATAAACCAACAGCATGCTCTTGTTGCAAAAGCCAACAGCATACTGGGTTGTATCAGCAAGAAAAACACTTGCAAATTAAGGGACTCGATTCAGCTGCTCTACTCAGTGTGGTGGAAGCCTCACCTGGAGTACTGTCCAGTTCTGGACCCCACACTTCAAGAATATGTGGGAAAATTTGAAAGAGTCCAGCACACAAAAAAATAAAAATATCAGGGACCCAGGAGGCAAGACTTAAGGAGGAAAGGCTGAAAGAACTAGGTTAATTTAGCCTGGAGAAGATAAGATTGGGTTGAAAGATTTGATAACACAGTCTTCAAATTCCTGGTGGGCAATCAGAGAAAAGATGAAGTTGGCTTTTCTCTGTGGCTGTGGAGGACAAGACTACGAATAATTGCCTCAAGCTTCAGCAGGGAAAGTCGACGTTGGAGATCTAAAGAACTTTCTAGTTACAGGGGTGGGCAAGCATTGGAACAGGCTACCTAAAGCAACTGGGGAATCTCCATCCTTGGAAGACTGAGAGCAGGGTGGGCAGACGTTTAGCAAGGATACTTTGGTCAGGGATGATTCTGCTTTGAGCAGGGGGCTGGACTAGAAGACCTTGTGATGTCCCTAGCAGCCCTACTTTCCTATAAACCCTTTTGCACATTACAGAAAAGTAGGGCTGGGGGGGTGGCAGTGTCCTGCTGCTGCAAGCACTGTTAAAAAAAAAAAAAAAAAAAAAAAAAAAACCCCCCG
>NW_017729024.1:145384847-145403083 GCF_001723915.1 Gavialis gangeticus | reverse complement strand
AAAAAAAAAAAAAAAAAAAAAAAAATGCACTCGAGATCCAAGGAAGAGGTCCATAAAGAAAAGGTAAACCCCCCCACAATCTGATCATGGGGTAAAATTCTTTCCTGACCCTAAATGTGGCAAAATCAGTCTAACCTCAAGTGGACGGGCAAGACCCTCTAGCCAAGAACTTCCCAGTTTTCGTCCTAGGAAATGGTTAAGCTACAACCCACAAGCACCTCCAGAAGTCAAATGTTCCCATCTGGAGGAGAGGGAGAAAGAAGTGAATCCATCCGTGTTGTGCATTTTTTTATTATGCATTTTAAAGCATGAAGAGCTACCTAAGTTTCTCTTTTCTTCTTTAACAGGGTGCAACATCGTACATCATCTTTTACCATCTACATACAAGATTTTATGAAGAGCTAAAATGTAGCCTGTAGCATCAAGAAACTTTGTTTGTGGACCAGCATGTTTCAAAAGGCAAAAACTTCAAAAAACTAGTTCCTATATTGTCATGGAATTCTAACTGATGTTAACAGGCATTATGCATCTCACCATAATATTGAGCTGATAGAGCATGGGTGGGCACAACTGTTTGGGCTGGAGGGCTACTTAAGAGTTTTGGTGAGCTGCTGTGGGCTGGGCAGGGGCAGGGGGGCTGACCCAGCCTAGAGCAATGGGTGGGGGGTAAAAAAGGGAGGTGCAAGCCATTGATCCTATCCAACCAGCTGCCAGGGGCACCGGATGGAGTAGGTGGGTAGACAGGCAGGGTCACCATGAAAACCAGCCCAGGACCTCCACAGGCAGGGGGCATTCATCTGGCCAAGTGGAGTGGGGCCAGGATCATGGGACAGTGGCAGAACGGGGAAGGGGCAAGAGCTGTAATCTGCCCCCTGTACATCCCTGCAACTTGTGCCGGTTCTGCAGGCGGGAACTCGTGGGGAATAGATCTTAGCTCTGCCCCAGGCCCCGGTCCCACACTCTCACTGCTCCAGGAGGGATCTGCTGTGAGCTGGACAGAATCCCTTGCTGGGCTGGATCTGGCCCATGAGCCATATTTTGGCCACCCCTGTGATAATGCGATAGTAAATCATTGGTTTTATGAGAAATGCAACTTCAGACTGACACACTAAGCAACATTTTACTGCATTGTGATGCTTACATCTTCTAGAATAAAGCATCCTTAAACTCCATATTATTTTTATACTCTATAATAACAACAATGTCCAGATAGAGGACAGGTGATCATTGGGCAATAGGTACATATCTACTGTGACTTCCAGCATGACACGGGTCATCAAAATGAAGACTAATCCCTGCACAGATTTCAAAACTTTGGATAGAATCTACCATATCCCTAAGTCAGTTGTTTTGATGATCAAGGCTCCTCATTAACAATTCTGAACCTAGTTTCCAGTCTAAGTTGTGCTACTTCAGATTCCAACTACCCAATGTTACACCCTGTTAATTAAAGAGGCTATAAAAAGCATCTCCCCATTGAAGGTGCTTACAGCTGGTGATCAAAATCACCACTAATTCTTCCGGGGGATTGTTGAAAGTAAAGGGCCCCGCTTGCTCCTCCCAGCCACAGTTCTCACTGGAAGACAGACCTTCCAGGCCTCTAATCCATGTTGTAGTTGGGTTCAGAACCCTTTTTAGCCTCTCAACATCCTTTAAAAAAAGCAAAAGCAAAAGCAAAAGCTGATCTCTTGCATGCTACATGCCTAGGCCACCCGTTTACTTCCGCCAGCCTTCCCCTCCAATGACTGCATTTGACCAGAACCACAGTATCATACTAACCACTTATGACTCCAAATTTGTAAAGCGTGATGGCTTTCTGGGGAAAAAGGTCTTGTAATAAGCCTATGTTGACTGGTATGAAACTATACTGCTAACTACAATTTGTTATTGAATACTGTCCATTATCTACCTTTCCATGCGTTGTATCACAACATTCATCCTGGTGAAAACCAGGAGGCACAAGTGAAAGAAAGTGTTATTGTATAACATATCTTGCATCCATATGAAGTTACCTGTACACAGTACCAATACCTTTAAATTATGTAAAACCATTCCAAACCAAATGCTTCTGATGGCAGTTTATCTTAAAATACACACCACGCACACACCTCTCTATAATGGAAAAAGAATCGCAGCAAGACTCTATTTCAAGGTATCACAACCTTTATACCAATTTCAATAATTTTCAATACACATATTTTAAGTATGCATGCATAGCACCATCCCTAGCACTATCACACAATCTGAAAGACTTACTGTCCAAATGCAATCAAATATCAGTTCAGCTAAGCTGAACTGCATTACAAAACACTGCTCTTGCTTTCCAAAGTTGTTTTTTTTTTAAACAAACTTATTTAAAAAGCTAGGAATAGCTGAAGGAAGGTGAAAGAATGGATTGCTATTCTCTTAAAAGGTTTTAATAAGCAAGTATCAGTCATGTCAAAGATACCTATACAAGAAATAATATAATTCAGAGCCAGATATTCAGCTATTTCACATTCTGGGACAGTTTTTATAGGATACAATCAGCTTTCCTTCTGTACAATACACAAAACTTTCAGTGTACAACATGTAGATGCAACTCAGTATATTAGCAAAAACAAACCAAAAAAATCCAAAACCAAAAACACATACACGCTTTATAGATGACAAAGTCAAGTAATCTTATTTCCAAAACATTCCACACACCCTAGGGTGTGACCAATAATCCAAGTTAATAGCATGTTGTATCAACAGCTTAAGCTAATGTCTTCTACAGGGAGTCTATCAATTGATTTAAGAAAAATCTAAGGACTCAGTTTCCCTACCAGGCGCAAGCTACAAGACAGAGACTTATGTCTCCATGTCACAAGCCCTATTAATTCTTGACAGAAGTCTTCATTTTTCTTCCCCAGAGTAAAAGGAGGCAATAAGTTGTGGCACTAGACCAGTTGTTTTAATTGAAACCCCATACAAAGCTCCTCATTTAGAGTTCAAATACAAGCAGCATTACATGGGCATTTTTTCCCCTTCCATTTTCTGGGCACATTTACTTTAAGCAAAAAATTAAAATGTACAGAAAGTTCCAGTCATATGTACTAACTGGGATGTCAGGATTTCTATTTACTTCTGCAGAAGTTTGTTGTAGTATAATGCAATTGTGCAATGGAAAAAAAGGGAATATATGCATGTGTACTGACGCCAAGAGATAACCAGCCTTTGACAGCATCATATAAACTAGATTTAAAGTGTTGGCTCCAAAAAGCAAGTTTTCCTTAAAAAAGCAAAACAAAACAAAAAAAGCCCAATAAAAAAAGTTCCTATAGATCAGTCTATTTTAGGTACTCATCTAAAGCATCACAATGGCTACATTTCTTTTTTTCTTTTCATTAAAATCTCCATATGTTTCCTTTTTACAAAAAGCAAAAAAGGGGCCTTATGGCTAAGTAAGCTTGGGATACAATTCTGACAGTTTCTGGTGACTTCTAGATGGAAAGTAAAAAGCTAGGCAAGGTGTTTTGTAGTGTGTATATTTCAGAGTTCTGATTCTCAAAGTTCCAATTGCTCATGGGGAACAAGCCTACAATTACTGAGAGATGGGTAATTACTAGTTGGCCCATGCTTATGCCCATATCACACACAAATGGCTCTTTTCTTAAGTTGTAATGGCATCGAAGGCCTACTTAAATAAATATGCAGAGGACAATAAAAGACCTGATAAGCCCTTCATGCTCATGGAATCCTAGAACAAATACTAGATTTTTGTGTGTGTGTGCGTGCGTGCGTGCGTGCGTGCGTGCGTGCGTGCGTGCGTGCGTGCGTGCAACAATTTCAGGGAAGGAAATAAAGTAGTATTAAAACTCCAATTCAGTACTAATTTTCAGTGGTGGTGGCCATTAAGTCTAGGTATTGAACATGCAATAATGGCTTTTTTAATAGCTATTTTCAAAACATATACAGGTTGCACAGATTTTTTACATTGGCTTTTTTTATCCCTGAAATTCATTTTAGGCTGTTTTACACTAATTAAATTTCACATCTTGGCAAATCTCTACATGGTTATAAGACTAGTAAAAGGATCCTGATTGTTTCTATATGGTTTGATTAATGGTTGTTGACTAAGCCAGAACTGTTTTCAAACTGAAGACTACACTGAACTTGTTAAGTTTTGGCTTCCTCCACACTAGCTATGGAAGCAGTGTTAGAAACTGGCTTGGTTAGAGCCAAATGCAAAATGTGGTAAGGGCAGAACCAAGTTCTTCCCCAATTAAATTGTGTGGCAGTACAATATCTTGCCCTTTTCCTGCAAGCCATCCAATTCTCAGCACTGAAGTCTCACTAGAGTCAAACTCTGAAAAATGAGATTTCATTGTGTGCATCTTTTGACCTAGAAAGACTACCAACTCTTTGAATTAATCTGCAGCTCGTTTTAACAGAGGCTTCTCCAGCATGTTAGTGGACAAAGACTCTCTCATAACATTTCCTTTTATGACTGACCATATTCATTTGCTCTTAAAAGGTGTATTAAAAAATTTCAGTGTTTGGGGCATTAATAATCTTTGTTAACATGCATCAGCTAACAAAAAGCAAGCTTAAAGAAAAATCTTAAACTTTAGATTGCCTCAGTTTTGTCACCTGGTGACAGAGGAACCACTTTACTACAACAAAGTGAAAACAAAAAAAGAGCACAGGTCTATATAAATACTTGGTTTTTCCTGCATGCTCATTCTAGGTCCAAGTCAGACACAATAAACTCTCAAAACCCACAGTCTTTCCTCCACCCCACATAACTGCCTAGATATCCAGCTACTTACAGAGGAAATGGGCAGGGTGAACCCCACTGTGTAGAGAACAGTGGATGTGATGGTACTGTCATGGTACGGATACTTGATGCTGTCATCATTACAGAGAAAGCCTCTCTGATACGGCTTTATTTTGGCCAAGTTTAGAACACCAAGGGGTAAGCCAGCTGTTGGGGGAAAAAAACACAAATGGTTAAATCAAAATTCACATGTAAGCGGATACAGAGGAAGCTACTGAACATGCAAAAACTCAGGTTTTCCCACCCATCCCACCAGTGACTTGCAAATTTAAAAAAAAAAAAAAAATCATGTCATGCACACACTTATCCACCATTGTTACAACCAATATGAAAGTTTCTTAATTAGGGGCCATCCACAATGTCACCTGCCAACAACTGCATAAGTTGGAGAAAAGTACAGAATTCAGAATCCTTTGATTAAAATGTTCCCACGCACAAAGTTCTAGCTCAAGAAATTAATACACCACCTATACATTACTGCAACTTTCATTCGGGATAATAATTGGTGCATCTACACATGTTTTTACACGCACCTAAACTTTATGTGCATTACGGCAATTTAGGTGCATGTGCTTTTGCAGGCATCAAATTTAGGCATGAATAACCTAAAAATCTTGATTTTTAAGGCACATTAAGGATGCATACATGTAGACCCATACCCTTAATGTACTTTTCATTGGGCACATCTACACATGCCGATTGTAAAGGCAAAATCTGGCCCTATTTCTTCCTTCCACTCCCCATAATGTTGGCTTCTGACTGAATTGCCAAAGCTGTTCTTATTTCAAGTAGAGCTGACAAGCAAAGACTACGAGTGACCAAGAACGTTTTGTTAAGATCC
This sequence comes from Gavialis gangeticus, assembly GCF_001723915.1. NCBI lineage: Eukaryota > Metazoa > Chordata > Crocodylia > Gavialidae > Gavialis > Gavialis gangeticus. The sequence goes on along the minus strand of NW_017729024.1, from coordinate 145,397,441 downwards.
CCTCAGGTGAAAAAAAAAGGATAAGTGAAAATAAATAGATAAGTTAGCATATCATACAAATGGTTCTAAAAGAAGAGAGGGAAAAAAAAAACCTTTCAGACAAACAGGAAATTTGTATACCTTGAATTGACCTCAAGTCAAAAGTCAGTCCAATTTGTATATCTTTAAGAAAGAGACTTTATGCAATTACGAGACTTTAAAAGTGGGACTCCTACAAGATGTGATCCTACATATTTAGGACACATTTGTTTGCATCAGACCCCAAATTCTAATTTCCTCCTCTTTTACATTTCAGGCTGGCTCATCAAAAACAAGAACTTTCTCAATTAGCTTATTAAGATGAACTTTCACAGTTGTGGTCAGCCTGTATGCTTTACTGCTGGGTTACTGAAGGCCATTTACATGCAGATATACAAGACGGTTCACTATTGTTTTCTGCTTATTTCCCTACAAAGTAACTTCTGGACTTTCTCCATTCTTTCTCCCTTATGTAATTTTGTATATAATAAACTGATAAATAGTCAAGATTAATGATTTTTAAAAAAAGAAAAACAGCCATCACTGAACATCTTTCTGCTGGGCAATTAGTATACAGAGAACCTTACATGTCAACTGTTAACGCTTGATCAGCTGAAGTCAAAAAGCATGGTTAGTTTAGAATTTTCTTATGTTTCTTAAAAACAGGTAATAAACTATACAAAAATACTGGTCACCATATCAACATGAATATAAATACGTTACTTAACCCAGCCTTAATAGACAACATAAGAATCCATTTCCAAACCCGGCTGGAGGACCAGGGGGGGGATTATGCCAGCTGCTTTCCAAATAAAGCCATGTTCATTAAATTCTTAATGAGACTCCCTAGATCATCCCAGTTAGAGTGCCCTGACAATGTGACAACTGGTAAGAGACTCACACAATACCTAGAGTTCACAAATCTTAAATCCATGGAGTGTTGCCACCTTCAAGGAGTTACACTACGCCCCTTGCATTACCATGGTAATATGACAAAAGAGGAGGCTACAATGGTCTTCTATTGCTGAGGCTACAAGGTTATTTACTAAACTCTTCTTCCTTGTTTTACAAAGGTCATAATAAACAATAGTTAGAAACATTTATAAGAGATAAGGCAGTCATAATTATTGTAGTAGCGAACATGGGGGGGGAGCACAAAAGCACTGCTGTTCTTAGAACAGTAATAGTACAAAAATCCAAAAATTTTCCTCACGAAATTAAATTAAAAAAAAATAGTGCCACATGTCGACTTGAATTGGTGATACTTATTTCTTTGAATAGACTTGACACTGCAAAGTTGCCATAGGAATTTCATAGCTAGGGTCCAATTCTGCAGACAAGCAGTCAGACAAATGCATTTTTATGATCAAAGTGCAGCATAAAAAGTATGCATGCACGCTGAAAGGCTAGGCTAGTCTTACAAGTATTGATCTTGGTGATTAGATCTGTAGGAGCTTATGGGCTCCTGTGAAGTACCAATGAACTTGTTCCAGAAGAAATGTGAAATCCTATAGATAGGCTATATCCTATCCTGTTAGGTTTTACAGTCTGGGGCCAGCAGAAGTATTTGCTGAAGTCTGAACATCAAACCAAGTAATACTGCTGGGAAGCAGACAATTACAGTCACTTAAAAATCATGTACTTAACTCAGGGGCAGGCAATTATTTTGGGCAGAGGGCTGCTTACTGAGTTTTGGCAAGCCATCGAGGGCTCCATGACAGGTAGCCCAGGGCAGATAAATATTAAATTTTCTAAATTTTTTTGGGGCCCCGCGGGCCAGATAAACAGCCTGGTGGGCCACATTTTACCCACCCCTGACTTAGCTAGATAAGGACTCTCAATGGGCAACACACTACCCTGCCAATGGCTTTGTGTACCCTATACAAGCATCTGGCAGGACAGAAAAAACTGAGTACAGACCCGAAAGTTCTTCAGTGTTGCTTAAGTCCACTAAAATCAAATATACTAGGGTACCTGCAGTAAAGTTGTGACCTCATTGATATTAAAGGAATTTCGCCATGATTTTTGGTTTACTTATCATAGTTTAAGCTGTTCTTTAGAAAGCATTCACATTTGACCTCCAGCATCTCCCTCCCCTCACTTTGGTCCTCAAGAGCACACAATGATCTGTGCAGGTCTCTTAAGAGAACATTAAAAAGCTCACTCAATACCACAAGACTTAATACAGACATGGTGGCAAAATGAGCAAGGATGCTTAAAATGTTGAAGGAGCACACATTTTGTTAAGGAAATGTTTGTTTTGGAGTCCCAGGTCATAAACTTATGAGCAAGTCAGGGAAAACCGAAGGGTGCTTGTAGATGTGCTGCGAAGCTGCTCTACCACTGTAATTACAGCATGCCAGAGCAGATTCAATTAAATAGACCCTGCTGGAATGTGGCAGTTACCACATTCCAGCCAACCTCTGCATCCCTGCACTTCAAAATGGCAGTGGGGGCACCTGAACAGCTTGTTTGACAGGCTTTAGTTCAAGTGTCCCCACTGCCGTTTTGAAACACGGGAACACTGATACATGAGATGCTGCAGCACTTTAACTAAAGCATGTTCTGGAGCCACACTAATTAAAAGCACCCTCCCCCTGCAACCAACACCACCCCTAGAGCATGTGTAAAAGTGCCACAAGGTTCAGAAATAGCGTGTTAGGTTTTTTTGGCAAACCGAAGGCCATACTGCTGCACAGAACTTGAAATTAAAGGGTTTAATTGTATAACCTTCAGCAGTAAAAGATCAAGCCTACTTCACAAAAAAGAAAGAAAGAAACTGTAGGATATTTCGTCTTTCAAGTATTTCTTTTGTCTGACGTGTAACAGATGAAGTGTCAGAGAACTCGGCTTAAAAAAAAAACAAAAAACCAAACATGTAAATGGTGACAAAATCTGGTTAAATTTTTCTTCTCTCAATTGCTGCCTTATTTTTTATAGAAGCCTCTCTCTGGGATAATTCCTGGTTTTGGAAAAAGTTCTCACAGATTTTTATGGTGCCTCTGCATTTAAATATAAACACCTCATTTTTATTCCTTTCTGGGTTTTCCTTTTCCATTTTAAAAATAATGCGCCTTGTTCTGCTGTATAAAAAATGCCACCAAATAAAAAACCTTGATTATGTTAGGACTGAAAAAGCACTTTCTAAACAGTGTTTAGGTAGCACATACAGTGTTAAGAAACTGGAAAGTATGTTTACTTTTAAACCATAAGCTACTATAAAAAGCAGCAAATGAGAGGGTTGGGCTGGTCGAGGCCAGTTTCACAAAAGTCCCTCCACATTCACTTGTACTCTGTGCTACACCAAGACTTTAAATATATATTTAATGTGAGAAACTGGAAAGGTCAGTGGGGCAAGCATTCCAGTCTCTACCTTTGCCTGCTTTCAGTCTAATACCTTAGGTTAGCTATAAAGTGTGCATACACCATTTAGACTGTAGTAGAATTATACATAGAATCTCTCTTTCAAGTTGCCCAGCAACTAGGAAGGGCATTTGCTAGGGGGGAAAAAAACCAAAACAAACAAACAAAATCTGGTTGGGAACAAACAATTTTTTTTTCTATTATTATTGCTCATTGTGGTGAAAGAGGGTGTCATCTTGAGTCAATACAGATGCTCCTGAGATTCTCACAGGAACCTGAAACAATCTGGCACTGTAGTACAGACCATTGACCTTACCTCCAAGCATCAAGTACTTCAGTTCCTACAGACTCTAAAGGGACCAGAGGATGCTCACCACTCCTGAAGAGTACGTAGCTATTCAGATCTTTTTTCCTTAGTGCAGTGAAGAGGAGTTTTTCAATGCATACAGTGAAAAAGGAAAAACAAACCTAGCAGAAGAACATGAGAGTTTGTGCATCACCGACACTGCAGTAGAATTACACTACTGATTCTCAAGTGGGATGCCATGGGGGAAAGCTAGCTAAGCCAAAAAGAGCACAGCCCTCGACTTCCCAACAGCCCCTACTTTAAATTGCCCCTAGACTCCAAATAGCATACCCTGCTACAGGTGACCAGATGCAGGGCCATGTGTTTTCAGCCCAGCTCATTCACCTGCCCTTCCCATGCTCTTGGAGCTGGTGGGAGGGGCAGCAGGGGCAGGTGGCTCCTGCATTTAAGTCTTCAGAGGAGTGGCCACAGCATCAAGGACTGCACTCATCCCCTCAGACTGGGTCCAGGGCAGGAAGGGTGAAGTTAACAGAAGGAATGGGACACAACAGAATTCTGCTCCCACCACCTTCACTTAACACCAGCAACCACTGTTATCCCCTCCTGCAAGGATATCTGACTCCTTCAGGGAGTCAGCCACCCCAAACCACCCCCTCCAAGCAGCCCCTGCCAGTGCCAAGCACCATGCATCAAGCTATGCTCTTGGGGTGCCCTCCCTGTTGCTACTGCCTGCCCTGCCAGATCTTTTAAAGCATGCACAGTATGCAAGAAGATAAGTATGGGAAAAAGTAAATTTGTATTTAAACAGGGTGCCACAAAATTCTAAAGAATTCAGGAAGGATGCCTCCAGTCTGAAAAGACTGAATAGCACAGTAAAGCTAGCCTTTCTTGTGTGCTAACCCACATCTTATCATCAAGCAACTGCTTCCTTCCTTACCCAACCAGAATCGGTTCTCGTCTGACTTTCAGCTGCAAGGAAGACTTAATACTATCTTCTTTTGGACCACAAACCACTAGGATCCTTTGCAGAGCCTAATCAGGACAATGAACAAAAGCAATTCAGCAACAAGTTATTTTATGAGGTTCTGAACACCCTGGACTGCTGCAGCCCATAACTGCTTTAAAAAACAAACAAACAAAAAAACCCACGGCTTCCCTAGATCAAAGCTTCTAAGTATTTTGGAAGTTACTAGCCATCTCCTGCCATTTGTTACCCTCCCTTAAAACCTAAGAGCAGCAGACCCTGGCCTGTCAAACTACCAGAGGCTTGGACCTTGCTCATACTTCAGAGTACTGTGGAAGTAGCATACCCCCCTTTTAAAATCATCTTATAGGCTGCCCAGCAAATGGCATACAGTCAAATATAAGGGTACAGAAGGGTTGCTGAGACATAGGCCATGTGTAAATTAGATAAGGGGCATGCATGCATGACATGGTGTTTGCATGCAGTGGTGGCATACTGAGCACTAATTCTAGCCGCTGTAGCATATTTGTTGGCAAAGTGAGCCTTAAATGACTTGTAGATCAGCAAACTAAAACTCGGAGGAGTTTTAGTTTGCTGTGTCCCAATTGCAAAGCTAACCACCAGGCTCCTGGCAGCTCAGGGACTCTGCAGGAAGTCTGTGCAGGAAGTCTGGCAGCAGCCCAGGAAGACAGGCTCTGCCGAAGGGAAAAAAGAAAAAAGGTGGTGAGCCCAATTCCCCCCCAGAGCCTGCCTCACCTGCACAGGGGCCCAGTGCTCCCCTCTGCAGCTGTCCCCTGGACCCCCGAGCTGGGTGCCTATGGGTGGGTGCGGCCCCCATGGGGGCTGCTGCGGCAGGAAGCACCATGCCCCTCTGCAGCCCAGGGACCAGTCTACGCGCCAGGAGCTGGCCTTCCCTGCCCCACTGCCAAAGAGGCAGGTAAGTTCAGGAGTATGCACAACATGGGGGTTTAAAAAAGGGCCCCAAATTGAAGTGGCTTTTTTAAAAACCCACTGCTTCAATTTAGGGCCCCCATTTTAAAGACTGTGGGCATGTGTAGATGAAAAGACAGACAAGAATAAAATGGAAACATAGCATGAAGAAGTGCTATGACCCATGTTTTGAAGGAGTGGGGAAGGTAGCCAAACATTTGCAAGTGGTAGAGTTATGTACAGACAAGAATGCTTATGAAACAGTCACGCCAGACCAGCATGATTTATATAGTGCTATTAAAAACAAGTGGGAAGCTATTCTTATTCAGCTGCTGGACTAACAGAAGCTAGTGGGCAATACAGGATCCTTAGGATTGTGATCACTACAGATCATAAGTACCTCCATGGACTCCAAGGGCAGGAATTCATCTTTGTTGAACAGACAAAATTTAGCATGATAACAGCAAAGGAAGAAAGGAAGGATGGTAAAGAGAAGTCACTGTTTTTAGAGTTCCCCATTCTGCAGAAAGAGGAATGGCAAAACACTGATTAGCCAAAGAAATAAAAATTAAAATTAGAAAAAGAAAAAAAAAAAAAAGATTAAAAAAAATTTAAGTTAAGAAGGCTGTTTAATGCAACTTAATTGTTAAATAACAACAGCTCAATTAAGAACCAAATATTTACCAAAAGCATGTTGGGAAATACAAACTCAGTGCATTAAATCAAACATCAGTTATTTTTCCCCTCAAAAACAGAAGAGAAATGCAAGCCAAATCTTTCATATTTACAGTTGCAGCCACTACAGTGTTCAACATTTTAGTTAAAGCCATACTGTTCAGATTAGTGGCAGTTGTGTTTAAATGTTTTCAAGCCTTATAAATGAAAAACCTCACCCTAATTTAGAGTGTGATGAACCCTAGGAAATCATTCTGACACTGAAGAATCAATATATCTTGGCATGGATACACTTATCAACTTTAAATAGCACAAAAAGCCCACACACACTTATGATTAGCCACTGTTCTTACTCAGGAGCATGTTGTAGCTGACCAAGATACTCCAGCATTCACTGATGCCGGAAAACATTCACAGGAGACAGCACTAGACTCTGACAGTTTTCAGAACTGCTCCATTTTGCTTAGAGATTCCAGAATTTATTTTACAGTTAGATTAAGACAGAAATTTTTAGAGATCTTCCATTTCTGGAGCATGTTAGTCACCAACATTTTACAGCTCAAAAGGAGAAAGATTCCTGCCTTTTTCTATCACTGGCCTTTCCTCTTTCTGTGACATTTTTAGAAAGATAAAAGAAAATGCATTATGAAGTAGCATTAGCACAATATTCTGTACGGAAGCAATATCCAAAGGAATGCCACAAGACAAGGTTATGAACAGTAAGCTTCTAGCACATGCTGTTATTCAGCATGAGGCAACAGCCTGGCAGTACCCATGAAGTGCTATTGTTATCCAGAGCGTGACACTTCCCCCATCCCCAACTTAAATAGTTCCAAGTAAAGCAGACGTTGTGCATACACATGTGCTATTAACCCAGCTGTTTCTTTAGTTCTTTTTAAATATGCCATATCACTGATTAGCATTTGCTCTGAGCCAATGTAGATGAGTTACCAAAGAAAATTCTGGGAAATAATGTCCATGAAGTCTATAGCTTTAATATAAACTTTCTATATGAAGTGTTGTAATATTGAGAACAGATCAGTTAGCTAGCTATAATATAGATTTTACAGTACATGGAAAAAATTCCATGCTATTATTAATCAGTCACAAAAGGAAGAAGGAACTAAATGGATTTTATTACCAAGTAGTTTTATTACCAAAACTCAAAAGTGAATATACAGCTTATTGGAAGAGCTGCAGCAGATTAGGAAGAGGGTGATGAAGAAGAGATACATGAATGAACTATGATTTTCCCCAACACAAAAAAAGTGGACTGATCTAGGCTGCAGTGTTCTGAATCAGTACACCCAAGCAGACCACATTCATGTTTGTCCAGCTTAGAATCCACTCCTCCACGTATCACAAGGGATTGCACAAAGATGGCGCGTACCTCACTGAGCTCATTTAAGCCCAATTACCTCATGCCTATGGCAGGGGACCAGACTTGATGATCTTACAGGTCCCTTCTGGTCCTACTATTCTGTAAATTGTATTAGCAAACATGTAGACATGCCAAGGCACATTAATGCAGTATGTCTACTGACCTGTAGCCAACTTTAAATTACAAAAATCAGTCCGCACACCCACATTAATGCACCTTAGTGCGTGAACATTTGGATATCTGCCTTAAAAAAAAAAAAAAATCACCTTAAACGTGTATTAGGCATGCGTAAACGCGCATGTAGATACACCCACTGAATATTAACCCTCCCTCCCCATTACAACCTGACAGACACTACATTCAAACTACTTTCACTCTCCATGCATGCAACTGATTTTTTAAACTGTAGAGAGCCACAAAAGGCTTTCCCTTCCCATAGGGCTTAAGAATATAAACACAATGCTCTGTTAAACATGGTTTTTCAGAGTCAGATTTTATAGCAAACAGCATTAAAGAGCTACAATTTCCCTGAGCACAGGAGGCCTTCCCAAAGTCTATGCCATCATTCCATGCTTTGCATATTACTGTGCTACAGCATGTACAAGCTTATGCTAGTTGCAACCATGCTTTTCCTGGATGACCTAGGGTTTTCATAACCTAAGTCATTATTGAAATAGTATGCATGTTGGGGGGAGGGCAGATTCAACCAGGGTGCTGTCAAGGTGCCCGAGGGTGCCACATCTTTTCAAGGGTGCTATCATGTGCCATGCAGTGTTTGCAGTCTAGAAGTGCTAACATGATTATCCCAGAGATTTCAAATGGGAATTCACAGTGTTAAAACACACTTTGACCTGCTCTGGTCTGAGTTCTTTGCAACAGAATTGCTCTATTGTTTTTCCATAGTAAAAACCAAAAAAAAAAAAGAATGCTATGAGCTGGCACATTCTGAGGGGTGCCTCAAGTCTGTAACAGTGGTCCTCAACTTAACTCATTCAGAGGAGTTGGTCTATACAGCTTCTGCTGCCCTGCCCACATTCTTCTTAGAATGCATTTTTGCTTTTGAAGCTGAGCAAGTTCATTCAGTCAAGGCTCAAACCTCTACATAAACACTGTACTTTATGTTTGAATACACAAAAATATTACTACTATATTAAATCCATCTTCAACTTGTACATTTATGACTAAAAAGAAGTTGGCAATAGGACCATCTCAGGGAGCAAGTGTTTAGATTCAACAATATTTCCTTTACACAGGCTAAATATCTCCCCCCTTGAACATTAACAGGAGCACTATAAACATTTATCAGTAGATCAACAACAGCCATACCATATATGCTTCAGATGTCAGTTAATAAGCACAAGCTCTCTTTGTGAAGAAAATTTCAGTTTAAGCATATGATCACAGCAACATTAGAGAATAACAATTATTGGTGAAGTCTCAATTCTCAGAGCAAAAATTAGGATTTCAAAGAATGAAAACAGCTTTAGAAATACCTTCAGCGTTCCCCCTCTTCCCCTTTTGGCTTCAAACTAGTTACTTTTAAACGTGCCCTGCAAAGGATACACAAGAAACTTGAATTTATGCCCTCTTTTGCTGTTTAAACTTAAACTTGCTATTAAAGTTAGGAGAGACAGAAAATTAAAAAACCCCCCACCCAATCTGACATTTAAGACAGTTAGAAGGCTATGCCTAGGTAATGACATTCAAAATGCCCAAAGCAGAATTGATCCAAGCTGCACCGTTTTCTGTAAGCGACATAGTTTAAAAATCAGTAGTCAACAGAACACTTGCGCTTGAGGGGGGAGGAGTTATGTGCAAAATCTTAGACGTTCTGCCATTTTTAAGCCAGTCTGTGTTGCCCAAACCTCTATGTTACAGGTATAGACTGGTTTCTGATCACTTACACCAATAAAATTGGTAAAATAATGTCTGTACCTGGCTTAAATGCTGTAATTTGTGTGGTAGTTGCCACACAACTTTTCCAGTGAAAAAGTTTAACCCTTAGTGGTACCAAATCTAATTTGAATTAGAACCAAGAAGTAGTTGTGCCCAGCTTTGACCCCACCATCCCATGTGTTTCTTCAGAGTGCACACTCCATCATGGAACAGCATATCACAGCTCAGAGGGACTAGAATTCTTTAAGTCTAGATTACATCTGTATTGCTTCAGAAATACTAAGCAAGGCAGTTAATTTGCATCTACACAATAGAGAAAGATATCAGGTGTTGGTATAGCATTAATGATTTTTCTTTTTGGCACAAATCAATCTAGGGTTTGGAATCTATTGTGAACCACATAAGTGCTTTTGCAGGTTTTTGAAGATACAGTAAGAAACTACCAATGCCTTCATTTAAAAGAAAGGACATTCTCAGACTTCAGCTTAAAACTTACAGAGCTCATCCCCTAGGAGAGAAGGCCACACAACGTCATCATATTAAAATGGCTTGCCATACTATCTTTTGTTATGATTTAAAACAAAAGAACCCAAAAACACCACCACAGAACATCCAATACTTATTTACATTTATATTGCAAGTTTATTCTGACACGTGGCTGGAATTCCAGCCACATGTCAGTTTATACACGACCACAGCATTGCCACCATGTTGATGTAACATACACTGGAAAACATATTTTAAGGGAGTCCTGTTTCTCATGCACACACGATCACCGTGACAACTGCAATGGTCATCTGTGATTAACTGGAAGATGGCAGATAAATTTGTCACTAACTTGAGGTGGGATGGTAAGGCTAGGTCTATATGTCCCCCTCCCTCCCCCCACAAAAAAAAAGGTTAAATAAAGGTTTGTATGTTCCATGAATAAAGTTCTTGGGTTTTTGGGGTTTTTTTTAAAATCTAGTCAGCATCATTAGTGTTTCTCAATACCTCTGAAATCCAGACAATTGTGTTTCAGAAGCCTACTGAAGGCAATAGAAGTATTTTCCACAGGCTTCAGCAGGTTTGGGAAAGGCCCCAATTTTCAGTAAAGTAGATTCTCAAGGGATAAGGCACAGAAACTCCATTTTCAGATATGGAAGAGCAGACTAGACAGAGCGTGCAGATGGAACAGAGTTGAGTAGGGGTGCACCGATAGAGATTTTGGGGGCTGATACTGATAGCTAGCTGATATTTAAGGAGGTATATCAGCCAATACTGATCCAATTTCTGGGGTAGGGGGCTCCCGCCACTGCATGCATCCTGGGAGGGCCCCTGGATCTGTGTGGGGTGGGCAGTTTGCAGCTGTGGGCTAGAGCCAGGGCTGCACCAGACTCATCTCAGTGGAGGGCTGGGCTTGGGCCAGGCAGCAACCACCACAAATTTTGCCATAGCCCCGCTCCCAGTACTGCTACAGCCCGCCCAGAGCACCCCCAGCTCATCCCCACCTCACGTACCAGGAAGAGCTAGGGTTATGCCAAGCAGGTGGCGGTGGCGCTGGGAGAGGGGCTACAGCAAAATCTGGGGTGGCTGCAGCCCCCTCTGTAGCCCCCCTCCCAGCCCTGCTGCTGCCCACCCCAAGCCCAGCTCCCACCGAGAAGAGCCCAGCGCAGCCCTGGCTCTAGCCCACAGCTGCAGCCCACCCTGCACAGATCTAAGGGAACAACTAAATAGCTTCTTCTCTTCAGCAGAAAACCATTTCTCATTAAGACAAGCCTGTTCTGACTGACAGCTGTCCAGCTAATTTCTACTTGGCACTTTGAAGTCCGACACCCTTACAAATGATGTCACTCAGTCTTGACTGCATTAGACCTCCTTTGAAGCAAGGCCCCCTAAGTCTTGCTCCCTTATGTATATTTGAGAAGTCCTGTATATTCTATAAGCCAAGACGGATAGGGGCTTGAATAACATTGAGTATTTGCGTAAGTTAGACATATTTCTCTATTTGGGAGGAAAGAAAGATTTTGAAGCATACAGGAAGGGAGATGGGTCTGTAATTTAGACCACTTATGTTTTCTAAGGCAGAAGGATATTTTGCCTGTAAACAAAGATATACAGCACAATTATCTTCTAAGTAGGCTCCTGCCCACAGCTCTGGAGACATGCATAGCAAGCACTACAGGAGACCAGCACAAGCATGCACAGAATGCAGATGCTATATAGTTCTACGCTACAGGAACTCCTCTGCCACACCTTTTGATTAGCAGTGCAGAGATTTGCAGCTCATCTTTTTCAGTACTAAAGGAAGAGTGAATGTGTGAAAAAGGTTACTACATAGGCATATGAACGGATTAAAATAGCATTCTCTGAACATGAAGAAACAGCATTTTTTTTAAAGCAGAAGAGACTTCTTTGTATTTGAATAAGCCAAAACATAACGGAACTGTCTGTCCAGCCACCCTCAAGAAGAGCAACCCAGCTGAAACAGCAGTCTCTTGCTCCTCTAGCTAGGGGAATAAGTCCTAGTCCCCTAACACTACTACCATTGCCTCGCTCTCTAAACACACTCTCCCTGGAAGGAGACAGACAAGCAGCTATAGCCTAAGCAATAGTAGCTCAAAAGACTACATATAAATAAAAAGAATTAATGTATTTATGGTCCCTTAAGTGGTTAGTCTTCTTCAACATACGACCATGAAATGAGCTGAGGGATCAGATCAAGTTAATGTCCTAAAGCTTGAGAGGGGAAGTGGAGAGGGATGGGAAACAACCCAACCCACACTGACGAAGACTTCCCCTACTAAAGAGTGGAGACTCTCAGTATTTAACTCAAATTCAAGTAGAGGGTCTTCAGATTTCTCTAGCACTAGGATCATGTAGGCCATACGAGCAGCTCAAAGCAAGACCCAAGGATGTATGAAGACAATGAAGAAGTTTGACATCACATAAGAGTTAAGAAGAAAACTCTCTCATGAGGGACTAATAGAAATCAAGACCTTCCAGAAAGACCCACACTCTCTATTACACGTGCTACCAAAACCTGTGTTCCCCCATGGACTGGCTCAAAAAAAAAAAAAA
>NW_017729024.1:145382323-145384676 GCF_001723915.1 Gavialis gangeticus | reverse complement strand
AAAACAACCCACTCAAGCAAGACATTCCAGCCCAATTCCCCTTTTCTTTCTCTCAGTGCACTACTACGTAGGTCATTCCCCAAAATTATGATTTTGACATAGACCATATACTTGTTTACCTGGCAGCTCTCTGCCATCCAGGGCACTGAGCAGAGCAGTTGGGCATCTTGGTCAATCAAGACCCCAACAACATGAGATAGAAAACCATTCTGCTGCCAAGCAAGACAAGCCACAAGCAAGAAGGTACTAAGTCTACCAACCTAAGCAGTGACCATAAAAGAATGCTCATATCTGGAAACTTTAAAATTCATGGCATTTTTTGGTTGTATGCCTTTATTTTGGCCGGCTGTTAAATGTCTGTGTGCACAAATATTTGTATAAAAGTTTTTCCAATTAAGAAAACCAGAGCTGTCTGTTACAATTAAGTTAGAATATAGAGTTATTTTCCAAGAGTAATGTCTACTGAAGCTTCTGCAGTCTAAAGGAATATTCAGTCATTTGCACCAGAATTAAACAAGTTTAATTTTTGTGTTTAAAGTAAATAGGCAGAACCTCACCCTTTTGGGAGTGTTATTTGGCTGCAAATAGACATTGTTACAGTTGCAAATGTACTGTAGGCAATTACAATGTGACTGAATTGCTTTGGCAGCATCACTATAATCCCAAAAAGACTGAAGTGCGGCTTGTTTGCTCATGCTCATTCTGAGTGTCCTGGGTGCATACCAGTCCCCTCCCCACCCCACCCCATCCCCACAGAGCTGAGCTGCATGTCATAGCCAGGCAAGTGATGAAAGCCAGGGCTGTCTGAACCAATTTAAAAATATTACACAGTATTTTTTTTTTTTTTTTAAATCAAGATTTGCTTCTCCAGGAAGACCCATGCTGTTCCTTAAGGTACACCAAAAAGGGGTCTTTTTCCATCACCAACTTAAAGACAACTCCCTCCACTGCCCCAGAACAGCTCATCAGAAACTCCCCCCACAACGTGAAACAATAGTCTGCATGATCAGCCTTAGCCACTACAGTACAGCCATGCTGCAGCTGAAAGATGTCACTGAGGGTCATGCCAGCTGCTGTTGACAGCGCGAGATGAACAGCTAGACAGTGAATTAGTGCAGTGCACAGCAGTGCCAGGGCTCATAAACATTTTTAGTAGTATCAAAACTAGCTGGAAATTCAGACCTACCACAAGCTTCAGCTGCAGCAAGAGTACAAGACAGTCCTCGGACTTATGACAATTGGTTCCTGAAAACAGCATCTTAAGTCAAAACGTTGCAACTTGGAACCAATTTTTCCATAAGAAAGAAACAATGTTATAAACGGGGTATTGGTTCTGGAACCAAGGCCCAATACCCTGTTTTTGCCAAAGATAACCCAGAATTTTGTACTCAATCAATTATAGATGAGTAATACAGCTACATTAATGTATTTATATTGTAAACAGCAATCATATTGATTTGGAAGGACTTCTTTGAAGTGACTTTGCTGGACTTCTGAAGGGCTCTTGGCTAGAGTCTTCTCAGGAGTCTTAGCTGCAGGTTTTTCTGGAGTCTTGGCTGCTTTCTTAAAGAAAACGTCCAAAGAAGTTTGGACACACGTTCTCCAGGGAAATGGGTGACAGCGACTTGTGCACTGTCATGCCATCACATCAGATCAAGCGTTGTAAAGTCAAAACTGACGTCAAAAAGTTGAAACGGTGTCAATTTAGAAACGCTGCAAGTCGAGGACTGCCTGTATAGGGAGAGGGCGGGTTTATTGGGGACACAGCCCACTGCTCCCCACCTTTACAGCACCAGCCAGGCAGCATAACCTGCCGCCTCCCTTACTTTCCAAGCGTGTCCTCCTCCCTCTCACAACACAGCCTGCTGTAACCACAGATCCATTACAACAGGCACAGAAGTGCAAAAGCCCATGGCCCAGATGGAGAGGGTAACACCGCACCATCTAATCCCCAGCCCTAGGGGAAGAGATCTCGATGGTGCAATACAGGAGAGAGGCCAGGAGCTGCTGGGCTCTGCCCGACGTGTCCCAACAAGACTCCGAGCAGCTTTTTTGCTGAGGGGGCAAACTGAGCTGGCAAGAGAGAAGGGGACAAACCAGACCAAGCGGCAAAGCGGGGGGACCGCCAGGCAAAATCAATGCCCTACTTCCCCCAGGAGCCCCGGCGGAAAAGGCAAGCAAAGAGCAGCGAGAAGCAAAGCCCGAGGAGCATCAAGGCGGCGCGGAGACAAAGGGCAGCGCCGAGCCCCGCCACCCGCCACCCGCCACCGAGGGAGCGCAGCACTGCACCGGCACCCGCACGCCCCGCCCCACCAGCCCAGACACGCACCCAGCACCACGCAGACCACGTCCA
>NW_017729024.1:145376431-145376677 GCF_001723915.1 Gavialis gangeticus | reverse complement strand
TGACCCGCACCTCCCAGGCGGCGGCGGGCTCGGAGCTCCGAGGGCTGCAGCCTATGGCGCCTGCACCAGCCCCTGCTGCGCCCACTCCGCCGCCACTGCGGCTCCGAGCCCGGGCTGGCGCTTTAAGGCGGGGGTCGGCGGCAGCTCCTCCCGGCCAGATCTCAGCCCCGGCAGCAGCGCGGGGGACGGGCCTGGCGCTCCGACCCGCAGCCAATCGCTGCGCCGGACGCGCCCACGCCGCGTGGC
>NW_017729024.1:145375968-145376309 GCF_001723915.1 Gavialis gangeticus | reverse complement strand
CGCCCGGCACCAAGAGTGGGGGTGGGTCTGGATGTCACTTGCCCCACACAAAGCCTTCCCCTCCCTCCCGCTGCTGCAATAAGAACAGGCAAAAAATAAAGCGAGAGAAATTCGTCTTCAGCCCCTCCTCAAACAGAGCCCAAGTTTTCTTCGGGAAATTTTACACTGAAAAAAACTGGAATTAAATGTTCAGTCATTTAGAAGTTTTAAAAAATATTTCCCCAGGCAAAAAAAACCCTCTGAAAACCGTTTCCAGCTTGAACAGCAAGACTGATACTGATGCCCCCCCCCACCGGCCTGGGTGGACCTTTGAGCTTAATAGTGACACCCCCACCCAAACG
>NW_017729024.1:145359597-145370968 GCF_001723915.1 Gavialis gangeticus | reverse complement strand
TCACCGGCCTAGGTGGACCTTTGAGCTTAATAGTGACACCCCCACCCAAACGTCAGGGCATATTCACGTTTTGTTAAGAAAAATTGGAGGCAGGACCTCTGGCACTCCCTACACTCAGGACATCAGGCCTAACCCATTTTGACATTTCTCAGGTATCCTAGCAGGCATCCTCTAATAAATTCTTCACTAAATGGCTGGCCTTTGTTCTAAGCCCTGAAGGCTGAAAAACAGGCTTTGGCAGATCAGCAGGGGAAACAGGTTCCAGGGCTGAAAATGCTCCACTGAAGATGTCCTTATCTTCAGTCCTTTATTCAAATGCACATACTAAGTGCCTTAGTTAGTTAATCTCACTGACCAAGATCATAGTACTGGAAAGGGAAATGGCTCAGGTAATAAAGAATAAGACAAAATAGGCTTCTGGAGATAAAAACTAACCTTGTAAGTTTCGAGTAGTACTCGGAAGCAAATAGGTATCTGTTCCAGATAGAGAATGCAGGTGTAACGTGATCTCCAGCATTCAACACCGCTAAGCAAGTGGGCTGACATAATTTATTCTTGACGAAGTTTTAGAGTGGCTTTCAAGCAGGTTATCAGCTAAGTGAATCACAACAGTGCAACCCAGAGATGACAGAGGCCTAACTCTCCATTGTGGGATCCATCTCTGAAAGGAATGAGAATTAAAGAAAGGATTCTTGGCCTTTACTGCCCCGTCATTTGCAAACCTATCTGACAAAAGAGAAAGGGCAACTACATATGCATCCATGTCCACCCACTACACACACACTCACACAAGCACCTACTTCCTTCTACCTATGTGCGCCATTCTAGTCCTGTCTAGATTAAACCAGATAGCTCCCTTTCATCCACACCCCTCAAGGGTAAGATACTGAGAAAGAATTAGACCATGTAATTTCAGTGCAAAAGGATGATCACAAGGAGTGTCATCAGCACAGTGATAATACTTTAGAACACTTTGAAATGGGACCAGAGCAGCATAACACCGGCTCTAGAACTAAGAATTGAGTTCCTCTCTCACCCTTAAACCCAATCTGCATCGGAGAAGAGATAGCTACACACCCTACACAAGAGTTTTGGAAGAGAAAGCAGTCTCAGAATTCCTCTCCAAGTTTTCCAGTACACTGGGGAAGCACCTCCTAGTGTTACACCCTTTTAGGACCACATGGCTTTATTCCCATCACTAAACATGCTGTTTTGCAATGCATAGCACTAGGAACCATGGCCACTTAGCAGTTGAAACTCTAATTAATTTTGCTTTCCTTTGCTCTTGGGGATGCTCCAAGAGCAATTTCTGTCTGCTCACACATCTAGTATTATTTATCATTTGCTATCATAATACTTTTTCAAAATATTTTAAATAGCATCATTGTTGAACTACTCTACTGGTATATTACTGAATGTGCTGTTTGGATTGGGGATGCCTGACTGTTTGTATCCATTTAGTCAGAAACAGAAGTCATGTTTACCATCCATCTTGTGTATTTAAATGTATTTCATATATACAGACTTAAACTTACACAATTCAGTTTCCCCTATGCTGGGAAAACTCTGCAGTAACCAGGTTACTAATGAGAAAATGACCATACTTGCCAGTCCAGATTGACTAATTTGGCAAAGTTCCTAAGTATGTCCCTAACTTTAAGCATGTGAGTAGACCCACTGAAGTCAAGTCCCACTAGACATCAATGTCTGAAGCTAAGAACATGTTCAAGAACCTGGCTGAGGGCTTAGATAAAAATTGAAATCCTTCCAACAGGTTTTAGTTGTCCTGGATGTTTCCTGTTTCCTATGAAACTCTAAGTGGCCCGCTCATGTTGTTACATTTAAGTTTATGCCATATTCTCCCCTTGTGAAGAAAGATGTCAGACTATATGGCCTTTATGATCTCTTCTGGCCTTAAGATTTATGATTCTCCTTTAGGAACAGAGTGCTGGAGGAAAGCAGTTGATGATACTCCCAAAAGAAATACTTGTGATGAAAAAGACTAAGTAGGCTGAGTTCTCGCCTGCAGTTCTTGCGGGGAACACTTTGGGGGTCTCAGCGTAAGCATGTTTTGTTGTAAATAATAAATAGGACACTTAGGTGCCATTTTCACCCCAGGAGAAGATGGCAGTAGGTCACAGAAACTTCTCCCTGATTGGCTACCCGTAACTTTATGCTTCATTGATACTTGAGTGGGTGAGTGTTAGTTCCTGGATTAACATTATAGTTTTGTAATAGTTTTGTTGCAAGGGTGGGTGTCTGCATGAGGGAATGAGTGAGGCTCTAAAGAGCTGGAGAGAAAAGAGAGTAGTTCCAGGGAGGACAGAGTGGAGTCTGAGGAAGGATAGAGGGAACTGTAGTAGCACAATAAAGACTGTTTGTCTAGAGCGGAGCAGTATGCAGTGCTGTTTGAGGCATCAGCACTCTGACCCCTTGCCACCCTTTTTGAAGAAGAAAACTCTCCCTTTCTCATGAGCTGACTAAAAAGAAGGACATCTTCAAAAGAGGAGGTACTACAGATCACCAGGGAAGCCAAAGAAGAGCCAGGGGTGTCAAGCCAAGGCTCGGCCCTTGTGAAGCTACACCAGGGCTGGCTTCAGGGGGTACTTCAGGAGAGGGAGACTGAATAAGGCTTCTTGGGGAGTCCCAAAGCACTTTTTCCAGAAAGGGGCACGATCCGTGAAAATACTGTCCTTTAATTAAAAAGTATCCTCTCTCAATAATTCAAGATTTCAGTTTTATTCAAAACTCTTTCCTTCTCCCTCTATTTTTTTAGTTGGGGACCAGATAAGCAATAAAGAACATTAAGGCCAAGTTAAGTCCTGCTCATTTGGCTTTACTGTCCCCCGCCCTTTACAGATTATAATCAGTAATGTTTTCCCCATCATCCTTAATAGTTTTGTGTGTGTTGTTATTAGAGTCTCAGGAAGTCTATTATCTTTCTGGAGTGACACCCCGATACTTATTACAACTGCAAAACAAGACTCTTAAAGGCCATTAACATTTGTATAGATCAGTGACTTCACTGGGTGATGGGACTTTCCCAAGCTTATGCAGCTCTAGTGCAAGACTAGTCAGGAGTTATAGAAGTTCCTTCCTTTTATTCCATTGATCAACTCAGCAGCAATAATAGAGCCAAATAAAATGTTGCCAGTGCTATAGTCTGATGTTTGCCAAGTGTTCAACTGCAGCTCTTTGGCTTGTATCTATGGCATCTGCAATTGCAAGTTGGTCTCTGATCCAAATGCAAGCGAGGCCCAAGTTTCAAGATCAGACAGAAGCAAGTGAATTCTATCCAGTTAAGATATTATACATACAAAATTAAATATTATTAATGAGAAGCAAAAGTTAGAACTTTTTTGTGAGGCAAGGATTTTTCTGTATGATGTCTTCTGCTGGCCCAACTGTACAGTTGGGAGGGATGTATAAAAGCTTTCATACCCTTCCTTAAGCTTATTTTGTAACATTCATTTAAACCATGATTCTGCCGCATGTTTTCTCCTTAGATATTTTGGTACAGAACACCCACTCATGCATTAAAACCTGCTGGTTTTAATGCACATCTTCTCAAATATTCCCTTACTGAATTTCTCCCACATGATTCCTTCAAGTGAAAGTTTTGTCTCCCATGTTATAACACGTGGGTCATACCCCTACAACTGGAGGATCCAGCCTTCATTCAGGCTTCATTCACCAGTGTCTCTAACAATACTATTACCATTCTTCTCAGGCTGTTCATAGGGCATTTCAGAAAACAACATTTTAATCAAGACCTACATTTTTATCTAAAAAGCAACCAGAACTTCCTTTTCTCTTTCTCCCTTCCCTGTTCTCCTTAAATAAAAGATTAGCTCCAAATACCATTATACCATTAAATTATTACACTCTGGAAACACTGCAAAATGTATCCAAAAGTGTGGTCTAGCAGCAGATAAGGTATTTGGATGCAAGTCTGTTCTTCTTGTAACTCAGCCTTTGAGTACTGTACTGGCTGGGTTGATCCCATGACATCTTTGTTTTCCCTTCAACCTTCTCCCAGCTCTAATGCATGTGTCGACACACCCTGTGGGCATGTCTACACGTTCATTAATGCACCCTAGTTACTGCACATTAAATTTAGTACTTGGTTAACCAAGTACTAATTCAATGCTCAGTAACATGTGGGACTGCGCAGTAATACCAACGAATGTTTTTTTAGTGACACTTACTGCACAGTTGCCTAATAACACTGTGCAATAGCATATCAGCATGGTTTTTGCCCAGCATGCTATTGCACAGTGTTATTAGGCTACTGTGCAGTAAGCATCTCATATAGATGCACCCTGTGTCTAGCACAATGGAGCCTTGACCCTAAATTGAGGCTCTAGCTATGATTACAGCACAAATAAATAAAAATCATCATCCTTATCCAAAAATGCATCCTAAATCTAACTCAAGGTTAATCTAGAACCATCTCTATAGGGGCCATTCCCAACATTTATGACTATTATATGTGACTGGTATCAGAGTAGTCAGTATGCCTCTTGTTGGAGTTTTACACATATTTCTCCCTCCCCTCCAAAAGGAACATATTAAATACTTTCAAAGGAACAAATTCAATAATTCAGAACAGTTGTCCTTTTTATGATATTTTAAGACAGTGGTACTCAACCAGGATGACACGGCACCCTTGCTTGTGTGCCATTAAATCCTTTCAATGATACTACATGCTGCTGCTCAATATTAGCACTGTTATGTGTACAAACACCAATACATGATCCACAAGATAAAGCCAGAGTTTTCAGATAGGAGTCCATAGTCTCGAAAACATTCTGACCTGTTACGATTTTTCTGAGTTCTTTGCAAGAGAAGTGCTATGCTATTATTTTTTTCTGTAGTCAACAAAATTAGTGAAAGCTAAAAGCTGACATTTTCTGAGGGGTGCCTTAAATCTAGTGGGGGATCCTTTGTGTTGAGAACCACTGCTATAAGGCACACTGGGTCAAATTCAGTTATGGCAATGAATGAACAAATCTCCCTGCACCTATACAATTGGGGTTACAATAGCAAAGCAATAATTATAATGACAAATATAATAATAATTCAAAAGAAAAAAGAAAAGACTTAGGTTAAACATTTAAATACTTCAAATTAAACAAAATGTAACAAAATCTCAAACTGGCTGGATTTTAATATAATTAATAATATTTTATCTACATAATAAGCAAATAAACATTGAAATATCAATGTGACACAAATGTTATTTGTGGCTCCATATTATTATTTTTTTTTTTGCATAGAGAGTATTCAGAGAGGATTCCTTCCAGAAACAAAATCTACAAGACAGTGAACAAAGAATAATCATAGCATTTATTATCCAGTAGTCATCTTCAAAAACCTCTATGAGGAATTATTTTTGAAAGTCTTTGCCTCATAATTGTGCACAAAAATATACTGTATTTATTTGGAACTGGTCAGAGCTTTAGCTTTGCATAAAAGATCACCACCAAAGAAGCTCTGATACACAAAAAGTTCACCTACTGAAACCATTTGTTCCTACATTGCCTCATAATTTCTACAAACCAGAGCAGAAAAAACATTTGGGGCCTTAAGTTGCAACTCAATGGGCGTTCTACATGAGATGCTATGTTGCCATAGCGATAAACTACAGCAATGTAGCTCATCGCTATGGTGATGTAGCATTGGAGGCACTAAACATGACACTGCTGCTACTGCACAATAGCAACAAGCTACTGCACAGTAGGGTTGAAAAAGATCCATGCACCACCGGGACTGCACAGTCCCGGCTGTACAGTCAGGGGCACGTGTAGACGCACCCAATTTTAGTGGCCTACATAAACAGTTGCAAAAGTACAGAATGTCCAGGATGTAAGAAAGCCTTGGCTACATAAGTATTTGTATTACAGTAGTATCCAGAGGTCTCAACAGAGATTAAGCCAGATGTGCTCTGTGGTATACATGCATACGCAGAAAGAGAAACTTACTGCCTAGAGGATATCACATTCTAACCAGACAAAAGGGTATGTGGAGGGGGGAAGGGGTAGAAAGAAAGTTCGTCTCCAACAGCAAGATCCCCATGTCATATATCTGTCGTTTTTGAGGTATTAGTCTGGAAAGAGAAGGGACCAATCCAAACCCACATTATTCATTTCTGCCCCTGAAAAAGTAAAGATCAATGTCTCTTACTTTCTTTCTCCCTTCAGGACTGCTGCTTCTTTCCCACCTAAAACAACGACAGCAATTAAAATAATAATGAGGTCATCACTGGGCAGGGGTGGTGCAGAGCAGAGTGTCTGGAGGGGCAGAAGGAGTGGATATAGAAGGGAGCCTAGCTTGATGAATCCGGCTCCCCCTGAGGGAGCCAAGCACTTGGCATGGAAGTAGAGTAGGATTATATCTGTCATAAGCTGTCAGAATAATTTTTTATGGAACCCAGCTCTTCCAGGGATTGTTTCAAATCCACTAACGCTCCTGAGTGTTAATGTTTGCATTGGGACGTTTGCACGAGTACATAAATATGCAAAAAACACATGTTTCCAGCCATCTGCCTAGTGGCTTTGCACTTGAGGAGTTAGCAGAGAGCAAGTCCAAGGTCCACAAGGTCCTTGGGCTCCTGAAATAACTTCCAAGGTTTGTAAAAACTTGTGCTTCTGAAATGGGCTATGGTTAAGCAATTCTTGCACGATAGAAACAATGTGTGGTGTACTTTACTAAACCCACTCTCTTTTTTCTAACTTTACAGCTTTGGAAATGTTCTTTTGTGATTACAGAACGGAACAGAAACACTTTATACAGAAACAAAAGTGCTCTCATACCTCTAAAACAGAGAACAAACTTAAAGAGGAGTTCAATCCTCAAGCTTGCCCCCTAGATCTCTATGTTCCCCTTAATTCAGGGTAGTCAGTTGTGTTATAATCCTGGTTATAATGTGTGTGAAAGGGTGAGAAAGGTCCGGTAGTTCTGATTTTAAACTGTGATGTAGAAAAGCTGGTTTAAATTCCATGCTTTGCCACAGGCTTCCCATAGAACTGTAATCAAGCAGTTTAATTCTCTCTGGGTGCATCTACACATTAATGCCCAGTGGTTACCGTACATTTAATTTAGTACTTGAATAATCAAGTACTAAATAAATGCTCAGTGACTGGAGTTACTGAACAGTAGCACTAGTGAACGCCTTTTTAGTGAAGCTATTGTTCAGTAAACTAATAATACTGCACAGTAATGTATTAGCACTGTTTGTGCTGATGCACTACTGCACAGTATTATTAGGCTACTGCGCAGTTAGTGTCTCGTGTTGATGCACTCTCTGTCTCCCTCCCCTTTTTAAAATGGTAGTAATACTGCTTTCCTACCTCATAAGTAGGTTAAGAAGGTAAAGATGTTAAAGACTGCAGGGTTCCAAGATAGTACAGTAATGGGGGCTATGTAAATGCATTGTATAGCTTTTGTTAATTCCTTTTTTCAGTAATACAAGTGTTATTATAAAAATAATACCTCCAAATAAGTTCAGGCTTTACCCTTGAATAAACACAATCACTAGATTTGAGAACCATTTTCACTGGATTACCTATAAATCTACATTTCAATGGTATCAATAATAAACAGCACGGATGATTCCCCCTATAGAAGGCACCTTCCAGGAACCCACTTTAGAACATTTTTTTAAATGGGGAACATGGATATAAATCTATGTCAGTGGTATAAGGTAGCTTTGCAGATGCAGTGCTGGGATACTTTAGGGGTTTGCCTGATAGAACAACCTAATCCTAGCGTTCCTGAACAGATCAATGGGCTACTGGTATATTCTGGTTCACTAAATCCATCTTGCATCACTACAGTAATAAAAAAAACTATAAAAAGGCTATAAAGCTACACAAAAAATGGACACTTAAAAAAAAGTGTTAGCAAAGGATATGTGCTGGTGACATATGAGGGGGTGGAAGAGACATGACCAGAGTGCAATATCCAGTTGATATAACGGGACCTAAGAGGATGTGATATACAAACATAAGTTAATGCAGCCTGAAAAAGAAGCACTTTGGCAATGGTACCCAGAACTGAAGGAACTTTCTATTGCAGACCTAACCCACTGAGTTAACAAAGTTGAACAAATCTCTATTAACCATCTCAAATATCAAATAGCAATCATGTGGCCTGCTTCACCATGGTATTACTACATTTTTAATGGTATAGCTCCAATGATTTCAAGGTGAATCAAGCCCTTTGTCCTAACTTCATATCAAGTGCTATGACCTAGAAAAAACCCAAACATATAGATATCATTCAGGTATATCGTTCAGGTATATATACCTGATTATAAAAAATCCTATTTAAAAACAGAGGACTACTCTGGTAAGAGACCCTCATTGCTTCAGTATATTATGACTGATTTTTCAGCTGGTTTAAATCAGTGCCACTGAAGTCAGCTGAGGATCTGGCCCTAAGTTTTTTATTAAAAGTAGTTTAAAGAGCACTTCAGTCTCAGACATTGTCCTCATTCGATTTTTCCATTGCCTGAATTCTTATATGCTTTCTATCATCTATGATGCTTTGCAAGTGATAAAAGGTTTCCAAAGCCTTGGGCAATTCAAATATGTTAACCTTTCCAGCAAATTCCTAGCCAGTATAATTTCCCAATGCATGTGAGGCAACATACAACCTTTGAAAAACTTCTGCCATTTTCAAAAGACATATAGTCTAATCTAGGACAAATACTACCTTGATTCTTGAAAAAAGGAACTTTCTGTTCTGTAAGCTGCTTTACAGATAGAAGCTCCTGATTTACGTATTATCAAACTGATCTAGGAAGTAAGTTTCCAGAAACCTGTTTTGCAATGTTTTGTGAAGTTCCTGGAACAAGTGAATTATCAAATAACTGAGAAAAAAGGGATATTTTCTTTATTTATTTTAATAAATCAAACGTGGATACCTCCTTTCTACAGCTTAAAGGGAGTTTAGATCTAGTTATTCCAGTTCAGGCCTATTCTTACCAATATCACATTATGTCATAGTTTTTCAGTTTATCTATAAGTTGTACTGAAATCCTCTTGTCCTGCATGACACGTAGACATTTCCAATGACCTAAAGCTTCACCCCAAAACATAAAATTCAGCAGGGAGAGGTGGAGAGGCAGGAAGTTCTGGTGGAAAGGTTCTGGTTCTCCATGTTTTCATGGAATATTCACAAGCTAGAACATCTGGGATGAGTCGGTCATTTTGTCCTTGGAATCCATGGTTCCTCTAATGCAGGGGTTGGCAACCCAGCATGTGTGTCACATGAGGCCATTTTGCTTGGCATACCACAGCTGGTCTGAGCTCTGGGCAGTTGCTGCCGGCCACAGAGCCTGGGCTGCCTGCAGCAGGTGGCAGGGAGGCTGCAAGTGGCTGTACCAGGATCTGGAGCCCTGGCCCACCTCATTACTAGCAACAGCTACATGTGTGCTTCAGGGAGCATGGCAGGGAAGGGCTGGGGCTGCACTGCCAGGACAAAGATCGGGCCCCTTGTGGCTTCTCCACTGTCCCTCCCTGGCACGCCAACATCTTTGAAGTCCAGACTCCAGGGTTTTTGGTGCTTGGCCCAAAAGTGCTGCCGACCCCTGCTCTAACATTTGCATAAATTACACTAGTACTCATGCACTTCTGTGATTCTCCCCAGATCCAAGAGTTTGTCAAGCCAGGCTTCCTCAGTATGAAGAGGTTGCACAGAAAAGAAAGTACAACATTAGGATAAATTATCCTTTCAGAAGATGCTGACTGTATATGTAGATAGTAGATAATAAACGTAGTGTACCTCTCCCACACAGCTTCTTCCTTTCTTACCCTACCCATGAGCACAACTCCTGAGAAGCACATGACAACATGACAAAAGTTTAGTGCAAGTCCAGATCATCTTGTCAGACATAAAAGGCATGAGTATACATCATAGTTATACATATTGAAATGTGTCTAGGACAATAAATGTAAATTAGAGGATAGTACTTCTGCTTTTGAAAAATGAACAAAGGGACATTAACCACAATAGTCATAAGGGCATTTATTTCACATCCCTCTGGAAAGATTGAAACTCCAGCTGCACAGTGCTTTCCTAACACAGAGTTAAGGCATTGGTTCAGTATCAAGTCAGAGGAAGTACTGCCAGAATACCACAATTTGTACTTTAGATATATCACAGCAAAAAGTTTGGATAGTGATTAATTTTAATACTAACTTGGAAATACATGAGTCATTGTATTTCTGGAATGTGTGATCCTTTTCTATGTGTTTTCATTCTGGATATACTGACACAAAATTATATGAGGATGTGAAGAGATGCTGTAAAGTAAGCTTGTCCAACATCTGAACTCTGAATGACCACAATCCATCTTTGTCATCTGTCTTCATATTTTCCTGAATAATAAATAGTACAATCAACAAGAAGAAAATAACTCTTCCAGTGCAAAATATTATTCAAGGGACTTCCTGAAATAAACCTCTTCTTTCTTCTCCTTTTCAACTACAACTACAGAGTTGGTGAACAGCTTTTATGATCTTAATTTTTGCGATTACTGACATCTCTGATATTTTTAAGTTGACTTCCTAATTTCTCCTTGCTTGGGATACGATGACAGATAATTTCTTCACTAATCTGTTTTACAGTTTTTTTCTACTGACAGCTTATGTTCCCCTTTGACATGGTTGAAACCATGAATTTATCTCTGCACTTAATTAAAAGGAAAATATTTTGGAGTGATCTGACAAATGGTTCATGGGGTTTTGGTATCATTTTTCCTTTTTTTTTTTTATTGAAATGTTCAACATTGAGGTATGCACCAGATGCATCTCACTGCAGCAATACTGGTAAATTAATAGAATGGTGCAGTCAGTAGCATACTGCAGAGTGAAGAAATGTTGCAGCAACAATACCCCCAGACCTCTCCCTTGCAATTGCTTACCTATACATTTGAGGTTCTATCTTTCTTTACTCCCTGAGGGTGAGTAAAGTTAAGCATACACAGGATAGGTTATAAAATAAGGGATTAAGAGTAGGACCATCTCTACTTATATTATTACATACTGTGTTAGCAATAGGCTTTGATTCACAAGGGAAACTTATCTGCCCAACTTAGTACATATGCAAAATGTTTAGGTGTCACTGCCACTCATAAATCCACCACTTAATGTGTTGTCTAACCTTATGGGCACCCAAAGTCACCAGATGCCTAAATTTCTGGGTAGTTACAAAATTGCCCATTGCCTTGATTGTATTGAGCTGTTGGGGCCCAGAGGGGTTAACAAGTTAGGAGTTCTTCTGCCTGTTCCCCTTGCCACACACACACACACACACACACACACACACACACACACACACACACACACACACACACCCACAAACA
>NW_017729024.1:145351934-145359447 GCF_001723915.1 Gavialis gangeticus | reverse complement strand
CACACACACACACACAGCCATGAAGCAATGAGACATGGCCCTGCTGGTAAATCTATTACTTGGGATATGGAGAAGTCAAATTCAATTCCATTCTCTGCCAGTCAGAGTGGTGATGGGGTCATACTAGTACCCTAGTTACCAGGCAATGAAGTAATTCTCACCGAATGCATATTTAAATACTTTTTACAAACCAAGTAGAGCAGAGATTTGCATCTGTCTCCCACATTCCATACGACTCCTCTGACCACTGGGAAACTTCCTCTTTGTAGCTGTATTGTGTGTAAGGAAGGACTGACTTAACTGTAGGAGGAAGTTCCCAGCTGTACCTTACAATCCCTAACTCTGTACAGCACGGTGCATGGGCCCATCCCTTCTCCTCAGTATTTCCTGTTTTTTGGTTTCTGTGAATGCCATTCTTTAGGGTCCAAATTACCCCCAGGCACTGTATACCGTAATCTGGGCACCTAATTTAGGACTGTGAGTTACATTAGCTGGCAAGATGCCTAACAATATTAGCCACTGCAGTGCCTTCAATTGCAACAGCAGTCATCCCCCAGTCCTCTGCAAATCCAGCACTCAGTAGCCTAAAGAAAAGAATGTTATAATAGGGTTCTTTCCTGTCTATACTACCCAGGGAAAGTACAGTAGCACCCTTCTAACAAGTCCCAACACTTAACAAGGCTTTTATTAAAAATGTTTCAGTGCAAGAATAGACAAGGTTTAATGGGAGAATAGAACTAACTGGAATAATAGGGAGAAAAGGAAAATGGAGGCTGGCAGACTTTGCCTCTGGTCCTGCCACTTAGCTACTGTGAAATTAACAGGTCTCTGCATGGGTATAGGGTGTACCTGGGCATAGGATACCTGCAATGATTGCAGTCACAGTCTTAGACAACAATGATTATTTCATAATTAATACTGATTTATATAACAACAAGGAGCAAACCTGAGGTACCAGTTGGCAGCGCTAATTGTTTCTATTTTACCTTGTAGAATATTTTCTTGCATCATACTAAATAAGGTTTTAGTTGGTAATATTAAATAAGTATTGTAGTGTACTGTAATACATAACCTATTGAAAATGGAAAGAAGAAAAAATGCAGCACAAGTAAAAGAAAGAAAACCTGTGAAATAAGTATAGCTATAAAAAGCAGAAAAACTTCTTGCCAAAGAACTCATAGTCTCTTATACAGATTTACTATTGTGTTTGATCCACCTCCTGATATTTCCCAGGGGGCTCTTGTCTAGCTTTGTCATTCTTTATTATGAAACTGACATAAGTCAGCTGGTTTATAGCCAGCTGCTCTAATAATAAACTGGCAATGAGATCAGAAATAAGTGGAATTATTTGGTCATCTTGAATCTGAAAATGTAAAATTATTCCAAAAAACCTGAAGAAAAAAAAGAAACAATCCTAAATGCCTTTTCTATAATAGTAGTTGTTTCTTAGCAGGAAAAACATGTGAAGTTCAAGTTGTTTAATTTGTTTAATGCGTATCTGGTCTCAGAGCCTCAGGAAGAGCTAGTAAAGGGAATCCTCCTTTTGTTTCTGACTCAAAGAGGGTGTGTCGACACATGTATATTCATGCAAACCAATAATCATATTGCACCAGAGTTTATTGCTATCACCTGATGAAGGGTGTGTGCACCCAAAAGCTTGCAAATAAAATAATTTGCTTGCAAATATCTAGTTGGTCTAATAAAAATATCCCCTCCTCCACAAGTTTTGATTCCTTTGTTCCCAGGTACCACATTTACACATACGCTCAGGACTACAGCATGTTAAGCTGGGTTTGAGCAGCCCTGGCTGGCAGGGGCCCCGGAAGGGGCAGCCTTCTTGCCCAGGGCTGCTCTGACCCAGCTCAATGTGCTGCAGAGGGGCTGGTTTGGGCACAAGGGTACTCCACTGTGAGACTAGCCAGCAGGCAGCCCCTGCACTGAAGCCCCCTCATGCCCCAGCCTGCTGCATCAGTATCTACATGTGTGGTGTTTCAGAGTAAAAAACTCTGTAGCAGTATGTTCAAGTACTACCCTGTTGCAGAGCTTATTAGTTTTCTGCCACCTCATAGGGCCTCAGGTGTAGATGCTGAGAGCTAATTAGTTTACTCCACAATAACCATCTCATGTAGATGCACCCAAATTCATCTAAATTAGTCCCTACTCTGTGCACCCAAAACTTGAAATGCATGGAAACAAGAAGTTAAAGGAAAAAGGCCCGCCCACTGCTTTTCACCTCCAGTTGCCTACAGCACAATAACACACTCGAATACTCCATAAGGTTTTCACTCTCAAGCAAAACCTTAACAGTGATCTCATTTGTTTGTATATGAATTGTGTTGACAGATCAGCACATCTGATTGTCACACATTTACTTGTCAAGTTATTCTGCTTTATTGCTGCTGAGGTCATGTCAAGGATTCACATGCTGAGTGCCAGTTTGACAAAGCTGAAATATATATTGTTTTGGGTAACTGCTGGAGATAGAAATTAAGTTTGTGAGCATGGGAGTGTTATTGACAATGTTGTAGGCAACACGAAAGTAGAAATAAATACACTATGCTTTCCTCTGGACTTATTTCCCTGTTTTTTGCTTTTGAGTGGGTAGGGCTTTTCCTGATGTAACCTGAATTGTCATTAAATGTAATTTTGTTAACAGTTTCCTGTGCAACTTTAGTGTTCCTCCTGGATTGTGGTGACATGCCTCAGTAAACTCTCTCTAACACATTTTACCCTATTTTAAAGTTATGAAAGGAGTCCTGCAAAAACAATTCACTGAGGAATACAAGTGATGACATACTTTGGCTGTTGAAAGAAGCCTCCATGAATTAATCTGTGTTACCACCCATTTCCTGAAACACACTGTATCGCATCATACGCATCTGGAAATTGGGAAGACATTAGAGCAATTGCAGCAGTTGGGTGTATCTGTAACACACCATCAGATCTGCCCATTGCTCTTCCTTTACCCTGCCGAAACCTCAAGTATGTCAGTGTAGCAAACCAACAAGGATGTTGGATGCCATCTTGGATAACATCAAATCTGAACCAATGACCTTCAAAGCTAAAGGCATGAGTCTTTTAGCTTGTATTGAAGAATCAGCCATTTCAGCTAAGTGCTAAAACATGCATTATCCTCAGAGGAATGAGTACAGAGGAGGATGCCTAAGACACAGGGATCAGTGGGTAATACAAACAAAACGTGTGACAAATAAGTGAAATGTATATATTAGTGACAAAAACTATAATGTACGGACTAGTTTTTAGAAAATCCTTCACTGTATCATACTCCATGTAGCTCAGCAGTAGCGTTTAAACTTTTAGCCCATTACATCACTAACAGACGCTAGAGCTGCAGGCTAAAAGCACATAATTAGCTCTATTGAAAATCAAGCAGTGGAGAAGACATATTCCCAGTTGGTTATACAATTATTCATCAGGATACTTGTAATAGGAACCCCAGATTCTACCCTTGCCCTGAAACAGGAGCATGACTTTAGTGGTCAAAGTAGGTTAGACCTTTTGAAAGGATCCATTGCCTACCACAATGGAAAAACTTAGGTATCTCTTTTTAGACAGCTGGGGACTAGGATCTAATATTTTTTTTTTCTCCAAATGTATTTAAAAAAGGGGCTAAGGGAAAGATTTCAGCAGCTCTTCCCTGTCTTTTAGGTCAGGGTTTACTGCCTTGTCAATAAGTAAAGGCAGTGAACAACATGGAAATTCAAACACCGTTTAGATGACCTGACGGGATGCGTTGGGTTAACTCCTTTCTCACAGTTCAGAGAATTTTCCCTATGAAGTAACTCGGTGAGGATTCTCTCTCTTGTTCTTGTACTTTTTTCCTCTCAGAATTAAGCAATGGCACCCATGCCACAACAGTTAAGTTGTCAATTTTAGCTTGGTGCACAAATTTTCCACAATCCAGAAAAGATTAATCAAGACGGATGCTTTAAAATGTTATTATTTTCAGGGCATCAATTAGTTTTTCATCAAGCCATGATGAAAAATTACAATGGTGGTCTGATTTTTTATTTAATGATTTTTATAGCATTTCAATTAGATTTTCCACCAAATATATATTTCAAGGTCCTGTTAAATTGAACTCTGTAATATAATATTAAGTATGGTGCAACTACCAATGCACCTTAATAAAAAGGAGGGGGAAGAATACCTAGTGGTTTGCTGAAAAAACAGAGCCCAACTGTTTGTGCTAGAATCCATGGTTGGTTGCCAACATCTTTTCAAGCACCCTTTCTCCAAGGATCTGAGCCAAAAAACATTAAAATAAATGGAAGCCTCCAATGAACTTCAGTGGGTCACAAACAAGTTAAGGGTCTAAGCCTCCAATACCAGAAGGTTTTGTTTAGTATACTCTTATGAGATTTTAAATTTCTCTGTTTTAAATAATTAAAATTAAATATTTTTCAGTGGACTGAAAGATTACTTGTTCCAAACACATGGCTATTCAGACAAGAATTAAAAGGGTTTGATGTAGCTGTGTGCCCGATTTAGGCACAGAGCTACATTATCAGATCCATTTTTATTATGAAGGTTATACTGTGAGACATAAGCAATATTAAAATATGCTGCCAACCCATTTCCTGCCTGCTTTGTACAAACATTTGGGATGAAATTAGAACCTTTAGTCATATGCTAAAGAAAACTGAGCGATGACCTCACAGTATCACCACAGAAGCTGGGTTTTTAACAAGTTTACCCACCTGTTAGAGTTTGGTTTAAGTTTGGCTCTAAAGGCAAAAGAAGGTATTCTAATCTGGTGGGGTTTATAGGAAAATCTAGTGTAGAAAGAACTGGGACAATCTAATAAACTTCCAGGAAAACAGGGAGCCCAAGGCACATACATTTTCCTTTGGTTCCACAGGAAGGTCAGATTAATAAAGCAGTTGGAAAGATCATTGGGGCATTTAGTTATTTCTCAGTGGTTCCTAAATTGTGGTCCTTGGACCTCTAGTGATCTGTCAGGCCACTGTAAGCAATCTGTTGATTGCACTGGACCCCCTATTTTCAATTAAAAGTTTGATAATAAAAGGCATGGAGGTCCATGAAAAATTCTGAGGGTTGACAATAATTTATTGGTACAATGGGAAACACTGATTTTTAACTAAAGACACAGAAGGAGAAAATATTGGTGGATGGGTACTGAGAAATTGGAATAATTGTTACTGGAGGTGTAACCAGGCAGCAATGCACTCCTGGAGGCTACAATGCTCAGGGCAGTGCCAGCTACCAAGGCGCTGATTTTTCAATGGCACAATCAGTATCACTGTGGTCATGGCTATTTTTGTGCCCTCCCAGCCACAGAGGCAGCACCCAGGGCTGCTGCCCTGGTCACTCCCACTTGGTAATGCTACTGCTTGTTACTAGATAGAATTAATTTTTACCTGCTCCTATTTTCATGCTGTCACAGATGCTTACCCAATAGCTTGACTGTTTAGAAATTTTAAGAAAAATAACTTTTTCTTCCCTTTTCATTTTGAAACTAATTTTGTGAGGTGATGATTGATCAGAATGGTGACTGGCCTTTGATTTTGGGGCCCCTTGCCTCAAATGTAATAAAAGGAAAAGGAAAGGAGAAAACACTTGAAGTGTCATACCTTTTTATGATGTCACCAAATCCCTGTAAATTATTCAAGTCACCATATTCACTCGCATACCTCATGCACCTTTTCCCCCTAGAATTACTGCTCCAAAGCTGGGATGCATGTCTTAAGTGGGGAATCTGATGTTCTCCCTGGAATAGAAACATGGGGTTGCTGTAAAATGGCTGCTCCTTCTTTTCCTTCTCTCCCCACCACGGCCACCTAGAGCAAAGTCAAGTCTTCAGCACAGCTAGTATTAATCCCTTCACGGGATGAATTGAAGCAAAGACAGGGCTTAATCTTCAACTAATTCAGGTGTAAAAGGGTTAAAAGTAGGAAAGAGAGGACAAGTGAACCAAAGTCCTTGCTTCATGTGGCCATAACTCTGGAAAGAATCTTTGTTCATTCTGCCTTTCCAAAAACAAGGGGTATCTTACCATGTCTTATTTGGGGAGCATGTGGTATATGAGAAAATACAGGTATGAGCATTAGTTCCAGCTGGAAGGTTCCTTGACAAGCTCTGAGGGCATAAGGGCATTGTTTACTGATGACTTTGGCCAAACGTGTCTTCGCTCTTGTGAAGCTTGGCGGTCACCCTCATTTCTATCTATTTCAAAAACAGATGAGAACTTAAAGCAGTGCTGAACCTGAAAATCCTTACTCATGCACGTTTTCCCCTTGGACTCTAGAGGGATTACTCATTCAAACACAGGTTGGCAAGATCCAACCCATGGTTTATAAAGTACTTGGAGCTCTTTCAGGAGGAAAGGTGCTGCATAAATATGAGCAGCAATTGGCTAGATTTTCATCTCTAGCTAAGGAGCGCACAGAACAGCATGATGAAAATGTGTACTTACCAGTTTCTCTGTCATTTGCTAGTCTAGTCCCTGGCTCTGACAACAGAAAATCCCTCTGAGCTCACATGGAGAATTCCCATGGGGCCAGCTGCACCAGCTTTCTATCCAGAAACAGCCTGCAAGGGGCACAGAAGAGAATCTGGGTTATTATTATTGGACCTGACAACAGTTGAATATTTCCCCAAATATCATAAACATGTTTTAATCTCCTTTCTCCCCCCCCGCAAAAAATAAAACGAACCCCCAAACCCAAACCTTTAAGTGTAGCCTATAATTTGAATCCCCTGTGTTAATTCTGTAATTTAGCCTTATTTCATACTGAGAACCCAAACCAGCTGTGCACTGGGACAATGTTTCTATTTTGAGGGGCATTTAGTAACTGGGACTCAAAGCAAAGGCATTTCTCCACCCCTCATATTGTGGCTGAATGACTCTGTTGTGCTGATTTGAAATGACCTGACTAATCTCCATTTCCTCTACCAGTTTAACTAAATGTCAAACGATCATGGGCTTGAAAAAAGACCATTGAAATGAAGATAAAAAGAAACACATGGGACAGCAGTTTTTAAATGTTCTTTGGGGCTATTGGGCACAATTCAACGTGCTTTAGTCAAGCTGTTGTATAAATGCAGGAAGGAGTGATTGAAAAGTGTTTCAGACAGAGCTGCACTTTTTATCTGGAGTGACCGGGGTAATCTATGTCTACATTTCAAAATGAGAGATATAGGCAAATCCACAACTAAATGAACTTTAACAAAACCACAAATAGTTAAGTGTTTTGAAATGCAAACTGTAGGACAACTGTTATGGACTCCATGTGTCATCATCATGAACCAAACCACAAGGTGTGAATGGTGGAGAGGGTCTAGCCAAATGCTTTCTGATCAAGCCTCAGAGGGGAGGGGAGCCAGGTGTCCAAGGGGAGTGGTCGCTCCTTAAGGAAACGATCCTCCAAGCCCAGAGGAAGGTAATCCCCAGGAGGGTCAAAGGGGGCAGGAGAGCATATAAGCCTCCATGGCTCACTAAAAACATCCGGGAATGTCTCCTTGCCAAAAA
>NW_017729024.1:145350518-145351363 GCF_001723915.1 Gavialis gangeticus | reverse complement strand
TTTGACCCCAGTACTCTTTCCTGCCATGGCAGGGGGTCGGACTAGATGATCTGCTCAGGTCCCTTCCGACCCTAGAAACTATGAAACTATGAAACTATAAGCTTATCTTACAGAAATGGTGCAGAATCCTTCTTAGCAGGAGCAGGATAAAGGAAAGGGCCCTCATGTATGAGCTCGTTATTTATAACATGTGGGAAAAGGGAGAAGAGTCTACATTGCTTTCCCCAGTTAAAGACAGCAATGGGAACACTTGCTGGTATTTTGCAGGATGATTATGATTTTATCTCATCCTAGAAAGTTACAGTTCTGCTAATGTGATACATTAATAAGCAGAGGTAACCCTCCTTTTCAAGTCACCCCATGGAAATAAGTTTTCACTAAGGATATAAGGGATGTTTACCTGGTACTGTGTACGCGCTTGCTTCAAACTATAATACAACCATCAACTTTTTTCTCTTTATTGCTTTCCCTTGGGTTCTTTAATGTCTGTAATCATCTCACTATACAGTTAATTTGGATTTAATGCAAGACAAAATACAGTGAAAAGCTGGGCCTGACTTCTGGGGTTTAGGTTCACGTAGCATCTCCTATATTCACATAACTACTAAATGGTAATAAAGAAAGTAGTCACTGCATTACAGTTATTTTAGTACCCAAGGGTGCATTTAACACTTAACAGAATCCAGATGGATATGGCCAGATCCCTAAAACCTTACACTGTAAACCACAAGATTTCTGTGCAGTAGCTACAGCATCCAATCCTATTGCTCTCTCCCCCAACTTTCTCCTTCTCTTATTAGTCTAGGTGAGATTGGTGGGACATTACTCCACCCCCTGAATTAATG
>NW_017729024.1:145344652-145345518 GCF_001723915.1 Gavialis gangeticus | reverse complement strand
GTGGTGGGACATTACTCCACCCCCTGAATTAATGTCAAACTAGCTGTCCAGCACACAAGAGTTTTAAACAACCTCAGTATTAATTACATATAGAAAAACTATTTTGCATCTTAAAGTAGTATTCTTCCAAAGTCCAGCACTCAAATTGTAAAAGAGCAGTTATGGAAACCAGGCAGCCTTTATTTTGGGCATTCCTCCCGTGCACTGAATGAAGTAGGTTCCCCAGAGAAAATACAATTTTATGTAATCATGTAATAGAACAACTGAATCATAAGCAAGGATCTGGGTTTTCCATTTCCCAGAGAAAAATTGGAAAAAAACCTGCAGATTTTCCCTTTTAACTGAGAAAAACACGGATTTTTCATTTTAACAGAGAAATAGGCAGATTTCCTACTTTTGCAAAGAGCTCTCTGCAGGCTGGCAGAGTTCAAGCTTGCAAGGGGCTGGAGGGAGCGGGAGAAGGGCAGTCAGACAGGGGGATCCATGTGCATGTGCACGTGTTCACATGCACATGGCTACCAGGCAGGCTGGAGAGCAGCTCCCACAGGCAAGTCTGGTGGAGGGGTGTGGGGAATGAGGCCCCCATAGGAGGGAGGGAGTTGGGCTGGCCTGGGGCTAGGGCTACTGCCCAGCTGGTAGGGCTGTGCAAAACGGCTATGTTTCATTTCCGTTTCAGATTTGGCGGTTTCGGAGGGTCAGTGATTTGTTCTGGTGTTTTGGAACACTGTTCCATTTTAATTCACTGTTCCATTAAGGACTTTCAATGCTGTTTTGGTGCCAATTCAGAGATTTGGGTCAGCCAGGGAGAGGCAGGCACAGCCATCTGGCTGCAGGTTCTCCCATGGCTCCTCTGGCTGTGCCTGCCT
>NW_017729024.1:145344418-145344641 GCF_001723915.1 Gavialis gangeticus | reverse complement strand
GACTGGAGGAACTGGTACTGCTGTGTTATGAGCACCCCTGGTTCTAGAGGTGACCGTCTGCCACTCTGCAGTGGAAGGCACCTCCTGAGGTGCTTCTTGCTTGGGTGCGTGGCCCTGCAGGGAAAGGAAATAGCCATCAATTTCTTCCTCCACCTCCCTGATTCCTCTCAGCCTGCTAACCTCCTCCTGGAGCTCCCTCACCTGTGCCTCCAGGGCCCTAAGG
>NW_017729024.1:145330795-145339418 GCF_001723915.1 Gavialis gangeticus | reverse complement strand
ATAGGTGTGACAGTCCCCAATCCCTGCCCCCCCCGGGCCTTCCTGGGCAACCCCCACAGGCCAGGAGGTGGGGGGATGCCAGCTCCCCCACAGGCTCTGTCTGGGTGGAGGCCTCAGACAAGCCCTGGGTAGGCTGTTCCCCCGGGCAGGGGCCCTGGCAGCACTCCGTGTCAACACCATCATAGTAGTTGCTGCTTGTTTTTAGCTTAGTGCAGTGCCTTCGCCCTGCCCTAGTAGGAGTCTCCCTCCCGGCCCTTCCTGCTCGCCCGCTGGCACAAATGCCAATGCAAATGCTGGTGTGCTCTGTTTGTGCGGCGCAGCTCCCTACCGGCTCAGCTAAAAGGGATCTGGGGGGCTTCCCCTCCAGATCCAGCTCAGCTGCATCTGGTCCCTCTGTCCACTTACCTTAGGGGGATCAGCTGCTGCTGCCCCCGCTGCTGGCTCTGCTGCTGCTGTGTCCGCCTCCGCCTTGGGTCTGGTAAGGGGACACACGTGTGCCTGGATCCCTCCTCTCCCCACTGCTCCTGGCTCCCAAGTCACGGGACAAGTCCCCACAGCTGCCCTGTCTGACCCCATCTCCCACTCGTCCCCAGCTTCCTGGCACTTCAAAAAAAAAAAAAAAAAGCCTTACACTCACCAGCTGCAGCAATGGTAATCAGGACCTCTGGGGGCTCGTGGCAGAACCCCCCCATGCAGCGTGGGGCAGTGGGGGCAGCAGGGTCCCTCCTGAGCTTGACAGCCACGCAGCAGCTGTTGCATTGCACAGGTGCAGCGCACACTGTCTGGGAGCTGGGACAGCTCCACCTGTCAGCCAGAGCCTGGCACTGCTCAGCCCCAGTGGCTCCAGGTCCCAGACAGCGTGCAATGCCCTGCCAAGCCATGCTGCACCTGTGTAATACGGTAGCTGCCATGTTGGTGCCAGCTGGGGGGGTGATCCCCACTGTCCCACGTTATGTGGGGGGACTCTGCCATAAGCCCTCAGAGGCCCTGGTCACTACTACTTTTAAAATTTTTTTATTAAAGTAACAGGAGGCTGGGGCCAGGCAGGGGATGGGGCCAGGCAAGGCAGCCCGTGCCTCCTCCAGCTGTGCCTGCCTCTGCCTCAGTGGGGGGAGCCACAGGAGAAGGCCCCATGGCTGCCCTACCCAGCCCCAGCACCCACCTGGCCCCAGCCTCCTGGCACTTTAAAAGGAGGGCTGCAGGGCTGTGCCAGACTCTTCTTGAGGGGTATGGGCCCCCAGATTGGTGTGCAGGTGACAGCAGGCTGACATCCCTCCCCTAGAGCACTGGGATTGGAAGGGACCTCAGGGACAGATCACAAACACTGGCCAGCTACAGATGTCAATATCCAAGCAGTCCTTCCCCCAACACCTTCTGAGTTTCTGTTTCCCCATAAGCCCGCCTCTGAAACATTTCTGAAACACTTTGGATGCTTTCGTTTTGTTTTGGAGAAGTTTCGGAGTCTTCGGTTTTGTTTCGGATTCGTTGTTTTGGGCACTGAAAAGGGCCAAAATACTTCTGAAACAAAATAGCTGCTGAAATTTCACACAGCCCTATCAGCCAGGTGGTGCACGGGAGTTGGTGCCTGGAGCTGGAATGCATGGCTGGTGGGCCCCAGTGGGGAGCGGGATGAAGCCACAGGTGACTCATCCAGGTGGCAGGGGGGATGGGGATGACTCCCTGCTGCTGCACACACTCCCAGTGGGGATAGTGGGGGCATGTACCCCCCCAGATGTGTCTCTGCCCTGCCACACTGGGTCCCATCTGCTGGGCTGTGGAGTCCCCAGGGGGATGGCAGCAGGGCAAGGAACCCAACCCCACAGTGGGCAGCCTGCACCTGCCACCCCAGTAGGGGCCACTCTGGCCATGCTGCCCATGGGGGTGGGGGAGCCAGGCTCTGCGCTCCACTCAGCTCTATCGCAGCGGCCACTGCATCCTACGGGTGGCAGCTGGGGCTCAGGTACTGTTGTGCAGGGGGCTGCAGGCCCAGGTCCCTGGCCCCACAACCCTGGCAGCTGGAGGCCTCATCCAGGAGGGCTGGGGAGCTGTGCATGGGGAGTGAGGGGCACCAGCAGGACTGAGGGGCTGCAAGTGGGGGAGGGGCCTAGACCTGCATCCTGGTGAGGCAAGGGGGCAGGGGAAACTCTTGTTTTCCATCATAAAAAACCCAAAATCAGATACCAAAATTTATAGGTATTTAGAATTTAACAGTGATTGAGGCACTGGTAGGCTTCCAAATGGCTTTAAAATTGTAAATATATCAATAAAACAAAGTGCTCAATTAATCTCTCTCTCTCATATAGAGATATATATACACATCTATAGATATATATCTAAATATATCTATCTATATAGATATCTAGAGAGAGAGAGGAGAGAGGCATTTAATTTTAGTAGTGAATTTTGGTTCTTTTAATCAGAGAATTTGTGATTTTTAAACAGAGAAAACTAGGATCCCTGATCTTAAGACATGCACAGGACAGCACCAGGCAGGTTGAGCTGGCAACCATAAATCTAGCATTTCTTAACTTAAGAATGCTTGATTTTGCAACCCAAAGAACATTATTGGAAAGGAGGGCTTTTCTGTATACTGAGGTTTTCTTCTAAAAGAAAAAGATATATATGTATCAGAATTTTACAACCATTCCCCTTAGCACCACCTGTACAGCACATCCCCAGAGCACAAATTGTTCTGACTTCAGCTACAGGATGAACTACATTAAGAAGCAGCAGGAAGAGGCTGTAGGCCAAACATAGAAGAGGAAACAGTCTATCTGAGCCAGGTGCTGGACAAAGATCTAATTGGGATCTAACTCTCTGTCCCTGTCCCAGAAATTTGAGATTTGCCTTATGGTTCCTCTCAGAGGCAGGCTGGCTTCTGGGGCATCTGGGGAATGGAGATGGCTGGGGTGGGAAGTTAGTCTCTCTTCTTTCTTTGTCTCTAGGAGGTGAGGAAGTTTCTGTGTCATGAGAAACCAGTTTGAGAACAGGCCTCTCTCTCTGGGAGCACATGGCAGTGTTGTCAGGTGTATGATAATTATCATATTCATATGATAATTTCAACCCTTGTATGATGTATGATAGATAATACTAAAAAAGTGTTCAAAATGCATGATAATTTTTTGACTGATGCACTGAAAGACGTTTTCAAGGACTCAAATGTAGCGCAGATTCTCAGTCATGGCTGCACAAAGGCAAATGCCATCACTAAGCACTAAAGGAACGTTTCAACTTTGATGACCCAGTTCTCACTCACGTTGAATTGAAAATTTGACAGGGACTAAAGTGAGGGCGAGTAATATTTGCCATTTATCTTTAACTGGATACTTACAGTTAGCAATAGAAAGGAACAGTATAATGATCACTGTCACAGGGCGGGGGCCCAGGAGCGGCCGTGATCTCTCCTGGCGCCCCCTACCATGCCAAGTTGGCAATCACGCACCCTCGTTCTCGCCCGCCACGTCTTTGATGATCAAATATATTATAAGGGAGGCTGCCCTTTTGCCCCCTTGGACACGGTGTGCTTGTTTATCCTGGTCCCTGCTCTGTATAGCTCGATCTCTGTTCCACCCACCCTTATGGGCTGTGCGTGGCTCCTACCTCCCCTTATACCACGCCCCAAGCCTCTCAGTTGTCCCGGACATTGTTGTGTCTATGGTCTTTCCTTAGCAGCCTTCTCCAAGGCCTCTACCCATACGCTCGCCCTCACCGGGCTTCTACCCGTATGCTCGCCCTCCCTCGGGCTTTTTATTTCTGTACACACCCTCCCTCAGGCTCCTTATTCCAGTATGCCTTCCCTGGGGCTTATCCCGATATGAATGCCAATCGCCCTCCCTAGGGCTTATCCCAATAC
Source organism: Gavialis gangeticus (assembly GCF_001723915.1). Lineage (NCBI taxonomy): Eukaryota > Metazoa > Chordata > Crocodylia > Gavialidae > Gavialis > Gavialis gangeticus. The sequence continues at coordinate 145,335,565 of NW_017729024.1, read as the reverse complement.
GAAAGCCAATTGCCCTCCCTGGGGCTCCTTATTCTTGTCTGCCCTCCCTAGGGCTCCTTATTCTTGTCTGCCCTCCCTGGGGCTCCTTATTCCCGCCTCACGCCCGCACTGGGGCCTTGCTCACAACTCCTGCAATCGGGGCTCAGGCGGCCTCAGCCTTACCTGGCCCCCAGACCCGCCTTCTCGGGTCACTCGCCTGCACTGGACTCCTCGCCCTGCACGACACTGCCCCACTGGGGCCAGGGTCTATACAAACCCCAAACACGGCACCCTCTCTGGCGCCAGGAACCCCCACGCTACTGGGGAGCTCCCATGAGGCCTCCTCCAACCCCTACAGCCTCACCCAGTCCTCCGGTTGTAACAATAACCAAAACCATAAGCCAATTGACTGTAACACAAAACCCTAACTCAGACTCTAGCCTCCTGGCTTAAAATGTAAACCCTAAGCCCTCTGGCTCATCATTATTTCCATCCCTGCCAGGGCTCCTCTGCCTGGTATCCTCACCCGTGAGCTGCTCAAGTCATCAGGCTTCCCAACTCTGCCTACTCCTAGCAGAGCTCCCTCTTTCACAGCTGCCAAAAGGGAACTGCCTCCTTGGCCTCAGCCTAGGCTGTTTATATAGGCTAGGCCCTGCCCCCTTCCGGTCAGCTGACCGACTGCGGTTGCCCTGGCAACCCACACCTGTCCTTCTTTAGGAGCAGGCACGTCAGTGCCCTGCGACACATCTCCCCACCCTCCCAAGTTTGAGCCTTACTAGGAGCGGGGCGCGGAAATGCCCTGCAACAATCACGTAACTAAATCTCATTGTGTTATAATATTAAGAGCTTTATTTTAAATGCTATATACGGTCTTAAAATCAATAGAAAAAGTCAAAGGGGTTTTGCACTTGCCTCGTTTGTAAATTCCAGGCGTGTACCCAATACAGTAAGTTTCAAAATAAAATGTAAAAGATTTATAATACATAGTAATAAATTCAGTTTAACCAGCCGGAAAAAGAGTTACACAAAATGTCATAGTGGGCAGTGTCAAGTAGAGAGGATGCAATGATAACAGTATATGGCAACATGATATTACTTTAAAAAGACTTATTTGCATACTTTTCTCAGTGTATGATAGTTTTTCAGAAAATACAATAACTTGAGCTTCCAATGTGATAATTTCATATTTAAGACCTAGCAACGCTGGCACATGGTAACAATGCTCTTCCCTACAACCACTTACTGCTCTCTTTCCTAGCACGCCCTGTATGATGCCCTGAGTGGCTGCTGCAGTAGTGCCTAAACAATAGTCTCTCTTTGTGGTCTCATAGGCCTCCAGGGCCTATGGCCACCTTAACTATCCTTCCATCTCCTCCTGTCTTGTGCTATCTCCTTCCATGTTGTTGCATCTGCATCTATCCCTTCCAGATCAGCACACAGGGTTAATATCCTCCCACATCCAAAGACCTGAATTCCAACCTGACTTGTATTATGCAAAGAGTCTAATTATGATGGTCTTAGCCTTGTGCAATAGGAATTTTAGTTTGCATCACAACATTACCACATAATATGAAGGGTTGAATTCCCAGAGTGCAATATGTTGAGAATACTGCAAACAGACTCATGAAGCTGTGTGGGAAAGTTCACAGTTACTCAGTACCTCATTCTTGCCAGAACTGTCAGCTCTTTGACTGCCAGGACACTGCTAATTTACCAAAACTATATGAACAAAAATAAAGACTTGATTTTTTTCTGGTAGAATTTAATGTTTATTATTATTATTATTATAAAGTCAATAAATTACATTTCACAAAATATCATTTTGGTCAGGACATTCTTTCCTCTTCCACTGAAACATGAGGCACTCTACAGCAGTGTTAGAAAGTCAGATTTAGCTGGCTATACATACAGTACGATTTCATATTGTGCCAAGACCAGGATTAATTAAATATGTATATGTGTGGAGGGAATAACAATTTTACTCTGATGCATGTTTCTGCGTAACCATTTTTTTCCAACCCTGTCTGAGAACCAGGTCAAAAATTGGCCAAAAAACACAGAGACATTTTCAAAAGTAATTATGTGAGTTGGGAGCACAAGTCCCACTGACTTTCACTAAGAATTATGCTCCTAACTCATTTTGGTACTTCTGACTATCCCACCTTTCAGTATTAGAATATCTTAAATGTGAGTTTCAAATTTTATTGAATAAATACATTTAGATGGAGACATTGCTATGAAATATTTTTTAAAAAACACTATTTTCTATTTTCAAACATGTAATTCCAACTGATACCATCTATAGCACAAGTAAGAAAACCTGCACAAAAGAAGTATTAAAGAAACCTGTTTTTGCAACCTAAACTGGGTTTCTGTTTAGTGCAATGTACAATCAGATACCAAGTACTAACCCATATTAGACTAGTGTGCCTTGCATAACAAAAAAGATCAGACTTTCAAATACATACCTGACTGTGGATTCCAGTTTATTTAATAGTTTCACAGCTGTTAGGGGCTGGAAGGGACCTTACAGATCATTGGGTCCAGCCCCCCTGCACTTGGGCAGGGAAGACTACTGGGATCAGATGACCACAGCAAGATGGGTATTTCCCATTTCAGGAGTCAAGCTGCTGATATGTAAATGTTGCTTGTGACGCACACTCATGGAACTCTTAGCCAAAAAGTCACAGGCATTTTACTAATTCCTGAGAAAACTACTGCAGTAGGGAGGGTCACAGCTTTGTTAGGGTCTTATTTTTCCCATCATTTATTTTTAAGAGGCTTTGCTACCTCCCACCTGCATTTATCTATAACAATTAATTTTCTGCAAATGTGTCCCTGCTTTTTGTCTCCTGACATTCTCCTTTCAAGTGTGAAAACTCTGGATCTTTATAGTTATGGAGATGCTTAAAAAAGAAATGCTAAATGCAAGCATTTGGTTTTCCAAAAACTTCAAGAAAAATATAGTGAAATCTATTTCACTAAACAGTTTCTCCTTTTTGATACTGTACACTGAAGTATACTAGAAACAGCTGTCCTAATTTGCTTGCAACAACTGATGCAGCAGAATCAAAGTATTTAAATCGATGTTATCATCACAAAAAAAAGCAGCAGCATCTATAGTGGTTAAAACACGGAGGCTTTTTTATTTTAAAGAATAAAGTAAAACACATCAGATGAAATCCAAAGCACAATAAAGTCAAAGCATTTTACAATTAACTTTAGTGGAACCAGGATTTCATCAACTGCCTAAGATTCAGGCTGTTCTTGTTTGTGCAGGGCAGGGCTCCTATCAATTAAATACCCATTCCCCCCAGCTTCACATGTGGTACAGAAAGGGCTCTCAATTGAGAAGTGACAGTCACCTACAAGAACAGTTGACTTCAGTGATAAAATTAATGGATTTTCAATACAGAGGAGGAGGAGTGTGGCATCTTCCATTCTTTGACATTCTGAGTAACCTATCAGTAAAAGGGACAAAAATCTTGATAACAGCAAACCACCGAGTCATGGAGGCTTAGCAGAGGCATAACTGGGCAGCTCTATGCCCTGGGCAGCTATGTGGCACCCAAGGCAGAACTGTCTTCCAATCCCAGCAGCACAATCAGCCCCACAGCTATTTTTGTGCTCCCCAACAAAGGTGGTGTCTGGGGCTGCCCCAGTTGCCCTCCCTTAGCGATGCTACTGAGGCTTAGCTATGCTGCAGTTGTGCACTGATATTCAGCACAGTTTTGCTGGAGAGAAACAGAAAAGTCAGAAGAGGAAAGGAAAATGTAAGGCAAAACACAGGAAGGTGAGATTGAGGTGGGAAAAATGTTTCCATTGAGTGCTAGGCAGATTTGCCCTAATCCTATCATCAGACCTCATACAAACAATCCTGTAGGCAAAGTGCTCTTGCTGATTGTGTAAACTGTCTACAATCAGACTCACTATGAGGCAAAGAGAATAGAAAGTTTAAAATATGCATCCATGGACAGGAATACCAAAGTATGAATGGGGAGAAATTGTTCATCAGATGCTATGGATGGACTTGCAGAAAAGGAAGAATGAAAGATAACAGGTGAATGACGATAGAGCAAGCATCAAAAACATTTGTCTCTTTCATACAGGATAAATGTTATGTGTATTCCACAATCCTGACTAAAAAGGTCAAAGAGCTCTACAAGTTGAGAAAAGTAACAGCTTTGAAGTAAGTCTCCTACACACTGCAATGACTATTTCTCACCTACTCATTCTTGTTTACTTCTTAAGTTAGAAACATGAGGAAGACCAGGACCAGAACCCTTTGCAGCTTGAGGAGTTCCCATCTTGAAACCTTCAGACTGTGGTCACCATCACACATACATTATTCCAGACTATGCCTTCAATCTTACAATCAGCAAAAGAAGGCTTTGTTAAGAACCCAACCAGAGCCTGCTCTACAAGGTTTACAGGTAAGGGGTAAGAAAAGATCATATATCCAAGCTGACGTAATTGCCAGCAAAACCATCAGGGCTTCTGTCATCTTAGCGTATGCTGTTAGAAGTGGTATAACCGTGCCAGTGGAAAAAAACCCTTTTCTTCATCGGTATACATTACATCTTTACTAAGGACTGTGGTGGAATAGCTACAGCAGCATAGGCTTTGTAATGCTCATCCCTCAGTCCCCCCATGTTTCCTGCTGCTGGAATGAAGAGATGCTGTCAGATGCTGTGAACGGACTTAGAGGGTAGGGGTACTAAACAGAAATAAATAAGGCTGAAAAGTTGCTCATTTTTCTTTTAGTTACTCTCAAACTGAGCTCTCACTTCT
>NW_017729024.1:145319399-145325795 GCF_001723915.1 Gavialis gangeticus | reverse complement strand
AACAGAAATAAATAAGGCTGAAAAGTTGCTCATTTTTCTTTTAGTTGCTCTCAAACTGAGCTCTCACTTCTTTCATTCATTACAGACTTGAATACTGGCCACTTGAAGTGCACAGGTAAGGGCCAGGAAAGACCTCAGCAGGGTGAGCACCAGGAATGAGTTTTCTGCTTTCTCAAATGCCTGCAAGGAAAATGTTGCATTGACTTCTAAATAGGTGTAAACAAAAGATGTTCAGGATAAAGGGTCACACCTATACATACATACATACTTATACTCCCTTGGCCAACAAACAAAAATGAGGTAAAACACTCTTTTGCAGAATACTCCTGTTCTTGGCAGGAATTATTTATGCAGGGAGATGTTGGGTAAGGGATGTGTTCCACCCTCACAATGCCTTTGTTTCTGAACCAGGATCCATCAACCCATTTTGGATATGGTTCTACAATGGACTTGGACTCAACCTTCAGACTTAATCATCTCCAAGTAGTTTTTCATCAACTCAGACTCCCACACCCATCCTACATATACTGGTAATTCTAGTCAAAACACACTTCTTTACATTTAATATTTGACAAGCTAAATCCTACATTTGTTTAACCCCAGCGCCAGGCAAATAAAGTACCACGACTGTCTGATATGCCACCATTCCAGCTCTTCTGTGTATGTGCGTTTGTATTTTCGCAACATGTGTGGATGATTATGATTCAGTTACATGCTCTCTCAGAGTATGCAATGCTCCATTACTGAAACCTACTATGATCCTGTACATGTGGCATTTTACAAACATATGTTGGATCAAGAACAGCAGCTTTTCACAAGAAATTCTTGCCACCAAAACAAATTTGAAACCTAGAACTTTCATCCATTGAATATGGTGAGTTTTGCTCTTTACTTAGAAAAAAAATTGGGTCCCTGAGGACTTCACAGAAATCTCAATCTTTATTTCTGATTTACCTGTGTACATTTCCAGTTTTGTGCACATTTTTTGTAGTCCTAAAAGCTTCCTTCAGGCAATACCTTACTGGTATCTACTTTACCGTCATGGGTTTAGCTTTTTACAACTATAGGTGTCAAGTTGCACATGCAGTAACATTAATAGGAAAGATATTAGACTAATTAACCACCTAGCTGACTGTCTGAAGGTACTGTAATACCTGGCTAAGTAATGATATCAATAATTTTGCACCAGAGGTTCTGAAAATTTGGTTTACATTGCATATTAGATCAACTGCTTTTTAATACTGACTATTGCAGAGATACACAAAAAGATAATTGTTTTAAGTATTTGTGCATTCTCATTCAGTTTAGCCTACAATATTTAAGAGTGCTATTTTGTCAGCATGTCAACATCTTTCCAAGAATTGTAGAGCGGAGTTGAAGAATGCTATTTTTCCACAACGACATTTTCAGTCTGTGATCCTGCAGAGATACAAGGAGGCCTACACCAGAAATGCAAGAATGCTCTGCAGAGTTAAAGTTGTGACTCATGAAAGCACCCGAGTATCTAATCTAATGATTAGTTTCAAAAGCAGTAGGAGGAAACCTTTAATAAGCTGCAGGCTAGAACCTGGCTCTGGTTCAATGTAGGGTGGGTGGCTTCGGTGGCACGTCAGCAACTGGGGGCTTTGCCTGCACCCATACCAGGGCCAGGCAGCTAAAAGCCATGTCTGCAGGGACACTGCTTTTCCTGTTCCCCCAGCTCTGCACCCTACAGCCACTGAGTGAGGAGCTGGGGAAGTGGTGCCTGTACGAATGCAAAGCAAAGTCCTCTGGCTCTGTGGGATGGATACTGCCCTTGGGCTGTGTGTTGCTGACCCCTATGTTAAAGGGCCTAAAGTGAGAGGGAGCCTGTGTCTTAACTCCAGTTGAGCCACCAATTTGTTCTGTATTTGTTCCCTACTGTCACAACATCACTTATTCTGGGAGCCCAAATACAGTGCCTGTATCCCAGTTCCTTTTTATGTGTTTTTTAACTGAGACAGCCTGCAAAAAGGAAGAAAAAAAAGTTACCAAACAAATTTGTAGTGCCTGTACAGGAGGGCATATTGCAATTCAAGTAGCTGTAAAAATGGCTTCACAAACATAACCCTTTTTTCAGTAAGTGTTTGGTTCGAAACAATGCACTAAAATTCACTGCAGCTACTAATATTTAGAACTGTCATTGTACAACATGACAAGAGCTTGTTTGTTAAGAATAGGAACACTTATTTCTTAGAAAAAAAGGGGAATTCCACAAAATAAGAATAAAAATGTAGCTGTTTAAAAGTGAACTGTACCATCTTTTATCCATATGAAAATGTTTCTCTAGAAAGCGAAATTCATCCCTGATGTAGCTTCCCTGTACCTAATGGAACTGAATTATGAACAAAATTTGACCTATTTATTTATTGCGATATAGCATTTTCAAAAGAGCAAGATGCTTTTACTTTCCAACTCCTGAATACTGCTGCTAAGACATCTTTGTCCATTGCTTTTGAAAGTGCAAGTTTTCTTATGTAGAAACAGAATCAGATCTGCAGTCCTCAGCATTTAGTGTTCAAGGCTGTAATCAAATCTCACAAAGGTCATTTGTGATACCCACGAAGAATTTTCATAATAAGAACTGTGCAATCAGATTTGCCAGTCCTAGGATGATTATAAAGATGTGAGTGATTAGTATTGGCCATGTCAGCTTCCCCACAACACGCAGGGAGATCATGTAGATGAGGGATGGATACACAAATACAAAGGCAAGACCACATGTTGCTCCAGAATACCTGAAAAAAAAATGTTGTACATTATCTTCTGTTCTTTGGGATTTTTCTCCCTTGGACCAGTTAACAGGCTGGTTGAATGACTATTGGAAGTCACAACCAAAATAAACAATTGGTTTTTGTTCATTATTATCTGTTTTCTTCTTCTCTTCCCTCTTTCAAATGTCATTTAATTACTTGACAACATTTTTCTTCCCCCAGAGTAATTATACTATAAAATACGATTAATTATACTATAAAATACGATTTATCAGCCACATCCTCAGATGTTTCTAAAGACAGACTTCCTACCTATGAATTTGAAGTTATTTGTTCTCAAGGGAGCTGTTAACATATATGTTAAAACAATATTGGCAGCCTGTGTCTTTTGTTCTCGTTTTACATAATTGTTAAAAATCTGAATCTAGTAACACCCCAGATGCTTAAACAACCTGTGTTAAGCTACATGAACACATGACTGCTTTAATCACCTAATGAGGTCCTAATACACATTTATCCGCTACTGCAAACACATAACATTCAAGTACCAACCAGCTCCAAAGCACAGCTACTGGAGTCCTGAACATCTCTTCTTTCACTCTCTCTCTTAGTTAGTAAATCCCTCTCCACATTCCCTCCCAAGCTTGGCTCATTATTCATTATTTTCCATCAGATGTCTAAAACAAATTGGTGATCAGTTACACACCAATGATAGCAAGTAGTGAAACAGAATAATTTATGAACAACCCAGATGCCAAGAACTGTTCAATTTGTTCAGAGACAAACCATAATGAACAAATTGGCAGAAATAAGGGTCAAGTCAAAGTTTAATATATCCTGTAATTTAATTCACAGCTCTATGACATTTTTCCCAAAATGGAGAGGCTGGAAGGGAAAGGAAGAGCAAAGAGGGAAAAAAAGTTAATTTGAGAACCAGTCTATCTTAGAAAGTGAGTGAATCACAGTTGCATTTGCTGGTTCTTGAGGCCCAAGGCCAATTGTGGTGGTTTCCTAATGGCGTATTCCATTTTTAAAAAATGCTTCCCTCTCCTGGTTGCTGTATGAAAGATACAGACTAAAGGGGTGGGGGGGATGAACAAAGTCTTGCCAAATGTATAGAGTATATAAACTGAAAATAAAAAGAAAAATTATTTCCTTTAAGTTTTTGTAGCTATAGAAAACTTAAGTATTGGCCAGAAATGGTTAAAAACAAAACAAGCAAACAAACAAACACTCTTTTTAATACTGACTGCCCCTCTAATTCTGAAATTCTTGTTTTTCTTTACCACAGGTCTTTTAAATTAACTTTAATTGTTACCAAAAACGATTACATGTTAAGCTTTAATTTGTTTTAAGACTACTCAAATAAAGCCATACACTAACTTAGGTGCTCTGATGCTGGCAAGACAATGTTTCTTATTCAGAGTAAGCAGGTAAATTATGAGGCCTTGGATAAGGGGACGAAAGAAACTCTCTCAGTTCACACCTGCTTGGCAATTATCCCAGTGCCTTGAATGCCTCTTTCAAAGAGCTAGAATTACAAAGAATTAGTTTGGAATTTTAAAGTGACTCTGATTTATTTTCTACATTTGTTTAGGACTTTTAACAATCTATAAATAAAAAGATGAAAGTCTGATCTCTTTCAGTTTATCTTCCATTCCAAAAAAAAAAATAGTTACTCTCAAGGACAAGAACAAAGAGCACTTACCGTATGATACCTCCTATATTGGGATAGAATATTGCCATTGCCACTCCAGCTCCTACAATTGCTATGTTCAGAGCCAACACATGAAAAATACTACAAAAAGGTGGAGAAGAGAGAGAGTTAAAAGAATTATCTGTATAAAAACAGCTTCCTTCATTTACTGTGTTAAAAGCTAAAAGGTATACCCAGAGAGAGCATTTTCATCTCTATGACTCACCCTATTTAAAACTAATTTATTTAATTGCAAATATGACATCTACCGAGTATCACAAATGCCAGATCCCATGCACTCTCAAATGTTTGGATTTAAATAATTCTCAAGCACTGTCTGTATAATTTGGCAATTTTTCTGAAAACAATAGATTTAATATTCTGCGCTTAAACATTTTGGATGGATTCATGTGCCAGAAAAACAATATTGTATAAGTGAATTCCCACATGAAAGAAATGACTTGAATCAGAAAATGATCTGAGTTATAAAAGTGGCGCAATGAATACCAGAGAAAAATGCATCACAGAATGAAAAGCATTACATAGAATACATTAAAAAACACAAAGTAATACACTGCATCTTGCATATTTGGGTAGATAAGACAATTGTTTATATTTCTGGGTATGAAGTACTATCTAGCTACTATACACACTGAACTGTTTTGGGGTAAATAACACAACAATGTGAAAGAAAAAAAGGTTTCAAGTGAAAAACCTTGAACAATTTTTGTTTTCTGACAGAATCCTTTTAGGATGAAGACAAAAATCCTTTGTGCCCTGTACATATACCTAGCCTCAAGAACCATCAAATATCTTCTGCCTTTAGAGTCTGTAAAGAGTAGATAAACTTTTAGGCATGCTACACAAACTGGTTGTTTGTACCAATTTAAATGGCTGAAATACTAAGCGATAATTTACAAATCTAGACAGTGAAATAAAGAAGTCCCTTTATAGCTTAGTGAAAAAGTGGATAACACACAGAACAAACTATGCCATAAAGCACCAATATGAGTGGTATTCAGAAAGTAGTTATCTCAGTTGACCTAATGATATGTTCAGGCATAACAGATTTCACAGATCAAAATCCTGATATTTTGATGTGCTCTTCATTAACAGCCATTTTTTTTTTAAATTCTGGTCAGAACCTGTAGAGATAGTGTGAAAGAGAGGCAATCACTAAAAAATTGAAAACAGAGAAGAATTAAATCAAAAGTGGTGATCAAGTATGCCCAAAGGAAAGGCCTCCCCCTACCTCCCCAACGTCCATATGCAGCAAGACAATGCTGTGAGGGATGATGCTCTCTCATGTTGAAACAAAGAAACCGAGCAGCTGAAGCATGAGAGAATCAGCACTGAGGATGAGCGAAGGTTTGGATACCCAGAAATATTGCTGCATCCAAACCCAATTGATACTATCCACAAGATGATGCTGTGCGACAAAGAACAATAGTTAGGCACACAGTGGACATCAGCATGGTGTCAGCATATTCCAACCTCAGTGCAAATGATGTTAGTAAGATGGACGGCCAGAATGCTGAGTGCAAGGAGAGCAGAACCAGATATTCCCACAGAAAGATCAGTGCAGTTTCAAACAATCCCTTCCCCCAAAAAGAGTCATAAGCAGGACTGACTGTGGCTCAGGATAAAACAAATCATAGAATCAATGAGTCGGAAGGGACCTAGACAGATCATCGAGTCCGGCCCGCCGCCATGGGCAGGAATGCGCACGGGGGATGGAAGGGGTCATAAGACCCCAGCCAGGTGCCTATCCAGTCTCCTCTTGAAGATTTCCAGGGAAGGTGAGAGCACCACCTCTCTGGGAAGCCTATTCCAGGCTCTGGCCACCCTTACAGTGAAGTAGTTCTTCCTAATATCTAACCTAAACCTATCCTCCCTCAGCTTGTGGCCATTGTTCCTGGTGACTCCAAGGGGGGCCCTGGTGAACAGACTTTCCCCGAGTCCCTGCTG
>NW_017729024.1:145305127-145314399 GCF_001723915.1 Gavialis gangeticus | reverse complement strand
TCTCTCTGCCTCTGTTCTGCTGAGAGGGTCAGCCCCTAACCTATAACCATAATGCTGGTTCCCTTTCCCCAGATGCAGCACCCTGCACTTGTCCTTGTTGAACTGCATCCTGTTCAGATCCGCCCACTTCTCTATCCTATGGGATGCAGTCCCTGCCTGCCAGTGTATTCACTTTACCCCACAGCTTGGTGACATCAGCGAACTTGAACAGGGTGCACTCCACACCCTCGTCCAGGTCGCTAATGAAGATGTTGAACAGCACCAGCCCAAGAACCGAGCCCTGGGGGACTCCTGAGCACGCAGTGAAAGCATAGAGAGTCTCCATTGTCCCAAGAAATTCAAGGTGACAGCAGTCAGTAAGGTCATGGCTAAAGTATTTTGTCAGTGAAAGAGTGACAATGACCTCTCAACAGGCAAGACCATCAATATCATGTATTTTATTAGCAAATGGTTGTGCTGGTAAGAAGCCATCAAAAGCAAGAACCATGAAAAGTAGAGTCAAAGAGTCACTTCTGCAGTGAAATACACACTTCCAGATTGGTCACTGCAAACATGACTGATATGTTTCACCATCCACTTGGTTCAGCTCCTAGGGACTACTTGTTCCCCACACTGGAGGAAGACTTTTGAGGGACAAGTTTCAGTGATGATAACAAGGTGACTGCAGCAGTAGGATGCAGGACAACGACTTCTGCAACAGGTTCAGTGGACCAAGTACACTGATGTCAACTGCGTTAAACAACAAACAACTGAGAATGGATGCTGCCAGGCTAGAAACTTTCTGAAACATTACCCCTTGTAATGACTGTTCCAATAGGAACATATTTCAGGAGGCAGCTAAAAGGAGTATCTTTATTTTTCAGTAGGCATTTCAAAAGAAAGGGGGGCATTAGGGACTGGCACATGCCTTGACTTAGGGGTTGTAACTGCTAGAATTAAACTGCAGGTAGAACAAAGATCCAAATAACTGGAAAGGATGTAAAACTATTCTGCTTCAGGGCTACAAACGAACTTCCTTGATAAGCAGGTTACTCCATGATTCTTCACGTAGAGGAGTCCCAAGGATACACAGGAGCTGAATCTAGGTGACTAGGGATTTTTTTCACATCAAACATCCTATGAATCTAGGTGCTTACATGGTTGTGCAGTCACTCAACAGGGTCACTTAGGATCAGTCTTTGTGATCTAAGCAGCTGATATATATTGCTGAAGTTTTGCATATGTACCTGTAAGACCAGATTTCGAACTGGCCCTGAAATTCCCTCCTTATGGTCCCCCCCACAGAAGATATCTTGGGGCAGCTTATAAGATTGTCCAGGACATGCCAAGACTGATCTTTACTCTATGTTTGGCTGCCAAGATACCTTCTGTGGTATCTTGCTCATAAATGTTGACATTTGCACTGGAGTCTAGGCAGGCCCACGGGTGACTCCACAACTGGATGTGGTTGAGTGGCTCAAAGCCTTCTATGCTCCATGTCTAACTCCATCATTTTGTCAAGTGGCATTTATGAGGAAGAGAGAACCCAATTCCTTTGTCCCAGCAATATAATTTATTTTAGATGTTACAAAAGTCATGGGGATGCAGAAGAGCTCTAAGATTTTAATAAAGCTTCAACAACCCTCCGTGTTGGAGGGTTCATCTCTCAGACTGTCAGTGTTCAAATGAAGGCCTGGATGCTCAGGAAGAAGGATGGAAACTTGAGGTAAAAAGAACCTTTTCTGAAGAAAGGCAGTAAGTATAGATGAGCCACTAAGCAAAAAAGGACCACAAAATTAACTACAACATCCTCATGGGAGAATCTTGCCAAAAACTGAAACCAAACTTTACAGATGGAGATAAAAAAGGAAAGAAAAAAGAAAGAAACTGGCTTTAAAAACTCTCAAGTCAAAAAGTAAGAAAATTAAGAAGATTAGATTCTTCTGCATGGAGTCTACTTAAGCACACGCAGCACTGAAATCACAGGTCTCATGCATACCATTAAACAAAGAGAAGCAGGAAAACAAGAAAAAAATCTAATATTTTTAAATGGTAAGCTTCAAGATGTACTCTTCAGAAACTGGAAATCCAACTCCAGTGACACACATCAAAAAGGAGCATAAAACAGGGTAGGGGAACTGTACAATAGAAACTAAATTAGCTATGTCGAAAATTGAAGAGCAAATACCACTCAAAACATACACAACAAGAATGTCTTACTATTGCATATGAAGCAGCATGCCTAAAAGAGACTCGCTGGGTCTGCTAGGCTACCAGGGAATGGAGGGAAGATAAAGATTTTGCAGGGAAACTAGAGGACTTCTTCAGCCTTTTTTACCCTCTCAATATAAGACAGACATTGAAATAAAATGAAATATATGTGTGTACATGTGTGCACACTTCATTTTACGTTATATATATGGACATAACTAATCAAAGGGATTCATTGCCCTCAAATACTACTGAAGCTGAGAGCTTAGCAACGGTCAAAAAGAATTAGTTATTTATATGGACAATGAAAACATCCCTGATTACATTAGATAAGAGATAAACCCTTATGCCTCAGTCCTTAAGCCAATTTAAACAATATGGTTTAAAAATATGCTTCCTTCTCTTACAGTCAGATTACCCAGTGACTCACTATAGGACTTTCTGAGCTTCTTCTGAAGTCTTTAAAAACTGTCCATTAGTCAAAAACGGACTATAGATCTACACAGACTTCGAGTCCAATCCCATATCTGCAAAAAAAGAACCCATCTTGGCAACACGACAACTGCAAGAGGGCTTACCCTCTTCACCCAATTGTTATCACTAGATGAAAAAGTAAGGAAATACACACAGAAGACCTAAAAAAGAGAAACGTTGTTAAGGTACCTGCCAGAAGGTTAGCACGTCTGAAATAATCTTTTGGGGTCTGGACACTCCCCAGAGAGGTAGAGATATTTGGTGGATACCATTTGCTAATTTACTAAATACCAGAGAGGAGAAGCCATGCTTCTCAAAAGAGGGAGCTTTTCCTTAGGGTGCCAGAGATGGCCGAGTAGATTTTGGAGCAGTGAGCCATCTTGTTCCTTTCCCAACAAAAACGTAGCAGTCTTGCCTTCTGTAAGATATATGGAACAGTTTCCTTGCCAATTCAGGCAAACTATCAAAATTAACTAGTAGTGGTTTTTCTAACAGGATCCACTGGGATCCCATCAAACATATCAGACTTTGTATTAAAGAAAAAATTCTGCCCAGAGATGCTTATATCTAAGCTCTGTCCTATTGCTTCTGGGAAGCACCAACTGAATGGCCAGAAACCAGTCCATAGAGCCACCTTGAAGCAGGATACTAAAAGGCCACATGCCAGGGAATGCATCTGAAGCAAACAGTATTGCAGGGGTGCTTATATATGAGCATGGGCAGGGGGTGCTCCAATACACTGTAATTATAGCATGTCAGAGAAGACTTGATTAACCAAATCTGCTGGAATGTGGTAATTACTACGCTCTAGGTAGCCTCTGCATCTCATGTATCAGTGCTCCTGCACTTCAAAATAGCGGCAGGGGCACTTTAACTAAAGCTTGTTGAATGAGCAAGCCACCATTTTGAAGCATGGGGACGCTGATACACAAGACACTCCAGGTGCTTTGATTAGAGACGCTCTCAGAGCTGCTCTAGTTAAAGCACCCCCCCTCCCACCCACGAAGCTCATGTATAGATGTCTGTAGAGTCTAGAATTCCAGGGCAGATGACTTGGGACTCATTCTGTACGTAGGAAAGGCACTCCCAAAGTTGAAGAAAATTGCCAGGGGGGCAATAATGAGGGTCAGTCATTCTTTAGTGGGATCTGAAATAAGACCCAGGATCTGTGTACAAGCTGAGCTCCTGGCATCTGAAAGAACACGGGACAGGGAAATCTAAAGGAACTGCCCCAGGGCACCAGGGAAGAACCTGTTGGCCCAGTAAGGGGGGGTTATGTTCCTTACCTCCTTGTAGGAGCACAGGAGGCAGCAGAGGAGCGGCAAAAGAATCAGAAATGGCAGCAGCCACACTTTAGAAACGTGTGCTTGCTGCGCATAGGAGAGCATGCTGCAGCTGCCAGTATAATTGGAAGCCTGGCACTGGCCAGGGAGAAGAGCTGGTACAGCAGGGAAACAACCGACAGCAGGCGTGGGGCTACAGGGAGAACGTGAGCCTATCTTGTGAGCATCCCCTGCACAGGAGGGGAAGACCACTGGAAGACTGAGCAATCGGAGGAGTGCCCAGCAGTGGGTGCTTAGGAATTTGAGCAGCTGACAGGGACCCACCATGGCCAGAAGTGGCGGAGAGAAAGACGAGCCTGAAGGTGCGAGAAGATCCTGCAGTATTTGGGTGGACTTCGCATGTGAGTTAAGGAACTTGAGGGTTCTGAGTGCTTTCTGTTCTTTGTTGTCATTTCTTTATCAATTTTGTGGGATTACTGAACAACTGGGAAAGCCTTGCTCAGGCCAGACTGAAGTATTATTTCAACATTACTTGAAGGGATAACGGATGTCCTGGCACCATCTGAGACTTATTAGAAAAACGTGTACAAGCCAGTAACAAGGCTTGAGCAGGGACAGCAGGAAGCCAAACCCGGAAGATCCAAGCCCCACCAAAGGCATTCGAGTGGCCCTGACTAATCATCAGATGTAAGAGGATTTGCCTTTTCTTTTTGTTTCCATTTAATTGACTTTCTGAAATACCTGGTTGTCAGGTGGGCAGGGTAACAGGGAGGCAGGAGACCCATGAAGGCGACCCATGGTCCCACACGTGTAGCCCCAGAAACAGCAGGAGAATTCTGCAGTCAATGAAATCAAGTCATGGCAGGTGAGAACAGAAGGGTGGCACATGTGTGGGTACCGTTGAGGCCAAGCTGTCGTCACATAAGGCCAAGTACGTAGAGAGCTCTGGCTCTTATGTGTGGAGGTATCAGATGTATTTGTGACATCAGATACAATCTGAAAACAGGATGGTGCTTATGCATCTCTTGGTAGGAATAACTTTGGACTAATCCAGTTACCAAGACAAGGTATTACTAAACAGTGAAGTAATCCCTTAGTTCTTCATCATATCCAGCAATAATTAACTAGCCAAAAAAAAAAAAAAATCACACTGACCCAGGTAACCGTTTGCTGCTAGAAAATGTGAATTATCTGGCAATCCAACAGCAAGTATGTGAGCAACCCATTAAATCAATGGTCAGTTTTAACATACAGCAATCCCTCTCTTTACATTTTTTCTGAGGTCTGATAGCTACAAATAATACATATGAAGCTAGCCCTCCGCTCAATCCATAACCACAACAGGTATTCACATCTGCAAACAATTTTTCACACAAAGAGAGTTTAGCTTTTAGTGCCAAGGAACTTCCAGTACACATGGAAATTGCAGCATATCCATATGTAGAGCTTAAAAAGAAAAAGAAAAAAAAAGGAAAACTTGCTGTTTAGAAATTAGGTAATTAAAGCTGGAAGGTTAATACACAGCTGTGAAGGAAACTGAATGTAGCAAGGACAAAACTATGGAAAGACTTTCTACTAAACATGATGAGTCATGGTGGGGTTAAATGAGGCCATACTGCCAAGTAACTGAGTTTCTCAAATATGTGACCAATATGTACTCAACAAACTGCCAAGTATCCTTCTGTAAACTACTGATTGACCATCAATATAACACCCCATAGGAGCAAATTTCCATAGCCTGAAGAATGGACATAGGAAAAGACCAAAAATCATATATGCACTAACGTCACTCCCCCATTTTAAGCTGTGACTAGTTTAATAAACATCTTCAAGGGAGGATTGCATCATTTCTAATCTGCTCTTTTGCTCTCCCTGCTCTGTCTCCTCTTCTTTGGCCTTTAATATAGATTCACTAGAATTCAACTGATGCAAACATAATTTATAACAGTCATTTCTGCCCCCTCTCCATGCATGTTTAAGTTCCACAGCTTCACCTATCTTGCGGCCAATCCTCTTACCTTCTACGAGGTAAGCTGCTTTTTTTACATAGCTTGTTTATAGAAAGGCAACTGAGTATCTACAGCCTAGAATAAACAGTCTCTGGAAGTTGCATTTGTGCAAAAGGGATGGATTTCTTATTTTAGCTAGATTCTTCACAGCGTAATTTACTGGGTTATCAGGGAGGTATCAGATGGGATAGATAAGAGGCATTCCTTTATTTTTTTTGCAGAAGTTTCCCATAAAATCAAACATACTTAAAAACACTTTTATGTGCTCTAGCCTACTTAGCGAAGGATCTGGATTACAAGATAATAGAACAGGAGGGGTATTGTGCAGGTACTTTCATATCTATCTATGTAACAAAATTACATTTTTTCTGGAAACACTGACAAGTTAATTTAGCTGGAGTAGAAAAGAACTCAGCGAGCAAGTTTTTAAGAGCTTTGGCAGCCTACAGCTTAGCGGACAGAAAGTGCCAAGCGGGAACACTAACATTCACACGTTCTCCTTCTTAGGAACACTGAGGGATAGACCTGCGTTTCAGAGCAGTAGGCAGGAGTAAAATCCATGTTGGAGCAGCAGCCTGCTTCTCTGCCTTCTCAGCTGGCAATGTACTGAAATTCTGAATACTGAAATTTTGGCCAGAAAGGTAAGAAATGGATGCTGCTGCTGAAGTATCAGTGTAGAGGTTGGTAACCTTCAACCCACAAGCTGGAACCAGATCATGGAGCCACTGGAGCCAGCCCATGAAACCAGGGGGCTTCAGTGGTGTTTGCAGGGGAGGGAGCTTTGCCTACACTGCACTGTGGCTGGGTGGTAAGGAGATTCATCTGCACCATGGGTGGGTGGCAGGCAGAAGTAGCAGCAGTAGTAGCCAGGTCCTAGTACCTGCATGCCTTGAACCCAAGCTGGGTCATTCCAGCTAAAAGGTTCCCAACTGCTAAGTTAGTGTTTAGACTGCAGATAACAGCATCACCAGTTGCTCTCCACAAAAGGTAAGCTCTGTCGAAGGAGCTTATGTGCTGCATAGTAGGTGTTCGTTACCAAGATGCTTAAACTAATCATGCACTTTCTCCTAAAGACAGTCCTTGTCACAGGTGTTAGTCTCAGTTAAGTCAAACAGTCCAGGGTACAAGAGAAGTGCATGCTCTAGAAGGCCGCCTTGCCCCATATTAGGAGCAGCTGAATTCCTACATTTCCTTTTAGCTTTTTCCAACTTCTCAGAAATTTTAAACACCTTCTTTGTAAAATGGCCAAAAAAAAAAAAAAAATTTAATGAGTGACACCTGTACCCAAGACAGTTTGGAAGCAAGAACATGAACTAGAGGTGCACTGATATTGGTTCAGTACCGATATATAGAAAATGAACTATAAATCGAAAATTGGCCTGACGTGGCCGATAGTTTGGCTGATAAATGTCTGTGCGCGCGCAGCTGCAGCACAGCATGCAGGCAGCAAGGAGCAGAGTCCAGCAGCGTGCAGCTGGTAAGTCTGCTGTGGTGAAAGGGGAGGGAGTAGGGAAGGGGTGTGGGAGGCCAGATCAATGGCCCCTGCGGTGAGGGAGGGAGTGGGGCTGGTACTGCTAAGCTGGGGCAGGAGTGGATGGAGCCATGGCTCATTCAGGTGGCACGGGAAGGGGAGGGGGCAGCGAGGGGGGTTTGCCCCCAGATCTGCGTGGGGTGGGCTGCACTGCACTACGCTTGGGGTGGGTGGTGACAGCGCTAGGAGGGTTGTATGGGGGGGCCACAGTGAAATTTGGGATGGCTGCAGCACCCCCCTGTACCCCTCCTCCCAGCGCCACCACCCACCCTGAGTGCAGCTCTGCAGCCTACCTAGCCTGCCCAACATAGATCCAGAGGCACAGGCTCCCCCCGCACCATGCCCTCCTGGACAAGTGGCAGAAGCAGCGGTGGGAGCTGCCCCCCACCCTGGACAAGCTGCAGCTCTGTCCGACGCCTACCCCAGCTGGGCAGTGCCTACCCAACCCCACACCTCCTTCACCGCAGGGGCCTTGATCTTCCCCTCCCACACCCCTTCCTGCCCCACCCCTTCCACCACAACAGACTTTACAGCTGCATGCAGCTGTATTGGAAATCGGATTGGTATTGGCCAATATGCCTCCATAAAAATCAGCTATTGGTATCGGGCCCCAAAATCTCTATCGGTGCACCCCTAACATGAACATTTATATTGTCTTCTCTGTGCTAGACCAGTGGTGCTCAACCTTTTCCCCCCTCACAGATTAGATGGGCAGTGCCTGGTCTGACCATGGGCTGGATGGTGGTTCTGATCCAGTGCCTGGGGCCAGTGCACTGGTCATCATCCAGCCATGTGGAGAGGCAGGGAGTAGCTCAGCCCGAGCCTGGCCTTGCAGGGGGGCAAGGGGCTTAACCCAGCCCTGCAGGGGAAAAGGGGGTGTGGCCCAGCCTCAATCCAAGCCAACCCTGTGGGGGGCAGGAGGCATGGTCTGGCTCACAGGGAAAAAAGGGAGCGTGGCCCAACCTTATGTGGAAGGGAGGAGGGAGAAGGTGACATGGTGTGGCATGGCATGGCATGGCCTCAACCTGGCCCTGAAGGGTGAAGAGGGCATGGTCTGGCTCCCACCAGGTACACACGGCTTGTGGTTTGGGAATTTGGCAGGGGACAGGTGGCCACCATTTGCCCACTGCCAAATTTCTGAATCCATGGAGAGCCTCATAGGCCAGATGTGATGGTTCTGCAGGCTTAATTTGGCACACTGGTTACAGGTTGAGCACCCCTGTGCTAAATCAAGCAAAACTAAGGGAGCCAACAAGAGTTTGAGATGGCTTAAGAACTTTTTTTTTTTAACCAGAAGAAATAAGGTAAAGAGTGACTTAAAGACAGTAAATAGATAAAGACTAAGACTAAGATCTTCAACAGTGGCTGCCTAAATCCAGATTCAAGAACTTAAATACATGACTTGGTTTTTAAGAGTACTTAGCTTATAGAAGTCAGCTCCTTTCAGGTCTCGAAGCTGAACTGCTAACTGCCTAGCACTTTTGAAAGTCAAGCCATTTATTAGACACCTAATTTTAGAAAACCATTTTTGGGAAGCTTAGTGTATTTTAGCTCGCAACAGAATCCTGAAGCCTGAAAAAACTTCCTTTGGACAGATATGCTACCACTGATGTCAGAAGGAAAACAACCTTTTCTCTGTAGATCATTTTTTTATGATCAACATTAAATCACAATTTAAAATAAGAAAGGCACTTAGAGACGAGTGCCAAATTCCCCCTGAGCTGTGACAAATTCAACCAGTGCACCAAAAACACAGTGAAGTTTCTCCAGGGACATTCACTGATG
>NW_017729024.1:145289623-145300127 GCF_001723915.1 Gavialis gangeticus | reverse complement strand
GAGACGAGTGCCAAATTCCCCCTGAGCTGTGACAAATTCAACCAGTGCACCAAATATATAATGTTCTGGGTTTTATTTAAGCAAACTAAAAATGGGTCTAAGATGCAAAATCTCTTTCTAGATTTGCACTTCCTCAAAGTTCAGGCAATGTGCAGATCCAGGGTGTGATCCAGCTCTAAAATAAGCATATAAAAAGCTATTTCTGTAAAAACAGTAACATGCTTCTAAATATTACAGGTGACAAGCAACCTAAAATGTGCTTTTTACTCTACTTAACACAAAACAGGGAATGAGTCTTTTGCTTATTAAATAAAGCAAATAAAAAGAATGTGCTCTTTTCTGAAAGCTTTGGTCTACAGGCATGTGTGGGTGGGTGTATGTGTGCGCGCCCAATCCGCATGTGCATATGTGTTATGTGCATGTCCAACAATTTGTAGAGAACTCTTTATCAGTGATTTAGCCCTTTTGCTCTGGCAAGGAAAGGATTAATACTTCAACAGCAACTTTTTAAAAATTCATTGTCATGGCTATTTAAATAAATACAGAAAAGTATGACACTGATCAAAGTCTTCTGGTTATTCACAGAACGCTTTGGAGAATCTGAAGTTTATTCCTGCTACCCTACCAATTTGTTGTGATCCTGACCGGGCAGGTCAAGAGTTTATATTTCACACCTGTTCAACACACACTCTCCACAAGTGTGGAGGTACTTCTTTAAACTTCATGGGAAAGCCCATGGCAGCCTTCCCTTAATTTCTGACAAAATTATGAAGCCAGTTAAGTAATGTATGTCAATAACTTCAGAGTAGGTAGAGTCCTTACCTTGGATAAATATTTCCAAAGAATTGTCCTAACAGCTGAACTCTTGCAAGATAGCCCAGCAATGGATACACAGTCATCATCTGGAACAGCAGGAACATTCTTGCAACAAATGACATGATGTCATTGCTCGGGAAATTGTCTAAAAAATTCTAACATAAAGAAAGTTTAAAGAAACAGTGCTGATAACAGCTGGGGGGTGGATAGAGAGAAGGGGTAATAAGCAAACAAGTGTAAGAAGACTCTTCCAAGTCAATTAGGTAAACTGAAATCATCTTCCTTCTTGTACAACTGGTATGCAATAACATACAAACCTAAATATTGTGATAGGAACGGCTGGTGATCCCATCCCTAAATCGGCCTCACCAGGTAACATTTAATTTTCTATATCCAGCCATTCCTGAGAACTCAGGAATATGGAAGTGGCATGTAATTTTATCTGGCAAGGACTTTCTGTCTTTACATGAATTCATTATGACTACTGATAACCTTTCAGAAAACTGTAATGGCTCCAGGTTTTATCTGATTCTCTCTCTCAACCTTAAAAATAATGATATTCTAGCAGATCTAAGGTGACAAATAACACACACAAACAGCTTTTGGTACCAGTGAAAGAGTAAATAATTCCTTCCTCCCTATGAAAGCTCACAAGACTTTCTGCCCATTTTCTGGAATGGAAACTGTCATGAGAGAGACATTTTTGTAATTATGTTATAGTCATTCCAACTGAATTCTATAGCAATAAGGAATCAATTCTACAAAATTGAGACAAGTGTTAAATATAGTGAATTTTATATGGCTCAAATGCCACAGAAATGTGAGAAGTCCTGTAACCATGTAACTACTAACAGTATAAATCAGAGACAAAAAATGCTTGCCGGCTATTATTTAATCATGGCTTTTCCAGCCAATAAAATGCTTTCAGGCAAGTTATAGAAGAGCTTCATAATTAAAAACCACCTTCAGTCTTCATCTAACTTGTCAACACATCCTTTCATATGCTGTTTCACTGCTACACTCTCTACAAGACACTTAGCACTTAACGAAATCTTGCATTAAATACTTCATGAAAAGAGACAACCGCTATATTTAAAGTACATTAAAAGAAAGGGATTAAGGGTGCCAACTGGGTATGAAGGCCTTCCTGCCAGGATTATTTATTTATATTGAACTAGTATTCAATGGATCCATTTTGCAATCAAGACCCCTCACAGTGCTAAGCACTGCATATGTAGATAGCAATGGCCCCTGTAGTCTAAGACACGAATTGGTACATGCTTAGCTTTAAGTGTCATTGAGTAGCCCTATAAATTTACTACGATTACTTGTTGTATAGATTAAGGTTTTTCAAGATAAAATCCTAAGGATGCTTGAATTGTTCAGGTTACAGTTCACCGGTTTTGAGATAAGTCAACCAGCCTAGTACAACCACCCCCAAGAATGTCTAAAAATCCAGCCAACTCAAGTTTGATGTTGACGTTATTTTTGGTTCTCCCAGTCAAAACAGTTAATTTTGTTATTATTTGTTTTAATACCTGCCCTTAGAGAATTACTGGTAGGTAGGCAGGCACGATGGAAAATGCTGCCATCATTTTTCAATAATTTATGGGAGCTGCCCATGAGGTGCTAGTCACTTTCAACGGATTGAAAAGACAGACAGACTTCAGTTCCAAGAAGTCCACATCAAAGCTAGTTGGAGAGAAGTTGGGGAAAAGAAACAGTAAATAGTAGAGCTTTTCTACACATTAAATTAAGGCTCAGGGTTGAAAGTACAGTGCAGTAAGATATCTTTCCTTACCTGCTCAATACACTCTTTGAATAATGGTGGAGAAGGAAATGTTGCAAAAATTAACACTCCAACATAGAGATATGTCAACCCTACGAGGAAATAAGCAATGGAAAGGTCTCTCACCTGCCAAAACAAAACGTTTTCTTTTTATTTCAGCATTAAAATATAGAGCAGATAGTCTAAATTTATACAGCCAGTTGGTTAACAGTATACTAAACACACTATATCAGGTTGGTTTATTTGAAGAGTTATACAGCTTCTACATATAAGCATTTTAGATTATGGCCAAGATTTTCAGAAGTGGGTGGTAACGTTAGGCTCTTAAATCCATATTTAGGTGCCTAGAGTATAATTGGATTCAGAAACCTAACATTACCACTCACTTTTGAAAATCTTGGCCTAAATTTAGAACACGTAATACATTAAAAATGGATGATACCTCTACATAATTATTAAAGATCACAGAACAATTAACAATAATGCGAAAATACTCAAAGCTTTGGAAATAGTTTTCTGACCTGCAAACTCACACACAGACACACATTACATTAACTAAAAAGCAACTATGTTTTTAAAAGGTTAACTAGCTTATATCAATCACTTTTTTGGAAGTGAATTATGAAGCCATTTGTTTCTGGTCATTAACTAGCTAGACTCTGTTAATAAAAGTTCAGCGGTGCAGTATGCAGATAATTACCATTTGCTAAACCAATGCTGCTAGTGTTGCTAAACCAGCTACTGCTAGTAATCAGCTTCTTAAAGGATTACCAGAAACATTTCAATACATGACCTTATTTTCCTAGGATTTAGAAGGACATGATCATGATTAACAGATCCGAAAAGTCTGTCCTAATTTTTCTCCTCATACCTGTTCACAAAGTTCATGCATCAGGTATATATTTTTTCCATAAGCACGTACTTCAAATGGTCCTTGTCTTCTTTTGCATCTTATACTCCCATATGAGAATTATTCAACAAGTCAACATGCACGATACTAAAGGATACCTGACTACCTTTCTTAACCATGCATCTGAAACTAACTCTCTCTCCAATTAGCCATTAATGTCTAAGTCTTCTAGCTCTCGTGGACTTCTGATGTAGCTATTTAAATACAGCCAAAAATTAGAAAAGGAACAGGTTGCCTTACATTTAGCAAAAATCTCTCTATAACTTAAATTTTCAAATCCCAGTGTTTAAAGTGATAGTACATGATACATGTGTGGAGTCACACATTAAAATAAAGTTACCTATATTAGTGCCCAGATACTTATTACAATGGTAATCCTGGCAATTATAGAAACCAGATACACCACAACAATTTGCTTGCTCATGTATACTTACAGCATGTAATTTATGCCCCACTGTTTGAAATGTACTGACATTTAGTGCTAGACTGCTGCCTAATGGAAAGACAAACAAGGAAGCAGAAGGACAAAAACTAAGGGTTGAACAGAACTTTGTCTACAATGACTAAAGCAGTGGCTCCTAACCTTTTTATACTGCAACCCTAAATCCAGGTTGTGACCCCTGCCCCTGCCTCACTCATACCCGGGATTGCAGGGGGCAGCGGCAGTGACAGCTGTGCAGACCGTGTGCTGGGAGACTCTGCAGGTGGGAGGGGCAGAGTGAGGGGCAGACCCCCTGCGACCCTGATTTGGGTCACACCCCAAGGTTGGGAGCCACTGGACTAAATAAAGGTTTGATCGAGTCACAGAAGTGAACTGAAGGAACCAGCAAGACAACAGAAGACATACTTCTTCATACTAGCAGTTAACTGTTAGCACAAATGTACCAGATACCTGGAGACACCTGAACCATTCAAAATGTCCAGGAAATAGAGCAGAAGACAACTTTAAATGCTACTTCACTATAGAAGGGAATCAAACCAGGAGATTTACTGCCATTTCTCTAAAAATGGCATTCTGGGGTTCTATATTTGGTACGTTCCCACAATATGTGCAGCAAGCATACGAAGGATAAAAAACCCCCAAAAAACTTGTCTTACTTAAGAGAGAGTTTTTCTAGACACCTAAAAGTCTTTTGGCTTGCACATAATCCTATAATAAACATGCTTATAAAACAGAATGTAACTTTGTTGATGCATCAGCCAAATCTAAAGCTTATTTTCATCAGATGATACCGAATAGGCTGCCTGAGAAGATGAGAACATTCTGATATAATTGCTTTTTGAAATACAACCACATTTAAAAAAAAGGCGAGGGATTACTGCATTCCCAACCACAACAGGGGAAGTGAAGCCCTGCAGAAGAACAGTGACTCTGCCAGACTGACCCTCGCTCCAACAGTCACCCATCCTCCTGGATATAATTTTACTATCAAGATGTGGCGGGTGAGTGGGAGGACAAGATGGAGGTCAGTGGACTTCCAGCACAGCAGCGGGACAGAAGTGCACACCCACTTACACAGTCCCTGGCCCAAAGAGTTTACAATCCAAAGAGACAATGGATAAAATGAAGCAGGAGGCCAGGTAGTTGGGAGGGAAGGGAAGGAGAGATGAGATGGAAAGAAATATGAAAAAAAGGCATAAGAATGAAAATTCACAGCTGGTCAGTTGTAGGCATAACTGTATGCCACCTTCTTTGCCCATATTCAGTTGCTATTTAGTGCATGCTTTAAAGAAGAGATGAGTATCAACGATGGATAAGAAGAAAGACGAGACTGTGCCTTTAGAGATTTGGGAGAATTGGGTGACTGAGCATGGCATAGCAAAGACAAAGTGTGGCACCAAATTGGAGAGGTTTTAAAGTATGAGAAGTTATAATGAATAAAAAAATTATTTGCATCAATTAGAAAGTATAAAAACTGATCATTTTAGGTTGATCACACTAAAGGAATCTAAGTGCATCAGTGAACCCGCTGCCTCACAGGCTGGCTTAGCTCGCAATACAAGAATCTCCTTAGCCAGTCCTTTAAAAAGAAAAATACAGCCCTAGCAGCAAAGAAACACAAAGCCCAGCAAACAAAAGCCTTCAGCCCTTCTCTGGCAGTACAAGGGACCATTCAACTTTGGCCCAGCACAGTAGTAAGGCCCCTTCCTAATAGCAAACTTATCTGGGTTCTAATTCACCTCCTGCTTGTAACACAGCTTGCTGACTTCTGCTACTAGCTTAAAACTCCAGAGGAAAGAGCTGGAGTCAGATGATCTACATTTTATGTCTGGTTTTGCCCATATTTTCTGTAAGAAGCTACACCAAACCCTCCCCCCCAAAAAAAACCAAAGAAAGAAAGAAAGAAAGAAAGAAAAAACGTATCAGGCAACTTTTCTGCCTTGCTTTCCTCACTGGTTAAACTGGCTCCCAACCTCGGGGTTAATACAAGGGTGGGCAATTATTTGGGCTGAAGGGCCACTTCACCAGTTTTGATGAGCTGCTCAGGGCCACACATGCACGTGCATATCCACAAGTTCCTGGCAGCCAGACTGAGGCTGGCACCAGAGCAGCAGCAGGAGTGGGAGCATGAGTCTGCCTGGGGCTGTAGCATCTTAACTTTGTTCCTCCCCAGCTCCCCCACTCCTGTACTGCCTGGCTTGGCTGACACCAGCAGGCAGGAACAGGGCTCAGAGGCATGGGGTGGTGGTGGTGGGGTGGAATACCCCTGCCTTTTGGCCTTCCCCCCACCCACTGTGTAGACCCTGGCTGGGGGGGCCATGGCAGGGGGGCTCAGTTCCCCCCTTTGCCTCCCCCACTGCATGGTGTCAGGTGGATGGGGCTCTAGTCTATGCTAGCATGGTAGGGGACACCGAGCAGAAGCAGTCCTGCCCACTGGGCACTACAGGGTCAGACTCCATCTCCCAGACTGCTGCTCAATGGTGGGTGCATGGGCGAGCAGAGCCGATTCTGCCCAGCATCCCCCACTGCGCCAGCTACAAAGAAATCTATCACTAATAACATCTAACTGTATATAATACACTGCTTCCTCTTCATGATCCAGCTGGTTGGTCAAAATTCATGGTCCCGAATGTTGTTTTGGTTAAAAGGAGAAACTAAAGACGGGGCTAGGTTTCTTTGATATAACCCTATTTATTTAGAAAGAACACACTCAGTCTTACTTTCAAAAACACAAGTGTAAAATCATATAGGACACAGAACTGTGAGCAAAGAAACCAAGTGACTTCACCTGACTACATGTTACCTCTCCAGCTTTTTCCTCAAAGCCTAGTTCCCAGTCCTCATGCAGGCTGAATCACTTGCTTTTTGCTTTCTCTCCATAGTGTTTTCTTGCTGCTTTTCTCACACTCAAAACCCCTGAACTACAGCAGCAGCCAAAGAAATTCTCCATCCACGTGTCTTTGTTTTGAGTGAAGCCATGTGTTTGTATTCTGTGTGGGAACTGTTACTGTTTCAGCTTTCTGGCTCTATAAAAGGAACTTCCATTATTTTCTTTAGATTTTTTCCCCAGAGGCAGAGTGGTTGTTGTATGCACCAGTTTCAACAAGGTGTAACACAACCTGTAGCAGTACTTTCCATTTGTGCACTTCTGCAGCTCTTCAGAGAATTCTCGTAAAAAGCTAATTGAAGGGGGAAATGAATTAAACAGGGAATTTTCCACGTGACCCCATAAAATCTAGTCTCAAATAGGGCAGAAGGGAACTGTACACCTCAGAAAATCTCTACAATGAGAAGCTGTAAGTTATCACCAAAAACAGGTGCCTCCACTAGCACACCTGCTAACAGAAGCATACTTTCAATTTGTTGCCCTATAAATTGAATTATATTATATAAAATTAAGCCACACAGAAATGTTGAGGCTTAATTAATGTTTGCAAAGTGCTTTGGATCTATGGATAAGAGGATGCCACAAAACTAAAATATTTTACAAAATTATGAAGCAGCCTAATCCTATTAAAAGATGCTACTTGAGCTTGTATAAACAAGGAACTATTTTGCCAACATAGATTTTAGGGGCATGATCTAGCCTAAATGGTCTGCGTGTCTACCATTACTTCCTTCCTGATGTATACAAAAGGAGAGATATGAGCTCTCTGCTTTGCTGTTTTACCATTTCCTCAAAGATGTGGAATGGGCAGAACTCTGTGCTGTCTGAGATCCATCATGGCTGCTCTGGCTATACATTCTTTAAACTTAATCAAAAACACTTGGAAAAGTTAATACAATTTTATAATTGTATAACCATACAATTAATATGCTGCAACTTCCTGCCTTCTCATACAGCACAAGTAGCAAAAAGCAGGTACCAGGTACTCCTACAGAGAGAGGTTGCGAAGTTGATATGGAGGCATCTGGCCTCCTCCACACAGATAACAGAAACATCCTCAGGATTCAGAGACCAAATAATTGACTCTTGCAAATGGAAGGGAAATCTTGCTCTTTTTAATATGAGAAGATTTTGAGAAAAAAAACTTAGCAACAAGAAACTCACTGAGTTTTCCTTCCTCGCTTATTATTTAATGATTAATTTATGTTCAGTAGTGCTTTTAACATGCTAGAGGGCTTTCAGAGAAGAAATCATGAACCCATGAATCCCCTAGGATATCATTTTTGGTCAGCCATCCTTGGCTCACAAAGCCTAAGAAATTAGTTCACGGATCACTAAATCGTAGGTGGTCATAGTTCATATCATCCATACTGTGGCACAACATTTGAGCCTCACTTCTCAATCATCAAAATCAGTGCTTTAAACCACAACTGAATATTTTGTAATGTTATTCTTGTTATATTTCAACCTAAGAACTCAATGTGCCCAGATTAAAACCTTGAATCTAGGCACACCTGCAGCACTGGTCATTGAGCACAGTGATAATCATACTTAAAGATGCTTGAGCTTTATCATCCCCAAAGCAGTCACTTTCAGAAGCTGCAATTCTGTCCCACTTTTGTCTCATTTTCTGTTGCCTAGTGGGGATTTGTCAGGGCTATTATCAGCCCAATGTCAAATGATATTAAGTTCCTAAGCAAGAACTACACCTGAATTATTTATAAACATAACCATTAGGCACTGGCAGACAGCAAACATAATTAATTCATTGACTATTATTAGAGAATAAGAGATCTCTGTATTCTGCACCTGTTGCAGCACCCAGATCAATTTCAAGAAAAGTACAGATAGGAATATATAAATTCTGGCATCTATAGCTACAAACCAACAATTTCTTACAAAGTCACTCACATTGTTTTCTTTGTTTTTGTTATTCTGAAGGAGAGTGATAACACAGTTATGGATGAAGAAGGCTAGTGTCAGAACTCCTGTAAACTGAGGAAACAGAATTCTAAATTCTGCAGGAAAAAAGGAAAATATCAGTGTTATTTGCAACAGTGGAATAAACGACAGGTACCAAAATGCAACAAACATTAAGAGTTAAAATGTATTGCTTGATTACAGGACAACAGGTGTTTCCATACAGGACCAGGACAGTATCCAGTTCGTGACAGTGGCCTGGACCAAATGCTTAGACAGCAAGTGTAAAAACCTTGCAATAAAACAGCGAATCTAGAACTTGTCTTCACAAGAAAAGGTTCTCCTTAACCTTTAGTAGTTGGATATTGTTTTGCTATTCCCCACTTTGCACAATATTAAAAAAAAAAAGCTTTTATTTTTCTAACAATATAATTCCATGGGCAACCTAAGGCCTTGACAAGTCAGCTATTTGAAGAGATACTCTGGCTGCAAGCAAACAGATGTCAACTTTGTGATACTGTAATTTTTGTTTATAGCAGCACAAAAGCTAAGTGAATTTTTGTGGCACCAACAAAGGTACTAACAGTTTGTGCCACCCTCTTGCACTTGGTGTCTGTTCACTTAAGGGACAGCGTGGGTTGCTGCACTCTCTTGCTACCCCAAGTAGAAACCCCCTGGACCTCAGGGGCCCAATCCTGGGATAAAAATGGCTTGGGTGCCCAGGTCTGGCTTAGGCCAAGAGCCTGCAAGCAGGAAAACCCCTGATTGCAGATACCCCGCAATCTCATATTAGGGAATGGGGCAATCCTCTAGCAGGGCGGAGGTGGAGGCAGGGAGAGAAAGCACACTGAGCACCAATGTGCCCATCATGCTGCTGCCCCTGGGTCACGGGCCATGTGCAAGCAGCAGGAAAAGCTCGCAGGGGAGCTCCCCACAGGGAATTATTCACCCAGCATGCATCTGCAAATGCCCCCATTTGCACACCACAGTGGGGAATCATTCCTTCAACACGGGTCTGCAAGCACAGAGGCAGGGAGCTGCCCTAGGAGTTTCTCCCTCTGCTTGTATGTGAACCTTAAGCCAAAGGCAGCAGCATAACAGGGATGCTGCCACCTAGTGCACTTTTCTCACTGACAACCCAGGATCAGGGCATCATGTACAAGCAGATGGGGAAGCTCTAAGAGAGCTCCCAACTCCTACTTAAATCTCATACTGGGGGATTCCTCTATGCCCCAACATGAGGACACGTCTACAATGTCAGTTCTCCACTTGTAGATGTGTGCCACAAGTTGGGATGGTGGACCAGGGGCCCTTCTCTCTCAGGATTGCGTTCCTGAAGTCCTGGAAGAGGCGGGGGATCAACCCTGGGGGATCACAGCCCCAGCAATGTCTGTTAGAAGTTCATGAAGCAGACCAGCTGTGCCATGACATATTGTGCACCAAAGAGGATGTCTGTTTTTAGCCCATGTCTGTAGCAGCTTCTTGCTATCTAAGTCCTTCTCATTGGTCATTCTAGACAGCATTACTAAGTTCCCCTCCAAGGAAAAGAGGTGACACCTGTGGGTGTTCTAAGAGGAGATCCAAATGGATGCTTTATAATAAAGGACTCAGATATATTCCCCAAAATACTGTCCTTTTGTGGAGGTTATAAAGAACACTATATAACCAGCATCTTTACCCTCCTGGGCCCTGCACGGCATGCATGTCTTCTCTTCCAGGTTGGCTGATCTCGTACAGCGA
>NW_017729024.1:145280002-145284623 GCF_001723915.1 Gavialis gangeticus | reverse complement strand
GACACCTGTGGGTGTTCTAAGAGGAGATCCAAATGGATGCTTTATAATAAAGGACTCAGATATATTCCCCAAAATACTGTCCTTTTGTGGAGGTTATAAAGAACACTATATAACCAGCATCTTTACCCTCCTGGGCCCTGCACGGCTGCATTTAGTGTCATTTGCAGAAGTGCTATGTCAGAAGACAATACACGTTGGGGAACACTGATACTGTACCAGTAATGGTTATTCACTAATGCTGTAATGTTAGCCAAGATGGTACTTTAAGATATTACTTATGTACCTGCCAACATATGGCAACTGCAAAATAACAGAATACTCCTCTCTCTCATGGGTGCTGTTCTGGTTTCAATGTCATTTCTTAATGCTTTTTTATTGTTAATGTGCTACCAGTTAAATGTCTCACCTTATTATAAGGATAGAACTAGTGAAAAGTAAGCTGCTTCTAGACTTGGAACTTCTCTTTACAGTCTGCATCACATTCTTCCCACAACAATGACACTAGATAAAGCTTATTATGTGTGTGTATATACTAGCTATGTGCTTTATATCCCTATCTCTGGATATTGATCTTCTTGCCAAAATATTCCACATTACTGTGCACTCAACAACTTATAGTGACCTACAGCAATATAGGCTACTGTAAATCAATCTGAATTGCTAAGACCGCTTAAAAGAGCACTGAACTTGAACCTCAAGCACAGCCAAAACCAGTCTGGTTTCAAGTTGTTCCTAGGTATGTAAACCAGCTGTAGTTTGTATGCATTTTGTTCTCATCCACAGACTTTTCAGAAATGCTGGATATGAACTGTTTTGCTCTGTTTGGGTAACCGGGAATACTATGAACATTCTGGGACTGCTGGTACAATTCAAGTTCAAACCATATTTTCAGATGAATGTCATCTAGGGTTTCCTCAGAGAGGAAGCAGGACTGTAGTTCAGCCAAGCATCCTGAAGTATCTTTTTTTAATCCTAGCCTCTGTGTCTAGGACTGGCAGTGGCCAGGATTAGTACTTTATAATTCTTAATTTCAGCAGCTAGCTGGAAACCAACTTTTGTGGCAAACCAATGAAATATAAGCTAGAATCCAGTTTTTCTAAAGACTCATTTTATCCCATATTACCGTAACACTTTGGCAAGGGAAAAATCTGTAGAGTCCAAGTCCCGACTCCTGGATGTGTGCACAGCAGTTCTCCCCATCCAGATAAATCTTGAATTAAGACCAGCTTCTCTGTCTAGCTATCTGACTTTGAGTGTTCTGAAGTACCATATTACCCATAATGCTGTCAGTTTGTGGAAACAGCATCTAAGTGGGTCTAACTTTAGTTAGGCCACTAAGCATTTCTATACAGGTCAGTCAAATCCTATCATTACACTGGAAACAAATAAAAGATAATTGGCTTGTCCCCAAAATACTTTCCCTCCTCCTCCTTCACTACATTCTTCCTTAGAGAAAAGGATAGATAGCATTGGTATGATCCTATACAATCTCAAAATATTGAGATCAGCATCTCAGAAGGATTGAGGGGCTTACTGAAAACATTTTTGCACACTATTCAGCCTAGAGGCTTATATTTGGGTTTTGTATATAGCTGTACTCAGGAAGTTACTGGATCTAATACAGTGCTTCTCTACCTTTTTAGACCCCAGGCATCTTTTGTTAAACTCAAAACATGCCTCAGAAAATACCAGCTCTTAGCTTTCACTCATTTTTAGTCCAGGAACACAACGGAATAACTCTTCTGTTGCAAAGAACTCAGAAAGACCACAACAAGTTAGAATGTTTTTGACACTACGGATTATTTTTTTAAATCTCTGGATTTATCTTGAGAGTTATGTATACATTTTTGCATACCTAATAGTACTAATATTGTGCAACACCCTTGAAAAGATCTCATAGCATCATGCCTGAGAATCACTTATCTAATAGTTTGAGAGTTGCAGACAAAAAAAAAAGTTATTTTTCTGCCAAATAGGGCATGATAAAGAACTGCATATTTACTAGAATATAAGACAAAAGTTTCCCCCAATCAACATGGGGTGAAAAATCCCCTCACCTTACATTCGCATACAAAGAAGCCTGATTAAATGCGTCATCTATCATTAAATTGCTGCTGAAAGCAACACGTGCTCAGCGATGGAAACTGACTATGAAGTTGATTAAATGCAGCCAACACTGAGCATGACTATAAAACACGTGGCACGTGGGACAAACATACTGATGGGAACCTTTGTGTGTGGGGGGGTGGGGGTGGGGGGGACTTAAAAACAAAATAAAACAAAAAGAAACAGGCAAGTGTTGCCTCCGCAGAAAACTGGCACTGTGCCTGGGGGTACTACAATACCAGGCTGGCACCAGGAGAGCCAAGGCCAGCCCTGACACCTTCCCTATGGTACCAGAAATGCTATATTTGAATTTAGCCAAAAGGCCAAGACACTGATGGGAACTGACCACAAGAACAGGTTAGTGCGATAAATTTTGTGGGAGTATCCATTATGCTCAGTCCTCTCAATGCTGACTCTGTTTCAAAGAGCCACAACAATGAATATATTTCAGCTTCCTCTTCACCCTCACAGCTGGGCTGTTCCTTTGTTTCCTATTTCTAATAAGTCCCATTTCTTCACCAGCCTTAAATGTCTGGCAAGCATCACTGAACAGGGCCCCAAACACCTTACCCAGAATCCCTCTGTCATTTCCCACCTTTCTCTCAGCCTCTTGCATATGATTAGTGTGGTCCCACCCTCTGTGAGGTGAAGCTGGACCAGGTTGCCCTATATCTCATCTACATATACATTTTTGGAGGATCCCAGGACTTGTTACAAGAACACCTGGTTCTAGTCATGAGTGGAAGGCTAATTACCACATGGATCCTTTGTAGGGAATAATCTGAAGTACATGCAGATACTGAGCAGTGCTGAGCTGTGGGGGTCACCTGGGCTTACAATGCTGTTGTCTCTGCTGGGGCCCAGTCCAATGACCTATATGGTAAATCATGAGCCTTTTGGCTTTGGACTAATATCATGTATAGCAGAAGTGTTGCTTAAAAGTGTGTTTATGAATTACCTGTGCTAAAACTTGCAGGAGTTTAAAAAGAGGTAAACTTGATCAATTCTGGATGAACCAAGTCTATGGGTACCTGTAATAATTTTCCTATATGTAAGTTCCTGCAGGCAGCGTCTCTTCTAAGCTGTGCAATGTACACGGCTGCACACGCCACACAGTTTAGAGGGAATACTGCCTACAGGTATGTTTATTTCTAGGTTAGCGTTTCCAAATTTACTTCTTGTTCCGCGCGCAGTTCGGTGGGAACCGGTGGGTCTTTTCCCCTTGGGCAGGTTTTGTAAAGGAGGCGGCTACACACTCATAATGGTTACAGAAGTTTTTGTTTTTGTTTTACTTACACGTCAGTGGAATAGATGCGTAGGCGCAGACCAAGCAGAAAACAGGTATCGGTTACGTTGCGAGATCGACAGCTGCGGAGACCCTCTCAAGACAGAGCTGAACGAGGTCTTATTGAGTGCACTGGGAAGGGTACGCCGGGGAAATTTCGTGGTTGGTGGCGGAGAAGCACGTCAAGGCTGGCCAAGCCTGGGTGGGGAGGAAGAGTTCCTCCTCGATGCGCTGACGAGCGCTGCTTCTGCTGGGCAGAAGCTCACGCATAGGTTTTATAGGCCGAATGACGTCTCTCGCATTGCGGGTATTGATTGGTCAATCCTTTGTGCCCGCTTTTGGCGCGCGCAGGAAAATTAGAGGAGAAAAAAGGGGCTCCGAGGGCAGGGTCAACTAGCTCGGGTTTGTGCAGTTTGCAGGTTTGTGCTGATGGCACAGTTTTGCGTAAGACACTTCTCAGTTCCTTACTGACTGTACCTGCTCTCTCTAAGCACATGGAAGAGGACAAGGGGAAAGAAGGTGGGGGAAGAGGGCCAGAGGGCAGGGGGGCTACTTAACCCCCCAATTTAAATTTTCCCTGCTGTAGCAGTAGAAAGAGGACAAATTCAAGGTAAACCTCCAATAATTAGATTCTATATGTGGAAAATAGTAATTTTATACATTTTTCATATATAAAATCTAATTATTGGCGGGTCATCTTATATTCAAGTAAATATAGTATTTTATCCAGATTCTGTTTGCAGTCTGGCATTAGACATTCCAATAGAGTTCTAATTATTTGAATAATAAAACCACCAACAACCTTCATTTATAGAAAGATGAAGGAACAAGCTAGAAGCTAGGTAAGCTAGTAAGCTTGTTTTCAGCATTACTCCTAGCCAGGAATATATAATACACACTAGTTAGCCTGTCTGCTGTGGTCTTCTATACTAGACCAGATTGAGTTTAACAATAGTATTGAATCCACCCAAAATAACCGTTTTAAATCCCCACGTGGACATTATGTCAATTGAGTGGCATCAATAAAATGTAGTTACATAAGCTGGCAAAAAGGAAAGTTGATGAGAATTTAAAAATGTGGAGCTAAATCATGGACTAAGGACTCTGACAGAGTGGGGACCAGGGATGAGGTGCACTCAGTAGCTGGGGATGTGTACTAGTTTAAGAACCTGGAATATAAGACAGGCATGGAAGCACCTATTGGCAGAGCTGTCCCTAGGGGTGTGGGGG
>NW_017729024.1:145233455-145279832 GCF_001723915.1 Gavialis gangeticus | reverse complement strand
ACTGTATCTGGCCCATGGCTGCCTTGGCTTTTAGCACCTATGGCTCTTCTCCTTTCCCCTAGCTGTAGCTGGCTGCAGCAGCCACCACTCAGCCCAGCCCACCCCCCCAACCCCTTGTGTATACGCCAAGGCAGGGGGAGCTAAGCTCATGGTCAGGCTTCTGCACAGCAAGGCTAACTGTACATTGCTCTGACACTGCAGCCCTTCACAGACCATAGAGCCTGGCTCCCAGCCAGCCAAAGTTCAGATAAAGTTCTCACCGCTGGTGGGGGAGGGGGTGCAAGGGGAAAGGCCCAGGAGCCACAGGTTATCTAGGCTCTGCCAGTACAGGGCCTGGTCGGGATGTGGACACTGTGTTGTTCCCATGTGCCACTTTGGGCTGTGCCATATGAGTGCAGCTGTGGCTCCTGCCTGACCCCAGCACTGCACCTACCTGACCCCAGCACAGCTCCTACCTGACCTCGAGTCCTCAGCATGCAGCCAGTTCAGGCAGAAGCCATGCCAGCTGCACCCATGTGCGCCCAGCTCCCACCCTGAAGCAGTGCATGGGAACATAGTGCAGCACTAGCCCAGGCTGGCCACATGCTGGGAACTTAGAGCGGGGGTGGAAGCACAGGGAGAAGCTGGGAATACTTCATGGCACCAGTCTGATCGGTCCAGGACAACCCACAGCTCCCGGTCCCCTTTGCCCTGCATCCACCCCACCACCCCAAGTGCCAGATACGTGGCTGGACCAGTGCCATGCTATATTCCCACATGCTGCCTTGTGCCACATGGACGCAGCAGGCACAGTTCCTGCCTAAGCTGGCCACGTGCCAGGGACTTAGGGCCAGGGAGAGGTTGCAGGGAGAAGGGGGCCAGGAGCTGCATGTTATCTGGGTCTGGCTGGGCCAGTCCCACTCTGTGTTCTGACCATCTTCTTGCACCCCCTCCCCTACCACAAGTCCCTGGCATGCGGCTGGGTCAGGCAGGAGCTGTGCTAGCTGCACTCACATGGCCTGAGGTGGTGGCAGGATCACAGTGTGCACTGGCCCAATCTGGCCATGTGCCAGGGATTTGGGCCAGGGGAGGGGGTGCAGGGAGAAGTGGGGAACAAAGGTTAGGTTTCCCTCTGGGCCAAACAGCCCATCCCTGGTCCAGAGTCTCTGGAGGCATAAGTACAGTAATACTCAATCTTTCTGGCCTTCGACCCCTTCTGAGCCAACTTCTGGCTAGCTTGTGATCATGCATGACCTAATATTTGTAGGGCACGCAAACCTACCTGTAGGAACCACAGACCCAATTAGGGTCACGAGCCCTAGTTTGGAACTGCTGTATTAACAGTCCATATCTGCTTGCCAACTATACTTCACAGGGGCATTGTTAGGATAACCAACAAAGATTTATAAAGTGCTTTAATGATTAAAAGCACAAGATATAGGTTCAAAATTAAAATCGCTCTTTTTTTTTTTAAACTTTTTTACCTGGCACAAAGAATTTGTTAGATGTGAACCAGCTGAATTCTATATGGAATCCCAGATGTGCAGCTTTCACGGTGACAAGAAAAATTAAGTAGACAACTGAAACTGTACCTATACAAGAAAGAAGAAACAAGACAGACAATCGTCATTAGGCTATGATGCAATAGAAATGATTTATGTCCCATTTTATATCACATCTACCCAATGAATTGTCACCAGCCCAGAGAAACAGGCTTGCTGTTCATTCTAAAACCTGCAAGGCAGACCCAATTTTTAAACAACAGTTCTATTTACAAAGTTCAGAAAGTGCTACTACAGCACCATCTATTCATTTAAACTGCAAGTGAGTTTAGTGGCCTGGAAGGGGCCTAATTAATGACCCTGGAAACTGAAGCCACCTATACAAGTGCAGCGAGGCTGCTCTGACATGCTGAAATTACGAAGTGTTGGAGCAGACTCAGTTAATCAAGTCTGCTGGAGCATGGTAATTACCACATTCCAGCAGGCACCAGCGTCACTTGTATCAGCGTCCCTGCACTACAAAATGGCAGCAGGGGCACTTTAACTAAAACTCATTGAATGAGCTTTAGATTAAGTGCCCTGGCCACCATTTTTCAGAGCTGGGATGCTAATACACATGATGCTCTGGGCACTTTAATTAGAGCAGCTTTTGGAGCCCCCCCACAGCTGATTGCCAAGCCAGAGAAGTGGGGGGAGGGGGTCCAACACACTTCCAGGTTCACTGCCAAGCATGTGGAGGGTTCCCCCATGCTCCTGTGGGACTCTCCACGTGCCCCAGCATCACAGCATTCATGAGCCGTGCCTACCACCTCAAGGTACGTAGAAATAACTTTTAAAGCTGTGTCTATGTCCAAATTGCTGATTGTCCGAATCAGCATCGAATCTTCAGATTCAGATTTGGCTGAATTGAATCAGGCACAGTGATCCAAATCAACTAATCAAATCACTGTCCCTGATTTGGGCTGAATCCGAATCGAATGGGGCCCGATTCGCACACCCCTAGGATCTACCTTTGGTTACTAGTGACTTAAGTTTCACCTGAGCTAACAAGCCACACGCAACAGGATCCATATTCCATTATCCTGCTCCAAGGACTTTTGCAATACCCATAATTATGCATATGCAAAACTGACTGTGTACCAAAGCCTTAAATCTCACACTAAGGCTGGAGCAGAGAGAGTGCAAAAGTCTGCCCTCAACAGCACAGAGAAAAAAAATAAACTGATCAAAAAGGGCAAAAATAATCAGTTGCAGACTGAAAGAAACTGCATATTGATATTAATGATACAATATAGCGACCAATTCAACAGTACAGGGATGAATATCCAAGAAATAGATAAATATGAAAAAATGAAGGATTGATGTTAGGTGGTTTAGAAAATAAGGGTCAGGGAAGACATGATCTCAGTCTAGAAATATCTTGGAGTCAACATTAATTATTAATTAATAATTAAAGGAATTATTTGTCCTCTAACTATCAAGAACAATAGTCTGAGATTAAGGAATGAAATGGAAAGGGCTCTGAACATTAAGATCAATTTAATAGCTGAATTACTTCATTTTCCTAATGTTCTAAGGTTTCCATAGGTGTATAGGCAGAAGAATAGCTTCAGCTTGCTCACTTTACGGAATCAAAACTTTGAAGCCACTTTACCAACTTTCCTCAATCTTGCTTTGTTTTATAGGTTCTCTCTAGGGCTTAAAAAAAGAGAGAGAGAGAATCAAGGCAGCCATGAAAAGTATATGCATAACTTACTCTATACCATGTTTTATAACAAGTGTCAAGTTTTATAATTCCATATAATTTGTATAAACAAATATTTTACAACATAAATAATTTTAAGGCATGAGCACAAGGGAGAGAATTTAAGACTGTCTTTCCTGAATGGTCAATTTCTCATTTAAAACATAGATAGCTCTATTCTTAGCTTTTTATGTAGGGTACAAGGACAGCATGGATCTACTCACTTCTACCATTTATCTCAAGTACAGTTAAACTTATTTTCAGGTATTACCCAAGGAAGCAGCAGGGGGGAAAATGTCCAACTCACTAGCAGATTCTAATCTTTTACTAAAGGTAAAACAAAAAAAAGTACAGGAGATCTTGGGGACAAGCAGCTGGGATAACAACTGTATTTACCTGCATCCAAGACTACTATGAATTTAAGATGACCCCCACAATAACTAGATTATAAACATGGAAAACACATTTGTTAGAATTTTCCATGAACAGAATCTAGTCTTTAGAGGACTGCCTTAAATTCAATTGCCTGCACCGCTGCAGGTGGTCCCTGCCCCGTACCTCTCTGCAATGCCTGCCTCCTGGCCCCTGCCCTTCCACCACTTGCCCCTTCTCTCACCTCTGCCTGGGTGCTTAGGCCCTCCATCCCTGCACCCTCTGGTGCCTCCCCCTGCCATGTCTGAGTCAGAACCACACCAGTTGCCTGCCCCCTGTCTCCCTTCCATGTACTCAAATCCAGGATGAGGGGCTCCTCTCCCCACCCCATGTTAAATGGGGGGGGAGGGAACATATCTTAGATTCAAGTACATATGGTAGTACCAGCTCACTATATTCTATGTGTATTTTATCCATGATAAATACAGTCTCCGGGATTGTCTGTTACCTACCTAGGACATTAAACTTGGCGAAGAAAGAAGGCGACTTCAGATTCAGCAGAGGCAGAAGAACAACAATCAAATAAAATGGCACGGTTTTTGATTTGCCCCACCACATCTCGAACAACTCGAAGTCTGAGTTATTGGCAGAACGTAACGTCTCACTGTTGTTGTCTGGTTGAGGATCATTGGGAATACCTGGACATATGACTAAAACAAACATGAACAGGCCTTGATTTAAATGAAAGTCTCACACTGAATCAAGCATCTCAGAACCTAGTCCCTGGAGGGGGCATTTTAACTTTTCTGTTTTCCCTTCTCTACTGAAAAATTCTAATATAATAAAAGGCTTAGTATGTCTGTCTGTCAGTAATGCTTCTGGCAAACTGTGCATACACTGCTGAGAGGGCGAGCGGAGATTGGCTGGGCAGCCCAGGCTGCGCGGGCCCAAATTTGCGCCGCTGCCAGGGAAGTTTGCTGATGGGGAACACCTGAGCAGCAGGGTTTCCCCACACCTCCCTGTCTGAGGGCAAAGGGGGGATCACAATGGCAGCACCCCCTGCCGCCCAGCCCAGATGCCCCCCAGAACAGCCAGCAGGGAAGGGGAGATGGCACGAAGGAAGGGGAGCAGGGAGCCAGGTGGATGTGGTCCAGATGGATCCAGAATGGCGGGGGGAGGGATGGCCGGACCCGAAGAGGGGGTGGGGGGAGGTGAAGCACCCCACCCCATGATTCTTGATAAGCAATTTGCTAACAGTTCAATAAAATTCAGTAGCATACACTTGACCAAACTCTGCAGTGTGCTACAGCCTGACTTCAGCTGCTCAGAACTAGAGCAGGTAGTGGGGGAGAGTGCTTGGATTGATTTTTTGGTTCACAGGGTCAGAGGGAGGGCATAAGGAAGGGCCACAACCAACTAGAGAGTGAGAACACAGTTGTCGGAAAGATAGGTATTCTTGGACAAGTTGTGCAATGGAGCTCATTAATAAAAAGTGCCAAAAAGGGTAAAAGAGGGCCCAGCAGAATTTTGGCCATCTACCAGAGCAACTAGTTACAGCAATGTGGGATTTCTGGAAAACTGAGCAGACCCAAGTTGCAAAACAGTACGTATCCACATAAAACACTGCCCCAGGTCACAGCAGAATCAGTTCAAAATGCTATCTGATTTTCTAAGTTCAATTTTGAATCATTCCAAGCTTTAAACCAGCTTAAATAGGCTTGTACATCAGTCCATTTCTAGTTTAATCACTAAGTTTTTACTATTGGCCCCAACCCTTTACTCTGCAGCCTCTCCATGTACTTCAGCACTGAGTCTAAAGAGTTAGCAACTGACCATGGAGAAAGGAGATGACTGCTGTACAGTATCCAACTCCAGGGCCACACACATGACTGTGGGTGCTGACCATGTGCGCAGCTGCCTCACTGTGTACATACGTACGTTTAAGTCTACCTCTGCTCAAATGAATAAAAACAGACATGTTCAGTCATGTGGCAAGTGCATAGATAAGAATGAATGTACAGCTACATGCACAAATGCCTGCATTAGTAGAGCTGTGTATATATGGCTTTGAAGATGCCACGCCTATAACATGAGAAAAGGGCAAGCATAATCAGCAGCTGGTCTGAAACTTCTGTATCTGAGCAAGTCATAGTATCATACTGGTTGTGTGAAAACCAGTACAAGTGCTATGGAAGATAAGCTCAAGTCATGATCTGACAACCAGAAAAGCAGCCTTTTAAATGGTTAAAATATTTTATATATTGACTGGACTTAGTTATTCTTGTCTGTAAATATAAACAGCAATTCCTGGGTTGTGCAGAAACGTGAAATTCTCCTATTGTTGTCTCCAATTTCCATTTATAAACCTTTGTACTTCACAATGCTTCAAATTCTCCCCTGCTGGTTGCATTCCTACCTGGTTACAATAACTGAAACTTAAAGCTCTAGATAGCATTTGGTCATAAATCTGAAAGTTAAAAGGGACACCATCAAGTCACTTTGAAATTACTGTTTTCTATTTCGCCCCACCTCTGTATTGTTTAGGAGAGTTGTTTCACACAATACTGGAAAATGCTTTTGTCTCTACTGATGTGGTCCTCTTCTCTTTGGCAAAAGAGCAGGAAGAGCTCTTAAGTGACAGTCAAGCATCTAGCAGCCCTGCCATGCCCTCCTGCAGCAGCTGCAGTCATGCCTTCAACCTAGAGGCTGCTACAGGGCCTGGATCCAGGCAGCCTAATGCAGTGTCTGCTTCCTCTGGCTGGTCCTCCCTTGTGGATCAGATGGGGACCAGGCAGCAGCAGTTTACATCTTTTTCAGGGCAAGATAACAGGACAGGGACAATACAGGTTGCAGCACCAACAGTAGCAGTGTGCAACTTGGCAGGACAAGAGAGGAGAAGGCAGGGGCTCAAGGCCAGCCCCCATTTCTCTCTAGTTCTCAGAATGACTCCTTACCTCTCTATCTGACCCTGACTGCCAGCAAGATCCAGAAACGGCCGCTCTACAGGGACATACCACTGCCCCAGCTTCCCGCACACAAAGCACTCATTCACTTTCCTCGGCATACCTTACATCCTGGTAGCCACACAACATCCAAAACCTGTCCTTGTAAACTGCCCCTTGCTACAACAGAAACCCTCCATTAATCCCTCTCCTATCTTAGCACCCAAATGCACCCATTGCCTTTGATCTCTGCCAAACGTATGCAGCTCCTCTCTTCTGCCACTTCATGTAGGAATATGTATTGACCATAAAAACTGAAACTTACAATTACAGGAAATTATATATAAACAAGCTTATTAAATAATATACTTAATAGGCTGCATATGTAGCTAGGCAGACCTTGGCAGTTATGAGGATTTTCCCTCATGTGGAAGTAAGCTGCATTTAATGTGGCTTTTTAAATTGGGATTACTCAAAATATTTTCAGAAAATAGAAAAACCTTTCAAAATTAGTATGGGTTTGGCTGCTATCATGGAATGTTTCTCAACCTGGGCAGTGTTACTTCAGGCTCTAGTTCCCTCACGTTTGCCAACGTATCAATGTTAGAGCTTCTTCAGCAGGTCATGTGCTAGCAGATTTTGGGGGGTGGGAAATACATCTTACCACTGCTCTCTTCACCCATTCCATTAAGGCCCTTTAGAAGAGCAGGAAGCATACACGCAAACAGAAAAACTAAAAGAATATTACTGCAGAGGAAAATGTTCCCAATCTCACCTTCAGCCATAACTTTACCTCGCTGGCTGGAGAAGCCTCAATCATATTACAATGGTAGTGATGATGTCCAGAGCCATCCATAGGGGTGTGCGGGGCCCAGGGCATATCAGCCTGTGCAGGGGTGGGGAGCAGGGGTGGCGGTAAGCAGCTGGACCACGGAGTCAGCAGTGCATGGCAGCTGCAGCAGGGCCCCCCAAAGCCCGATGTAGTCGCCCCACTCGCCCACCACTATGGACAGCCCTGATGATGTCATAACAGATACCCTGAAGCAGAGGTATCAATTTCAACATGGGACATTTTTCTGTCTTAGTTTCATAAGAGACAGAGGCTGTCTTCTGTTCCTACCAAAACATTATGACTGCTTGCATATGTTAAAACAAACAAACAAACAAAAACCACAACAGCACTTCACTTCA
Organism: Gavialis gangeticus; assembly: GCF_001723915.1. Taxonomy (NCBI): domain Eukaryota; kingdom Metazoa; phylum Chordata; order Crocodylia; family Gavialidae; genus Gavialis; species Gavialis gangeticus. The sequence continues at coordinate 145,272,102 of NW_017729024.1, read as the reverse complement.
AACTCAGCATGCTCCCGCATCAAGCCCAGTCATACCTAGAAGAGGCAGCATGTTAGTTGGACCGGGTTTTCTCAACATCTGTATAAAATTGGGCACTTTAGTGGGGCTTCTGTGGCACTTATCTAATAGGTGATTCAATCAGCTATTAGATAAAAGCACCATGGAACCCTGCTGAACTGCCCAATATATACAGACTCTGCAGAGCCAGGTCAAAGTAACATGCTGATGCTTTTGGTAAAGTGCAGGGTTTTTTTTAAACACCTGTCTAAAGTTCAGTTACTACCTAAAGGCCACAGCCAACCCCTTGTCTTTAAGCCTGCCTCCCATCCCCATGAATAGGAATTCTGATAGAGACAGACTAATACATACAGAAGCTTATACCCAAGCCAAGAAATCATAAGTGGGATTTGGCCTTTTCCACAAAATTAGTTTTACAGTTTCACAGTATGTTACTTGACCATTTTCATCTTTTTCTGTAAGGTAGCATCAAACAGTATTATTAAACATGAAAATGAAGAGTAAGAACTCATTCACAAACTGTCGCAACAGTCTCCACACTATTATCCCATTACCTGTACTAGCTTTTATAACCCTTTTGTACCTCAGTGGGTTAATCCCTTTGTTTATCCCCTTTGGCCCCTTCAACCCACCTTCATCTCTCTCAGCAATGCCCCTCTCTCAATCCTCTCCTTCCCCTTTTCCTTTCCGGTGTATTTAAATGACTTAATTTCTTTCTATTTAGTACCCTAGCTCCCTGCAAGTCCATTCACAGGACCTGATGAAGTTGTTGCCCATGAAAGCTCATGCCTCTCTGAACAAGTTAAACTATATGGTACCACTTTGCCCTGCCTTCTGGCAATATTATTAAAGCTCTGGATAAAGCATTTTCCACAAAAGGGATACTGTAGCAGTTAGCAAAGAGAGCATGAATGTTTCAGGCAAGATTTTTAAAAGCTATTAGTGATTTGGTGCCCTCATTTTTCAGATGCTTGCCCTAAGACCCCACTGAAGAACTAGAGATTCTTACAGCAGATACTCAATAAATGAAGTACTGAGTTGGGAACTCAAAATGACTAGTCATCGTTTCAACATTGGCCACTGTAGTTATTTGTTAAAAAAAGAGAATCCAAAAATGAAATGGTGATTTTAAACTAGACAGAATTTAAAAGGCCTTATTTTAAAATGACTGAAATTGAGTAAAATTTGGGCCACAAAAACATGATGTACTTTAATGCACAGTCACAGTACTAATGCGATTTTTCTTACCTCTAGTACTTCCATTAGTGCCAGACATGATATCTGTGACATTAATGTCATTAACATAATCTGAAATTAAGAAAATACTCTTATTATGCATGCTATTAATTTGTATCTTATTTCTACACATTAAAGAAGTACCACATCTATGGAAATAAAAGCAGAGAGACAAAAGAGTATTTTGCATCATCTTCCAAGTGAATATTCTCAGCTTCCCATCTTAGAAAACCTACTCATTTCACATGAAGCTTGATTTAATCTAAAACTGCCTTTTAATAGCACCTTTTTTGGTGTTTGTTCACACGTGTGAAAAAGATCTTTTTTCTGTCAATAGCTTGCAAGATAAGAAACACTGACAGTTTTATGGAAAGTGTTTGGAAACATTCTGCATTTCACTGGAAATGGGAAGAGAGCCTCCTTTTGGACAACTGTTTTATGCTGCTATTTTAAAGAGTCAGTTTCTTTCAGCTCTTTTTGAATACTGTCAGTTTAAAAGAGACTAGTCCTTTTTCAAAATCATGGCTGACTAGTTGCTGATGTATACTAGTTGTGCCCAAACAGTGGTCCATGGGCAGTGTTGTGGCCACAGTAAGTGGTCTACAGATCACACTGTCCATCTTCCCCCTTTTCATTTCGGTTTGAGGATCTTTTCATGGTGGTCTGAGACATTTTGAAAGTTAGCATGGCCCACTGGTTCAAAACTTAGGGAAACACAGAACTAACCTGAAATATCCCAATGAGTCTAACAATCACTTTATACTATCAGATTATAGAAGTAAAACAGATGAGAAATTGTTGCTGCATGTGCTTGTACTTAGCTAGCCTTTTAAATGTAGTATTTACAGTAGGCAAAACGTTTTAAGTTATGTAGCTGGCTTAAAAAAACAAGTCAGACTAACTCTTGGAATATTTTTATTAGATAAATAATAATTCCATCGAAGTCTTGTTTTTTTAAGCCAGCTACATAACTTAAAACTTTTTAAACTTAAATATTGATTGACTTAAAACATTTTGCCTACTGTAAATACTAAATTTAAAAGGCTAGCTAAGTAAATAAGTCCATCAAAGCCTTCCAGCTGCTAAAATTGAAGTAGTCCAACGGGTAGAGCAAGCAGATGTGCCCAAGATCACCCTTGTTTTGTGATTTTTCAAAAAAAATAAAATAAAAAATGCTTCTTACTGGAAAATATTCAAAACCAGAAGTGCACTTAGAGAATAACTAGACGCTTTAATGGAAGTTATAAATTGATTCCCAAATGAGATTTCTTTAGAAGTGCATAAAGTACTTTAGAACTATCAAATGTCACTTTTAGATACTCAAAAAAAAATAACAGGCACACCTACACAAGAGAAGGAAAACTGTATTTCACTTAATATCCGTATCTGAAGAATTCTTGTTTAAAACAGTTTGTATATAATGTTATCTTCTAAGATATCCTCCACTGGATAACCATTTTGTTTAATGTGAATATATTTAAATAAAACTTCTCAGTTTAATAGTATTCTTCAGTGCATTGAAACCATACACAATATCCTGTGAGAACCTTGAGTGGATTAATTTTGACCACTTAATAGTCAAAGTCAGAAAAACGCTCTAGTCATTAAAGTTACCACAGAACTAGTATTACCAATTCTATTTTCATAAGGTCGTTTTTAGCTGACTGACAATGACAAAACATATCAAGCTTACAGAGAGAAAAGGAAGAGGAGGAAAGCAGCAGAGCTTTGTTTATGTCCTTATTTCTGGAAAAGGGACTTGTTCAAACACTATGAAATCTGCTTCCAATAACAATAACAATAATTAGCTAGGACAAAAACTGAATTAGGTCATCTGTAAATTCCATTAGTCATTAATCAATAGGGTAAGGTGTCCAGGGTAGAAAACTTGAGTTTAACCATGTTTAGCATTTTGTCAGATGCTAGGATCAGGACATTCTCTTACTGTGATGAGAGTTTTGGAAAGTGCTGTGAACACAGACATTGAAAGCAACACATCAAAATATGTATTTACTAAACCCTGGTTTTTCAGTTTGATGCTAGAGAACAGCCAGATGTTGGCTATCAGTTCTAATCACTTGCTGTGTGCATGCATAATTACCCTCTGCTCGCCAATTCTTGTGGAATAAAAGACAGAACATGAAGATGCAGGTCAGAACCCCACTGTTTAAAGGTTAAATATCTAATTTAAGCCAAACACTTTTACTTACTGTATATAAATTTTCCTGTGTTGAACAGGAAGTTGGACATAAGTACCCAATAAACAACCATGGCTCCAACAAGTGATACCATTGAAAAAAAGAGACTGGACCATTGACCAAAGGATCCAAAATAGTGCTTGCAAACATCTGGGAATTCCCAGTTTGAAGTATCTTTTGAAGCTACATAAACATAAAAATACAAATGTATGAAGAAATAAAATAAGCAGGTGGTTAAATATTAGAATACTTTGATCAGGAGAGATCATGCTGTTTACCCAGACCTCTCTCATAGATTCAAACCCACTTTTAAGTGCTAGATGACCATCAACAACTTAAAAGTACAACACTTGCAAAGCAGCAGTATTCTGTTTCACAACTGGAGTTTTATTACAGCAGGGCTATCCAACTGGTTAAACCCCTGAGCTCCTCCCCAGCCATGGCTCCTTCCCATCATTCCAGCTATAACAGCAGCCAAAGACTCCAGGTTCCTCTCACTCCTCTAGCTTTCACTGCCTGCCTCCACCCCAGCCCACAAGCAAGCAACCTCTCATGGTAAAGCCTGCAGGGCATTCAGCCCTCAGCCATTTAGAAGCTGGACCGCTTTGTATTACTTCAAGTAATACAAACCTCCAAGATCTCAGGGATTTCACTTGAGACAGACCCTTGTGTGTACTATAGTGCAACAGATTCTTACTTTCTATCATAGTCCGTGATTTCAAAACTCTGTAACAGCAGTAAAGTGTCAAAAGTCCCATTAGTAATATCAAAATAATTCCATTGGTAAATCCTGCCTGTTTAAAACAAGAAATATATTTAATTTTATATGTTAACCAGGTATACTGTTGAAACAAATGAACAATAAATTACATGCTGCAAAAGCCAATATTATTTCCTCCACCTTACCTGTTTTATTCCCCATGGGATACTTAGTATAGATGTACCCATCATTGTATTCCAGATCATAAATCTGCAAGAAAAAAAACAAAACAAACAAACCACATCTTTTTTTTTATATGCTACCCTTTCAGATATATTATAGTAAAAGCTGTTAAGTTAAAATAATTGTAATTTTTAGCCACAATAAACAAAAGTGCTTAACGTACATTGTTACTATGCTGGAGTTTTTACCATAGCTTTCTGTGCACCCATCCACTTTGAAAGCAGTTCCTAATGGGCTGTACACATAGATTTCATCTGGAGCTGGAAGAACGTGATCAGGAGCAATCTAACAAACAGATAACAAAAGTAGTAGTATTTGGTTCCTGACAGATATTTATTTAAAGATGGGATGGGATCTAACCTGTGATCCCAACAACTGTGCCTCCCGCCATGATGCACTTGCACGGTAAGACATGCAATTTTGGGATCAGATCCCACTTATATGATACTTGGTGGTGCAAGGGAAGCTGCATTGCAACACTGAGCAGCATCATGATCTCAGACTTCTCCTGCACTGGCAACAGTTCTGAACAAGCAGCTAATTGTCAGTTGGCTTCAGGGACTCAACAGGGCCAGTTTGAGTCCCACTGTGAGCCCTGGAGCCGGCTGGATCAAGATTGCATTGGGGCTTGAACCTGCGACAGTATATTCCCTGCCCAACCAACTCATGGCTGGCAGGATGAGGGCCACACTGGGCAGCCACTGTGTGGTCCCAATCCTGCCAATGATCAGCAGACTGTTGGCTGGCAGGGAATACACCAGGTTCAGCTGGAGATGCCAGTGCGGTCCACCCTGCCACACATTTGTTTCAAGGCACAATGCAAATCAGACACAAAATTAGTACACATTTTTTCCATCATTTTGTGGCTTGATTCATGTTTTGTCAAGTCATTAATTTCCTGAACACATGGCTGGGTTACACTTTAGGATGCGATTAACTGCTTAATCGTGTCTTAACTGTAACATCTGCCTGGGGCCTTAGTAAGATCACAGCTTCCTCTCTCATGCAAGCCAACTTACTATAAACAAAATGAACAAATTTTTACATTAAAGCTTAATAAATCAGCATTTATGAGAGTTCTTGTGGCCAAATTTTAAGACAGGTTCAGCATTGTTTACGTCTCATACATGCTAAAAACATATAAAAACAAGACAATTGTGATTGTGGTTTTACATGAATTTGGATGTGCTTAGCCATTCATTTCTTATTTAAAAGCAATTTTCACTTTTAACTAATGTTTTTTCTTTTATTCTAATGCAGAAATGTGCAGGTCAGGCACCCGTAGTAACCCCATCACGCTACATTATACCCCTGTTAATTAGTATCTCTGGCCTTTTCTTACCAATGCCCTGTCTGATGGAGAAGTAAGCCTGCCATAGTAATGAATCCGCTTATTCATTGCTGATGCTTCGTCTGTAACTCTTTGTGTGTCATCATTCACACTAACAATGTTTGTAGGCTCCACATGGAATGGTCTGAAGAGGGTGAAAAGCAAAACACCAAAAACCTTTAGGCAGCATTATCAGGTAAAATTCAGAAAACAGTTTTACATTATTCTGTTAAACAGCTATCCAACATGCAGCATCTGTACCATGTCAGTGTCTCACACTGCACAGTTGACAGAAGCCAACGTTTCTCTCTCTTTATAAATCACATTAAAAACAACACAAAAACAGAAAAGCAGCCAGCAGGCCAATTTTTTTTGCTGTATTACTTGTATTACTTATATTGTGGCAAATCATCAACAGAATTTTGACTAATACTGTATATAGTAGAATCGACAAACCAGCTGTGTTCCATTATACTGGGGTAAAGAGAAGAATTTGATACAATATATTTAAATTTAAAAAGAAAATTTGTTTTAATGTTCTGCTACCTCACAGTTTCCTCCTTGAAAGGCAAGGACTTGGAGTATGACTGGAACAAAAATTCCTAAGGTTCAGATCATGGCCTGTCCCCAAAGCAGCCATATGGAAACAAACATCCTTTGGAATGATAATGTTTCTCCTTCTTTGTCTACCATGTGGACAAAAGATGTTTGGAGACAGGATAGATACAAGGCTGCGTATCCAGCGCTGTATTTACGCAAAGATAGATGTGAAGTGGATAAGCACATTTCCTGGAACTGTTTGTTAATTTTCCAGTTTGGTTTTTTTTCCGGAGGGTGGAGGGGGCGACAAGGAGGCAAGTATAAACCAGAGCACTGCAAATTACAAATAAAGCTAAATTAGGAGTCTTTATTCACCAGCAGCAAAAAAATAGTCAGGAAGAATATTGTGGAAGTAGTAAGAGTAGTTGGGAAAACCACAGGTTCAAACAACAGCCTTTCAAGTTCAGTCCTAGAGATGTGCAAGAGTCATTACCGACTCCCCTGGCAGCAGCCCCTGGTGACAGGAACATCTCATGGGGGCTGTACAATTTTCAGTGAGTCGTAGTCTTTTTGCTGGTGGAGGGTCTTGCCTCGATGTTGATGGCTGCTAACTGATCAGGGTGGTGGTTGCTGAAGGTTGGGGTGGCTGTGGCAATTTCTTAAAATAAGACAACAATGAAGGTTGCCACAAACCTTCAATTTGTAAAAAACGCAATATCTGCGAAGTGCAATAAAGCAAAGCACAATAAAACGAGGTATGCCTGTACTTAAAAGAGATGAAGCTTGTTCCCCAAACCCTGAATGCTCACTTCTGCAATTCTCCTCATGGTCAATAGCACAAAACAGAAATGAATGCTTTCTGATGAATGTAAAAGCAGATGGAAAGAATCTGGATTAACTATGCAATTCATAGACTAGAAAAGTCCAGCTAGGTGTGATTTAAAAGCTATTATAGCAGATAAGGAAAAAATGAAATGAAAGCATTACTCTACTACAGATGTTTTGAACCACAGGAAGCTCCTTCCTGCTGCTTCTGTCTCGTTTCTTGCAGCTGCATTTGGGTTCCCTTCCCTCCCACTCCAGTCAGACACGCTGCTTGAGAACAACAGCGATCAGAGAGGACAACTGAAAAGCAGCAGGATACGAGGGCATTTTAAAGCATCAGAGCATTCACTGCCTTGCTTAACACATGGATTTGGTTAACAAGATCTTCTGCTCATTGGTCTGTCAGTTGGGGGGAATCTCTCCGAAGATGTTAACTCAATCCATGAGCTTATATGGGTAGACATCATGATGTCACCTTTCTACCTGGAGCATGAGTGGTGATTTCTCCTTGGGAAAAGTGGCAATCTGCCTAAAACAAGGGAGCGATTTGTGTGTTCCCTATATCTGCACTCAATTTGAAAACTAGGCCTAGAAATGTATCTGGCTGCACATGCTGTTCCAGAGACCCCGAGCAGGTTGGGCTAAGCACTGCCCATGGGGCTGTAAATCCTACAGGATGAAAACCCTGCCAACACCATGCTCAACCATTCTGCAGATCTGTGAGAAACTTCTTTTCTTGGGACAGCACTCTGAAGAGGCCCCATGAAACCAAAAGGAATAAAAATGGCAGAACGGGGAAAGACTTGAGTACAAAGTACAAAGTAGGAGAACTACTCTATTCCCTTGTGTACCACATTCCCCTATCCCCAAGGCACGTACCTTGTTTTTGGATGTCAGACCATAGGGGAAAAAAAGATTTTGACAGCATTGTGGCTGTGTGACACCAAGTCAGGTCTCCAGGGAACAGAGTGCCCAGGAAGTGTGGCATCCCAGGCAGTAGTCTGGAGGGGGCAGCAGAAATGTCCTGGCATGGCAGGGCAGCAACAAGGCTATGCCCAGACCCTTGCAAGGGCAGCAGCAAGACTGCTATTTCTTTACAGTAAAGAATAAGGTGTTGTTTCCAAACCAAAAGCCTCAAGATTCTGATGACAGACTGCATGCAGAGCTCACTTGCCCTGAGCTAACTCAATGATTACTCCAGATGCACGCTATGGTGCTCAGCCAACAGCTACCTCAGCTGTGAGAGGGACAAACGACTCCAGGCCCTCTGCTTGCTGGGCCCAGAGAGAAGTGGCAGCCATCTTGGCACCCATGACAGCAGTGTCTGTATATTTCTGTTCTCTCCCAGCAAAGAAAAATCAGCTTCCCCATTTAAGGCACACACCCTAATTCTGGAGGGCAGATTTTGGGGCAGAGGTGCATGTGGTTTACAGATGAATATAGCAATAACAAGAGCATTAACCAAGCACTCAGAGAGACATGGGAGAGCCACACACAATTTAATGGATTCACTATGTCCAGGGCAATAGCGCTATTATACTCCAGTTTTTAAAAATTAATCCAACCAGCAATATTCTTTGTTCAGAGGCAAACGCTGCATGAGAACTTGTGGATTTTGCATTACATGGTAAGCAAGGGTTGGTTGCTGAGAGCCCACACAGGGGATGTTCACCTTGTGTACATCACAGAACTGCAGTCGACACAGAACCCGCAGGCCACAGCTCAGTGGGCACAGGAGAGGTCATCGCATTTCCTATAGCACTTGTGTGTGTATAGCTTTCATACTATATAGCCTAGCTACTCTCACCAATTCAGCATTTAGAATTAATCCAATCAGTATTAAAAGCAACTTGCATACACTGCAGTATTTTTCATCTTACTTATTTCCAAATATTAGGCCTTGTAAAACTATGAAGTTTCTTTGTTAAAATAAAAGTTTCAGTACCATTGTTCAGGAGGGCTCAGTTACTAAGCTATATGCATTTTCTGACCAGCATTTTTAATTGACATAAACTTTATTGGAAGCAAGTATATACCAATGAACAAATAATTGCATTTCCCAAACTTTCTAGGAAATTTATATATGTATATAAAGTGATGTTTGTCTGAAGTGATATAAATAGATCTATATCTATCTACATACTGTAGGGTTTTACCTTGTCATTTCAAACAAACATCACTTTTGTCTTGGGCAATAATCATCTCAGTAATTATAATGATGTCCAATATATTTTCTGGATGGGACTGTCTAAACTATACATAATAGGCATCAAAAGGTATAGTGCCATGTATAAGTATACATGAAGAATAAAGAAGTATGAATATAGAAGCCACGTTTACAGATAAACACCCTCACCTCCTCCCCAAGGACACAATATAGTTCAAATTTGACTATGCTTCTTGAGTAGGAGAAATATGCTGGAATTTTACACAATTTTATATCGTCAAAACACTAGAATTTGCTAAATTTCAGTGATACATAAGAAATCTGTTAAAATGATTGCATATTTTGGGACAACTGAAAGATCTATTGGGAACGTGTTTAAAAATTAGGGTGGAAATTTCATCAATTAACAATAAATATCTTAGAGTTAGTCTTGCTTGGATTTGAAGACACTTTTGCCAGTAAATAGGTGAGGTTAAAACAAAGGGGAAGAGGAGGTAGTTATACCCCTTAATGGTTTGAGAGGCCTCTCTCCCTTGAGATCATTCATGAAAACCACTCTACTCTGCATAACTTCTTATCTCACCCTGGCTCTCAGCTGTAAAGATTCTGCATCTTCAGACCCCAAATCCTACAGTCAGAAATGCCTGAAATCAGTAGTCCATTCATGAAGTAAGACTCCATCAAAAATTAGAGTATGACAGTATAAGGTCTTTGGTGCAGGGGTTTGTTCCTCATACTTAGTAGGATAAAGCAGCATGCTCTGTTGTTTCTTTCCATGTTGTATATGGTGCTGATAACCAGGGATCTGGGTCTTCTGTTTACTGTGGAAAAATCACAGATTTTTTCCTTTAGGAGGAGAAAAGTGTGGGAAACGGTGCGTTTCCCCTTGCAGGCTGTCAGAGTTGCAGCCTGAAAAAGTGGTTACTTGGGGCTACAGAAAGAGGGTAATTAAGCAGGGGGCACCACGTGCATTTCATTTTAAGATGCATTTCATAGCGGCGTTTCATTTTAATTGTAGAAAAATGGATTTGTTGTTTAAAAAGAGAGAATTTGAGACTTTTAAAGAGAGAAAACCAAGATCCCTGCCGATAACCAAAATTAGAACACCTTTTTAATGCTTCAGAATAATTCTGTACACAGACATACAATTCCTCTTCTATGTAGGCAATCCATATGACTGAACATACTTCGTTTGAGAATCACTTCTGATTTTAGCAGACTTCTGCTTGTCCACCCCTTATTATACTATATTTACTATTTTTAAATAATTCTCCAGTAGTTCTAAGGATATTGAGCCATCTAGGGAAATAACCAATGTCTCCTCCCTGAAAGAGAGAGTAAAAAACTTGCACTTAAATACAAGGAATTATTTGCACTCTTCCTCAATTAGTCTGTGGGTATCAAACAGCCAGCAATCTGTCTTCCAAATAACAGTTGTCCTGCAAGTCAAATCTGAGCCTGGCTGCTGAAGTGTGTAGCAATACCTGCTATGTAAACAGAAGAGTTCAGGTATCCAGTGATACCTACCCAGCACCTCTTATGTTTGCTTTTTTTAACTTGCAAGAAAACTTGAAAAAGAAAAACAAGAAAAAAAAAAAAGAAAGAGAGAGAACCTAAAGGAAAAGAAAATTTACTTCTAAAGAAAAGATGGTCCTTGGGCCCCTTCCAATGCCTCTATTGCCATTTAGAAATATTTCCCACACTGACCACTCCTTCATCTTTTTGGTATTAGCTCTCTCTCATTATTCTCTTTTTAACCTTTCATTCTTCTGAAGTCCCTGGCTTTATGTGCCTTTTGTTTTCCCTCATGGCAGAAGCCTGGATACATCCTCTACTCTGGATCTTAAGCATTTTCACAATTAGAACAGCTTCCAACACACTTCCAGTTTCATCCCCATAGCACCACACATTCCCAAAGACAACAAGTGCAAATTAGAGAACATATGAGGGAGGGAAAGAAAAATGGAGTCCTTACTCTAATACACTAGATAATATTGCTGTACGAAACTACCATAATAAAATATACTAGGAGAGTTATATAGTTACCAAATCATTCATTTTAAATAATTAGAAATGTTAAGAAAGTTACAGAAAGGAACCACATCCAATTTTGAAGTGCTCTATTATGTTGGACTTTTTCCTCCTAGAAAGACAAAGAAACATGCTACACAAGAAAGTCATTTACAACTTTAATAAACAAAGTAGACAACAAAGCAAGCTATTTTAAACATTCAATTCAACAGGTACTTTTATTCTACCTTGCAACTTTACCCAGAATAATTCCAACACTATCCAGAATAATTAACAAAACCAGCTAACAACTTATGAAATAAATAATAAAACCACCTACACAAAAACTAACACTAATCACAAATCCCTAAGACAAAAGAATAAGTTAGTAACAAAATTATAAATATGGAAAGAAAGACTACTTAAAACAAACTGAAAAAAAAGCTAGAAACACTACGAACCTGTGTCTGATCATGGCTCCATCAGCAACAGGTTTAAAAACAAAATCTACTTGTAGCCCACATTCACAACCCCCTTTCACAATACTGTTTATATGTGATAGATATTTTTCTGCTCTCAGGAGCTCCTAACATATATAAACCAGGAATTCAAACTATACTAGGGAAACCAAAAAAATATGTTCATGCTTGTCAGTGCCATCTCTTATATATACACTTGTACCCAACACTTCTCTCTTCCCGACCCCACAATGCTTTGCTTTATGCTAATCTGCATTTAAGCCTGCCTGACCCTGGCCCCTCTATTTCTACAGGCTGCCTAAGATAGCTGGCCTTAAGCTCTCTCTTTCCATTCCTCTCTGTCCCTCCTTGCTCTGAGGTGGGAAGTTGAGGTCTGTGTTCTTAGCCCTTAAGTCAATGGCTCTCATGCCACTCTGGTAAAACCCGAGGCACACCTCAGGAAATTCCAGCCTTTTGCTTTCACCCATTTTTTTGCTATAAAAAAAAACAAACAGAGCACTTTTTTTCTGTTGAAAGAACTCAGAAAGACTCAGAATGGCTGTAATGCTCATAATTCCTATTTCACATCACTGGCTTTATCTTGTGAATCATGTTTGCACACCTAACATTGCATGGCATTCTTGAAAGACTGTTAAGGCACCCTAGTTGAGAATCACTACCTTCAGTTTTCACACAAGGAGAAATCTGAAGCCTTTTCAGGGACTGAAGGCTAATATAAAGCAGACAACAGGAAAGCCCCCTCTCCATGGATGCCCATGCTCCCAACATCTTTCAAACCTGCTCTTTTGCTTCTCTACCATAGACTAAAGACTTTACAAAGACAAGTGTCATCTCTTGTAGCAACTGTACTCTAGAGATATATGTCTGGTATCTGAAAAGAGGCAGAAAGGGAGCAGAGCCAAAAAGGCGGAGATGGAGTGAATGGCTAAGAAGCACCAGTCAAACAGCATCTGACCTAGCCTTTCCCTCTGCTCTGCCCATACCAGATACTGCTGCCAGACCAAGATGAAAAGACAGGAGAGTTGGGGTGGGGAAAGGCAAGGCATTCTTCTGTGGTGGCACCAGCCACACCTACCAATCAAACTTTGTATTACTATAAGCCTAGCTGGATGAAAAAAGCCAGTTCTGGGCTGAAGAACTAACCCTGAGTGAGAAAACTGGTGGCCTATGCAACAACCAGAAACAAAAATCAAGCAGAAAGGAAAGAGAAGGCATGTGGACCGCTTAATGTGCCAGAACAACACATACTGAGGAAAAAGATTGCTCAAAGTGCACACTGGTTTTTCTTTGGCAGATAAAGTATGAGGGCAAAGCACAAAGCCCCTCCTCTGCTAATCAGAGATTCAGCACACTTGTGCGTGCACATGCACACACAAAGCAATGGATGCACCTCAGTTTGAACAAACCTTTTCTACAGTTTCTCTTATTACCCATGCGTCACCATCTCTTACCCATCAATTTTCACGTACAGAGAAATGATCTGCCCTTAGCAACTCCCTCAACCCATACAAATGAGCACCTGCATCTGGCCTAGCTGAGTCAGAAGAGCCCCAGGCCCTTTTCAGTGCCAAATCCAAGGCAGCAATTTGCAAGAGAGCAATGCCTCTCTTCCTCAATCAAACAGGCTCTGTTAGCTCCTAATCTGCATTACACTAATATTACTGTGCCTCGCCCTACACCCCTGTTGTTTCCATGAGGTCCCCATCCCTTCTTTTTTTCCTTAAGGATGGGAAGATGGGGCTCACAGAGGCTTAGGCCCTGGCATCCATGCACAAATGCCCCTGGAGCTTTTTCAAGTGTTGGAACCTCAAGCCAAACATACAACAGCAAACAGGCCTGCATGTACATGCATATACTAATGCTTATACTAACAGCCAAGACCCTTCTTTTCATTTCTCCTGCTGTCAAAAGGAAATTTAAGAGACAACAGTGCCACCTTCCATTCCCTTGTGCAAACTGCACCCGCCTCAGAAACATGGTACATTCTGTAAAGTCAAAAAGTAAAAGAGCCAAAGTGATCCACTAGATCTACCTAGTGCTGTTCCCTGCAGCTGAAAAGCAGCAGATTGCTCAACTACTGGTAAGCAGAGCTTCCCCCACTTGTATGTTAAATCTTTTTTTACATTCTCTTAAAATCAGTATTTATTAGAGGGTTACTGGAATTATTATTGGCATAATGTTCTACTGTATTACTCTAAAATACTTTAAAATTATGATTTGGGATTTTTGGTATATTTACCAAAGGACATTAAAAGAACATTAATAATGTTGCAAAAGTATGCACTCAGAAGGTAGGAAATGCCAGAATGAATGTACAATCTTGAATTTGACCACTTTGCATATATGCATTATGAAACAGACTTCAATTATGTGATTATGTACTATTATTTCCACAGGACTCCTGCCTCATACTGTGCAAAGGAAGCTGTGATACAGAGAGATTAATGTAAAAAATGCTCACTAATTTTGGGTGCCTAATCTGAAATATGTAGACCTGATTTTTCAGCCAACCTACCACAGTATAGCACTCTGAATGCTTAAAGCACAGCCCCCAGTTGCAGCTGTGAGTGTTTAGTGCCTCTTGTCAGGGACCCAAAAAATGTAAGACCTACAATCAGTGACTATGTGTGAAAAGCTTAATACAAACAACCTGAGTAGAATGACACAGGAGGAACTCTGTGGCAGAGGCAAGCACAGAATCCAATCTTCCAGGGCAGTGCTGAACTACCCAAACATCTCTCTTCTCACGCCCCCTTGATCCATTCACTTCCTACTTTTCATTTTCTGCACCAGATAAGCCAGGGTTGGTGCAGAAAAGTCTCCTTTAATACATAATCCTGATTCACTCAGAGCATTTCATCTTGTACACTGAAGCAGACAGGGATAATGAGATGGTGTCATTAAAGACTGTATTGCAACGAATGCACAAGAGGGTGAATTAAGATTATGCAGGCATCCTTAATTCTGGCACTTCCTAACTTGGAACTGTTTGACTTTCCAACATAAGAATATTCCTTAAAAGCAATTAGGTTTGGTGTAAATAAGTGCATGTAATTTCCTAGTTTTTTTTTAATACAAACGGGAAAAAAACAAATTCTATCACAAGGAATCTTAAGAGCCACCAAGTTGACTTCTGCCACTTCTGCTAGCTGAGTAGCTGATGGCAAAAGGTGGGCTCTTCTGCCCATTTCCCTCCACAAATTACTATTTTTCCCCAATGCCTCCAATCTACCCAAGTCCTGATTCTTCCCCACTCTTGGCTCCTCAGCCTACTCTCATTCCCTTCATCCAGTCTATCCCTGTCTCCACTTCTCAGTCTTTTTACCCAACAAGTCCTGGTCTAAGGAGGCAGGAATTAGAAACCAAAAGAGGGAGAAGGAGCCTGAAGATTCCAATGGCAGCAGCAGCAGCCATGAGGCACATGGCATGGTCCAGTGATCAGAGGCCAGTGGGGCTGCTGGCATGGTATAGCAGGGAGGGGTGTCCACTATACAGTGAGGTTGGAAAACAAGCATGCGGCACAGTATGGTGTATGGCCCATGCATCATACGACCTGGGGGAAGTTGTGCAGCTGTACTCATACCCACAGTCAGGTGGCTTCTCATGGATATTCTCACCACTAAGTTAGTAGTACTACATTTTGCAGTAAGTAAAAATCTTAATAGGCATGGTGATAAATATGTGCCCATTGATTCTGTTGAATGTTTTAAGACATATTTGAAACAGGTACATTGTAGCAGGGCACTGGGATGTGCCTGCTCCTTGAAGAGAGCAAGAAGCCTGTGAGCCTGCTTGCAGGTGGCAGTGGGGAGCTAATGAGGGACTCACCTGACTAGAAGAGGGCTTAGGCTGGAGCTATATAAATCCAGAGCTTGCCCAAATCAGGGAGCCTCTCCCTGGCTACCTTGCAGTAAGGAGCTCCTGGTAGATGGGCTCCTGAAGGGACCTGGCTTTAGTGAAACAATGCTGCAGGCCTGGGAACAGAGGTAAGTTCCCTGGGCAGAGAAAGACTGGGTTTACAGGCCAGTGGCCTTTGTTTTAGGTTAATCCCTAGAAGGTTTGAGGTTTCTACTAGAGGGTCTGTATGCCCAGGGAAAGGCTGAGCTGGGGCCTGAGAGCCCAGAGGAGAAACTGTGTGGGACCAGAGAGCCCAAGGCTGTATAGTCTATAGGCTAGAGCAGGGGTGGGTAAAATGCAGCCTGTGGGCCGGATGCAACCTGCCAAGCCATTCTATTTGGCCTGCAGGGCCCCTAAAAAACTTAATATTAATCTGCTCTAGGCTGCCTGTCACGTGGCCCTCAATAACTTGCCAAAACTCAGTTAGTGGGCCTCCACCCAAAATAATTGCCCACCCCTGGGCTAGAGTATAGCCCTGGGCTGGAAAGTATACCAGCTAGGAATGAGGAAAGTGCCCTTTTAAAGGGGCACCGGGTGCTCCTCCTGTTGTTTGTGTTTTCTGTTATAGTCCAGGGGCTTATGGTTTAAGTTACCATTAATGCTGGTAGCTTGGGTTGGGACTGCAAGGCGTGGCTTAGAGGTTCCATTTGTACCTGAAGGGCTGACGCTTGCCTTGATCCCTTCACGTGCAGGCTCAAGGCTTGAGCTACTCTTGCAGCCAGACAAGGCTGCAGGGCCAGACAAGGGCTGGAGCCAGAGAGGGACAAACCAAAGCTAGTGCCACAGCCAGGCCCAACACAGTGGGCCTGGGCTAGAAGGCCTTTCTGGGAAGAAAAGGGCAGAAGCTGAAGAGGTCAGAGCCCAACAAGTGAACAATGATATGATGAGACCTGTGAGGCCTGGGGTGTGATATAGGGGAGGAAAACAGGCTACACAACTTGCCCTTAAGTGTTTTACAGGGGCCTACTTAAGCCAAGAGGGATCTATCAGGCCTGAAGGCTGGATTAAGACCCAGTGAGAAGTCCTTAGGAATAAGGCTCATTCTAAAGCCTGTTGACAACCTCCCTTAATCAACTTTTACTATTAAAAACAAGGCATGGCAGATCAGCAAATTAGGGAGACTGGCAATGGAGTTTGACCCAGGTAGGTCTTGTGGCCACAGAGGGTACTCCAAGTGGACCTGCAGCTCCTATTGCATGCATGCATATATATCTTTTCAAACCAACTGTATTCTAGCATGCCCTCATTGAAGCAAGGTCACTAAACTTTTCAAGAGCAAGGTCTCTTTCTTAAAGGAAAAGAGAAAAAATAAAAAATGTATTCTGTGAAATGCAGGTGGTGCTTAAAATGACACTGGCTGCACACACAGAAGAAACTTTTGATTTATAAAAATCAGCAGATGTAAAATGTTAGTAGCTTCTTTTTTTTGTTTTTTGTTTCCTTCACAGAATTCTTCTCTTAAATATAAATGTAAGATGACAACCATTTCCAGTGTTGTATTAAGATTAGACCTTCCCCCTCACCTTTTGCATTTAAGGTCTTCTGAACTAAACTGAATGTTCATAATTCCATAATCACTTTCATCATCACCTCCATTGGAGATCAGGAGCTGTTTAGTATCCTCTTCCATACTTGAAGAATGCACTTCCTTCTGCTAGCTTCTGTAAATATTTGAACCTAAACAAATAAAACAAGATGGTTATAACGAATAGTTAAGATACTGGCCCTGGTACAACAAAACCCCACACCTGTGAGGCCTGATGCAAAACAGCCAGAGGGTCAATTGCTAGCTGAAGGGTCAGAGGTAGCTACTTGGGAGCTCCCATTCTGTGAAGGGAATTTCATGTGGGGTAACCTGAGAACTGATTCTGTCCTGTCACTAAGCTGTGCTGGCTCTTCAGTGAAGAACTACAACATTTCTGGAAAAAAGTCTTCATGGTTATACAAGGATTTCTTGAAATATGGTTCAGAAGATGGTGTGGTATGATTTGATAATCTGCTACTGAAAGGATGCAATGCTATAATTGGCCTAAAAAAGGTATCATCTCTGAATCGAGAATGTTATACATAAACTTGATGCTTGGCAAAATATTGATGATAAAACTTTGCTGATTACCTAAAAATTCCAGTTATCTAAGAGTGTTATGCCTCAGATGCAGTGGGAGGGGTGGGGAGAAGGGAAGGCACGCACACTCGGATACCTGCCCACTGAGCTGACTGTGCAGGGTAAGTTTCTTTCAATCTACTTCCTTATGAATGCCTGGACTGGGCGGTTGGGGGTGGGAGGCAGGCAGATCAAGACCCCCACAGTGCAGGAGGGAGTGGGGCAGGAGCAAATCATTCACCCCTGCCCCACTCCCTCCTGCACTGTGGGGATGGTCCCACAAGACGGCCTATCTGTGAATGGGACCCTAGCTGGGCTGGGTCATGAGACAATTGGAGCCTGGCGGCTCATCCAGAGGCACAGCGTGGGGAGCCGGGGGGGGGGGCACGTGGCCCCTGACCTGTGCATGGGGCAAGAGTGGGCTGCAGCTGCAGGGTAGGCTTGCTCCCTGCCTCATTGCCACCGCTTTGAAAGTAATGCAGCATGGCACCATATGTGTCCTGCCACGAGGCAGGCTAATCCCAGTGCCATGACTGCTTGCCTGGAGTGCAGCACGGCCACCCCTGCTGGGAAGAACCTGGCACTGCCCTGACCCCATCCTGCAGTGGCAGCCTGTCCTGTTCCATGAAGATTCCCCCCCCCCCCGGCAGTGCGGTGCTGGGGGTGGCAGACTTGTTCATGCAGGGGATGCTGCCTCTGGGCAGTGACCCTGGGCATGGGGAAAGGGGCAGCCACACGGGTGCAGCGGGCCCCAGGCTTGATCCCAATCCTGGGCTCAGTTTCCTCCCAATCCCAGCCCCAGCCCCTCCTCCCTCACCACCCCTTCTGGCCCTTTCAAGATGCATTTGATGGACGTGCCGGATAGACTGGGGAAAGATTCTGGTTGCTAAAGTACAGTAAAGTTCTGGTTGCTGGAGTATATTGGAAATTCTGGTTAATAGAGTATTCCAGTTAGTAAAAGCTGTGTTAACCAGCATTTACTGTAACTTCCCCCCCCTCCCCACACCTGCCCCCCATAACTTAGTTGTTCTATCACACACCGCCAGCTTCCCTTCCAATTGCCATTTCTGACCTGCAAACCACTAACATCCCTTATTTTCCATAATGCTTGGCCTTCTTCCTTGGCTCCATTATTTATTAAGCAATACCTTCACCATTATACTATAGAGTCCCTGTTGCATTATTCCTTTCTAGACACTCCTTTCCAGACAGTTGCACAGCTTCATCAGGATTGAGAAATAGCTCCCTGACCCCTGCCTTCTCTTGAGTCTACTCATTTGGGCAAATCCTGGGAGGTACAGATGTTCATTTGAACTCTCTAAGGCTGAAGGGGATTTTAAAAAGGTTTCCTCTTTCTGGGTGAGTCCTCAAGCTCTTTGCCTATTATGCATAAGACAGGCAGCCGCATACCATCCACAGCCATATGTCAAATGCAGAGCACAAAGCTGCATTTTTGTGAGGGGATTTAAGTGCTACTCCACCATCTCGCCTACTTTGTGGACCTCTGCTAGGCATTGGCAGGAAATGGGTGACTAGCTGCCAGACTAGGTGGCTCTGGGTATCCACAAGAACAGAACTATGAGGCGCAAAGTGACCTTTCAAGTAAAACAGGAAGACTCTCTCTCTGTGTATGTGGGATAGAGAATCACAATTTTAGTCTCAGATGTTTAAACTTCCAGCTAAATCCTGGAATAAACAGCATCTCTTCACTTTTACTGGACTTTCTTTCTTTCTCTACAATCTCTCTTAAATTAGGATGGACTTTAAAGATCCTGTTATCACAGAACATTTTAAAGCATTTATTTGGGGTCAAGTGGGTGTACATAAAATTAAGTAAATGGGTTACACATGTTGTCTTTTAAACTAATTAACATGGGGCTTGAATGGTGCAGATGCACACAGGTCAGAATAGTTAATACCCTGTAATTTAAAATTGCAGAGGTAGGGGAAGAAGGAAGGAAAGGGAGAAGATTGGAAAAGAGAAGTAAGTAACAAGAAAAGGAACAGATACTTGACATTTTACAGCTTAATACTAAAGCAGGAAGCTACAAAAAAGAGCAACTGAGCTAGTGGAAAAATAAAACCTCAAAAAGATAAAGGATAAATATGTAAGCATTACTGTTAAAGCCTTGTACTATTAAATACATGTCTAAATGCTGAGAGGTACCTAGATCAGTGTTTTCCAGCCTGGGGAGTCCCTGGTGCTTTGTCTGGTCCAGTGGTGGTACTGGGCAAAGAGAAAGGGTAAGAAAATGCTGCATAAACCTTGGAGCTATTTTAAGCTTTCTACTACATGTGTAATGTTGTGGGTAAAGTGCAGGTTGGCTCTTGGAATCTCCTAATGGCTCTTTGCCTCCCACAAGATTCCCTAAGAAAATAACAGGAGTAACATGTGCAGGCAGAGTTACATGCTTAGGAACTAGCTCATGGGTTGCTTATTTCTTTTCACAACAAGGTTTAGCTGCAAGAAAAGTTGACTTCAGCTATACACCACCATCAAGAAACTGGATGCTCCTAGCAACATGAAGGCTTTTCATATGTGGGTGGAGTTGAGAGAACAGACCTGAAAGAGAATGGATGGAAAGGAAAAACTATGAGAGAACCAGGGATCTGGTTATGTGTTCACCACAGAAAAACATGGTAAAACTCAGATTTCCTCATTTTGAAGTGGGAAACAGTGGGTCTCCCCTTGCAGGCTGGAACTCTGCTAGCCTGCAAGGGGCAGGGGAGAGTAGGAGGAGGACTCAGCTCCCTGCAGGAAAATCTGGTGGGGAGGGGAGAATGAGGTTGAAGCCTCCATGGGTAAGGCTGGAGCTGCTGCCCAGATGGAGCAATGTGTGGGGCTTGAGGCCTGGTGCTGGAATGTGCAGTCCCATAGCTCAGGCGGGAAGCAGGATGGAGTTGCAGGCAGCGGCTCCTGGGGGCAGTGGGGTGGCTGGCTCCTCACTGCTGTGTGCACTCCCTGGCAGCGTATAGGGGGCATGTACTCCCGAGATCTGTGCGTGGGAAGGGAGCAGACATGGGCTGTCTGCTGCAGGCTTAGGCTGCCTACCCTGCTGCCCTCCCTCTGGGGCCTCCATAGCCTGGTGGGTGGGACCCAGTACAGCAGGACGGACTGAGGCAGGGAAGCTCCTTGCTGATGCGAGACCCGCACTGCAACAGCAAGTTGCCTCCTACCTGCCTGGCAACAGTGAGGGTAGCAGTGTGGAGTTCTCTTGAGGCTGCTGGGTAGGCAGGGGACACATGCCATGACAGTGTGAGGCTTGCAGCAGTGGCGCTGAACTTCTTTGCCCTGCTGTGCCAAGTCTCTCCTGCTCTGCTGCAGAGACTCTGGGGAGAGAGCAGTAGGGAGCCCAAGCCTGCAGAGGGTAGCCAGCATCTGCCCTCGCCCCCCACAAATAGGCTGTACTCCAGCCATGCTGCCTGTCTGGGGGGTGGTTCCTTGCTTTGCTCTACTGCAGCAGCTGGGGCTCACGTGCTGTTGTGGGGGTGCAAGGGACTGTGGATCTGGGTCCCTTGCCCTGTAGAACTGGCAGCTGGGGGGGGCAGGGGGCTGTGGGTCAGGAGTGAGAGGCAATGGCATGGGCAGGGCACCGGCATATCGGGGCTGCTCAGCACCATAAACACTGGTGGGGGAGAGAAGCTACAGTTGGACCCATGTCATGGTGAGTGAAGGGGAGAGGGAGCTCTGACTTCCCATGATAAACGTATAGGTATTTTAGAACGTATCTTATAGTGATTTTTTTTTTTTTAAGGCACTGATAGGCTTCCAAACTGCTTTAAAATTGTAAGTATATCAATAAAACATTGTGTTCAACTGGTATGTATGTATGTATGTGCCACCTTTATTTTTATAAGTAAATAAAAGTGGAGTTTCATTTTAATCCCAGAAAAACATGCATTTTTGGAGGCTTGAATTGAAGAATTTGTGTCTTTTTTGTTTTTTTTAAAAAAAAAAAAAGAGAGAACTAAGAGCAAGGAAAGAGAGCATTAGCAGAAAAGAATCACCACATGATGACCTAAGTAGATCATCAAGTCTGATCCCCTGCCTTGGGCAGGAAAGAATACTGGGCTCGTGACCCCAGCTAGGTAATTGTCAAGCCGCCTCTTAGACCCCCCAAGGTAGGAGCCAGCACCACTTCCTTTGGAAGCTGGTCTCAGGTCCTAGCTGCCCTGACAATGAAATAATGTCTTCTAATGTCCAGTCTGAACCTACTCTCAAGCAACTTACGATCATTATTGCTTGTTACTCTGGGAGGTGCATGAGTGAACAGGGTCTCTCCCATTGCCTGCTGGTCCCCCAGGTAAGTTTGTAGACAGTCACCAAGTCCCCCCTCAGCCTTCTTCTCTTGTGAAGGCTGAACAGGTTGAGGTCCCGTAGCCTATTATCATAGGACCTGTCCTGCTGTCCCCAGATCATGTGAGTGGCCCTCCTCTGGACCATCTCAATGTTGAAGCATAGTATAGCAATTAATTAGGAAGGCTTATGAGTGTGGCTCCAAACAAATTGGAGTTAAGTTTGGAACTACTGAACTGATGGGAAGCCTTTCATAAGCCTTCCATGAAGAGCATTGTGGCCATGTCTATTCTTTTCTCTTTTAATGGTCTCTTTCTTCCCTCTTAGTTATCTTCCATAGTTCTTCCCTCCTATCCATTCTCTTTCAGATCTCTTCTCCCTACATCCTTATTGGGAGAAATTTTGAATAAAGAGGTCTGCACCTCTGAATTGTAAGTGTGGGTTCACATACTTTTGATAGGTCATCTTTGTGGACACCTTAGCTATAATCTGCAGACCCAGGGATCCACAGACCACAGGCTGAAAACCACTGACTTTTTTTTTTTTTATTGCCTTCCTCCTGAGTACTCATCTCCTGTCTTGCTGTTATTTCCTACCTTTTTTTTTTTCTCCTGTCTTCTCACTTGTGACCCTATCTTCCTGTTCCCTATATTTAACCCCTGGCCTCCAGTTGCTTCCAACCTGCTCATATCCCCACCCTTCTTATGTAATTGGAAGAGAAACGGATCAGATAGGCAGGTATCTGCATAACTCTGCCCTTGGCATGAGATAAACAGGTTATACCAGATAGGAAACCTGGCTTTATGCTGGGGTGGCCAACCTGTGGCATGAGCCACAAGTGGCATGGGCAGCTTCTAGAGGTACACTGATGCATTGGTTCATATTGTATCTGCACCAATAAAAGGAAAATTGACACTTCTGGCTGATGTGGCCTATTTAATGTTGCTGATAAATGCCGCATGTATGCATGGGGCCAGGAGTGCAGCCTGGCAGCTTGGAAAGCAATGTCCAGCTGGTAAGTCTAAGGGGGTGGAGGGCAGATCTGGGCCCCTGGGGTGAGGGAGGCAGTAGGGCTGAGTAAGGGACAGGTGCAGACTGGGTGGGGTGCAAGATGAAGCTGGCAGCTCATCCCAGGGGGTGTAGGGGGCCAGCAGCTCCCAGCCACTATGCATACCCCCAGGGGAGGCACGGAGGGCATATTTCCCCCAGATTGTGCATGGGGAGAGGGCAGGCTGCCTGCTCAAGACTAGGGCTGGTGCTGGGCTCTTCCCAGGGGGAGGGGGCTGGGCTGGGGCTGTGCTCAAGGTGGGTAGTGGCACGGAGAAGAGCTACAGGGGCCCCTTTTCCCAGTGGCAGGGGCTGCACTTGAGGCAGGCAGTGACACTGGGAGAAGTGCCAGGGGCAGCAATAGACTCAAGTGGGTAGCCTTCCCTCACCCTCCACACAGATCCAGGGGGCATATGCCCCTCATGCCTTCCTTGGGGGTGCACATAGTGGCTGGGAGCTGCTGCCCCACCCCACACCCCCAAATGAGCTGCTGGCTCTGTCCTGTGCCCTGCCTGGGCATTGCCTGGCTCTGCCCCAGTCCTATTCCCTCCCTCACCATGAAGGCCTTGATCTATCCTCCTCTGCCCCCCTTCCCTGCCCCCTCAGACTTACCAGCTAGACACTGCTCTCCAAGCTGCATATCAGCAACTGGGCCTGTATGGGCCGAGATGGTCAATTATTAATGAGCCATAAATATCGGCCCCAAAAATCTTTATCGGTGCACCCCTAGCAGCTTGTGTGTGTGTGTGTGTGTGTGTGTGTGTGGCATCTGGCAGAGGAGGGAACACAGTGGCACATAGGGTCAGAAGCAGAAAGCAGTGCAGGGGAACAAGGTTAGACTAACACTTAGCAATGGCACAGGGCTGCCAAAAAGGTTGGCCCTCACAGTTCTATGCAGCCACATCCCTACCCCAGGGTCAGCCATGAAAAAAGGGCTTGGGAAGTAGAGGTATGAAACTTAGATCTCTGACAGTTGAACAAATCCTAAGGTGCTAGCCTTACTGATGATTCCTATGGGTGTTGATGTGGTGACAACACAGTTCTGGGAGGGAAAAGGAATGGCTGGTGTGCATTGTTTGTTTTTTATTTGCATTTAAAAAACACAAAACAACAACAAAGCATGCACCCTGCCCCCCAAAATCAACTGGTCATTTGTTGTTCGTATATCAATATATGATGATCAAGATGCCAAAACTTAAGTTTGCATATGCAAACTTAACTTGGCTTCCTTGTAGATATGCATGGCAGTACAGTCTGATTTACATGACTATTTTGTCCACCAGACCCCTGTAATGTCCAGTGATTGTGTGAACAAAAAGGGCAGTTTACCCATGGATCCCTGTTTCATTTGTTGCAGGAGATGGAAGGAAACAGATGACAACAGCTGAATTCTTCACAGAAGAACTGGATTTCACACTAGCTACTGCCACAGAGTTTCACACTGAAATGCTGAGTAGTTTAAACCATACTTTTTTTACGGTGGATGAGTAATAGTGTTCTTCCCTTTTCTGCATTAAGCATCAGCACCTCTGCCATCAGAGCTCTCAGCCTCTCTGTAAATCAACTGCAAATTGAAATCATTTACAAATGTCCTAAATATGTAAAGTTGTATATAGTGCTAAGCATTATGAAATTGAGCCAGGTCTCTCAAACTGAACACCCAAAATCTGTGGATACTCTCTAGACTTCATTTTCTTATCTACAGAATGGATATATTAGGTTCTCACAACATGCAAGAAGAGGAACTATTTAAGTGTATGAAGTACCTAATCTTATAATGATGAACACTAGAGAAAAACCCACAGGGAAACTTAATGAGTCTGTCCTTTGGATAACACTGTAAGCAAGGCATGTAGCCATGCACTGAGCAAGAAGAAAATGTAATTTCAAACAGTTGTTCTTTAACAGAGCCTTGTCTATCTTGTGCACTAAAGGAGATGGGAGTCTTGATGGGGAAAATAGTAAATGGTCACATGCAGGGGTCAGCAATGTACAGCCTATGGAACCACTGAATCCAGCCTGCTGAGTCTCAGGCTTTGCCTGTGCCCATGCCGGTACTGGAACTGAGTAGCAAGGAGCTGCCCCAGGGCCAGAGTGCTTGAAACAGTGCTCATGTCTCTACTGCCTGTCCTACCCACAACCCCCCCCTCCTGCCGGCCATACCCCTTTCCCAAGGTTGCAGTGCAAGTGCACCTTCCAGCCAGAGTGGAACTGGGCTGAGAGCAGGGCTGTGTGGGGGAAGAAGGATGGGGATGAGGAGAAGCAGCAGCAGCTTCTACCTCCCAGCCCTAACTCAACTACCCTTCAGCTGGGAGTTGTACCTGCACTGCAGCTAGGGACCTGAGGGAAATAGTGGTGGCATGGGCACAGCTCCCAGCTGTGTGGTTTGAGTAGGGACACAGGAAAAGCTTCCCTGCTACTGACACACCACTGAAGCCATCTGACCAGAGCCAGACTGAGGATGGCCCACAGTATGAAAAAGGTTGCTGGCCCCTGCACTAGGGAGATGAATAAATGTTGTATGTCATAACTTTTCAATGTTTGACTTTGCCATTTTTCTTAACAGGTAATTGCTATAAATCTATAGCTTGTTCATCACCATAGTGTGTGAATAACTAACATGTTTTAATAATGGGTGCAAACTACTGGAGAGTAGATTTAAGTTGCACATTGGGAAGAAATTTTTTACAATAAGAGTGGCCAGAGTCTGGAATGGGCTTCCAAGAGAGGTGGTACTATCAACTAACTTGGAGGTCTTCAAGAGGAGGCTTGACAATTACCTGGCTGGGGTCGCCTGACCTTGGTCCTCTTTCCTGCCAGGGGTAGGGTGTTGGACACAATGATCCATTGGGTCCCTTCCAACTCCTATAATCTATGAGTATGTAGGTCAGGGGCATCAAATATATGGCCTGAGGGTTAGATCCAGCCCTGGGAGCCCTGCTAATCAGCTCCTTGGTGCCCCTGGGTCTGATAAGACCCATGCAGGGTACAGTGGTGGTCTTAAGGGAGGACAAACCAGGTGACTGCCTGGGGCCCCACACTTTAGGGGGCCCAAATTTTTTTGGAGGGGTGGGGGGGAAGTCTTTGCAAGGAAAGCTCTAGTTGCATTTTAACACAACTATTTATCTAATTCCCCAAAAAATTTTTAAAAAGATCTATGATACAACTGTGGTGGGTTAATATTTACCTGAGTACATACCTCTAAGGGGCCCTAACTGACTCTCTGCCCAGGGCCCCAACATCTCTAAGGCCACCACTGCAGGGTATAGCATGTACCAATGACACTGAGGTAGTCTACAGGCAGGATCCAGCCCACAGACCTTTTGCCTCCCCCAGCATACACGATCTAACTCCTGGTCTACAATTCCCCCATTACAAGCGACACAGATCCTGAGCAGTAAGAACAGCACAGTTCGGGAGCAGGAGCAGTACTGCACACAATGGCTGCCCCAGCTAGACTGTGCCACATGGCACTCACTCCGGGATATGTGCTGCACATGATGCTTGCTCTAGCTGGTCCAGGACCCACATTGCACACAACGCTCACAGGTGCCATGTGCAGTGTGGGTTCTGGACTAGCTGGAGCAGGTGCCATGTATGGCACAATTGGGGCAGGTATTGCTTGTAGTGCAGTCCAGCTGGGGCAGCCACTGCATGAATCACAGCTGCTGCTCCCACCAAACTGCTACACATATGGCACCCATGCTGTGTGGCTCAGATCCTGGAGCAGTCACAGTAAGGGACCCAGAGTGGCAGGCACATCAGGTATGCTAGGGAAGGGGAAAGAAGGTCATGGGGTGTGTGTGTTCATGGGCCCAATCAGGCCTGCAGACCAGCCCAGCACCACTCATTCACAACTGCTTTGGTTTGACATCCTTGATGCAGTTACTCCGCTCTCCCCTCAATAGTTTGTAAACTGGCTTTTCCTTCAAAAATGATTCTTTCTCCTCTGCCACTCACTCAGCAACATCCTCCCCTCCTGGAGCTTTCATTCCTTCCATATGGGTCTCTTCTCAGCTCATACTAGATGCTGCAGCAAGGAAAAATAACAAGGCCAAAACAAAGTGCTTTTGAAAGTATCACTCTAAAGTTTTATGGCCCACATTCAAAATGGAGGCATTAAAAGGCAGTTCCTCCGAAATTGTCCTGAAAAGAACAGTGCGCTATGAACCAAATGAATAGCTCTGTAGCAATCAATAAAACACAGAAGGGTGGGGTCACTACTCTTTTTATTTAATGATAAAATATTTACTTGAAGAGCAGGATCCTTTTTCCACCCCCCTCTCAACATGGGGTGATGGGCTAGAAACCAAACTATGCTACAATTGTGTGGCTTCTCTTTTAAAAGTGGCTGGAACAGGCTGAACACTGACAAACACAAGTTTGATTGCATTAGAGCATTTTGAGGTGCATCAAATCCAGACCATACAGACAACCAAACTCAATGTCCCACATTAAGTACCTGTGAATCATTCAAATTAACACTTTGCCTTGAAACAATCCCTGCTAACTGCTATTTTAAAACTATGTAAACAATAGGAGTTATATTCCCTGCCTAATCAGGGATGCATCAAATCCCTTGTCTGTTCTTTAGCCCTAGACTTTAGAAAAGCCTGTTTGTTAGCTAATGGGACCACCATTTGTGGCCCCCACAAACAGCCTGGGGGCTGCACTTCTAACAATTGCTATGGAAAGATCTCACCAATTCAAATACTGCTAATGTCACCATACCCTTTCAGATAATCACAGATACTCCAGACCCCGAAATACAAAAGCCCCATTTCACATGTCCATAGGGTCCATTATTCCTCCCCCTTTCAAACACAAACAAGGTACCCTCCTACAATGACTATCCTGTACACTATGCCTACTCAACCAGAGTGTTGAATATCCATAGAGCAGCAAAACCATGTAATACAGATCATACCATATATTACTTCACACCATCTCCTTAGTAAGCTCCCTCTCCGGATCACAAAACATATGTAATGTTCTTAATAGGTGCTGCACATATAGGCCCTCCAGATTAAGAATCCTTGCTCTATAATAGTGTATAAATAGTTTACTACAAAAGTTTAAACCCAGTTCAAGCACACTTCGGGCTTCTCCCCAGTGGTCAGACAAAACACGCACCAGTCTGTTAGTTATGTTCTCTCAGCCTTTCTACCATATTCTACCAGCAAAACATTGAGTGTTTCTGAACCCAAAGCTCTTTGGTGAGTTTAGACTCCATCTTTCTACCAGAACTCTTAGATCTTGTCTGCATTAAGTTGTTTCTGTGCCATAAATTCTGCTAATAGCAGCTGTCAGAAGGAAGCTGCTACACAATTTTTGCAGTGATGTGCTTCTGGTGGCTCTACTACAGCTGTTGCGCTGGCCAGGTACAAAGTGTATGGGAGGCACCAACTGCTGAAGAAACCATAGGAGCTGGCAGAAGCTGTAGGCATGTCTACACATACCTGCTGCCAGGCAGCAACAGAAATCATTTTTGGTCAGCTAGTAAAAAGAATTTTGTAACCACAAAGCAGCTTGAAGTGTGGATGTATAAGCTTTGGCCTACCTATACTACATGGCTTTGCTGGCAGACCTTTTCCAAGTGAAGGAAATCTCCTGACAGGTACAGGTAACTCCTCACTTAACGTTGTCCAGGTTAACATTGTTTCATTATCATGTCACTGATCTATTAGAGAACACACTCGTTTAAAGTCATGCAATGTTCAGTTATAACGTTGTTTGGCCGCTGCCTGCTAGTAGGTAACTGCTGTGACATAGTTGGATTTGCTTAACATCATTTTGCTTAAAGTTGCATTTTTCAAGAACATAACTAGGACATTAAGTGAGGAGTAGCTGTACATACAGAAAGCATAGGAGTCTCTGTTGGATTCACTGGTCCTCTTCAGTGAGGAACCAGAGATGCATGAAAGCCTGGCAGCTGCTGACTCCCACTACCGCCTCTGTCAGCTGGTTGTCAGTCCTAGCCCTGCATTGCACTGCAGCTGACACAAGACGGCCAGTGGCAGAGACCTGATACGCCTGCAGATTCAGCGGCAGGGTACGAAGCAGGGATGGGGCAGGCTCTGGGCATGGGGGCTGCATGGCAGACTTTCAAGCTGCAGTGTTAGGGGAGGGAGCCCCGTCTAGAGCAGGCTGAGATGCTTGGAGCTGTGAGGTGATGGTTACACTGACCCCAGATAAAACAGCCCTAAAATTCTCTGGTGTGCAGCGTTAGGAGTAGTACAACCTGGCGATATTATCTAGCACCTGGAAAGCAGGTGGCTTTCCTCCTCCCTGAAGTAATCTCCACTGCGCGGATTAAGAAAGGGAGAAGCGAGCGTGTCCCCCGGGGCCGGGGAGCCCAGGCGGCTCCGACTTCACCTGGAACAAAAGGCTGCTCGCGTGAAAACGAACGGGGATCGCCCCGGGCGAGGGGCAGGGGACCAACGCGGGCCCGGACCGGGCGCCCCCGGGGGCTGGCTGGCAGGGCGGCTGGACCCTCTCCCCTTGACCCCGCTGCAGCTGTCCCAGGGGCTCTGCCCGCACCCTCGCTGGGGCCCGCACCCGAGCGCGACTCTACCTGGCTCCGGCGCCGACCGAAAACAGGAAGGGCGAGGGGGGCCGCGGGAAGTTGCCTGGCCGGGGCGGGCGCCGGCGGGAGCAGGGACGGGCGCGGACTACAGCTCCCAGCAGGCCCGGCGCGGCGGAGGCGGGTCTCTCGCCGTGATACGCGGGGAGGCCGGGCCGGGTCGGGGAGCGGCGGGCCCGGCTCGCGGTGGTGCTGGTGGCGCTGAGCCTCAGGGGTAGGGAAAAGGGGGAGCTGCGCAGGCAGGCGGCGAGGTGATCGGACGGGGCTGCCTCCCCACCCCCGAGTTGCAGCCGTCCCTGCGGCCCGGCCTGCCTCGCGCGGGTGAGCGCGCGCCGGGAATTCACTGTGAATTCACTCCCTGGCTCGCCCCTGTGGCCATAGGTGTAAGGCAGCCTTCCCCAAGCCTCGGGGGTGTGCCCCCCGCCGTAATAAAGATGGCATTTGTGCGCCCCTACTTCAGCCACCACTTTCCTTGCCACTGATTCTTCTCGGCCCACGGGTTGAGAAATGCTGCCCAGGGGAGGCCCAAGAAGCGGGGTAAATTAGGCTGTGCCCCTGCAGGAAGACTGCTCCTGACCCCCCACCCCTCCGCCAGACCCAGTCACAAGCTAGAGCAGTCAGTGCATGTGTATAAGGCAGTGATTCTCAGCCGGGGCCCAGCTGATCCTTTGAAGGGTGCCCCTGGGAGTGAGGAGATAAGCTCAGGCATGTCCCTGCTTGATCCATCCTCCACTGCCATTGCTTGGCCCTTCTGCAAGGAGGTAAGTACTGTGATATATAAATTAGTTTTTAAATTGGGTGCCACTCCATTCACAAAAGTTATGGAGGGGTGAAGAAAGGTTGAGGACTGCTGGTGCAGAGAGAAGTGGGTCTCTACCTTGGTCTGTAGAACCGATTGTTGTGTGGCCATACTTGGAGCTATTGCAGAGCGGTTTTTCTGGACTCTCTCCCTACGCAGACAAACACATAGAGCACAATAAATGATGGCAGCCCTTTAGTTCCTCCCTGGAACTGGCACTTTCCACAAAAAGGAGAAACTCACTGAATAAATCAGTGAAATCAGTAGGGAAAGTGTGACTTGGAATCGCATGGTATACTTTTTAATGCCAATATTGTACTGGTGAATTTTGTTGAATGAGCAGCTGTAAAAACAAAGTCCATCTGTGTATCTATCTACAGATCCATTTTCGGCGGTAAATAAGACTGTTGTCTGTAGGACCTCTGCCTTATTAATTGCAGAAGTTTCAAGTTGTGTAGAATAGGGGTGTTGATTCATCTCAGCCCCTGGGCTGGATCCAAACTGCAGGGCTCCTTGCAGGCTGAATCTAGATGTGGCAGCAGCAGCAGCAGGGTGAGCAGCAGTGGCAGCTGTGGAGGTTCCTGCAGCGGTTGTCCCTGTGCCCCCCCAACACACGTCCCCAACAGGACTTGTGCCATGCATTTCATCAGTGAGTCTCACCTCTGCAGGTCCCACTCCCAAATTCCTGGCTTTCCTACAAACCCCACAGGTCAGATGTGGTGGTTCTGGAGCCATAGCATGGGCCATAGGTTTGTCTCCCATGGTACAGAGCATGAAGCAAGGGACTTCAGGAGAAGAAAGAACAGCCTAAGAAGGCAGTTGAAAGATGCCATGGAGAACTGGCTTATATTTCTGATTCTGTTAGCTTTTGTCTGATGTTTGGTGAATCATTTAAAACATACAAAGTGTTATATATTTTAAGCATTCTAAAATATTGGGTATTGGGCATCTTCCTGTTGGATATCCAAAATTAGTCTTAATTTCCCCCTGTCTCATCTTCCCATTTGTCAGCTGCAGGCATTAGTACCCTTAACCTCATAGGGGTGTTAAGTTCATTCATGTTTATGGAGGAGTCAGATATTGTAGTGATGAATGCCCTAGGAAATTAATAATTCTGTCCTTCAGAAGCAGACTTCATATAGTGTGCTGTAAATAAGATGTTGGGGCACACTTGAACAATAATGGTCAAACAATATACTGGATAAGTAGTCATTAAATAAGCATCATGGCAGTAC
Source organism: Gavialis gangeticus (assembly GCF_001723915.1). NCBI lineage: Eukaryota > Metazoa > Chordata > Crocodylia > Gavialidae > Gavialis > Gavialis gangeticus. The sequence goes on along the minus strand of NW_017729024.1, from coordinate 145,240,394 downwards.
AGGAGTGGAGATGTTGTGAGACTATGTCAGTAAAAATTGTATCATAATTCATACCCTCAAGAGACCTGAATCAAAGTTTTACCAATTTAGATTAGATTAGATTTATATGCTGCCCTCCCCAAAAGAGGCTCGGGGTGGTTTACAGTAAAAACAAAACAAAACATAAATTATAAAGACAGATGAAAATATAAAATAAAATAACTTAGTAGAACATCCTACCCAGACAGTTTCCCCAGACTTAACCCCACCTGCTGAAGGCCTGAAATGCAAAGGTCTTGCAATGCTTTTGGAAGATCTCCAGGCTGAGGCTATCATGGGCTTTAAGGGGAGGGCTCCAGAGCTGAGGGGCAATTACCTAGAACAACCTCCCATTTGTTTCCACCAAACTTGACACACCCATGGCATTTGCAGGAGGTTGCTCTCAGTTGACTTTAGGGACACTGCATTTTGATTCAGCTTCTGGAGGGTCCTCAAGGACAGCCCCATGTAGAGAGCATTGGTTAAATGAAAATGCAAGGTAGAGCTGGATGCCATCATCAGGCTGATGGCATCTCTACATCTCTGCACCGTCTTGCCCAGCGGTCTCAGATTCATACTGAACAGGAGGTGTGACAGCACAAAACTCTGGGGGACCCCAGATGAGAAGTTCTGATGGGATGATAAGCAGTCTGGGTTCAAGTCCCAGCTGAAGTGAATTGGGGTGAGCGAGATAACACAAAGCAAATCTTGCCACTAGTGGGAGATCAGTCCCTGTGGGAGATATGGGTTCAAGTCCCAGCAGAGGTGACTTGGGGTGAGTGAGATAACAAGCACTCGCCTATCACCACCTTCTGGGCCCCCCCTGCCAGGAAAGATTGGAACCAGTTCAAAGAAGTTTCACAAGTAACCACCAAGTCATGCAAATGCATTATCAGTGGCCAATTTTGCAGGCAGGTTGTGAGCCCTGCAGCTATTTCCATGAGCTTATCGTGGTGGGGGCCCCACTTGATGGCCAGGACTGTCCATTGTATTGCCTGCCCCTTGCTGCTGATTGCCTGAGAGGGCTGTCCATCTTGCGGCTGGGTGTGCATGGGGGGGGCGGCAGCCATCTTGCCCGCTTATTTTCATGCTGGCAGCCCCATTTGTGGTGGGCTGTGCAGCCAGGAGGACTGCCACCTGTTTATTTTTAGGAAGGTTTTTTCTGGGGGGGGGGGGGGAATGTCCCAGAGATTGCTTAATTTTGCGATTTTCATGAAATCATGATTTGAGTAGGTCCTGACCAATTATATCAAAAGCTGCTGAAAGATCTAATAAGATCAAAAGAACAATTTCCCGTGTCCATCTCCAGGTGAAGATTGTTGACTGAGCTGATAAGCACCATCTCCTTACTGTACCCAGGACAAAAGCCAGACTGACCACGGTTCAGGCGTGTGATAGAATTCAGAGGGACCTGGAACTGCCGGGTGACCCACTCATTCAATCGCCTTCCCCAAAAGAGGAGGTTGGAGATGGGGTGATAGCTGCATGGGCTGTCCATGTCAAGACATGTTTTTTTTTCCTTTGGAGTAGGAGCTGGAAAATCAAATTCTGGCATTTTCTAACTTTTGAATCTTTTACCTTGAAGCCTTAATATTTTTTAATGTAGGGCTTTTCTATAATAAATCAAATTGATTAATTTCCACAGAGCAGAGATACAAATGTTATGAGATGAAGTGCAAATAGTGGTCACTAAAACTGGTCTGCATGGTCTGCAGCTATGCTGTAACTCTCTTTGAACAATCAAGCATCAACTGATAGTAAACATATAGGAGATAACCAAAAACAATTTATTATGTACCCAAAGTCACTGTAAGAAGTGACAGAAGCTCTTGTTATGTTTTAAAAGAAACGTAGCAGCAGTTCAGGCAGTTCCATCCAATTTCTTTTATGTATGCAATAATATGAAGAGAAAGTCTGCAAATATAACAATTATCTTTTACTTTAGCAGAAAGTTACAAAATGATGTTCAATGCAAATCACTTATATATACTTTCTCTTTATTTATTAGATTTATAGTCTTGCCCCACCCCCTCTTAGTTACCTCTCCTGTATGTCCTACCCATCAGTTATTTTGAAAGAAGATGTGTGTGTGATGAAGTCAAGGTACTTGTCATACACAAATATAATTGTTCTCATCTGAAGCACAACTCCTACTAGAGTTGGTAAAATGGTTGCTCCTTGCTTTAAGAAGCACACAGCAGCTAATGCCACTCTTTCTGGCAGTTGTTTTTTGGGACTCTTATGCTACAATTTAGCTAGTTACTGATGTGTAGACGATTTAGGTCTATTTCAGTGTAGTCCTGGCTACTAACTAAAGTCATGAAGTGCACTGGAAAGTGTGTCACTCATTGGCAACAGGCATATCGTAAGAGTCATAATCTATGTCTACCATACTTATTGTACCAGAGACATATTTTCAATTAAATAAGCTACAGAAAGATGAGAGTACAAACTGATGTTTTGCAGTTTCATCACTGCATTTGTATTGTGACATTCCATTGTGACTGATGACACATTAGGTCTTGACAAACACTGTCTTGTACTGTGTATGTGCTTAAAACAAGGGAACCTGAATGTCACTTAAGGGTCTGAGTATATTCGCAATACAAACAATAAATTGATAACATCTCCAATGAGCATTCTCTCCTGTACTCTACAATGATGGGGTCCTTGTTTTGGTTTTAGCATGAGGGATTACTGTAGTATTGTAACAGATACAATAAATTTGGGTGCATGACCTTGCGGAATTGTGTGTGTGATCAATTTTTACCTAATTAAACTGAAACACTGCTTTATAATCAAAAAAGACATGGCCATCTGTTTAACAAACAGATGTGTTGCTGCATTTTGCTGGTAATATATACTTTGCTTCTGAAACATGTACTAGATATACTGGTAACAGAATAAACATTATTCAGTCTACAACATTTTAGTTATATGGAAAGTTAAAACTTTTACGGAGTATTAAGTATCTTTTTAAACTTAATTTCTGACATATATTTGATGAAATCTAGTCCACTGCAAAGGCAAAAAACATTTCTCATTTGGGATCCATAAAGGTGACTAATACAAGTAGCAGGTAGAGTATTGATGCACCTTATAGACTAACTGAATCAAAGGTGCATACATTTTTGTGAGCAAGAGATCACTACATCAGAAGGCAGAAGGTGAGGGTGGTAGACACTGATCCGACATCAAATCCAAAAATGTACAAAAGCCTGTGGCAGAACACTAACCTTGGACATTCCACTGCTGACCTCGGAGTAGCTCTTTTTAAACAGTGAAACTTTAAAAGTTGACTTAAATGCAAGATTGTGGAACAAGCTATTATCTACAGACTTGATTGTGTTAAGTATGGTCTAAATAGGTACTACAGATTTGTATTCCATTACCTGGATTAGCTTTTTTGACCCTTTTGGCCCTGTGAGTTTATTACTTGTTTACCTTTTTCAGCACTGCTTCCCTCCCTCTCTCTCCCACCTCCCTTCTTCCCTATATTTTGTGCTCATCTCTCTCTGATAGTTTGTTTTGTACATGTCCTTTTATAGCAGCTGATGAAGTGAGCTCTTGCTCATGAAAGCTTTGTATCTTTGATTTAGTTAGTCTATGAGGTGCATCTCTACCCTGCCTTCTGCCTGACTGCAGACGAATACAGCTACCAACCCCTCTCTCTAATACAAGTAATAAAATCTTTCAGACTGTCTCCCTGCAGACTGAAGAAATCCTTGCCTACACTGCAGATATAATTGTGGTAAGCAGCCTTACAGCACGATTAACTTGTGATCACAGATAGAGCTAGAGCCCAACAGTGGTTACCCCAAGATTGTATTTGTTAATTTAGATTTTTCTTTGCAGCAGTAAGGGCAAGAAATTGATAACACTCATGCAACTGCAAGAAAAGTGCAGGAAAGTCCTTACAGACTGATCCAGCCCACTTCAAAACTAGGCTGCATCTAGTGCCTCAAGAAGATATATTCACTTAATATTACTTTTCCCTACCTGATGAGTATTTTTCTCTAAGTTACCATGGTACAAAAGGAAAAGAGAAGTTGGATTGAGTAACTGATTCTTACATACACAGCAACTGTGGTCAGAAGAGAAATATGCAATAAAGACATTCAGGGTAAAGTCATTTTAGGAAGCTTTCTTCCCAAGAAAAAAGAGTAAGGATGACTCTCATGCAAAATTAAAAATTGCAGACTTCTGAAAAAAGCTGACTCATGCTTACCTATAAATCATATGGCACTATGAAAGAAAGCAGTTTGTGTTCATATTCCAGTACATACTAAGCATTCAGTGCCTTTTCAGAGTTAAAGTATCTTTATGTATAGTTTTAAACCAGTGGTTCTTGACCTTCCTTGCATGAGGACCCATTTGTAAACATTGATGGCCAGTCCTGACCCAGTGCCCCTCAATCCCAACCTGCTTCCTGAAGGCCCAGGTCCCCAGTGTGTGGTGGGGTGTAGGGGTAGGAGGGACCCCAAGCAGCCACTTGCAGGCTGGAATTCTGACAGCCTGCCAGGGAAAAGCCACGGTTTCCCATGTTTTTCTCTTAAAGAAGAATTCATTTTTAAAGTTTGTTCACAACCCTTTCATATATTCGTGCAATCCACTTTTGGGTTGTGACCCACAGGTTGAGAAATGCTGTTTTAAACCAGGGGTGGTGTGTAGGGGGTGCACATGCACCCCCTGTGCATGGCGATGCACCCCCTGCAAAAAGGTGTCTGTGGGCAGTCCATGATCAACCCTGGCCAGCGCTGCTGCTGCTGGCAGCACCTGCAGGTGGTCACCACCCCACTCTCCCTCCTGCCGCCGACAGTGCCGGTGGCATCTTCAGGAGCTCCCTGCTCACTGCCAGTGCAGCCGTGCCCCCCCAGCTGCCGGAGGTACGCACCGTTCATGTTTTAAACTATACTTATTTTCAGTATTTTGTGATTATGATACTGTTTGCAGAAAAGTGACTGTTCAAGAGCCACATTTTCTTCACCAATGTGATCACTGGATGTGGGTCACCCAAAGGTTTTAGTACCTAGCTGCTCTTGCTGTAGATTTGGCCTGCATTAGAGCAGCCTATGGCTCTTTGATGGAATTCCCTGTTAGCCACTTCCTGGTGTGTTTTGGACTTCCTTTGCACAATAGGCTCCAATCAGAGAAAATAATGAGGACCATATTTTTATTTTAAAATAAGGTAATTTAGTAAAAGTCAACGTCCAATTGTTTGTCTTGCTTCAGGAAACTTTACACCCAGCTAACATTTTACAAAACATATGCCACAACACAGCTGTTTTCATTAAGCTGATCTTGGTGTTAGGAGGAAAAAATGTTAATTTAGGCCCTGAGGAGTCCTTTTTCCTGTGAGTTGAGTGAGCTCACCAGCTCCACCAATAACTTAGTCATCATTTACTTTCATCTGAGATAGTAATGTGTGAAGTCTGTCTCTACTGATGTGATTGTGATAGCAGCAGTAGGCAGGGTGTCCTAGACCCATTGACCAATAATATTGCTTAAAGCCAGCAGCTGTCTACAGAGAACACAGCTCTCCCCTGCATTGATGCTACAGTCTGAGGATAAATTTCCCATAGATACAGAAAAATGAATTCAGAAACTTGGAGCTGCTGTTCTTTCTCCAGGACTTTAGCACAGGGTTGGCAGTGTTTTTGGCTGGAGTGCCAAAAACACCCCAACCTCCACTCACACCTTGTCTTGGAGTGCCAGAGGCAGGGGAGCCACAAGGGGCCTAATCACTAGTGCTAGCAGCAGCTGCATGTGCATTGGGCATGCAGTCACCACTGCCACAGAGCCAGTGCCCAGGCTGTGAAACGCAGCTGTTTGCAGCCTCCTGGTTGCCTGCCACAGCCAGCTTGGGCTCTGGGCAGCTGCAGCAGGCAGTGGACAGGCTGCAAACAGCTGTGCAGGGCTCTATAGACCTAGCACTGGCTCTGTGGCAATAGCAGCTGCATGCACACTTCTGGGCTGCCTCAGACACCTTCTCCGCTATGCACCTGGAGGTGTGCGCACAACTGCCACCACCACACAGCTAGTGCGAGGGTGGCAGAGCCCTGTGCAGCTGTTTGCTGCCTCTTGGCTGCAGCCAGCTCAGGTTCTGGGCAGCTGCTGCCAGCCAGGGAGCTCAGGCAGCTTGCAGCCTCATGATTGCCTACTGCAAGCAGCCCTGGCTCTCTGGCCCGTGGCAGCTACCCAGAGCCCAGGCTAGCTGTGGTATGCTGAGGAAAATGGCCTCACATGCCATGCTCTGGTTCATGTGCTGGGGTTGCCGATCCCTGCTTTAGCACAGACTGGGTCCTGGCCTGAGAACAGCAACATCTAATAAAAGTCACCAACTAGGAAGCACTTGAGCTGGCATTAAACAATGTGACACTAGCCAAGAACTGTTCCTAAATCAGTGACTCCCTTGGAGAATATTAATGCTGTCCAGGAACTCCCACTGGCTAGGGACAGATTGACTTTTATTAGTAGATGTTTTGGATTGGGAATCCATAAAAAAGATGACAAAGCTGATATGGAAATACAAAGCTCCCAAGCGAGGGACTAACAATAGAGGGATGGGGGAGAGGAGGGGAACGCGACTAGGTTACAAGCGATACAATGTTAGCCAACTAAGCCCCGGGGTATATTGCTTTAGAACAAGGATCCAGGGCAACAGCAAGGGTTAATCAATTTCTAAAAGTTGGTTTGCGACAGTTTTTTTCAAAGCCCACTGTATCCGACGCAGGCAAGCAGCAAGCAAACACACAGGCTGGGAAATTGAAGACATGTACCACATGAAATAAGAGACTTTGTGTTGGCTAGGTCACAGTGCCCAGCTGCAGAGCCCTTAGGAGTTCTGGTTTTGGGAAACAGATCAAGTTAGGAAAAGACTGGTAAAGCCCAAATTAGGAACTGTGCATGTGACGGGTTTGT
>NW_017729024.1:145227531-145233342 GCF_001723915.1 Gavialis gangeticus | reverse complement strand
TCCCGACGCTGAGAGAGAAAGGAGATAGGTACACACAAACCCGTTACCATGGTCCGCAATGGTAGAGAAGAAGGTGGCTCGGAGGAAGCGTCTCAGTCCATAAAGTCCGATCGCGGGGGTCCTCTTCGGGTGGAGCGGGGTCGTCCGTGGGGGAAGGATCATTACACATAAACTGGTTTAAGTGATCAGAAACTACTTTAAATCTGTAACAGAACAGACATTCAGTGTACAAAAAAGTATTTCAAAATGGCTGAAACCAGTTTGAGAATAAACCTGGTTGAATGTAATATCAGACTTAATTGACTTGGCTCAAACCAGTTTATGAAACGTCTGTCCCAGGCCTCTTTCTGGTTTAACTTAAACCAGAGTCCCCCAGCATCCCAGCATGCTCTCTGGGCTGGGCTCTTTGTGCCAGCAGAGCAGGGCTGGCCCCGACACTTGCTCTGCACCTGGAGCAGGGACAGGCAGGGGTAGGGGTCTGGTGAGAAAGGGGTTTAATTCCCCCCTCCCTGTCCCACTGTCAGGGACCCGAGCTGGGTCTGCCAGGCACTCCCCCTCACTGCTGTAGTGGCGAACCGGCATTGCCTCTGAGGCAGCAGGGGCAGGCAAGGAGGTTATTCTCCCCTCTACCCCCGCTATCCCCAGGGAACCACAGCCGGATCTGCTCACCCCAACTGCTGCCACCGCTGCTGCTGCTGCTGCTGCTGCACTCACTCCCTGCTTGGGGCAAGTAGCAGAATAAGCCCCCTCTGCTGGACACCAGAGGGAGAGGGAATAACCCTTGTCCCTGCTCTCTGCCTACGGGATCCTGCCAGGCGGTGTCTGGCTGTGCCCCCACACAGCTGCTGCAGCGGCGAGGGGGGCAGGGCCCTTAACGGAGGTAGCTTAGTGTTGGGGAGTGCAAGCCCCTTCCTGGGGCAGCCAGAGCTGCAGCAGACTGCATGTGGCAGCACCAGGGGTCGGAGGGGGCCAGAGCCTTCCAGGCCCCACCCAACACTGCCACTGCTGCAGTTTGCAGCAGCTTTCCCTGCTGGCAAGAGGCTCATGCTCAGGGAAACCATGACGGGCTGCTGCCCCGATCATGGTCACTCTCCCCTCGCTGCTCCCGTGGCTGGGCGTGGGCAGGGCTAGACGCTGGTGGACAGTGCCCTTTAGGTAGGGAGCAGGGTTATTTTCCCCTCTGCCCTCGGGGCACCACAGAAGGGTCTGCGTGCCTGCCCCGGCTGCTGCTGCTTGCTCTCTGCCCAGGGCAATCGGTGGAATAAGCCCCCTCTGCCAGACGCCAGAGGGGGGGGGCAGGAAGGTGCTTATTCCACTGCTTGCCCCAAGCAGGGAGCAAGCAGTGGCAGTCAGGGAGGACAGACCCTGCTGTGGTCCCCTGGAGGCAGAGGGGGGAATAACCCCACTCCCTGACCCCTGAATTGTCACTGGATAGTACTACCACCAGGAGATGGCAAAGTGATGCTTATTTCCTTCGCAATGTGTTCTTTAGTGGACTAATCATAGAAAATGTCACTGATTATCAGAGGCATCTAGAATAAGCACCCTAATGTAACAGAATATTCTTCTGGTCATGAAGTATCTTAGAGCTTTTCTGTAAATCCTGACTTCATGGAGCTGTTGAACATGGTAAAATAGGTAAGCTGAAGCATTAACAGTCCAGTACTTATAAGAAATGCATGTAGTTGCACGGTATCAGGAGCAGTAATGTTGAAATAGTTCAGCATGCAGGGGTGACGCGTAGGGGGTGCATGCAGCTGCACCGGTAAGGTGTGCAGCAGCTCCCGCCGCCGTGCCCCCCCAGCCGCTGGGGACACGTGTCGTTTATGTTAGTATGCCAGCACAGACAGGCCTCTGGACTAAAATAACTCTTTGCTAATCTTCCTTATAACAGAATAAACTGTTGTGGCCTATCGTTGGTAGCATTTATAAGGCAAATTTTTAAAAATCTATGCTTCTGCCAGGTGTGTTTTGTTCTTTTTTGTTTTGTGCTATTATTATTGTTCTTGTTTCAGTTCTACTAAAACAATTTGAAATGTTTTGTTAAATTGTTTCCCCCCAATTATTATGTTACATTTTTAATTTTCTCCTATTTACCCAAACTTGTGAGAGGGTATATTTCTTGTTCTGTAAGTTGTTCACAGTCAGTCAGATATTAAGCAGCATTGGGAAAAATTCTTATGAATATAAAGTATAAATGTCAAAGGGCAAAGATGCAACTTTATTATTATTTAGTTTAGAGGTTTATTGAGCACAGTAGCCACATGAAGCCTTTGAAATTATGATATAAGATAAACGCAACTTTACAAAATACTTAGCAAATTATAATGACTCTTCAGCCAAGGACACCAGTAAAGACAGACATAGGGCATGCATCTATGTAGTGCATGTGGTGCTCCTAGAGTTGGTCTGCAAGGTGCAAATCTACCCTGCCTTCTGCCTGACCAGACTAACCTGGCTAACTACCTCTCTGCTCCTAGGTTTGCCGCTCTCAAATATAGGGCATCTATATGTTCTCACTCCAGCCGTGTCAGCTGGAAATGAGGCAGTGAAGCCGTCTCCAGCTGTGGCTCTTGAGCATGTCCAAGCTGTGTGTGCCAGAAACTGTACGAGTGATTTTTGCTGCGGGAAGAGGGGCATTGCAGGGCTCTGGTAGAGGGCTGGCATGGGACCTACCTATTCAGTGAATTGTGTCCTCTGTGCCAGTAGGTGCATAGATTCATATCCTTTGTGAAGATGTGTTCCCGAGTCAACAGAAAGGCTGAGGCTTCAGCCACGGGTGCATGCAAACTATAGCTGACTTTTGCCAACAGTAGTGACTTGGAGACCAAGACTCACAATTGGTCTTGTGATTAGATGCACCTGAAGCGAGCAGCATAAGGTATCCCCAAACTATCAGGGTAAAAGAGGGGTGGTCTTAGCTGCTTAATGCCCTGATTGTGCGGTGCAGCGTCTGCGTCATGAGTGTCTTCTGCACATCCTTTCACAGCATCTGCAGCTTACCAAAGCTTGTGCTAGGTGTACAGATGCACCCGTGTATACCTCTGCACACGTGTGTATACACATGTATGTACACACACGTAGAAAAACGCACAACTATCATCCCCTGTGGTTAGTCTGTCAGGTGCTGTCTCCCCAGCCCCCTCCCTGCCCTCAGACTGACTGCGAGGCCGCGGGACAAAGGAAGGCGGCGGAGCAAGGCCAATACAATGCCGGGAGGGAGGCGGGGCTAGGGCGAGCGTCCTGCTTCACTCTCCCCCGCACCAGCCTGCCCGGCCCCGGCCCCGGCCCCGGCCCCGGCCCCGGCCTCGCGCGGGCGCATCTGCACCTGCGCAGAGCCGAGCGCCCTCCCTCCCCCTGCCCTGCGCACGTGGGCCCCTGACGCCTTCTCCGGCCGGCCGGCCAGCCAGCCGCCGGGGTGGGGTGGGGGGAGGCTGCGCTCCGATTGGCCGGAGTAGAGCACGTGCCGGGTCGGCGGGCGGGGGCCGCGGGAAGCCGAGGCACGTGCCGAGCGAGTTACTAGAAGCCTCGTTGTGGCGGCGCGGGCCGGGCTTGTGCAGGGCTGTCCCTGCCCCGCCCCCTCCGCGGCGCGTCGGTTCGTCAGTCTGGCCGTCAGTTCCCGCCCGCCCGCGGTAGGATGGGCGACGAGGACTGGGACACCGAGATCGGCATCTCGGTGCCGCCCTGCGCGCCCGGCGGCGAGAAGCCGGTAGGGCCCGCGGGGGGAGGTGGCACTCTGGTCCCTGCTTGAACTCCCCGGGCTCATGTTTTGAGTCCTGCGGGCGGGCCCCTGGCGGCAAAGGCCGCAGTGGAAGTGCTTGAGGCCCTGAGCCGGGCGGGCCCAGACCCCCCTCCCCCCCGGTCAGGGGTGCTCCCCCCATGGATATCCAATCCTCCGAGATGGGGGTCGTGCGCTTCGCCGTCTGCCCCTGCGCCACGTGTACCTGCGCCTGACCCAGTAACTGGCCTTTCTTGCCGAGGTGTCCCTCTTTTCTCACTCCCTTTCCTTGTTTTTTTGTGTGTTTCCTGATTATCTTGCCTGATGGGACAGCTTTGGAATTGCCAGGACCATCCGTGGTTTATAATTTCTCATTTCTGGAGGTGGGACGAGTGTGTGATTCCTTCCCCATTTGAGCAAGTGATCTCCAGCAGCCGGTTGTATAGCAAGCAGGGTCTGTGACCTGGGAAGGCCATGTGGGAGAGCTGGGAGTGCAGCTGTGTGGGTGGTGTAGGACTTATTGCTTCTGCCCCCAATGTGTTGCTTGCCCATTGCAGCTCTTGCTCTTAAAGCAGTGCTGTGGTGTCTGCACGTGCTGCTGCTGCTGCAGGAGCAGTGCTGTGAGGGTCTTGCTGCCAGGCCACAGACTCTGCCAGTGTGGGGAATGGTTTTTGGCACCACTCTGAAGTCAGTGCCTAAGGCTGGTGGCCCAGTCCCTCCACCCCTAGCTGCATTACTGCTAGCAGTTGAGAAGGAGGATACCAGCTTTTCATTCCACACACTCATTTCCTCTATAGGCACACTTAGTAGGGCAGTGACTATTTCTAACCAGGGATCTGTGGCACTCTGGGATGCCATGAGATCCTTTCAAGGGTGACACTGTTGTACAATACTAGTATTGTTGGCTGTACAAACAGCTACACATGGCTTATAAGATTTCAAATGGGAATCTATAGTGTCAAAAGTATTCTAACCTCTTGTAATCTCTGCTTTTTGCCACAGCAGAATTGCTCTAGTCTTTCTGCCCTCAAGAGTGAAAGCTAAGAGCCAGTGTATTTGGAGGGGTGCCTTAGGCCTAAAAAGGTGGAGAACCACTGCAGTAGACAAACCAGTGGATCCAAAGGGCTGTTACCATCCACCACAGTTAGTTTTGTCACTTCCTCCACCAGCATATTTGGACCTCTGGGTACAACAGTCAGATGGATAAAGGGGCCTCTTTTTTCACAATCTCTACAGCATGATGCGTCACCATTGGAAAAAGTGTGTTAGATCCTAGCTGGAGATGAGTACAGTTTGTGGATCATTTTTAATAAAGGTTTTCTTTGTGTAAAACGTGCATGGAAGATGAATAACCTCATGCCCACATTCTCTTCCACTGCTCCAGCTCAATTTCTTTCCCCAGTTTTTTTCTCAAGCTTTCATTTGATTAGTCTTCCTGAGGGTATTAAAATTGCATATATCTTAGAGATGAACCTTTATTCCTCTTCAGTCTACCTGTGTCAGTTGCTCAGTGGGGTAAATTGTCTACCAAGAGTGTGTTTCTCTATTATTTATTTATTTATAAAATTTCTAATTTGAAAGTATTGGGGAGGGACTCTTTTCCCCATTAGGGTTTTCATGAGTTTGATAAGATCTCCTATCTTCCCCCAGCAAGTTAGCCTAATTGGGTAACACCTGCTGTGACTGAAACACCTGCCTATTTGATAAATTCTAGGGAGGAAGTCTGTTAAAAATGAAGCTGCTTAATTTGGAGGGCTAAGGGAAAGCAACTTTTTACCAAGGGATTTTAGAGTAGTCTAGAAAAAGTGGTGGCTTAAGGGTTTTTTCTGTTTTGTTTTGCCTGCATGGATCTGTAACACAACATACATCTAGGAAATCCATTTTCTTGCTGCAGTCTTATTCTGTGCTATGGACTGATGCAGAACAAGGTTTTGCACACCAGTTTATTACAGAGTTCAGCTGAACTGCATAACATGCCATTATGTTGGAGGCTGACTTTTCTCCCCCCAACCATTCAACTTAGTATATCAACTTAGTATAATACTAATGTGCTCAGCATTGGCCTCTTATTTTTCCTGACAAGATGGATGAGA
>NW_017729024.1:145226708-145227116 GCF_001723915.1 Gavialis gangeticus | reverse complement strand
TTTTTTTTTTTTTTCTATATTTAGACCAGATTGGTAAATAATTACTGTTAGAAAAGTTCTTGTAATTTTCCGTAAGAGTATCTTGCATATCTTACTGACTTTTTAAATAAATATCCCCCCCCCCACTTTGTAGCTGTGTTGGTCTAAGGACATAGGCAGGCAAGGTTTGTTGAGTAGATGTGAGACCAACTAAATAGTTGGGGGGAAAAAAAAGTCTTTGCAAGCTTTCAGGCACAAACACCATTCTTCCAGCATTGGGAGAGACTGTTGTTGTTCTGAGATCTTGTCACATTTTTAGCTTTGTTTCTACCTTGGAGAAGTCTGTAAATGTAAATAGGTAGAAGTTTGGAAGACAGTGGGGGTGGGGAGAGAGTGCACTTTGGGGTTTTTTTTGGGTTTTTTTTTTTT
>NW_017729024.1:145225555-145225871 GCF_001723915.1 Gavialis gangeticus | reverse complement strand
ATTCTGTGCTATGGACTGATGCAGAACAAGGTTTTGCACACCAGTTTATTACAGAGTTCAGCTGAACTGCATAACATGCCATTATGTTGGAGGCTGACTTTTCTCCCCCCAACCATTCAACTTAGTATATCAACTTAGTATAATACTAATGTGCTCAGCATTGGCCTCTTATTTTTCCTGACAAGATGGATGAGAACAGCTTGCCAAGCCTTTCACTTTCACTTTAACCAGAGAGCACTTTTAAATGTTGGAGTAGAAGGAGAAATATTGGGAACACATCCTCTTCCCCCTTGCCCCCCCCCCAAATTAAGTGGTG
>NW_017729024.1:145219448-145224606 GCF_001723915.1 Gavialis gangeticus | reverse complement strand
TTTTTTTTTTTTTTCTATATTTAGACCAGATTGGTAAATAATTACTGTTAGAAAAGTTCTTGTAATTTTCCGTAAGAGTATCTTGCATATCTTACTGACTTTTTAAATAAATATCCCCCCCCCCACTTTGTAGCTGTGTTGGTCTAAGGACATAGGCAGGCAAGGTTTGTTGAGTAGATGTGAGACCAACTAAATAGTTGGGGGGAAAAAAAAGTCTTTGCAAGCTTTCAGGCACAAACACCATTCTTCCAGCATTGGGAGAGACTGTTGTTGTTCTGAGATCTTGTCACATTTTTAGCTTTGTTTCTACCTTGGAGAAGTCTGTAAATGTAAATAGGTAGAAGTTTGGAAGACAGTGGGGGTGGGGAGAGAGTGCACTTTGGGGTTTTTTTTGGGTTTTTTTTTTTTGTTTGTTTTTTTGTTTTTTTTTCCTCCTTATTCCAATTAAGTTGCTCAGAATCCCAGCACTTCAAATTGATGTATCATAATGAATGTTATATTTAGAGCCTGAACTGAATCTACATGTCTGGAATGCAGTTGTTTCTAAGGAGGAGTGAATCCTGTTGGTTTTACAAAAAGCAGCACATTGTCTCTATAGAGAGCTATCTTACTTCACCCCTGATCTGCCCTTTATTTCTTTTATCTGGGAATTCTGCCTTATTGAAGTAGCCAGAGGTTGTGTGGTTAGTGATCAGTAGTGATGAACTAGGCACCTATGTCCACTTAAATCTGTTTGAGAGGGTTCCACTGACTAGCGTAGAAGCTGTAGGGTCCTTCTCTAATGTAGAACTAGAGATTAAGTTCATTTCTAGGACAAGACTTTTCTAGTATAGCGCTCATATTCCCACTTTCCTCTGTCAAAGGCTTTTTCTGCAGAAGGTAGACACTCCTGAGTGGTGTTTTTATGAACACTATATACCAGCTTAGGTGTCCAGATTGTAGCTATATTGGTCTAGAGGAAAAGACGATTAAGGTGATATCTTTTATTAGACCAACAAGATTTTTGCAAAAAAAAAATTTTTAATTGCAGGCTTTCTAAACCAATATGACTACAACCTGGATACCTGACACATGGAAGATAATTGGATTTTAGCTGATTTTTTTTTTTTTTAAATAATCTTCATAATTTCCCAAGGAGGAAGCAACTTTGACTACCTGAAACCTGAGATACTGCTCATGCCTTTGTTTAAGTTAATTTGCATCATCACAGAGCTTCACAAGAGAGCTGAGAGACTCCTGCCCAGAGGAATTTTCCATCTATTGACTCCTCTTTGAAATCTTATGAAATATAAACTTTCATGTCTATCCAGGAGAACTTTTACAATCTTTTCTTTGATGCCTGATGGAGGGTGTTTGTGTTCAAAAGCTTGCAATTAAAGAATTTTCTTGTTGTTCTAACAAAAGATATCACTACCAGGAGCCCTGATTACATATATTGGCTTAAGGGCTCTTCTAAGGGTTGTGCAATTTGTCTGCCTACCATAAATCTTCATTGAGCTGGGTGCATGTATATAAATAATATACCTTTAGTCTATCTGGCAACACTCCAGCAAAGCGCTCCCTTTGGGGCTATACAGGAATTGTTTATTTTCTTTTTCTCATTAAGGCGGGGTGAATCCTTAAGTTAGCTCCAAATTCTTTGCTTTTGGGGTATTCTTTACTTCTGAGGTATGTAATCTTTAATAAATCTCTTATAAAATTGTCTGAAGTCATCTGCTATCTCTTCTGAGCAAGCTCCCAGCTGTCCCCCTACTATTCCCATAGGATTTACCTTGCTGTTAATTTTTTTTTTTTAAAGCTTTGCAGCTGTCTTCGCTTCATTACTTTTTTCCACGTTTTCTGTATCTTAAAGACTGTTTTGTTTTACTGATTTGCAGGAAATCCAATTACTTCTAGCTTAGACAAACATTTTTTGTAAGAAAATTTTCTAACCTGCTCTTGAAAATTGCCAAGGATGGAGAGTCCAAACTCTAGGTAGCCTGTTCCAGTGCTTGACCACCTTGTAGTTGGGCAGTTCTTCCTACCAGCCTAAACTTTCCCTACTGCAGCTTGAGGCCATTGCTTCTAGTCCTGTCCCTCATGACTGCACAATAGAGAGTCTCTCCTCTCTGTAATTCCCCTTCAGGTATTTGAAGACTGTTATCAAATCCTCCCATAGTCTTCTCTTCTTCAGACTAAATTACCCTAGTTCTTTAAGCCTCTCCTTGTAAGTCATGTTTCCCAGGCCTGTAATAATCTTTGTTGCCCTCTGTTGAATATCTCAATCTGTCCACATACTTCTTGAAGCATGGGGTCACCAAACTGGATATGGTGTTCCTGGTGAGACCTCGCCAGTGGTGAATAGAGAGGATGAATTACTTCCTTTGATTTGCAAGTGACATTCTTGTTGCTGTAGCCTGGTATACTGTTGGCTGTTTTGCAGCAGAACTGCACTGTTGGCTCATACCCAGTTTATGGTCTACTCTAACCCCTGGATCTTTTTCTGCAGTACTACAGCCCAGCCAGTCACTCCTCAGTCTGTATTTGTGCATGCAGTTTCCATCCTAAGTGCAGGTCTTTGTACTTGTCCTTGTTGAATCTCATCTGGTTGATTGTGGATCATATTTCCAGTCTGTCCAGGTCATTCTGGAACCTATTCCTACCTTTCAGAGTCTCTGCAACTCAACCCAACTTGGTATTTTCCACAAATTGGCCAAGTGTGTACTTGATCCCATTATCTTCATTTAATGATTTGAATAAACCTGGGCCCAGGGCAAGCCCCTGGGAACCCTACTTGATATCTCTTCCCAGCTAGATATTGAGCTGGTACTTGAGTACAAATGATGCAGCCAGCTATGTATCCTCTTGAGTTTTCGTTGGTCCATATGACCCTAGCTTGTTAATGAGAATGTCATCATACATGATAGTAAAAGCCTTGTGAAAGTCAAGGTGCATGATCACATCCAGTGTTCTTCTTCCATCTACAGAACCGGTCACCTTATCACTGAAGGAAATTGGGTTAATCAGGCTAATTTTGCTTTTGGTGAATGCATGCTGGCTATTCCTGATCACCTTGTTTTCCTTCAGGTGCTTCATCATAACTGATTCCTTGATGACCTGCTCCATGATCTTTCCAGTTGTCAAAGTCAGGTGAACTGTTCAGCAGTTCCCTGGATTCTCCTTGCCTTTCTTAAAGACAGACACTGTATTTGCTGTTTTGCAGTTATCTGGGACCTCACCTGGCCTCAGTTCTCTAAGAGGATAGTCAGTGGCTCAGAAATTGCTTTGAATTCTTCCAACGCCCCATCCAGCTGTGTAGACTTGAAAGTATCTAGCTTCTCTAAATAATCCCTTACCTGTTCTGCCATTATCTTTAGGCTGTTTGTTTCCTTACCTATCTTTGCTGCAAACTGTGCTTGTCACCTGGTAGCAGCCCCTGTTTGTGAAAACAATAAAAAAAACTTTACCTGCATTATCTGTAACTAGATTGCTTTCTGTATTCTGTAAAGGACCTATGGTTTCCTTGGTTTTCTTCTTATTGCCATACTTGTAGAGTCCTGTTTTTGGCCTCTTATCTTCCTTGCTTGTTGCATTTTAAATGTTATGGCCTTTCTGTTCTCCTTGAACACCCATGGGATTAATTCTTGTACTGTTCCTTATACATATAACCAAGCTTTCACATTTTTGGAGGGGTTTTGAGTTTCAACACACTGAAGAGATGGCTGTCTGGCCAGGCTGGTCTCCTGTTGCACTTCCCATTCTTCTGAAGCAGGGGTTTTCAACCTTTTTGGATCAGTGTACCCCCAACAGCTGGATGCAGAGGCGGGGAGGGGTGGTGCGTGACCGAACACAGTGTGATGGAACAGCCACCACATGCAAGCTTTTCCTGCCCCCTGTGTCTCGGCAGGTGGCACCCGTGCAGCAGTGCAGGATGGTGCATGGCGGTGCTCTGTCCTGCCCACGTGCGTGTATCCCTTAGGGCCTTCTCAAGTACCCCTGGTTGACAACCCCTGTTCTGAAGTATTTGTCTATTAATAATGTCCTGGAAGCATGTGGCAAGTAAGATTGCTGAATGTAACTTAGCAGTTGTAGTTAAGTTTTTGGCAATGTATAAGTATTTATATAGTATGCAGTAATGTAAAGGAGACTAAAATATAAACTATATTATTACTGAACAAATAAATGCGTACAGTATTTGATCTTGGTTTATGGGAAGTTTAACAGATTTTCATTGTTGGATATAATTTGTACATGCATTTTCAAATCAAATGAATGTAATGTCTGGTGGTTGCAGGATGGCTTCCCTGGAAGACCAACTGAATCTTCATTTAACTGCGGTCAAAACACGAATTCAACAGGTATGTGTGTAATGATACTTTTAACTGTAATAGTTCAACCAGATCGATTTTTTTGGGGGGGGATATAGGAAGTTTGCATCCTCAAACTTTTAAACTGTTATCCTCTTGACTTTCAGTGCAAATTTGGTTAAGTTAGGTATTCGTGAAATGTTCATACTGAGCACAAATTAGAACAGTGGTTAAGTCTTTTTTTTGTAAACTAGTGACTACCTTTTCAACTAGATAATCTTCAAGGGTTTGGTGCAAGTAGAAGGAGCACTCAAATTTTCATTCTTGAGGAATAGTACAATTTTTAAATGGTTTTACTTAAATAATTTGAACATCTAGGAACTTTAAATATGAAGCATGATGATGTACTGTATTTACTTGAATCCAAGACAAGTCCCCCCTGCATTTAACAGGGGGAGGGACAGAAGTCTCAGCTTGCATTTGAGTATGGGGAGAGGGGTAGGCTCCAGCCCCAACCTGGTGCTGAGGTCAGCTGCAGTTACAGCTTGCCATCCTTCCCCATGCCACCCTCCTCCTCCTCCTCTGTAGCCTGCTGCTTACCCTTGCTTTGGCCCTGCTCCAGCCTGGGGCACAGAGTATGTTTGCTCTAGTCCCAACCTGGATCAGTAATGGCTGAAGTGGTGAAACGAGGTGGGGGGAAGGGTAGGAGTGGAACAGAGGGAAGGGCAGGTGCTAGGAAATGTAGGCATGGGGTTGGGGGCAAGGGGAGCAAATGATGAGGGGGGGATTGAGGATGAGAAGTAAGGGGCAAGGGGGAGAGGTCATGTTGCCTGACACCCCCCCCCCCCCTTCCCCACTCCTTTCCCTCTCCC
>NW_017729024.1:145218172-145219302 GCF_001723915.1 Gavialis gangeticus | reverse complement strand
CTTCACCACTGCTTTCCCTGCTCCAGTGGTGGGGGGAAGGACAAACTTTAAGATGAGCCTCAATAATTAGCTAACTGCATGTACAGTAATGTCAAATCCAGCAGTTCTGAAATGAAGACTTCCAGTCTCTGTTGTAGGGATTCTGTTAATACTACGCAAGGTATATTTAACTGTTTCTTACTCTTGGTTTGTAAGGCATTTGTTGGGCAAGACATTCTTTTGCTGTAGTTCTCAGCCAGAGAAATATGAAAAATGATGGAACTATCAAGGTTTGCACTTAGAGTTGTTGACTGAAGCATTTTAAGCCCAACTGCAGACTGCTATATTACAGCTACTTGCACGTGGGGGTGGGAACTGGCTCTTTTACTTTAAACCTGATGTGCTCCCATACTGAGCCCAACGCATGCCCAGAAGAGGCAGCACCTTAGTTACACCTGGCTTTCTCAACATCTGTAGAGATTGGGTGCTTTAGTGGGGCTTTTTGGGCACTTCAGGTAATAGCTGATTGAATTAGTTTTAGCTAAAAGCTCAAAAAATCCCTGTTGAAGCACCCAATCTATATAGATGCTGCAGAGCCAGGTCTAAGTAATACGCTCTACCGGAAGCAGCAGCATATTTGTTTTTACTATGTCTGTCATACCCCTGTGTCTTGACAACTTGGAAATTGCTGTTGTGAATGGGACCAGACTGAACCTGAGCATGACTAGCAAAATGCTGTTAACTAACTGCAAGAGCTTAAATATTTAATAAGAGCCAACATATTTAATAACTTCTTTGCCTCTGTCTTCCTCAGTAAGGACCAGAACTGCCACCTCCCTGCTGGGCCCCCTTTGGGCACTGGGGGAGGCTCACCTGGGCCTAGGGTGAGTGAGGATTTAGTTAGGGAGCTTCTGGAGGGGCTGGACGTCTTTGTCAGCTGGCCTGGATGATCTTCACCCTAGAGTCCTAAAGGAACTGGCTGGGGTCATTGCAAGTCCCCTGGCGTGGCTTTATGAACGCTCATGGTGCTCTGGAGAGGTACCGGAGGACTGGAAGAGGGCCAACGTGGTTCCCATCTTCAAAAAGGGGAGGAAAGAGGACCCGGGGAACTACAGGCCAGTCAGCCTTACCTCGATCCTGGGCAAGCTGTT
>NW_017729024.1:145216512-145217748 GCF_001723915.1 Gavialis gangeticus | reverse complement strand
TTTAAGAGGAGGTTGGATGACCACCTTACTGGGGTTGTTTGACCTCAGTACTCTTTCCTGCCATGGCGAGGGGTCGGACTAGATGATCTGCTCAGGTCCCTTCCGACCCTTGAAACTATGAAATGGTGCAAACTGGGTTTCATAGCTGAAAAGAGGAAAAAAACCACCCTTTTTTTATTAAGGATATGCTGCATTTATATTGAAACATCTTAAAATGGTTAACTATAAGGTCTAATACTTGGTGGGGTAGAGATTTAGGAAAATGTCCAAATGTCGATTGGCATTTATCCTGAAGTGGCTTATAAGAAATCTAGGTCCTCTGTGTGACATGCTCAGAATGTATTGTAACTTAAAGATCTCAGCATAGGTAGAGGGTATGTTTCAAATGTTAACTGTTCCAGAAGTCATAAAAATGTTGTGTAAAAATCAGATGTAGTTAATTACCACCAAGATAAATTGATACAAAATGGGTGCTTGTGGGGTGTTCTCCACTTTTTCCTTTATTTCAGCGTGAAATGTTTAAATGTTATCAATCCACTAAAAATTCAAGCAAGTATTTCTTCTCATAATCACAATGTAGGATTTACATGGTGTCATGGAGCTCCCCTTGCTGGGGACTCTGCAAATCCTCTGTCTAAAGGAAAACTGAAACCAACACTAATATCTTTTAAAATGTTGTCCTTATATAGGGCTGTCTGCTTCTGGGCAGGTTAAGATATGTTTAATCTAATGAACTTGAGTCAGTCAGCATTAGATTGAATACTTCCAAGTCTACCAGTTTGGCTATCTACTAGGCTAGGCAAGACAGGCGGAGGACAGAAGAGTAGGGAATAAACAATTTCTAGGCATCTGGGTCATGAAAGATGAAGGATTGGTTATAGTGGTCCCAGTTTTTAAAAATGGTTTCCCAAACAGCCTGAAG
The DNA here is from genome assembly GCF_001723915.1 of Gavialis gangeticus. Lineage (NCBI taxonomy): Eukaryota > Metazoa > Chordata > Crocodylia > Gavialidae > Gavialis > Gavialis gangeticus. The sequence goes on along the minus strand of NW_017729024.1, from coordinate 145,216,826 downwards.
GGAATACCTTTGGTCCATTCTCTTCTAAGTAGGCATAGGTGCTTCAGTACAGGCTCTTCTAATTTCTTTTATTTGTGGTGATTAGCTTCCATCTATGCTAGATCGCTTCAAAAGAATCCTTGTGTAACAGCCTTCAGAATGGTTTAACTTCTTGGTTGGGTACCTGCTGACCTTCTCCCTGGGGTGAAGGTAGAGGTGATGCTGTTCATTTGTTAATAGCCTAACTGAAAGGGTCTTGTCAGTTTTACGCTTTATCTGAAAGTCTCCTTACTCTCCTGGCACAAATGACTGCCAGGGGGAGGGGAGGGGAGGGG
>NW_017729024.1:145215111-145216313 GCF_001723915.1 Gavialis gangeticus | reverse complement strand
TGTGTGTGTGTGTAAGAAATTGTCAGCTGATCTAACCACCTCGCACTTAAGAAAATAAAATTGTATTATGGCTAATTTTTTTGCATTTCACTTTTAATGTAAGCAGTATCTTTGGTTATTGTCTTTGAAAAGCCACTTCAACTCAGGCTGATTAATGTTCTGTAAAGTAGATGTTTTGAAATTGCTGTCATAGGGCAGACTTACTGTTTTGTCTTTCAGAAGTTTAAAAGTGAGTCTCTTTTTTTGGCTTGTGCACTATTTAAATCAGTTCATGCATCCAGTCCTAATTTTAAACTAAAGCCCTTGTTTAATAACTTAACCCCCTTTCCACATGAATGGTGGCAACATCCACAGCAAGCATTCAGAAATTGCCTTTTTTGGGGGGTGGGGGGGTGTTTGTAAGCTCTGTGGCTGGTATGTACACATTTATTTATACTTTTATGGACAATTCTCTTATCAACTCAGCCTGCAGAATATATTTTCAAGGGGCAAAAGTTTTAGTTCAGTGATTCCCAACCAGGGTGCTACAGCACCTTGGGATGCTGCCAGATACTTTAGAAGGGTGCCGTGAGGAGGTAAGCAGACAACTTTGGGTTCAGAATTGTCCCTGCTTTGTCAATTATCTGGCAGCTCCTCTGCAAGGAGTTAAGCACTGTAATTAGTTCTTGAAATTGGGTGTCCGTCAATTCACAAGTTAGAAAGATGCCACAAGTCCAAAAAGGCTGAGAGCTGCTAATTTAATTGCTTACTTCCAGACTTCAGTGGATCTCATAATCCCTAAGACTGAGAAGACCTTGCTAGCTAATAACCTGTAGTTTGCCTTTCTGAAGATCCACAGTGTGACTTCAGTGGCACTGCTTGTGTGAGTAAAGTTGTATGCCCAAGGGTAGTTTTTAACTTTTTTTTTTCAATATTTTGTGTATTTACTTTTCAGAAGTTATCCAGAAGTAATTTGTAACTGGATTACAAATATTAATACAAATTATAATGGGACAGATTTTCAGATCAGTTTTATAAAGCCTCAGCTTCATTTAACCAATGAATTGGATTAAAACAAAGTTTAAAGGAGGTTAGGGTGAGGTAAGTAACTATCTCATTTGATTTCCTCCCCCATAGGCTGTTTCCCAGATCTGTTTCTGAAGATCTGCATTACTGCTGTTTTGTCATTTTTTTTTTTTTTTTCAAGCTTCCTTTTAATTCTC
>NW_017729024.1:145187151-145214969 GCF_001723915.1 Gavialis gangeticus | reverse complement strand
TTTTTTTTTTTTTTTTTTCAAGCTTCCTTTTAATTCTCGTTTAATAATGTTACTACATAAAACAGCTTGGTATCATGATAAAATTCCATTTATTTTGGGCCTTTAGGATTTGGAAATATATGCACCTGGCCTCAAAGGAGTCGAAGTTTTAGATCTCAAGGTACAGTAAAAATTACTCACTTGGTGGGTGCATGTGTAACTAGGCATGTCACTTTTCAACACTTGATGGGTGCACAGGTGAATATATTTTACATATACTACTTCATAGCCTTTGTTGAAAATTGTGTGTCCGGTGTGTCTCTAAAGACTGCAGTATTCTTTCTAACTCTTGAGGCTTGGCTTCTTATGCTATTAGAACCACCCCTCTAGCCTTTGTTTTTGATGCTTGATAGTAGTAATCAATGGGTTGAACACTCAGTGCAATGACTTGCAGAGATTTCTTAGCTCACAAAGTTTGTAGTCGGGTTCTTAAGTGCATTCAGTGAACATTACTAAGTTGTTGTTGGTTGAGTACTTCAGATCTGGGTACTATATGTGATTTTGATACAGGATAACCTCAACCATCAGGATATCAAAAACACGGAATTATTGAAAATCTGGCACTTTTTTTTTTTTTTTAAACTACACTTCATTGGGGAGTAGCAGTGGCTTGTCCCAGAGCAGCAGAAGGGGAAGCTTGAATGTGGCAGCTACTGCTGCCATCCACCACCCCATGCTGCTACTCCACCTGTGGCTGCTGCTCTGGGACCAGCCACTGCTGTGGCTTAAAAAATCTGGAGTTTCTACATTTCCGGCAGGTGCTCAGTCCTGAGCATGCTGGATTCATGAAGTTATACTGTACCTCAGAAGTTTAGAGCTTTGCTTCTTGAGCACCAAAAATAATTGTGTCCAATACAGTTTTTTCTTTATCTGTACTGCATTGCATAGCATCTCATGTCAGAATCTTTTTTTTTTTTTAATTTTTCCTTTCACTTTGTTGTTCAAATATGAGTACTGTTTCCACTGCATATATGCTGTGGAACTTTGCTACCCCAGTTGAATTGGACTCCCAACCTTTAATCTGGTACTGAATTTTCTTCTGTGCCTTGATGCATTTCTTTCATTTTGCCTTTCCTTATTTAATTGGTACCTTCAGCAGAAAGGTAAATTGTTCAGTGGTTTCCTAAACAGTCATTGTGCTAGAACACTGATTTCTTAACTAGGGTGCTGTGTCACTCTGGTGCCTTGAGATCCTCCTTTTGGGTGTGCTTTGGAGTGCCACATAATGCTAGCACTGTTAGACGTGCAAACATGATTCACAGGATAAACCTAGTTTTCAACTAGGAATCCATAGTGTTAAAAACATTCTGACCTGTTGTGGTCTTTCTGAATTCTTCACAGCAGAATTACTTTATTACTTCTCTGTAGTAAAAAATCAAGTGAAAACTAAGAGCTGGCAATTTTCATAGAGTGCCTTGAGTTTAGTGAGGGGTGCCTTGAACCTATGAGTGAGCTGTGAGTCTTTAAAAAAAAAAAATGGTGAAAACCACTGCAGAAGAATATCTGAAGATTGTGTTATGCTGTGAGGGAATGCAAAAATATGCCACACTTGTTTGTGTCATTCAGGAGAATCCCCACCCTTCCAAATCCATCTGTGGCAGGACGGGACCTAGGGGTGCTGTGACCTCCCCTAGTGCCCCCTACCTACCGTGCCAAATCGGTTTTCATGCACCCTCTTTATCTCACCCGCCACGTCTTTGATGTTAATGTAGAAAAAAGGGAGGCTGCCTTCTTTCCTCTTTGGCACAGTTCCCTGATGTATCTTGGCTAATGCTCTGCCTAGTTGCCCCGGTGTACTCCAGCCTCAGGGGCTACGCATGGCCCCTACAGTCACCTGTGTCCTCACGGGTCCCCGGCCTTGCCTCGCAATCCACACCCGCACTGGGGCCTTGCCTCGCGATCCCTGCAATTGAGGCTCAGGTGGCCGTAGCTGTGCCTGGCCTCCAGACCCCCTTTTCGGGTCTTGCCCCCCCGGGGGCTTCTCACCTGCACCCACACTGGGCTCCTCCCGATATTGCCCACACTGGGGCCAGGGTCGATACACCCCCAAAACGCAGCGCCCTCTCTGGCGCCAGGAACCCCCACACTACTGGGGAGCTCCTATGAGGCCTCCTCCAACCCCTACAGCCTCACCTGGTCCTCCGGTCTTACACAACAATGAAACAGAAAACTCACAATCCTGTTCCAACATAAATTCAAAGCCAAACTGGCTAACCTTCCTTCGTATCCCTACTAGGGTTTCCTCCACCCAGTATCCTTATGCAGAAACCGCTCAGATCATCAGGCTTCTCTGCTCTACATGCTCTGCACGCTCCAACAGAGCTCCACCTTCCTCCACTGCCAGAGGGGAACTGACCTCCAGCCTCAGCCTGGCTTGTTTATATAGGCCAGGCCCTGCCCCCTTCCAGTCAGCTGACCGGACTGGTTGTCTCGGCAACCCACACCTGTACTGCCCTGGTGACTGGCAGCTGAGCCCATCCTACTGTTTGTCAGTAGCAGGCACCCTAGTGCCCTGCTGCACCATCCCAACGCTAGTCCAGAGTGCTTAGCAAGGGTTAGCTTTTGAAGATAGAGACCAGCAACTCTTTTGCTGGTATGGGTGAATACCTGCCCTGCCTACTATATTTATCAGAGCAGCTTCTCTTCTGTTGGATTTACTCAATCAGAGATTTGCTAGACATTTGTCTCTTTGGTGTATTTGAGGGTTGTATTCAACATTGGTATCTGTGGTACTATGCTTATGGAGTTGAAAGTGGTTGAGAAATACAAGTGAATTATTTGGATCAGAAGTTTCAACCAACTGAACGTGCTGATGAAGGTATGGGAGCTTTCCGTATAACTTACTCCATACAAAGTATTGAGTAGACAGTCTAGCAAGTTGGACGGATCAGAACCTGATGAAGTTCAACATTGACAAATGTAAAGTGCTGCACCTTGGGATGAGCAACCCCCAACACACTTACTGGCTGGGCAGCACCAAACTGAGTAGCACCACAAATGAAAAGGACCCGGGGGTAATAATAGACCACAGTATGAATGAGAGCCAGCAGTGCGATACTGTAGCCAGTAGGGCAAATACTATCCTGGCATGCATCATTTGATGCGTTGCCAGCAAAGCCAAGGAGGTGATTGTTTTGCTCTACTCAGCACTGCTGAGACTGCAGCTGGAGTACTGCATCGCGTTCTGGGCACTGCACTTCAATAAGGACATGGAAAAACTTGAGAGAGTCCAAAAGAGAGTCACCCGTATGGTCAGAATCTTACACGGCAAGCTATATGATAAAAGGCTGAGGGATCTGGCACTCTTCAACCTTAAGAAAAGAAAGCTGAGAGGGTACCTGGTAGTAGTGTACCGCTACACTAGGGGGAGTACATCAAGGGCTGGGTGAGCAACTTCACCAGAGTGCCCAAGGGGAAAACTAGGAGTAATGGCCATAAACTCCTGGAAGACTGATTCAGGCTCAACATTAGGAAAAACCTCTTCACAGTCAGGTTGTCCAGACTGTGGAGTAAGCTCCTTCCAGAGGTGGTGCAATCACCTACCCTGGAAATCTTCAAGAGATGAGTCACCTTGCTGTGGTCACCTGACCCCAGTTTAACTTCCTTGCTTGGTGCAGGGGACTGGACCCGATGATCTTCTGAGGTTCCTTCTGGCCTTACAATATATGAATCTATGACTAGTATTGTTGCAAAGAGTATTGAATCTAAATGGGTGCTGGATACATCATTTTGAATTATGAGTTGACTGATCTGTGGAGTAAACAGTTGGGGTTCTCTCAGTCAAAGATTAGACTGCCAACAGCAGAAACCTGAAGCAGGCTGATAGATGATCATTTGATACTGATGCTGTTACCTTAACATCCGTTGTGGGATCCCAACAATTATGCTTTCTGTGACATGCATGGCAGGAAGTGTGATTGTAGGATCCCATATCAATATTGTGGGCTCCCCCTTCAAACTTGGTTCCTAGCTGCTAGAGGTACACCGATGCATTGGTTGCCTGTCGGATTGGCACCAATAAGCTGGAACTGACAACATTGGCTATTGTCTTTTTTTTGGCCATTTGTAGCCAATAAAGCTTACTGATAATTATGCCTTCTGGCCAGGGCCCTGGATACCTGGATTCCCTCATCCCCATGGGGCTGGGGACCCCAGATGCCTGAGTCCCTTGGGAAATAGCAGGTTTCATAGACATTGGGGCTAGAAGGGACCTCAAAGATCATCAAGTCCAGCCCCCTGCCCCTGTGGCAGGAAGACAGCTAGGGTCAAAGGATCTTAGCGATAAGCATCCAAGCATATCTTGAATGAATCTGGAGTAGGTGCCTGCACCACTTCTGGAGGGACTCTATTCCAGATCTTGGGGGCTTGGACAGTAAATACATTTTTTTTTTCTTATCTCCAGCCTAGAACAGTCTTGGAGGAGTTTATGACCGTTGGTCCTTGTTTTTCCTTGGGGCGCTCTAGTTTCCCCTTGCAGGTGGGGAGCATTCTAGCTGGGGGCTGCTGGGAGCGGGATGCAGGGCCCATGTGCACATGCATGGCTGTTTACATGCACGTGGCCATGAATACAGCCAGGCAGCATGGAGAGCAGCTCCCTGCAGGTAAGTCTGTGGAGAGGATGGGGTTGGGGAGGGGGGCAGATTTGAAGCCCCTCTATGGTGAGAGAGGGAAGAAGTAGGGCAGGGGCTGGGGGCACTGCCCAACCAGGGTGATGCATGCAAGTCAAGGCAGGGTGGAGCAGTGGGTGACTTATCCTGGGAGTGGCTTCACGCTGCTGTGTGCACCCCTTGGTGTGGGGGGGCATGTCCCCCCTCAGATCAGTGCATGGGGTAAATGCAGGTTGTTTGCTGTGGGCTCGGTGCTCACTGCTCTGCTGCCTTTTCCCTGGGAGACCTATGCCAGCCACGTGCCCTCTGCCTGCCTGGCAGCAGTGGGGGTGGTGAGCTGTGCTCCCCCAGTGCTGGGCAGGCAAGGGGTGTGAGGTCAGTGTGGGGCTCCAGGGCAAAGGCAGCAGGGCAGAGAGTCCCAAGCCCACATTCAGTGAGCTTTATTTGAAGTGCCCCTGCTGCCATTTTTAAGTGCCAAGATACTGATGCATGTGACTTAAGAGGCTGCTGGAGCATGCCCGAAAAAAGGCTTATGTCAATAGTTTAAAATGGCTTGCATTATTACTAAATGTCAGTTACCGGATTGGCATTGGCTGATTATGGTTGGTTAATACTCGCCTATAGATATTGGCTAATAAAATCTTTATTGGTGCACCCATACTAGCTGTGGGAGTACATGGCATGTTCCCCTGCCTTGAAGCTTTGATAGTTTGGCAGGGGCTTTCAGTTGGGGGAGTCCTGATCAGCTGACTGGAGTTTCCAGCCATGGTGTGCTCCAGAGGCTGGCGGCCCCAATTGGCTTAGGAACCTTCCAGGCTCTAGAGCAGAAGTTGGCAATGTTTTTGGGCAGAGTGCCAAAAACACTGGGAGATTCAACTTGTAAGAAGTTGGTCTGGCAGGGATGGATGGCAAGGTAGCTGTGAGGGGCCTGATCCTTGTTGTGGCAGTGCAGCCCCGGCCCCTCCCCTGCCATCTGCCTCAAGGCACGTGTGCACCTGCTGCCAGCAACAAGCTGGCCTGCAGGCCCCTGCCACCCATCATGGAACCTGGGCTGCCCACAGCACATGGAAGGGAGGCTGCAAGCAGATGCACCTGAGGTCTGCAGAGCTGTTGCCCTGCTCTTTGCGTGTGACAAGGAAGGGGTCGGGCTGGGGCTTGCCCTCCTGCTCTCTAGTGGGCAATATGACCTGGTAGAGATCATGGAGACCTGGTGGGACTCCTCACATGATTGGAGCGTAGCCGTAGAAGGCTACGCCCTGCACAGAAGGGACTGAGCAGGGAGAAAAGCGGAGGGGTAGTTCTCTATGTGAGGGAGCAGTACACCTCTTTGGAGGCTGACATTGGCTCCAAAGATAAGCAGCTTGAAACCATCTGCATCAAGCTTTTGGGCAGGGGGGACAAAGTGAGAGACCCAACTGTAGGCGTTTACTACAGGCCCCTGAACTGAAGAGAGGCAATTGATCTGAAGTTCTCTCAAGAACTGACAGAGGCCGTGCGTGCAAGGGGCTTGGTTGTCATAGGCGACTTCAGTTACATGGACATAGATTGGGAGGAACACTTGGCTAGGTTGGATCGGTCATGTAGCTGCTTAACTGTAATTGAGGAGCTCTTTCTGACCTAGGAAGTGCAAGGGCCAACCAGAGGTACTGCTCTCCTGTACTTGGTCTTGGCCAAAGTGGATGATCTGGTGTGTGGCTTGAACTTTGAGGGTAGCCTGGGCGACAGTGACTATGTGCTGATCAGGTTCCTTGTCTGCTGCAAGGTTGACAAATCAACCAGCAGGATTGAAGTCCTGGACCTAAAAAATGCTGACTTCAGCAGGCTCAGGGCATTAGTAGGAGAGGTGATGCAGGACCAGGGACAGAAGGTGAATGGGGTGCATTAAGAGTGGTTGTTCCTCAAGGACGCAATCCTCGAAGCACAAAAGAAAACCGTTCCTGTTAAGAGGGAAGGTAGTAGAAGGGCTGGCAAGCCCTCCTAGCTCAACAGGAATATCGTGGTCCTCTTGGAAGAAGAAAAAAGCAGTGTATCCCTAGTGAAAACTAGGGATAGTCCTCCAGGAGGACTATACAATAGTGGTCCGCATTTGTAGGGAAATGATTAGGAACGCTAAGGTGGTGACTGAGTTTGAGTTTGTTAGCCAAGGGTGTCGAGGACAATGAGAAGTCCTTCTTTAGGAATGTAAGGAGCAGAAGGAAAACAAATGGAAGCATGGGACCCCCACTTAACACCTCGGGACAGCTGGTAACGGACACTCAGGAAAAAACTGAACTCCTGACTGCCCACTTTGCTTTGGTATTTCACCAGACCAAGGGGAAAGACAAGTGAGATATGGATCATGGGGTGGGGCATGGTGGGAATGATAGCTTTTCCACTGTGGATGCTGAGCTGGTGCAAAGCTGTCTTCCTCAGTAAGGACCAGAACTGCCACCTCCCTGCTGGGCCCCCTTCGGGCCCCGGGGGAGGCTCACCTGGGCCTAGGGTGAGTGAGGATTTAGTTAGGGAGCTTCTGGAGGGGCTGGACGTTTTTAAGTCAGCCGGCCTGGATGATCTTCACCCTAGAGTCCTAAAGGAACTGGCTGGGGTCATTGCAAGTCCCCTGGCACGGCTTTATGAACACTCGTGGTGCTCTGGAGAGGTGCCGGAGGACTGGAAGAGGGCCAACGTGGTTCCCATCTTCAAAAAGGGGAGGAAAGAGGACCCGGGGAACTACAGGCCAGTCAGCCTTACCTCGATCCTGGGCAAGCTGTTCGAGAAAATTATTCTGGCACGCATCCAGGAGGGGCCAGCAGGGAACGGCATGCTCAGGGGCAACCAGCACGGGTTCATCAGCGGCAGGTCCTGTCAGACCAACCTGGTGGCCTTTTACGACCAGGTCACTAAATCATTGGATGCAGGGGTGGCAGTGGATATAGTTTTCCTAGACTTCAGGAAGGCTTTTGATACTGTCTCTCACCCCATTCTCATTAGGAAGCTGGGGGACTGTGGCGTAGACACCCATACAGTCCAATGGGTCGCCAACTGGTTAGAGAGTCGCACCCAGAGGGTGGTAGTGGATGGGTCCTTCTCGACCTGGAAGGACGTGGGAAGTGGGGTCCCACAGGGCTCGGTCCTTGGGCCTGCACTGTTCAATATCTTCATCAGTGATTTGGACGAGGGGGTGCAAAGCACCCTGTTCAAGTTTGCTGATGACACTAAGATGTGGGGGGATGTGGGCACAATAGAGGGGAGCAACAGGCTACAGTTGGACCTAGATAGGTTACAAGGATGGGCGGAGGAGAACAGGATGGGGTTTAACACAGACAAGTGTAAGGTGATGCACCTGGGGAGGAACAATCGGCACCACACATACAGGCTGGGGAACTCCCCTCTTGTCAGCACGGAGGTGGAAAAGGATCTGGGAGTCATTATTGACTCCAAGATGAACATGAGTCGGCAATGTGGGGAGGCGGCTAGGAAGGCCAACTGCACCTTGTCGTGCATCCACAGATGCATCTCGAGCAGGTCCAAGGAGGTGATCCTCCCCCTCTATGCGGCACTGGTCAGGCCGCAGCTGGAGTACTGCGTCCAGTTCTGGGCGCCGCACTTTAAGAGGGATGTGGACAGCATCGAGAGGGTCCAGAGGAGGGCCACTCGTATGATCAAGGGACAGCAGGGTAGGTCCTATGAGGAAAGGTTGCGGGACCTGAACCTGTTCAGCCTTCAAAAGAGAAGGCTGAGGGGGGATCTTGTGGCCTGTTATAAACTGGTTAGGGGGGATCAGCAGGCGCTGGGGGAGTCCCTGTTCCCCCGAGCGCCGCAAGGAGTGACCAGGAACAATGGTCACAAGCTGGCGGAGGGAAGGTTTAAGTTGGACATCAGGAGGCACTACTTCACGGTCAGGGCGGCCAGGGTCTGGAACCAGCTTCCAAGTGAGGTGGTGCAGGCTCCCACCCTGGGGGTTTTTAAGAGAAGGTTGGATGACCACCTTACTGGGGTCATTTGACCCCAGTACTCTTTCCTGCCATGGCAGGGGGTCGGACTAGATGATCTGCTCAGGTCCCTTCCGACCCTAGAAACTATGAAAGCCAACTAGAAAAGCTAGACATAAGTCAGCAGGACCAGATGGACTTCATCCAAGAGTGCTGATGGAGTTGGCTGAGGTCATCCTGGAACCCCTGGGAAGACTCAGAAATCCTAGCACACAGGGGAGATCCCTGAGGACTGGAAGAGGGCCAACATTGTGCCCATCTTCAAGAAGGGGAAGAGGGAAGACCCAGACACTATAGGCCAGTTAGCCTAACCTCCATCCCAGGTAAAATCCTGGAGAAATTCATTAAAGAATTTGTGTGTGATTATGCTTGTTGAGGGTAAGATTCTGAACAACAGCCAGCATGGCTTTGTCATGTCTTACCAATCTAATCTCCTTTTATGAACAGGTCTCTTGCCACCTGGACATGGGAGAGAAGGTCGACATTATATACCTAGACTTCCAGAAGGCTTTTGAACTAGTATCCCACGATATCCTGGTGGAAAAATTGGAAGATTGTGGGCTTAACTGCTCAACAGTTGAGTGGGTGGAAAATTGGCTGCATGGTAGAACCCAGAGAGTTCTCATGGACAGATCTGTGTAGACTTGGTGAGAAGTGGCCAGTGGTGTCCCTCAGGGTCCTGTGCTTAGACCAGTGTTTTTCAGTGTCTTTATAAATGATTTGGATGTGGGGGTGAAAAGCTCACTGGCCAGGCTTGCAGACAACACCAAGTTATGGGGGAGTGTGGCCATGCCAGAAGATAAGTTTCAGATCTGGAGAGTTAGGAGGACTGGAACCAGGTGAAGTTCAACACTCAGACGTGTAAGGTGCTCCCCATGGGGACAAACAATCTCCAACATACCTACAGGCTTGGTGGTAACCATTTGACTTGCACTATGGGTGGAAGGGACCTAGGAGTAATGATCAACCATTGCATGAACATGAGCCAGCAGTGTGGTGCTGTGGCCAGCAGGGCAAACAAGCTGGCATGCATTAACTGATGCATCTCATGCAAAACTAAGGAAGTGTTACTCCCACCATACTCCACACTGGTGAGACCACAGCAGAAGTACTGCATCCAGTTCTGGGCTATGCACTTCAACAAGGACGTGGAAAAACTTGAGAGGGAGAGAAAAGCCACTCATATGATCAGGGACTTGCAAGACAAGCAATACAAGGAGAGGCTGAGGGATTTGAGCCTCTTCAGCCTACAGAAGAGAAGGCTGAGAGAGGACTGGGTAGTGGCTTACCACTACATTGGGGAACTCAATGTACATCAAGAACTCGGTGAACAGCTGTTCACCAGGGCGTCCCTGGTGAACAGCAGGAGCAATGGATACAAACTCCTGGAAGGTGCTTCATGCTCAGTTCCAGGAAAAAAACTCCTTCACAGTCAGGGTGCCCAGACTGGAATAAATTCCCTCCAGTGGTGGTCCAGTCTCCAACCCTGGAAATCTTCAAAAGGAGACTGGACAGTCACCTCTCTGGGATCACTAAACCCTAGTTGTCTTTTCCTGCCTAGTGCAGGGGGACTGGACCTGATGATCTACAAGGTCTCTTCCAGCCCCTAACAATCTATGAAACCTGTTAGTTGTATCTTAAATGTAATGTCTGTCAGGGACCCCTGAAGACCATAGCAGAGTTTTCTGTACTGTACAGGAGTATGGTTCTATTAGAAATTGCATTTAGGGTCTTAGTGCTCCCCAAAAAGTGTTCACAAATTGGGAGTCAACCAGTATCTCTAATCCTTTTGTTCTGTATTGTCTCTCTCTTCCCCCTTCCCCCCATTTGACCACTTATTGCATGAGTTACTTCTCGTAAATTTATGTACATTGAGATTCTGCATGCTTCCCTCCAGAAAGGGCTCAAAGTGGTTTACAATAAAATTAAACCATAAAAACATATAAGCTTATAAAAACAATTTCCCAGACAATACCCTAAAACTTAGCCCCAAGCTTTCCTAAGTGTGTAAGTGAATAAATGAATCTGGTGCCCATTTGTGTTTTACAGACAGATCTGATGGTTGATTGAACTTTTTTTTTTTTTTTTTTTTTTTTTTTTTTTTTTTAAAATTTTTTTTTAAATTCCCCCCCCTTTTTTTTTTTTTTTTTTTTTTCTCTTTTTCTAAGATGACTTGTTAAATCTACCCAACCTGTTCTCTGGTTCCTTGATCTCAATCCCCCTCCCCAAATAAATTGATAAACCCTTCTTTCATATACTTTTTAATAAAAGAGATTATCTGAAAGTGGTGGAGGGGCGTGGGGTGGTTTATATGCTTCTATCTGTCTCTGTCAGTTTGGAACTATTTTTTTTTTTTTTGTTGTTGCCTTTTTTTTTTTTTTTTTAAATGGTCTCCTGCTCCTGCCAAAAATAAATCATAAGCAGGAATTAAATCAGGGAATGCTTTATCAAGAAGTATACTTGAAGTAAATGGATTTCAAATAGTCTTTCTAATAAGTAGAACCTTGCTATAATTCTTGCCTCATTTGCCTGAAATCTGCAGAAAACATTTTAAGTGCTGACTGCTGAAACCTCCTAAAATGTTCATTACATTTAGACATTCAGGCTGGAAGGGACCCCAAAGAATCATAGAGACAAAACAACATATTCAATTGAACCAAAAATCAACTAATGAAGAAACTATATCTTGTGATGAAATTCCATTGGCTTTCTAATAGTTCGCTTACAATTGAAAATAAGGCGTTTCTGCTCCATTAGCAGGAGGTAATGAGGTTGTACTTCTCTCTGCCCTTTTCCTACATTTCCGAATCATTACTTCAAAAACATCCATTCAGTAAAGGATATCTTTGAGAAATACTTTGCAGTAATTGCCTCTGCTCTTCCTCAGAAGAAATGCATTTCCTGGTTCCAGCTCCAAGATGACATGTGATATGAGTAATAATCAGATAACTTTTTAAAGCCATAGCTTTAAAATCTTTCTTGGTGATACAGTTGTTAGGCATCTGTAGTGGAATATAGCAAAACACATGTACGTGGATCACTAGAAGCATCTTAATGAACCAAGATTTATCTCTCTTTGCCTCCATGCCTAAATAATTTGTGAATCCAGCCAAATAATTTGTTAATACAGATGTCTTTTTTTCTATAATGTTTCCAAAATTGGCAAAAATACAGCATCTCCCATGTTTCAGGAATGTGTTTGGTAGCTGTGTTGCTCTGAGACCAAAAGAAATGTAAAACTCTAAACTCTTGGTTCAGAGATGATACCTTTTATTAGACTAAGCAAAATGTGCAAGAAATACTTTTGGAAATATAAGCTTCATTGCTGAACAAGAAGGAAGGAGCCTCCCTCCCTTCCTGACATCTGACACCTTCAGGGTGAGAACAGCCTTATCTGCACATCAAGGAGCAACTCTCCCAGAAGACTCTCACAGACCCAGGGGAACAGACTTTCAGCCTCAATTTCCCTGTGCAAAATGAAATTTATTTTCTACCCAAGAGGATTTTTACCATCTTGGATTTGTCCTCAGCCTGAAGAACGGTGCGTGTGCCCGAAAGCTTAAAAAGAAAGATTAATTTTTTTGCAATTTATTTAGTTAGTGTAATAAAATGTGTAATTTCTGAACCAAGAGTTCTAGAGTTTTTTGCATTTCTTCTGGTCTTAAACCAGCATGGTTACCAAATGCATCTTGCCTGGGAACGTGCTTATGATAAGTTTCATTGAAGTTGCTTCTATTTGTTTGTAGATGTATTTGAGTATTATACTTTCAACTGACAAATCACTAAAACAAATCATCTGTGTAGTCTGTTCTTTATTAGGCAGTGCCCGATGTTGATGCTTGATAGGAAAATTAAAATTGGACACCTCCTATTCAATTTGGTGGTGTGCTCTGATGCAAAAGGAAGTGACTTCAGTCTCAGTTGCAAATGGTAATTGTGACTCTCTCTCTTTAATAGTGGTAGGTAGATTCTAGGCCCAATTTGATACTTTGGAATAGATAAAAACTTGACATACTGATGTACTTCCTCCCTGCTGCCCCCCGCCAGCTGGTGAGGTACCAAACAGAAGTCAGCCCATGTGGCATGGTTCCAGTTTTGCAAGAAGCTTTGGGAATTGGGGTAGTTTTGTATGTCCAGTGTGTGCATGCACGTTTTAATGTTTTGTTCATTTAAAATTTTAGTTTGAGAATTAAGAACAAAAGCTCTGAATCTAATATTTTTAGAACTTTACTTTTATTTTCTTTCTATTTATCAAACTAACATGGTTCTTGCAACTTGTGAGCTGAAGAATTTTAAAGTTCTTTTGAACCTATTAACACTTACTGGTACTGTTGTTGAGTATCATGTTGTATAAGCTTGTGTTGGATCTTAAATTTTTCATTTTGTGATGATCAAGGTGCTTATTACTTTTTTGCCTCAGTCTTCAGATAGTGGGGTTTTTTAAAAAAAAAAAAATAAATTTACTCCTTTGTGAGGGTATCAGTGTTCTCAGATTTCATGCGGGTTGCGCTTTATAGAAAAATAGTGCTAGAACTGTCACGCTTCTTCATGTACTAATCATAAGATTGTAAGGGACTTCAAGGGTCGTCTAGTCCAACCACCTGCACAGATGAATTATTTGCTAATCCTGAATTATCCCAGGTAACTTTTTATCCGGGCTTTTCTTGAAAAGTACCAATGAAGGAGATGCCAGAATTTCTCTAGGCCAGGGGTGTTCAAAATTTTGGTCTCTCAAGCCAGATAGAGCTCTGTGTGCTAGGACTGGGCATCCAGGGAACTTGCTGCTGCCTTCAGCACTGGGATCAGGTGTCTGATCTGGCATGCAGGGCCTGGGGCTCCCCACGGGTATGGATATTTGGCAGCAGGGAGCTGTGCTACTGCTACATTTCCAGACCCCTGGGGATCCCTGTAAGCCTGATGACTTGGTGCTGTGGGCTGGATGTAGCCTGCAGGGTAGGGGTCGAGGACCCTTGGGTTAGTTTGTTCTGTTGCCTTCCTATACTTTCAGTAGGGTACTTTTTTGAGTTTTGGTCTAAATGTGCTTTACTTCAGTTTAAGCTCCCTGTCTCAAGTCCTGTCACCTGTGGCAGAGCAACTTTCTTCTATCTTTTTGTCAGCCTTTTCTGTATTTAATAAATAATGTAACTCTACTTTTTCAAACTAAGCATGCCTAAAACCTTCAACTCTTTTTTTTTTCTTATAGGGGTGTTGCATTCTGGTATCTCCATTTTTTTTCACCTGCCATTGGTTCCTCTTTAATTTCTCTGTATCCTTCTTAAGATACGGTGCCAAAACAATACGCTATTCCAGCTGGCATCTAACTAAAGCTATAAAGCTCGCTTCATGCTGTCATGGTATCTGGCATACAATACTCTTGTTAATGCAGCCCAAAATGCCTTTATGTGGCTGTGTCATGTTGTGGATCCAAGTTGAGGTTTTGATCCACTACAGCTCATCGATTCTTAGTGCTACTGCCAAACTAATTCCCTGTTTTACAACTGTGTATTGGTTTCTTTGTTTTTTCCTTTTCGTATAATTTAACACACATATAAGCAATTTCATTTTATTGTCTATAAGCCAGGTTCTCCAGTTTATCTGGAACAGTTTGAATTCCTGTCCTTCGGGCTGTTTGCAACCACTTGTAATTTTGTTTTCTGTAATTAATATGAACGTAAAATAATTATGATTTAAAGCAAGACCCTCTGAAATCCTTTTGAGACCTCTTGCTAGTTTGACACACATTTTGTCGTTGTGTGGTGGCATTTTTTCAGTCTGTTTACATATCCACCTATGGGTAGTTTTATCTAACCCAACTTTCTTTCTTCTTCGTGTTGTAATGCTGAAGAGGCCAAACTCAGTAGTGATTTCTATATTTTTCCAAGCCTGTGCAAGAACCACAACATCGTTCTCAGAGGACTGAACGTCTACAATCCTCTGACTACTGCACAACTCCAAATGTGCTTCACAACTATGCAGGAGAACTTCAGAAAAACCTAACAATCATCTGATTCACATAACCTACTCCAAAAGAGATCAGCTCAAGGAAATCAACACATGCTACAACAACTTGAGAGACACATCTGGATATCTTCCCAAACATCATACAATGTATACAGAAAGACTACTCGAGATCCTTTCAACATAGAAAGAAGAAATGGAACTGATAATTACAGGAACAACTTTCCCAGCTACAAAACCATTGGAGATACAGCACCAATACTGTACAACATTCCAACCTCATACCCAATGAAAGTGACAGAACCAGTCAACCCTTAAATATTATTAATCTCTCCCCCCACACACACTTAACAGAACTGAGAAATCTGTCCTCTCCAAAGGCCTTAATTTCTGTCTGGAAAAATACCCTAATAAGACGCTGTAATGTGGAGAACTAGAAGAATTTTTCCAACACCTCAGTTTTGAATATTTCCACAACCAAATTGTGTCCACTTTCAACAATACTTCATACTGTGACAACATCCATCAAAGGATTAACAACAAAAATCAAAAAACTATCAGATTGAACCCCTTACAGTGGACAAAAGTCAAACCTTGACTGCTATATTGACTGCTTCAGGGCAAGAATTAACAATGAAATAACAGCAAACACCACCTTTTAACAACCTCTCCCTCTCAGAGAGACCATAGAATCTCTAAGATCCAACCACCAAACAGTAATAAAACCATCTGGTAAAAGATGAGGTATAGTTATCCTTAACTGTGAAGACTACATAAAAGAAGCCAACAGTCAATTCTCTGATGCTACCTACTACAAAAAACTGGAGGAAGATCCAACTCCCCCTTTCACCTTTAAAACTCAACACCACCATCACATCATTTCCATCTGAACCACAAGAAAAACTACAAAAACTTTGATCCCCCACTACCCAATCCAGGGACTTTCTACATGCTCCCTAAAATCCACAAACAAGGAAACCTAGGCAGACCTATAATATCCAACCATGGAACCCTAATTGAGGAAAGATCATGCTTCATTGAATCCATCCGAAAACCTCAAGTTTTGTCCAAGACTCAACAGACTTTCTACAAAAACTTAAAAACGCAGACCACCTACCTAGCAATACCCTCCCAGCCACCATGGATGTTACCAGCTTATGTACCTATTATCTCACACCAGGATGGCATCCAAGCCTGCCTCATCTACAAGAGCAAGATTGCAACTCTGAGTACAGATCCAAAGATATTACAAAACCTATACACTTCATCCTCACGCCACAATTTCAGTTTCAATAACCAACACTTCCTCCAGACCATGGGCACAGCTATGGGTGCCAAAATGGTCCCACAATATGCCAGCCTTTTTATGGCCCACCTGGAAGAAGAATTCCTTAAGAACTGCACCATCAACCATTACTATACCTGAGAGATGTAGAAGACATATTCGTCATATGGGCTGAAAACCTGCTGTCTCTGATTTTTTCCATCACAATTTCAATAACCATCACCCATCCATTGGGCTATCTCTTGAATACTCCAGCGTTAATGTTTCCTTTTTAGATTCTATGCTCACTATCTAGAGTGGTAAAATACAAAACGCCATATACAAGAAACCCACGGACCAACTTACAGAACAAGCAATTGCCCTAAACACCAAGAAACCTGTAATAAAGCTAAGCCCTCTGATATCACTGAGTTTGCACTGAGGAGAATACCTGCAATAATAACCTCAAATCTCAAAAGGGCTTTCATTCAACAAGGACACTCCAGAGAGAGAAAGATTGTACTTTTGAAAGAGCCACCTGGATACCACGTGAAGTATTGCTGCAGTATAAAAAGAAAATCCCCACGGATCACACACCATTAGTTATGACATACCATCCCTCCCTGGAACATATATGGAAAATCCTTGAACGGTTGCAACCCATACTAGAAGACCCAATTCTTATAGAGATCTTTGCAGAACCACACATCCTAGCCTCTAAACAAAAAGCAAACCTCTTCAACCTCATCACAAACAAACTTCCTATGGCCAGAATCACACTGGGATGGATCCAGACCATGCCAGGACAGGAAATGTAAAACCTGCCGCCACTTGCACAATAACTACAGCCCACAACAGAACCATCACCATTCCTGGATCTTACACCTATACCTCCAGAAATATAACATCTCATCCAGTGCACTAAATGCTGTGATGGAAAATATGTAGGAGAAATCAAACAGCTGCATACCAGAATGAACACGCACCAAAAATCTATCGAAGACAAAACTACCCAATTACCTGTGGGTGCACACACCTCCCAAGACAACCACTCTCTCCCCAATCTTTCAGTTCTAATCCTCGAAGGGAATTTATATAACACCTTTTTTGTAGACGAGCCTACAAACTTCACTTAATAAATCTACTGGATACAAAAAATCATGGACTTCATATAATATAGACATGGTTTTATGATGCATTATAACCTGCCTACCATCTGATTTAATGCCAGGTAACCTATCTGCATCTTACCAGCTACATTCTATTACAGGGGTAGGCAACATTTTTTTGGCTGGAGTGCCAAAAAAAAACACAATGTGTATCCCACCTGCCTGCCCACCATAGCTTGAGCTTACACCCTGGGTGCCCGCCCCCCTCCCCTTCCTACCCAGTCCCTGCCTTTCTAAGGGCCTGACCAGGCTGGCTGGCCTGTGGCACCTCCCCCCCATGCTGCTCAGACTGCGTCCCAACTGCCCCGCCCCAGCACTCGGCACCGCAGTGCTACCCCAGGTGGGACAGGATGTCTGCCTGCCTGGCCCCAGGGCTCTGCCACCCATTGGGGCCCTGTGCAGCACCCCTATGCAGGGCTTGCCCTGCCCCCAGCCCCAGGCTTATTTACCTGCATCTCCCTCCAGGGCCCATCCTCAATGGAGGGTGCAACCTGGGAGCAAGGGGCAGGGGTAGTAGAACACAGATTGTGTCCCTGCCTGTGTTCTTCTGGCTCTGCCCTGGTGCCTGCTGCGGTGCTGGAACTTGTGGCTGCATGGGAGAGCCCAGAGCAGGAACTTAAAACAAAAATAATTTAAACAATTTCTTTGCATGTCTCCCAGCGTGCTGGGAAAAATGTTTCCATGTGCCACTAATGGCACGTGTGCTGGGGGTTGCAAGCCCCTGTTCTATTACCTTCTTCCTGCACTCCCCCTCCAGCTACCTTCTTGTACCTGTTGTCTCCCATCCCCACTGATCCTCACCGCCAGGCATTTGCATTTTCACATATTTCAATTCAATACTTAAATTGAAGTATTGGCTTCTGTTCTACCCAGGAGAGCACACAAACACTAACAAACTTTCCCTATGCCTGGAGAAGGGTGTCTGTGCCCAAAAGCTTGCAAAGAACAGTTTTTTCCAACTGCTTAGTTGGTCTAATAAAAGATATTGCATCTACCCAAAGGACCTTGTCTGCCTGAATCTAGCAAGGCTTTTATGTCAACTCTCTGTTCTTACTCATTAAACCACTTCCCATGTCAGAAAGGGAAATCAAGTTGTTTGACATGGTTTCTTCTTAACAAATCTTATAGCTGCTATTAATCACTAGGCCTGTGTGACTAGAGAAGTATTCAGTTTGGTTTCAGAGGACAGCAACTTGATTTGGATCACTGTCCTGAATCGATTTGGCCAAATCGGCTTTGGAAGATCTAGTGCTGATTTGGAGAGATTCCCCATAGACTATAACGGGGAATCACTGAAGTATCTATAACTGTCATTTTTTGGCAGATTCAGTTGAAAACAGCAGAAATGATAGCCCCTTCTGAGGGCATGAGGCCTACCAGGTTTCAAGGAGATAGGTGCATGGGTTTCTGGGAAACTGCACTTCAGGTTGCTGACGAGCAAAACTCATGACACGTGTGTAGTGTTAAGGCACAGTGGGATGAAACCAGCAGGGATAGTAGCCTGCAACAGGGGTCTTTCTTGGTGCTCAGGCAGAAACAACTCAAAAGGGACAGAAAGGCTGCAGACAGAGGCTTATGTGCTGTTTCTACATCCCTCCCCCAGCGCACTGATTGGAAGGGGACTTGGGGAAGGATCACAGTCACTGGCCAGCTACAGATGTCAGTCCCCCCCCCCCCGCTTCCCCTCCCTCTTCTCAGTTTCTGTTCCCCTGAAAGACTGCCTTCTCAATCTCTGAATCTTTACGGAATTGATTTGGAGGCTCAGAATCGATTTGGAGGTTTTTTGGTCTCCTGGTTCGATTTGGGTTCGGTGATTCTGCTTCAGAATCGAATTGGTGACTGAAGCTTTGCACACCACTAGTAATCCCCCTTCGTTCTCCAGATATTTACAAATTGATTGTCAAATGGTTTGTTCTAGTACTGGAGCCAGGCTACTGGCCTGTAAATACACAGGTCCTCTTCCTTTTAAGAGGAAGAAATGTGAAGTACTCTCTCTGTTCTTTTCAGCTGTCATCTGTCAGTTGGTAAATATTATTGCCTGAAGTTCTGAGATTTCTTCCAAGATAATTTACCATAGTGGGGTTGTTCTAACATTTGGGCATTGAAAGCTTGGAAAGTAAAGACAGTGATCAGAGTTCCAATAATAGAACAACTGACTAGAACAGGACTAACTGGTAAAAGGTCTCTAAGGCAAGAATCTGGTTTGAGTTAATGGAGTGATTGGGGATGTGGCCAGAGTAACTTCTTTGGTAAGAGGTACCTAGTAACCTTTTAAATATAGGAACCTGCTGGTTACTTTTTCTTTAAGCACAGAAGTGTGGGTCACAGTCAAGGTATAAGTTCTTATTCAGTGATCTTTGGTGTGGGGAGGGGCTTGGAGGCACTGTTTAAGATATAAAGCAGTGAATGCCAAGATAAAGGTCAGATTCTTGTAGTTTTTTCATATACCAACGTCATTTTACAAGGTTCTGCCATCTAGGTCTGGAGAGAGCAGTGCCAAATTGTCATTCATAAAGTAGGTATATGTCCTTGATGCTGTTATCAGGAAAGATTACCTGATTTACGTAGGCCAGACTAAAGATGACCAGTTCAGAGCAGAAGTTTCTTCTTTAAGCAGTGAAGACACAATTTTTAGCTAGATGCAGATTTATTTAGAACGTTGTGTTTGGGCAGAGACGAGATTCCAAAGGAATTGTTTTATGCTCACTTAATGATTTGGTTTCTGTTTTGTTGCAACTCTTTCCAGAGATGCTTAACTAAGGGATAAATACCAATTCTAATGAAAATGTTTTTATGTAAAGTTATAATGAAAATGTTTAGGGTGGAGTGCTTTTTGTTTAGCCATGTGGCTTCTAACGGGCATGGTAGTGTTGAATTACGTAGCTTAAATTACGTGTGCTCATTTGAGACACTAAGA
Organism: Gavialis gangeticus; assembly: GCF_001723915.1. Taxonomy (NCBI): domain Eukaryota; kingdom Metazoa; phylum Chordata; order Crocodylia; family Gavialidae; genus Gavialis; species Gavialis gangeticus. Next base: position 145,195,044 of record NW_017729024.1, on the reverse strand, counting down.
ACAAGCTGAGTTCACTTAAACAGAAACAACAATTGGATTTTGTAGTCTAGTAAAAATTAATATTAGAAGTGCATATTTGCTAGATATATTGGCATCCATATACCACCATGTGACTTGCTGATTTTTATAAGACACTGCACTGCTGATATGGGTTAGGAATTACCAGTATTCTTCCCAGAAAATTGTGGAAACATGAAGACAATACACACAATTCCTTTCTAATCCCATATTTCTCCATATAACTTTACCAGTTCAAAACAACCTTATTTTCCCATTGCTTTCCAATCTGCCACTTCAGGTCCTCCACTACAGGAAGGATGTGGATAAATTGGAGATAGTCTAGTATGGGCAGCAGAAATGGTTAGGGGACGGGGGCACACGACTTATGAGAAGAGTCTGAGGGAACTGGGCTTATTTAGTCTGGAGAAAAGAGGACTGAGGGAGGATTTAAAGCGGCCTTTAACTACCTGAATGGTGATTCCAAAGAGGATGGAGAGAGCCTGTTTTCAGTGATGGCAGATAATATTTTGGCAGGAGCAGTGGTCTGAAGTTGCAGCCAAGGCTCCCGCTAAGGTGCGTGCGTGCGTGCGTGTGTGGTCATGCACAATAAAAAATCGTGCTGTGTGGTAACTTTTTCTAATGTGGTGCACCTACCCCAGCCTGGCCACAGGCTGCTGCCGGAGTGGGGAGCGGTGGAGACACTGAGATACCTGTGCACCTCCAGCCAAGATCATAGCCGCAGGCAGGCAAGTTTCTTTCTTTATCACTAGGCTGGGGGCAAATTAAGACCCCCCTCAGTGCCGGAGGGAGTGTGGTAGGGGCAGGGCACTGCCCTGCTCCCTCTTGCACTGTGGGGATTGGCCCCACAGCTGGAGAAACTGCAGAGCTCTACTGCCGGCTATGGCTGGGGGGCCTTCCCAGACAGGACCTGGGCTGCAGCTTCCTGGAAACTTTGGGCACTGTCTCTGGAGCACACCTTGGGGCGGGGGCAGTGGGGCCGGCACGGGACACTTACTGCTTGGCTGTGCTGGGGGCTGCTCTGCTCCTTACCATGCCAGCATCCCTGTGGGGAGGGAGAGCACAGCCCTGGCCAGAGCAGCCTGTGAGGGGCTTGGGCGCAGATCAGTGGATGATCATCACTGCCGCCCCTTCCTCCTCCTTGTCTGCGACATGGGGCAGGCAGCAGTTCCTCCCTGAGGCGGGGCAGGGACAGAGCTGGGCACCATGTGGGCTCTGCCAGCTCCAGGGAACTACTCTGCTCCCCAGCACCTTCGGGTGAGCTTCACCCTGAACCCACCAGCTGCACCACAGAGTAGTGGGGTAGGAGGGGAGGGGCCTGTGCTGAGCACCGCTGCTTGTGAACTGGCCAGTGCAGCTGCTCCACATGGCCCTTGTTTCCACACTGGGCAGCACACAAGTGGCGGTGAAGGTGCCACATCGCTTTCAAAAGCTGCAGCAAGGCAGGGAGCAGGCAGAGTGCACAGCTCCTGCCTGCCCTTGACCTGCGCAAAGATTGCAGGCCACATGCCCTCACTTGGCTGTCCAGTGCTGTGTCTGGAGGGGCCTGGGGTCTTTTGGGGATGACTTCTGGTTATTGGCCTTAGAGTTGAATTCAAGTTTGGTAGCGTGGTAAGGTTAGTGTAGTAATTGGTTTTTAGTTTTTTTCTTTAAGCTAAATCCTTGGATTTTACAATGTTGAAGTATAAGTGTAAAGGCAGTGAATGCAGTGGACCAGCTAAGAAGAGCTGCTTGAGATTCAAAGAAGAGTGGTTGAAGGAGAACCAACATGCTGCATGTGTCTGGTTGGCAGTGCGTAAGTCTTGGAGATATTTTCCAGTATTGTGAAAGTAGGAATGTCCTGTGTACCATCTGTGTGTGTGCAGGTGCCAGTAGCGAATGAACAACTGGAAACAAATGGGGTGCCTACTAGAAATTAAACTATTTGAAATGCCATTTGACCCACAAGATTCACATAAATTCTGTGATGAAACTACTAAATCAGAGGAATCCTGAAAAGTTTATTTTCTGAAACATGGAAGACATGGAGAAAATAGGATAGAACTGTCTGAAAGGAAGCGATCCAACTCTGACAGAGTCAAAATCTTAATTGATAATGTTCTCCTCACAGTGAAATTAAACTCATCAATGCTATCATTGCAGGAAATCCAGAGTTATGTTGGCAAATATGTTAAAATTCCTGAAAGCTGGAGAAGTAAGAATTATGTATTTGAATTTTATTGACTGCATAAATTCTGTAATTCATCAGGAAGTAGTGAATGAAATGTGTACATCACCATTCTGCACTTCGATAGTTGATAAAAGCACAGATACTTCTGTTAGCAAAATGTTAATTCTGTATGTAAAATTACGAACTATGGATAATGTCACTCATCAGACCAGATTTGCTGGAATTTTAAAACTGACAGCTTGTGATAGTTCTGCTCTTCTAGCAGCAAGTAAACAATTTTATGTTGGCACACTGGGAAGACTTGGGGATTGATGATGCTTGGAAACGCATATCTTTGAGGTGCATTGGAACTCAACTACAGGCCATATACACAGTTCTTAGTAGGTCTTCTGTTAAAAAAAAATAAAAATAAAAAAAAAAAATATTGAAGTTTGAGAAACTATGTAAGGTTGCTGAGTGTGAAACAGTTTAATTTAGGCCACTGAATGAGGTCAGATATGGCGCTTTAGACATTTTGCTGTTAGTGCCATGATGAAGAATTATACTATATTGACTGACTAGTGTGCAAAACAAGTAGCTGAAGACAACAAGCCAATTTGCAAATACTGTGGAAACGAGAGTATCGTTTTGCACTGGCCATACAAAATGATGTCTTGGGTGAAGTGGCTGAGTTTGCAGAATGCTTCAGTGAAGCTTGCTAACAACAGTAGAAGCATTTCAGTTTGCCAGAGCTACAATTGCCAAACTTCATTCGTAGCATCTTTGGTGAGATTGTTAACATTTTTCTGAAGATGTTAAAACCTTGCTGTCATCATTTGAATCAGCTGTAGACACTACTTCAGTTATTCGATTCATTGAGCATACATGTGACCACATGGACAGCAGATTTCCAGAAGGCAAGTTGAAAATTGGTCAGTTTTTATAAGGATTCATTTTCCTCTTCATCAAACAGGAATGACTTTTTTTATTTGGGCATGAGGAGCTGAAAACATTGGCAACAAGATATAGCACCTTGCTAAACAAAACTGTAAAAACTTTTAAGGAGGACCTATGCAAACAATATATGGACTTTAAATTGACTGTTAGTGAGAAAATGAAAACTGGGGCAATAAAGACCTTTGAAGACATGGTCACCTACATACTACAAAAGGAACAATTTAGTGAACTGTTGTTACTTGTTGACATCTGTGCCACTTTTCAGGCATCTAGTGCAGATTGTGAGAGGGGATTTAGCTGCATGAACACAATAAAAACAACGTCTAGAAATGGTGTAGAAGTTGATAATCTGGACAAGCTGATGAGAATTAAACTCCATTTAGCTTCAGGAAAGACTTAACCTCGACACTATATATTCTGTTTGGAAAACTGCCAGAGTGACTCTCGTCTACCTTTTTCTGTTTTCCAAACAGAATATATAGTGTCGAGGTTAAGTCTTTCCTGAGGCTAAATAAAAAGCTATCGTATCATCTTTTGTTGTTATACTGTGGGGCAGGCCAAAGTGGTGTGCACTGAAAGGTGGAGGCAGGTTCACTTTGGGAACAGAGTGAAGCGGCACGTTCCCCGTTCACTGCACCTTGGAAGGAAGATTGGTTAGAGCAAGGGAAGTTTGGGTGTTGGATATCAGGAGAAACTTTCTCACTAGGAGGGTAGTAAAGTACTGGAAGAGGTTACCCAGAGTGGTTGTGAACTCTCCATCCTTGGAGGTTTTTAAGACCCAGCTAGACAAGCCTTGCTGGGATGAGATGATTGGGGCTGGTTCTGCTGTGCACAGGGCAGGGTGAATAAAAATTGATTGATTTTTAAAAAAAAATAAAAAATAAAAAGGATTCTATTTAAATAGGTTTTTTTTTCCTAAATCATCAATAAAATAAATTTCTCTCTAGTTTAATAAAAAACATTACAATTAAATGTCATTACAAACATGCTAAACCTACACTTAGTCTCATAAAAATGAATTAATGGCTCTGTCACTTGCACTCACACTCTACCAATCAGACATGGGCCCCAGTATTCATTTTGGTTTTTATCTCATGAAAGTGGCTCTAGTCTGTCTGTCCAGCCTAACTACCACTTCTGCTTCTTGAAAGTTCTGGGCTTTCAGTTTCTGTTTCAGTGCACTAAAGTCACATGCACAAAGACACAGGCTGGATAGGATTGCTGTTCTGTGCTTAGGTGGTGGTAGAGCTGGGCCAAGCAGGGCAGAGAAGTAAGTTAAGACACTCTTGAAGACGGATGATATAGGAAAGGACAGAGGCAGAGTAGAAAGGAACAATGGAGTGGACTGGAAAGAAAAAAGTAAAACATTATTCAGTAGCATGTGTGTACACATATACACACACTCTTCCTATATTTCCCCCACTTTTTTGCAACAGAAAAACTGTCATGGCTTCTGGGTGTAAGAGAGACCTTCCCTGGGTAACAAAGGAAAATGTGGCAAGTGTAAGCAGTGCAAGAAGGAGACGCAGGGCCTAGTTGCAAGAATGAAACATCATAATGAAAACTGCTTATTGGGAGACAGTGATGTGGATGAAGATGTGGATATGTCTGAGGAACAATGTGGATCAACTGGTCAGTAAATTAAATAATTCACTTTGTAATACATCATTCTTCAAGACTCGCTCTATGCCTTTTAGTATAAGTGTGTAACAAGTAAATTCCCAAGCTGTTTGCTATGTTGGATGTTGCTAGAAAAAAAAGTTTAGCTTAGCTAATCGTTATGGCTTGCTTAATTAGTTAACTAGGTTTAGAATCTATCGCCCAAGTTTACATTACAGAAAGCTGCAGTAAGAGAAATCTGGAGTTGCCAGTTGCCATTGGGTGTCATTTTCTTAGTTTATATTACATAATATATGCCCCTTATTTTGAAACATCATGGCCCCAGACCATGATGGTGATGCCATAAGTCTATTCCCTGTTTTATTTGAGCATAACTCAGCTTTCCCAAGGGAACCCCATCCTCTACTTGTTTTCTCAAGTGCCAGTGAGTTGAGTGGGGCTTAGTCCAAAATTAAGTGCACTCTAAGTGCAGTCAGTCTTAGTTTTTTTGGTAATTTGGAATTGAATCTGCATCCTTGCTGAAAAGAATGTAAATGATTAACTGAATAATAGAGTGAGAGAAACTGAGAAGAATGACTATACAAAAATCACTTTTTGTTTCAGAATCCTATTTAAGTATAAGGGACTTTGACTGTCTACCTGCAACAGCTTCAGAGTCATCTGTTGGTACTTTAGCAGTAGTGCTGCAACTGAATGTGTTTCAGACAACAAAGTATCAGTAGGAAGCAAAAGATTTCAAACATCCAGTAAAGCCACCATCATGGATGAGTTTGTAATAAGGACCAGCAAATATCAACAAGACACCATAGATGAAAAGATCACTCAGTTCATTTATGCCCCAGATTCTCCTTTTTGCACTGTTAACAATAAACACTTCATTGACATGGTTGAGTCGTTATGACCAAGCTACACACCATCTGGTAGGGCAGACATTGGTGGAAGGTTGCTAGATACAGTGTATGAGAGAGAACTTGAACAGTGTGCAAGAAATAATCGAGGGGAAATTAGCCAGTTTAAGCCTTGATCTGTGGAGCAATGTACACAATGATCCAGTAATATGTGCCTGCGTGACAACAGAAGATGGGGTTTTATATCTGTCAGAAACAATAGATACATTGGGAAATGCCCATACAGCAGAATATTTAAAAGTGGCAGTGAAAGTTGTAATAAACTGTGAGAGAAATTTCAACTGTCACGTGCGCAGTTTTGTCACAGACAATGCTGCAAACATGGCAAAGATGAGAAGATGCTTAGAAGAAGAAACAGAAGGATGCTCTTTAATAACATATGCCTGCAGTGCCCATTCAATGCATCTTTTAGCCAAAGATGTACTTTCCTAAAAATAAAGGAAAACGTTGTTCAAGTCACAAAATACTTCCGTAACGACCATTTTGCTTCAGCTGCCTAGGTAGATGCCTAACTTCTGAAGAAGATGATGCTGCCATGGTATGGGCATCTCAAAATTACTCCTCAGTTATGCCAGTTGTCATAAATTTTGGGGCTGAAGGGGAATCATTTAAACAGTACATGTTACTGATGATGTTTTGAACCAAGTCAGTCCCCTGAATTGGTGGAAATCATTAGCCAGGCACCTTAAAACAGTTCCTTCAGTTGCTGATCCAACTTTTCACAGCAGTCGTTTGTTCTGCAGGCACAGAGAGAATATTTTCATCATTCACTCAAAGCTAAGAAATTGACTGGGAGCTGAAAAAGCAGGAAAACTCATATTTCTGTTTCAGTCTATGAATAAAAATGACAGTGGGAGTGGGGGAGATGAAATCTAGTTATAGAAGTTTTAAGGACAGTGTATGTTTTGTGTTGTGATGACTTGTTTGTTAGTAAATTTGAAAATTAAAAAAAGAGTTTGAGGGCAGGTGTTATAAAATGTTGTACTGAATTGTAAATTAACATGTTTCAGTGATCCAATTTGCACCACTGTTTAAGAAAAAATGTGAAGTATCAGTGGGAAACTTGTTTTTTTCTTGGTGATTTTAAATCATGATTTTTAAATCAATCCACCCTGGAGCAGGGGGTTGAACTAGATGACCTCCTGAGGTCCGAACCCTAACTTTCTATTATTTTGCTGTCACGCTTGGACCCTGCACATATCAGTAGAGTTCTTTGTGTATTTTATGGACAGAATGTTCAATTCTTCTGTATTTGTGGGATGTCAGTGTCTACCACAGGAGGTTGGTGCTAAGAGATGATGGAAGAGGAGGAATTGATGGTATTTACACAACAGCAATGTCTGCAAGTTGCTACTGATTTATTTACATGGGGGAAGCACTTCAGGGCATGTAATGGGCTTTGAGATAATCAGCTATGGCTGCATTAAATCTGAATGTTGTTTGTATTTTAGGCAGGCTTTGATGGTGTGGGATGCTACTGTCATCCATGGTTGAAAACATGGCATTTTTAAGGTAGTCTATCTTGGCATGTAAAGAAAAAGCTTATTCATGGCTTTGAAACCTGGTAGCTTTCCAGTGAGGGTACTGCAGTTGGAGATGGGTCTCCTGGAGTTCCCTTTGTTTCTTCATGTTGGAGATCATGTATAATGTTCTGGTATTCAGAGAATACACAGTTCTGAGAAGTGGCAGAGAATGGATTTGGTTTATGTATTTGTGTTCAGCGATGGTTAGGGTCCTGTTTGAGGTTTTTATAGTTAACTAGTCAATTGCCCATCAAGAGTGACCGGGGGGGGGGGATGCGTGGTGAAATGAAGTCAGCCACTGAAGGATCACATAAAAAGAAGTAAAAAAATAAATAGAAATGAAGAGGAAGTCAATGAAAGAAGGTCTCATGTTTTAATAATTTAGGAATGGGATTGGGATTGGGGTGTAAGGGGTGCTGGTCACGCTTCCCAGGGTGACTGGGATGTGGGAGCAGTGAAGGAAGGTGCTTGGGGGGGTGGGGTTGGGGGCTACTGACCCTGCCTTGGGAAGCTGCCTTTAATTCATAGGAACCCAATCTGGACCCGTACCCTGTCCCCCCGCCAGTCCTAGACCCATCCATGCCCTGCAACCTAGCTAGCGGGCATGTGCTCCGCAGGCTGTTTGCACAGAGTTACATCCCTTATGATGGAAAGTTCACACTCCCAAGGATGGGACATAGTGCCACAACTACCCCCACCCCTGCCCTGTGCAGTAGAG
>NW_017729024.1:145172599-145182151 GCF_001723915.1 Gavialis gangeticus | reverse complement strand
CCCATACTACTGCTGTTCTGCATCTTACAGGGAGTGGGGTGGGGGATCCAGTCCTTGGCACTGCTTGCAGAGAGTGGGGTGGGGTGGGGGAACCGAGGCCATCAGCTCCCCTACCCTCTCTCCCGTCCTTGGCACAGCTTCAGAGTCATGGCGGCATTTCGCTGTGCTTGGAGCACTCTGATTGGCTATTTCCATCAAATGCATTATAAACTTGAATATGATCCCCTCTCTTCCTCCCCCATCCCCTGAGCAACAGATATTTTCCTACAAGTTTTGTCACCCTTCAGTACGATCCTTTTCTGCATTATTGATTTGGCAGGCAGACTTGACAGTTTATCTGCTTGTGCTCCCAACACTTTGTGCTTAACTTCTGAAATGTGTTATACGCTTCAAACATGGTTTTGAAGTTGTTTAAGGCAATCCACGGTGCTTGGCAATTTACAGAATACTTGATCATGACTCTATCCTTTTGTTTCATGCTTCTTTTTTGAGGACTTACTCGAACATGGCAACAGCTTTTAATAGAACACCAAGAGAATCAATTTTTAAGTATTTTGGATTTTGCAAACACACACAGATCCTGAATCCCTCATAGTACTGATCAAATTGATGCATTCTTTGAGTTGCAGGCACATTATTTCAAAACCAGACATGAACCTGAGCCTTTTTTTGTTGTTGTTTTTAAGCTAAAACAGTAGATTAACTCTAAATTGTGTACATACAAACTTTCATGTACTGCCATATTTTCTATCTTAAGATGGGATATGAATTTTGTATGAAAGGTGATACAGATAATCGCTAAGCTGTAAATTGAATACAAAATAGTTCTGTGGTAAAAATGAAGTGATTTGTTGTGTGGATACTAGAATCTTTGGAAGCATGCTAGGAGAGCTCTGTTGTTTGACAAATAAATGTTTTGCTTCAAAACTTGTCCTTTACTCTGGATTTGGGTGAAAGTAAGGAAAATTTGAATAGAAAAGCAATGTGCCATATGTGGTATATCTTGCTGTGGTAGGTAAAAGTATTGACACCTGTTCAACATTCAAAAAATAAATTGATTTTTTTTTTTTCCAAACTTGCAGATGTCAACGAGGAGCCTAACCGAGGATGTCAGCCCAGAATGAGAGGGTTTAGTAGTGGAAGGAATTTTGGAAGCAGAGGTTATTAATTTTGTTATCTTCCCCCCCACGCCCCACCTTTCTATTGGGTTTTGTTTAAACTTTAACAATGTATTCTGCCCAGCAGGGTAGTACACAACCATAAACAATTATTACTAATGTAGGGTACATAGTGCTGCAAGTAGAACATGATGAAGATAAATGTATTGGGTGTAGTCATGAGTCAAAGCCCTCCATAATGTTATTGTGCAAATTACATACAGTAAGGCAGGGTGCCCAGCTTTTTTTTTTTCAGAGCAGTGCCCAGTCTGTGGATGGGCCAGATTTGTATGGTGGTCCTGATCTAGCACCTGGGGCATGCATGGCAGGCATCTTCTGGTTGTGTGGAAGGGCAGCCTAGTCCTGCCGGTATAGGGGTGGGGGGAATGGTTTGGCCCTATGGCAGGTAGAGAAATGGCCTGGCCCCAACTCAGCCCTGTGGGGCAGTGGGGGAGACCTGAGTCTGCAGGGTAAAGAGGTTGCAGCCTGGTTCCAACTGGCTTGGTGGAGCTTGGGGTTTGGGCATTTGGCAGGGGGGCAGGTGCCCATAATTAATAGCTACCACAGTTCCAGACCATAGAGAGCCCCGTGGGGTGGCTGCCTGGTTCCATGGGCTGTGTTTGGCTCATAGGCTGGAGGTTGAGTACCCCTGCAAAGGTATTCAGCTGCAACGTCTGTAGGTCCAAGATCTCCTTTATAAAAACTATAGTCTTTGTACAGTACATTTACAAAATACAGTATAGCTTGCTGAAGTGCATACCAGTACTGTACCCAATTTTTTACCGATTGTTTTGATTGTAATCAGCTCTAGTTTGAGTATCTGTTAAATGCATAAACTGCCTCAATTGCTGCACTCAGCATACACGCAGCAGTGGGGAGGGATTAGGCTTGGATAATGGAACGGACGATCACTAAGCACTCCTGGGATCCTGAGGGTAGTGGTGGAGAGCACAGGAGAGTACTCGCTGATAGCTTCCCCTGCTCAGCATTGGAATGAGGGGCTGAAGGGGAAGGCAGAACATTGTATTGTGATTATGCTTGGAGTACTTATGTGGCCCTTGTCACGCTCTGTAAAGCATTCATGTGTGACATGGAACAGTTGCTGAATGAAATGATACAAAATAGTACCTGTTCCCTTCGGGGATATTTTAGTCTGGAGACCATGCAATTAAAGTGCACTGTACCTCAATAAAATGACAGTCTCAATGATAGCTTATACCTTTCTGACTTCTTAGCCCTTTTTTTTTTTGAAGATCTGAAATTGAGTGGTAATGTGAAAAACTTGAGTATGAAAGCCAATTTAGCATTCTTCCAAAGAAGCTCTCACATTACACACACCCTTGCTTGTGGTATGCTCTTTTATGGTGAGTAAAATGGTTGATCAGGAACTTGTCCTTACAAGTCATAATCTATTTTTTTTTTTTTCTGTAGATGCCAGTGAGAATCCCAATACAGAAAATACTCCCAGAGAAGGTGGATTTGGTAGTGGAAGGAGTTTTGGAAACAGAGGTAAACTTTCTATTCAGCATTTGTAAACTTGCTACAAGGAACTTTTCAGTATCTGCGATGTTGTTAGTGCTTACTGCTAAATTTTTCCTGTCTTGGATATTCATTTTGGATCTACTTTGCAAGGTGTCAGCTTTATTAAATTAAGAAACATGTTCTTTACTTCCATAATTTTAATACAAGTGATTGTTGTTAATGTAGACCTAAAATGGCTTGATGTTAGTTCTGAAATTAGATGTTGATATTAAGCTTGCTTTTTTTTATCAGCAGATATTTGCATGAGCTCTTTTAAATCTCTTAAATTCTCCCATTTATATTTGGGTACTCCATTTTAATAGATACCTTCCCCTTGGGTGTTTTGTTGATTCTGAAATTCTGCGTAAGATGTAGTGGTATTGATAGCTTCCCTTTTGCAGGGTGTCAGTGAGTGTTCAGGTTTTTCATCAGCTCGGCCTTGTAATTATTTGCTGTGAGACCCCACTTAGGTTTTTAGGAATTTAACATTACCTGGAAGGAGGAGGATATGTTTACAAGTCTTGATAGGGTTCTTCCCTTAGACCAGTGACAAAAATAAAGGAACTGTTCCAGACTGAAAGTCGGTATCTTGCCCCATTAGAAGAGCTGACCTCTCATTTCTTGTGGCTAGAGTCCTGTTTAGGTCATTCCCAACACATCCATCTTGGCCTTTCTGAAAACTTGGAATTGCAGTAGCATCTCTGCATAACAAGATGCCCCTTATCTTAATTTTTCAAACCTTGAGATATGGTGTACTTGACTGGGATCCACCTTTATTTGAAATAACTACAGTTTTGTTTCCTACCTCATCTACTTCAATTGATTAGTCTACCAGCTCATCTCTACTATTCCTGTAAGACTTTTCTTTCAACAGTGGCTATTTCTAAAATAAATAGTGTTTGAAGATGCTGCAAGGTTTGCATCAATAACATTTTTCACCATAGAGCAGTAGAAACAATACAGCATACTTCAGAATAGTTTTCATTCTTATGTTTCTCTTTCAGTCTTGTACCAGTACTATAACATGGCATAGTTGATTAGGGATGTGGGAGGGTAATGTGTTCAGTGTTACTTGAAACATCAGGTATTGGCTAATATTATTTGTACTGGATTTGTATTAGATGTTTCCGATACCAGGCAGTGTTCTGTGGCTTGTGCTATCCAGCTAATTGGACTACTTTATAATAATTTCCTTTGACTTGTGAAATTTGTGAGTGTGTATTTGTGGAAATCAATATGTTGGTCCTTCTGATGTAGCTTGCTTTTGTTACCTCCAATTACACTAGAAAATAAACTTGAAGAAAGAAACGACTCTATTTGAGACATGGAAGTTTGGTATCTAGCCTTTTCTTGGCAGATGTTTTGTAGAGATGTGCTTTGGCATAAGACAAGTGGTCAGTCACATTTCTTTTAAAGTGTCCTGGCAGGTGGGTTTAGATTTTGTCTGTTAGTGAAAGACATAAATATCAGATACTGAGTATTTTGCAGGGCCAGTAGTTAAGTCTTATACAGTGTAGATTGTAATTCTAATGAGAAATTGTATTATTATTCCCTCCTAAAACATTTAAGAAACTTGTGCGTAGACAGTATTTAACTCTTTGCTTAAGATGTCCTTTTGTTTACAATAAATGCTATTTATGCCTACATCTTAAACTGGTATTATGGAAAGATTAATATAATCTTTTCTGAGACCTGTAGGTGAGTAGTAAACTTTGAGAAAATTCCCTATTCTTCATTGGAATAAGTTTATAACCTTGTAGCAGAATCATGTTTTCATTCTTCTTGGAAGAAAAAATTAAGGTGAAATTAAGCTTATTAACAGAATGTAAAATGTGTCTAACTCTTAAATCTACCTGGGGCAGATTGTAACTCAGTCCTCGTAGTGTAGGCACTTATAGTGTACCTACCCTCTTTTGAATTAATATAGAATAATTTTCTGCTGTAACAGTAACACATTATTTAGCAAGGTAAGTCTATTCACTTTCTGGTTCCTGAACTTTCTTCCAGGCACTTGAGCTATTCCTATGAGTAATTAAGTAGCTTGCATTAACCATGTCCCTTTTAACATTTGTGGCAGCTCTTTCTTTAGCAGTGTCTTTAGAGGCTTTCATCTGTTGCTGTCCATCTTGTCTGAATACAGCAGCAACTTTCTCTTGTTCTTTCTGCTGTTCTCCTTTCATGTGTCAGAATGTTATGAAGTGTTGTTCAAGAACATAACTACCTTTGTTTCTTCCTAACCCACAATAGATGGAACAGGGCAAGAATTTGTCCTGTACTTGTGGTTCTTAGAGCAAACCTCTTGTATTAGGGATGGTCAACATCCAGCCCGTGGTCCAAATCTGTACTGTGGAGCTCCCCACAGGTCAGAAAATTAGGTGGCAGGGGGTAGGGGAAAAGCAGTGGCAGTTAATACGTCTGTCCTTCCCTTGTTGTGAAGTGCCCTAACCCTGCATGGGATGGACAAGGATTCGGATGGGGAACTCATTATGTATTCTTTCTGGGGCTGTTCTCTTTGGTATTTTAATGACTTTTCCAGCTAATAGTGGAAAGATCATAGTGTTACATTCGTTGCTTTTTTTTTTTTTACTAAAATGAAGTAGGCTTTGAAATGGTGAGACTTCAAAGAGTTTCCACCTGCCTTTCCGTTTGTTTGGAAGACAAGTGCAGCCCATATTTTTCATGAGAAGAAAGAAATGAGTTCTAAAAAGGAAATTGGACCTTCTAAAAGGTCCAATTATAACATTCTGTCTTGCTGCCCTTTCTTATTCCTGCATAAGGAGCGAACCCCCCAAGTAATTATAGATAAAATCAAGATGCTTAATTTTTAAGCCAAGCTTAAATCTGTATTCCGGAATATTTTAAACCCAAATGTAACCGTAATATAATAAAGGGTAGCTAATTTAAACTATTTATTTGAAGAAGAATCAATGTCTTTTAATCTTTAAGATATTTAATTGTTCCATCTCTAAAAGTAATTTATTAGGCTGAGTAATTTGATCTATTTCTTGATATAGGTTGCTTCAGTGACGTTTTCTAATGTAATATTATTCAAGCATTTTATTTTGGAAGAGTGATTACACCCCTCACACCTAATCTCAGTCCATCCCACCACTTCGCTAATTTGTAAAATATATAAATAAATAAAACATTCATGGGCATTTGAGATGCTGTGTGCAATAGTTTAAATGTCGTTTGCACGAGGTATATGTTGCTTCTGATAATGTGATATTAATTATGGACTCAAGTGATTGGCAGTTGATTCCTATGCAATGGTAAATGAGTGTATTGGAAAATAAGGTTACTACTACTATTTTCCTACATACAACCCACACACTTACTCAAAAATCAGCCCCTCAAAATTGGGGTACATATAATAAGTGAGGAAGTTGATTTTCCACCTGGGGTTAAAGCACCCTGCTCCCTGATTCCTACCTCACAATGCAGGAGCTGTGCTGGTGGTGTTCAGGCAGGTAAGGGAGTCAGTTGACGTAGTGGCTTATTGTCTTCAGCAGCTAGCAATTCAACTTTAGTTGAAAGGGAGGGTGAGTCAGTTGAAGATTAGGTTCTGTCCCTGCCCTGTGCAGTCATAACTCTGGACAAATCTTTTTTAAAAAAGCAGAATGAAGAAAGATAAGGTATGTATTTAATTTGTGGGCATGCCACATATGAGAAAATATCGTATTGATAGCTGATAAAGTTTTTCACTGTTAAATTGGGTTGAGAAGGGACAGGAAAATCTGAAGTTGAGACTCGGTCTTTGCAAAATTAGACATGGTTCTGAGATCTTTAATATCTTAAACTTTCACTTGAATGCATTTTTTTTTTTCAGAAGAACGTACTGAAGATGCCCACTCCAGAAGCAGAGGATTTTCAAGAAGAGGAGGTAAGGGCACAAGCAAATTGGCAGTAATATTTTAAGAGAGAGACTTTGAGGCCAGGGGAATTTTCATTGGCTTTCATTTGGAATTGGATGATTAGATGCCTCTTGTACATTTGAAAATCCACCCCATAATCTCATCATTGACTTAGTGTCCTTTGTTTTGATAAAATAGAAAAATTAAAAATCATGAATAACCATTGAAAAACCAGTTTCACAAGATAACATTCAGAGTCGTACAAAAAATAAATATTTATAATATTTTGAAGCAATAAAGAATATTAGTTTCTTCTTTATGGTTACATGAGTGGTGATCTGAAACTCCTTGTAAAAGTGTTAGGAGCACATTCTAGGTCCAGAGTAAAACAACACATTTTTTATTTAATATGGTGAATATTTCTTCCCTTCTCTTTGACTGTGTGACTCTGTTCCATGTGCTTAAAAAAGGTAATAAAAAAATGAAAGACCAGGTACATAGGAGTTTTCATTTTTTCTGTCTTGGCCCTGTACCCAGGCTGCTGGGTTTTCTCTAGTTTCACACCAGTGGATGTGAGTAAAGAAAACTGACTCTTTGACTCAGTGTTCTGATTTAACTACATTGTTATCTTTCCCACAATTCATAGTTTTAAAGGTTGGGGTTTGTATCTGAATAGCGTGGAGAGAGAAAATCACTCCAAGGTCTTAATTTCTTCTCTCCATATCTTCAATGTGAACTGGAAGCATTACTGAGGAGGGGGTAGCATTTTCAATTCTTTACTTCAAACCTGTTTAAATAAGTCACTTGACTGTGCTTGTGTCCCATTTTAATAATATTGGTTGATGATGTTTCTTTACTCTTTGTAGAAAGCACAAAGATTGCATGTGCAAACAGTGCAACTGATAAGCGGTGAAGTCTGTTCAGATTTTACAGTTGCCATTATGCTGTATTATAGGTGCTCGAGGGGATTTCAGAGGTGGCCGTGGAGGATTTGGTCCAAGTCAATGTAAGCTTGATAATGTTGAACTTCTGGCACTTAGCAGTAACTGAATATAAAATACAATTTTTGTTGTGGTGGAGTTTCCCAGGTGATTTTAAAAATGTAATAAAGGTTCAAGTTATGAACAGGTGTTTGAGCTGTGTAAAAGCATGAAAGCAAAGTAAATGAACAAGTTTTACTTATAAAATGGGGACTTCAAAGTTAATGCACGTTTTTCCTAAAATTTAAACCTGTGAGGCTGCTGCTTTTTTGTAGTTCATAAGGAATAGAAATTTCTAATTCAGGGCTGAATATTTTATTTTTAATAAATACTTTTCTAATAATGTTGTACGTATCGCTGTAGATAATGAAAATGAGCAACGAGAAAGAGGACCGCATTTTGGCCTTAGGAGGGGAATGTTGGGAGGCCCTACAGGTGATGTTTATTTATATTAAAGTTTTGCAGATATTTTAATGTGTGGTGTGTGCAACTGACTTGTTTCTAACCTAATGGATTAATTCCTTTTTTCCCTTCAAAACACTAAACCTTCTTTGTTCTACACTTGTATTTACTTACATTTCTTCTGTGTTCAAGCTGGAAAATAAGCTAGCAGAAAGGCCCCCTCTACATGTTACAGATATTGCAGTTAACTGAGACCAGCTACCCATGCAAAGTACCTATCATATCATTAAAAGGTGATCCAACCAGCTATAAAGTTAGACCTTGAAAATGTCTGTTTACTTTATAGCTGTTTGCTCCCTAGCTTTAATTTGCATGTGTAGCAGGGTCTGCCCCTGTGCCTGGGAGCCCCATCAGCTGACCTGGCTCTCAGCTGCAAGAGTGTGCCATGCACAGCCAGGAATGGGTATCTTGTATCTGTGGAGTTGCCTTATGTTCCTTTCTTTTAAATGCTGCACTTTAAACTGGAAGTCTTAGAATTGATCTTTGAAAGGGTTTTCTGCCTCTTAAGAAAAGGTTAATACACAGTCTAATAGAAGTGTCAAAATACAGTGAAAGTTGCATGTTAAATATGTGATTCTCAAGC
Source organism: Gavialis gangeticus (assembly GCF_001723915.1). Lineage (NCBI taxonomy): Eukaryota > Metazoa > Chordata > Crocodylia > Gavialidae > Gavialis > Gavialis gangeticus. The sequence continues at coordinate 145,173,594 of NW_017729024.1, read as the reverse complement.
AGGGTGCCATGGCACTCTGGAGTACCTTGAAATACTTTGTGTTAGTACTGTTAAGCATGCAAGCATGAATTGCAATATAAAACCAGAGGTTTTGAATAGGAATCCATAGTGTCAAAACCATTCTGTCCTGTTGTAATCTTTCTGAGTTCTTTGCTAAAGAAGAATTGCTCTATTATTTTTCTGTAGTCAGAACAAAGAGCTGGCATTTTCTGAGGGTGGTGGGGGTGTCAATCATATTAGCGTGTGCCTCAAGTTTTTAAAAATGTTGAGAGCCACTGAGCTAGACTGTTTTGTTATGGCACTGCCTTCTACTTCAGGCTTTTTGCAGGATGCAGCATAGCGAGCTACGGATTGGTACCTGACATCTGGTTTTTTGTTTTTGGCCTCCATTTCAGTATGGCCTATTTCTAGCTGGTCTTGTGGCTGTACCAGTTCATTGTTTTTCATACTGATTAAAAAATAGCTCATTCTGCCAGTTTGGTTTAACCAGCCATTTTATTAAACTTGACGGTAGCTTTCACACAAGTAGTGCTGAATGTGTAGGTGGTCCTCACTAGTTTGCCAGTTCCAGTGGATTAGCTTAAAAGGCAGTGATTCATCATTAAAATATAAGCATTCGGGGAGGAGAGTACCTGTCTTGTCCAGATACTAAAATTACTTCAATTAAATTTCACAGTGTTACTGTATGAACCTAGCATTTCCTGCTGAATGCCACTTTTCTGTCTGTTTTTATTGCCTCTGCTTGTATACATATGTTAGAAAAAAATACAAAATCAGTGGTGTTGTATTTTCAAGGGCACATCATAAACTGCAGCAGCTGTGCCCTTCCAACTGAAGGATAGGTATTCCAATGGATTGGAGGTTAATATCTTCATTAGGGGTGTACACTTAGAGATTTTTGGGACTGATACCGATATTTAAGGAGGCATATCGGTCAATACTGATCAGATTTCCAATACAGCTGCCTCCAGCTGGTAAGTCTGGTGTGGTGGAAG
>NW_017729024.1:145171936-145172278 GCF_001723915.1 Gavialis gangeticus | reverse complement strand
GGGGAGGGAAGGGGCTTGGGGAGGGGTAGATTAGTAGTCCTCGTGGTGAGGGAGGGGGCAGGTAATGCCAGGGTGGGGCAGGCAGAGCCATGGCTCGTGGGGGGAGAGAGGGTTGGCTCCTGTTGCTGCTTGCACCCCAGGAGGGCAGAGGGGCGTGAGCCTCTCAGATGTGTGGGGTTGAGTGACCCACAGCTGGGGCTGTGTAGGCCTCTTCTCTGTGGGGCCTGGGCTTGGAGTGGGCACCAGTGGCTCTGGGAGGATGCTGCAGCCACCTGAATTTCACTACTACTCTGCTCCCAGCACTGCCACCAGTTGCATGGTGCAGCTCCTGCTCAACACCCC
>NW_017729024.1:145164762-145171872 GCF_001723915.1 Gavialis gangeticus | reverse complement strand
CCCCCCACCCACAAGCCGGGAAGTGCTGTCAGCGCCTGCTCTGAGCCCAGCTTCTGCCAAAAAGATCCCTGGCTGCAGCCTGCCCTGCCCCGCGCTTATCCAGAGGGCAATGCCTACCTTCCCGCCCCACCCCCCGGTGCCCTCCTGGGGTGCAGGCAGCGGTGGGAGGTGCCTCTTCCCCTCCTCCAGCCCCCCCCCAGCTGCAGCTTCAGCCCCCCCAACCCTGCCTGGGCAGTGCCTGCTGCTGCCCCCTCCCTCACCATGGGGGGGGGGCGGTGTTGATCTGCCCCTACCACGCCCCTTCCCTTCCACCACACCAGACTTACCAGCTGGAGGCAGCTCTCCATGGCCCAGGGTGGAATAGGACCACTACTGAATGGGCAAAAGCAATTGGTGACAGACAGGGAGGACAAGGCTGAACTCCTCCATGAGTTCTTTGCCTCAGTCTTCCTAAAAGAGGGGCAAGACAAGTCTCACATGGTAGAGAGGCAATAGCTGGGCACCAGACTACCAAGCGTTGACCCTGAGATGTTGCTGAGTCACTTGGAAGGACTGGATGTGTTTTAAATCGGCAGGCCTGGATGAGCTCCATCCGAGGGTACTGGCCAATATAATTGCACAGCCACTGGCAAGAATATTTGAGCACTCGTGGTGCATGGGACAGGTCCCGAAGTACTGGAAAAGGGCCAATGTGGTCCCTATTTTCAAGAAGGGGAGGAAGGAGGATCCAGGCAACTATGGGCCAGTCAGTCTCACCTCCATCCTTGGCAGAGTCTTTGAAAAGATTGTTAAGGCTCATATATGTGACAGCCCAGCAGGAAAAATTATGCTGAGGGGAAACCAGCACGGTTTCGTAGCGGGTAGATCATGCCTAACTAATATAGTCTCTTTTTATGACCAGGTTACAAAACACCTTGGCACAGGAGTAGGGGTTGATATCGTTTACTTAGACTTCAGGAAGGCCTTCGGTACAGTATCCCACCCCATACTGGTGAACAAGTTAAGAGGCTGTGACTTGGATGATTACACAGTCCAGTGGGTGGCAAATTGGCTAGAGGGTTGTACCCAGAGAGTGGTAGTGGATGGGTCGGTATCGACCTGGAAGATAGTGAGGTCCCGCAGGGCTCTGTCCTTGGACCGATACTCTTCAATGTCTCCATCAGTGACTTGGACGAGGGAGTGAAGTGTACTCTATCCAAGTTTGCAGATGATACAAAACTGTGGGAGAAGTGGACACAACTACAGGCAGACCTGGGCCTGTAGGAGGGCAGGGAACAACTACAGGCAGAGCTGGGCAGGTTGCACAAATGGGCAGAAAACAATAGAATGCAATTTAGCAAGCAGAAATGCAAAGTGCTGCACCTAGGGAGGAAAAATGTCCAGCACACCTACTGTTTAGGAAATGACCTGCTTGGTAGCACAGAAGCGGAAAGGGATCTTGGAGTCCTAGTGGACTCCAAGATGAACATGAGCTGTCAGCATGACGAAAAGTCATCTGAAAAGCTAACTACACTTTATCATGCATCATCAGATGCGTGACAAACAGAACCAAGGAGGTGATACTTCCCCTCTATTGGGCGCTGGTCAGACCGCAGCTGGAGTACTGTGTGCAGTTTTGGGCGCCACACTTTAAGAGGGATGTGGATAACCTGGAGAGGGTCCAGAGAAGGGCCACTTGTATGGTTAAGGGCTTGCAGGCCAAGCCCTACGAGGAGAGACTAAGGCACCTGGACCTCTTCAGCCTCCGCAAGAGAAGGTTGAGAGGTGACCTTGTGGCTGCCTGTGAATTCATCATGGGGGCACAGAAGGGAATTGGTGAGGCTCTACTCACCAAGGTGCCCCTGGGGGTCACAAGAAATAATGGCCATAAGCTAGCAGACAGCAGATTTAGACTGGACATTAGGAGGAACTTCTTTACAGTTAAGGTGGCCAGAATCTGGAGTGGGCTCCCAAGGGAGGTGGTGCTCTCCCCTACCCTGGGGGTCTTCAAGAGGAGGTTAGATGGGCATCTGGCTGGGGTCATCTGAACCCAGCGCTCTTCCATACCTGTGCAGGGGGTCGGACTCGATCTGTTGAGGTCCCTTCTGACCCTAATACCTATGAATCTATGAACTTTGCTCCTTAGTGCCTGAGTGCTGCGGCTGCGCACAGCATGGGCATTTATTGGCCCCATTGGGCTGATATCCGATACAGCCAGTTTTCTTTATACCAGTACCAATCCAATATCAGACAGATGTATTGGTGCACTTCTAATCATCATTTTGGGGTTGATTAGTTCATGCTTTGAATAAGATGCTTTTGTTACATACTGTGGTACAAAAAGCACTGCCAGAAGACAGTAGGAAGAAGGGAGATGTAGGGGAGAGAGGTGGTCTTTCCATTTTTCCCTTTAGAACTTTCTCCCTAATTAACATCAGGACATGAGTTCTGAAAACTGTCTTCCCTCAACGGTAAGTTTCCCTCCTGTCACCCCTCCTTATGGTCCAGTAAACAGGCAGTGAACCACAGCATTGCAAAACTAATTTAAACGGAAACAACTTCCTTTTTTCTTGAATTTTTTTTTTTTGGATGGTCGTTCAAGATGCTTCCTGCAGGAAGTTTAAAAAAATTTAATAAATTTGCAGATGCTATCAAGCTGGGAAGGGTTGGAGAATTGGAGAAATGGCTTGAAATGAATACAATCAAAGGGCAAGTACAGCCTACTACGTTTTGTGTAGGAAAAATTTACTGCACAAATTTTAAATTGGGAATGTATGGCAGCTGTTGTGCAGAAAAGGATCATGGGGTTATACTGCATCTCAAAGCAAATTAATGAAGTCATAATGTAGCGAGGGGAAAACCAAACACCCTCCTGCATATCAGACATGAAAAATCCTTTCATTGTAATCGGCTTCTGGTAAGGTATCAGCTGGTGTATTGAGGTTGTTTTTTTGTTTTTTTATTATTTTGGGCACCATTTCCAGGGAAGATATGGACCAGTTGGAGTCCAGAAGAAGAGCAGTGAAAAGGATTAGAGGTCTAGAGCACGTGACCTTTTTCAGATCCTTAGAATTCTTTTGGAGAGCTTTCTGGCCTAGAAAATAGACGACTGGTGAGATGGAAGTCTTTGAGTAATGTTACTGTTCTTCCTGTCCCTGAGAATAGGACAAGAAGTAATAGGCTTAAATTGCAGGAATAGAGATTTGGGTTAGGCATTGGATTTTTTTTTCCTTCTAACTGTAGGGTAGTGACGTACCGGAATAGATTATATGAGCATGTTTTGATGTTTCCTAGGGCAGGCAAATTGTGACCATTTCAAGATTCCTTTCATCCCTACTTTTGTTAGCCACTTCTAGGCTCACTGCCCTTTTCTGTTTAGGCTTTTGTGATAAAAATTTCTTCTCCAGATTTTTCACAGTCACAGAATGAAGTTAATGGCACAGCAAAACAGACATAATATACAAGAAGTTGCGGCAAGTCCCCAATTCCAAATTTAGACGGTGGCCTTTATTTGTCATGTAACTTGTTTTCCTGCCAGTCTGCTGGTTTCTTGTTGATGTTTGAGAATCCATATAATGACAGTACGCACTGAACATACTTTTCCCATTTTTTTAACCCGTTAGTTTCGTATTTTTTTTCAGCGAGGCTCATTTAGTACTGTCTTGGTCCCTATCCTGCCTCTGGCAGATTTCCCTGATTCTTTTCCAGCTTCCCAAGAATATATTTCAAAAGTTGTTTCTTCTAGCCATGGTTTTTAGTTTTATTGATATTTTCACTAATCCTCTTTACTTTTTGAAATAAAAACAACCAACCTAGTTATCTGCTTGTTTGTAGCTGTGATCTTGTGATCGTTACAAAGAGTATTTGGAAACCATTTCCAGTTATTTATATGTTTGTTTTTTTTCTCCCACTGTTTGCATCTCCATTATTTTCCACTTTTGAGTAATAGGCCTTTAAATACTGTGTGGGTATTACTGGTTGAGATTATGCAAAAATATAACAAATGATATCTGATCCTACTCTGTGAGTCTTAAGCATTAAAAACTAATGGATTTTAGTATTTGTAGGGAATAATCAGAACTCAAACCCCAGAGGAATGTTTCATAATGGTAATATGAGACCTCTAGTTCATAATCTTTCTCTGCCAGTTGAAATTTCCATACATCTTTTTGAACATTATAGGTAAATTTTTATTGTCTGGTTGATGTCTGATTTTGATCTATAACAGTTTGTATTTCTGTAACCTATTTTGTGTATGTTTTTGCTGTATTTTTTTTTAAAAGCAGGCAGTGCATAACTTTTAAGTGCCATAGCCTGTACTTTTTAATTGGCAATAACAGTAAAACATCCTAAATAGTGACACAACTCCCTATCCTTTTTCCTTGAAGTGTCCTTTATTGTTTGAATTCTGGATGACTCTTGGTATTTGGGAAGGCTTATATAAAATGGAAGTCTTGTAGAGTAACTGAATGAAAGAACTAGCTGTAGTGGATATTAGAAGTAGATTGTCTTTCTATGGTTGTGTTGAAAGGGCATTTAATGGAAGCCATCAATAATGTACTGAAGCTGAGTATAGGCAGACAAGGATATTTGGGTAAATGTGATATCTTTTATTAGACCAATTAAATAGAAAATTTTTCTTTGTAAGGTCTTAGGCATAGAAAGAGACTGTTGGTGTTTTAGATCCTTAGGCCAGTATGGCTGCAACCAGCACCCCCAAAACATGAAGTTGAGTATAGAATTTGTAGAAAAAGATTTTTTGGAGATGGACACTGAGTTTGAGTGTTCCTGTTTTTTAATAATAAAACTAATTTTTAATACAGGATAGGAACAGGCTCAGTTCAGTAGGAATTTTAAGATGAGCACTGTACCGTCTGCCAGTCTTGGCAAGAATCATGGTAGTGTTCATAATACTCTTAGCATTATGTAGGTCTTTGGTGTTATTTTGATGTTGGAGATTAAAGTAAGCTTAAATCCTGAGGAACCTTTGCTGGGGTGAACTGGCTTCTTGTAGGATGGATGCCTGAGAATACATTACTAGTTAACAATTTGCTCTTTTGCATCCTCCTTAATTAGTCTTTTTGGCCTCTCAGTTATGTCATAGAAGCTTCTGCAGTCAGGAAGGCCTGAAGACAATTTGTGAATAGCTAATTGTTTTAGCCTACTTTTTCTCCTTTTCAAGCAATAAAACTTCTTACAATAATTTATTTTAGAATGCATAATGCAGTAATTTGAACATTAATGTTTCCCAATACATAACAGACAAGGGATTAAGATAGTTTTTGTCTATTTTTAAAATACTCTTGACATCCTTCTCTTTGATACATAGTCATAGCAGCTATAAGATTTCACAGGGATGGCAAACCTGTAGCGTGTGCGCCACAAGTGAAATTAGTAGGCTCCTTTCAAAGTAACATTTTGACTTTTTTTGTTCTTCAGGTGATCAAGAACATAGAGGATTTGGAGTCAGAGGTCAGAATTGTGAATCGCATATATTGTATTTACTTGTATTTGTGTATAGGTAAAAGTTCTTTCCCTAAGAAAGGAAGGGCAGTACAGAAGTGTGGCTGTAATATATTCCTAGTTCTGGTATTAATGCACTACGACAATTTGGAAAAAATGATTAAGTCATTGAATGTCTCAATTTCCCTCTTTGTAAGTGAACATAATACCTACCTAGAGGGGTTTAGGATTTAAAGTGCTTTTCAGCTTCCTTAAATGAAAAATTCTGCAGATGAGTGAAGATGTTATCATGTTTGTTAGCCTAATTGAGTAATACCTGTCCTGACCCAAACAGAGCTGCATATTTGATGTGTTTTAGGTAGGAATTCTTTGTTAAGAAAAGAAGAAAGTGATTTAATAGGAAAGGCCAAGAAGAAAGCAACTTTGCATGTTGGTCTAGGACTCTTGAAGTATGGATAAAGGGGTAGTTTTTAAGGCTTTTTTGGCCTGAATTCCTCTCACACAGTATATTTACAGGAGATCCTGTTTTCTCAAGCCAGTCTTGTTCTATATCAGGCTTGTTCAACATGTGGCCCACCAAGGCATTTTCTGTGGCCTGTGGTGCTGTGACGGGAAACGAAAGTAAACATGGTCATGGCTTCCTAATAGCTGCTGAAGGGCTGGGGAAGGGACAGGGTTCCCACATGTACTGCATCAGCTTGACGTTGCCGACGTGGTGCATGTGGGAAGAGGAGCGCCGACCCAGCTCGCTTCCTTCTGTCCCCAGCCCCATGTGGGGAAGCCACTGCTTCCCGGCCTAAGTAATTTGCCGTTCCTCGCCCACAGGCGAGAGGCAGCCTGGCTTGGCCGCCTGGCCCTGGGTCGCTGGTGGAGGCGGAGCGGTGCAGGCAGGTGCCTCCTCCCACTGGGCTGTTGGCATTGGCTGCGTGGGGTGGGCTCGGGCAGAGCTCCAGCTCCAGCCCAGTGTAGCATGGCGATGCAGGCTTGCGGGGGTGGCATGGCGGCTGGGCTCGCCCTTGTCGTCTGCCTCTACCGCCTCCTGCCTGGCTGGGGTGCTGCAGGTAGGGCCAGGCTGTGGCCAGGGTCAGGCCAGGAAGATGGCGCCTCCCCTGGGGCCGGGCCAGTGACTGTGGGCTCCCGGCACCTGTGCATGTGGGGGGAGCCCCTGGCTTTCACAGTCCCAACCCAGTGTCCCTCGCTGCTCCTACCTCCAGACCCTAGTGCCCCAGTGTGTGGGACATGGGGGGGCCCCAAGTAGCCCCTTGCAGGCTAGAACTCTGCCAGCCCACAAGAGAAAAGCCACAGTTATGTGTTTTTCTCCTTTAAAGGAGAACTCACTTTTAAAGTTTGCTCGTGACCCTTTCATATATTCTTGAGACCTTCATTGGTGTCAAAGGTCATGTGACATCACTTCCTGATGTAATACCACTTCCTGTGAGGTCTTTGAATATGGCTCGCTGGCCCACTGGGTGATAAATAGTTCGTGATCCGGCCCCACATTCAAAAAGGTTGGACACCCCTGATTTACAGCTCTGTCCACAAGGTGAGAAAAGTTACTGAGAAGTTGAAATTATCAGAGGAAGTGGTACTGGGCAAGTTAGTACCAAAGCAATGGTCAGTGCCATCACAGATCTTCCCCTAGCTCAGGGGCGGGCAATTATTTTCAGC
>NW_017729024.1:145119350-145159762 GCF_001723915.1 Gavialis gangeticus | reverse complement strand
AGAAAGGTTGGACACCTCTGTTCTGTATCAATCCATAGCATTGAACAACGTTTCATGTAGCAGTTTATAATAGCATGTTGGCACAAAACTTAGTGCAAAGACGTGATGGAGCCTGCAAGACCTCCCATCTTAGAAGGCCTGTATAATACTGAGGTGTTCATATTCATGATGATGATTCCAAATGAAGTCTGTGAGAACAGCTTGCTAAGACTTTGAAGTACGCTCTGCTACACATAAGTTAAATGTTGCAATGGCAAGAAGTTTTGGGAGTACATTCATTTTAATGGCAGCTATTCTGGTGACCCCAAAACTCTCCATCACCATCTGTTCTTTGAGGGATTTTGTTATGTTTTAGACCAACAATTAGCATTAAAAAGGTTCTCTTTCTTTTCCCTAAGGCTGATACCCAGGTCTTTCATAGAAATTTTAATTAGTTTAAAATTATCAAGTTTTTTATCCCCATTCCAGCTTAAGCTTCTCGGAAATAACAGCACCTAACATGTACACCATGTTAATAATTATCAATATATTGTTACATAATTAATTGCCAATGTAATTACAATTATTAAATATTATTGCATATTTAGTGTTGTATCCAGAGACAGACGACTACGCGTCTAGAATACTATTGCTCTTAAGAAGGAAAGAGTATTCTGTTTTAAAAAAAAAAAAAAAAGGTAGCACATTCTCTATGCAGAGAATGATGACTGTGTTATGTTTTAATCTGTTGTCTGGGAATCTTGCCTTACTGCCGTGGCCAGAGGTTCCATGTCTAACAGAAATAGCAGTGGCAATAGTGGGATTTGGTCAGTCAGACCAGAAATAATGTCCAGACTGCCAAACTAGAAGCAAGATGAAGGCTGAATAACAAACTGCTATATTTACTTGAATACAAAATGAGTGCCCCCCTCCCCCCCACAGCAAATGTCATGAGGGAAGAAACTCCCTTGTCTTAAGATGCAGCCAACACTGATCACGACTATAAAAGACATGGCCTACACTGGGCAAGTAAGCCCAGCCACAAAGATAGCTTAGTGCAGCCCATCTGAATAAGACACATGATAGTGCCCATTGAATACAGTCCGAGTCAGCACCAACGTGCCCCCACTGCCTCGTGTACACCCTGCTACTCCTTCCTTGCAGCCTCCAGTCCTGTTTTTCCCCATTTTCTTCCCTTCTGCACTACTCCTTTTGTTCCTGGCCAGCAGGCTCCATCCGTGCTGCAGCCTGGGGTGCAGAGCCTAGCTGCAGCCTGGGCCTCTAGCAGCAGTGGCACAGATCGGGCACTGCTGTTTTAGCCCAGCTGAATTTAAGATGATCCTTCAATAATTAGATTCCATACATGGAAAAATGTTTCCATGTGTAGAATCTAAGTATTAGGGGGTCATTTTACATTCAGGGTTATGTTTCATTTGGATAAATATGGTAGGTGCCAAAGTGCTGCTTCGAAAGTATGTTTACAGAGTACCTGTGCTAAAACTTGCAGTAGTTTAAAAAAAAAAAAAAAAGTAACGTCAGTTCTGGATGAATTAAGTTTATGGGAAAATTTGCTACAGCCACACTTAATTTCAGGGTTATTGTTTTCAAATTTTGTTTCTCACTTTTGTGTGCTCATGGAGGGCAGGGTCTGGCAGCAAGGAGAAAGGGAAGGGGCTCCCAGGGGAAAAAGTTGTGGAGAGGCAGAGAGCAATGGGACTCACTTGACATGTGCTGCCTGCCCCCCCCCCCAGTTTTATTTTCTCCACTGTAGCAGTGGGAGGTAGATGAATTCAAGGCCCAGCTACAATAATTAGATTCTGTATCTGGAAAATTATAACAAACTTATATTTTTTTTTATATCTAGAACTAATTATTGGGGGGGTCCATCTATTCAAGTAAATATGGTGTTACAAGCTCGTGCTTTTCTAGCTGATCACTTTATTCTCTCCTTCTTTGGTCTAGTCTAAATGGTACTTACAAAATCTTTGTCCATGCCCATTTCTTTGATCATGTCACCCACTATCTTCCCCCCCCCTTTTTTTAGCATAATAAACATAAATTTGTAGTCCTAGTCTTCCATGTCTCCCACAGTTTTAATTCACTCTACTTACCTAATCCCCTTCCTTACTTTGTATTCTATTCCTTTCGCTCTGCCAATAGTTAGGCATTCTCCTCTATGCTGCCCCACGTGAGTTTTTTGTGACTTAAATTTGTGGAAAGGGTGATTTAAATGAGTATTTCCAGTGCATCCTGTCTAATTAAAATAAAGCAATTATGAAAATCTTTTAACAGGTGGTTACAGAGGAGGCAATGAAGAAGTAATTGCAGGTTCTGGAAGAAGTAAGTTGCTTTATTGTAAGTTAGCTTAGCGAGGACGTGGGTTTTTGTTTCTCTTTTTGCTTTATTAATAAATAATTTCATTTTTCTTAAAGGTACTTGGAAGTCATGTGCAATGGAAAGTGGTGATAATCAAGGTGAGCATGTACATGTATGTAGCACTAATCATAAAGCATGCTTGCCTAACTAATTCTAGTTGGTGTATTCTTTAATCTGAGCAGAAATACTCAGTACTATGCATGTAGTGTATGTACAGATCAGGTGTTCTTCAAGATGGACCATGTCCACCTGCATAACATCTTGAATCAACAATCCACAAATAGGCCATTGAATAAGATTCGGTGTATTTATGTTGTGCTTCTCAAAGGCTCATTGTGGCTTACAGATCTGTCTTCTGCCATGCCCTCACCTATCAAATGTCTGGATCTATGTGGAACTTGCCTTTTCAGCCATGCACCAGATTGGCTCAGTGTGCAGAGTTGATTTGTTGTTGGACTCAGCACACCAGATCTAGATCTGGTGTACTGGCTTTGAAACCACATGCTGGATGGGACCCAGTATGTTGAGTCTGGGACTTTGTGTTGGCCCTGGGGTAGTGTGCTGGGTTGGCCCTGGCACATGGCTTCAGAGTCATGCATAGGCTCTGACCTGGCATGTGGCTCTAGAGCTAGTGCAGAGCCACAGAACTGGTGCAGTAGGTTGGGCTGCAGGTTTCATCCAGTGTGCAGGGCTGGCAGTAGGCTTGGCTCAGCTCCCTGGCAACTGCCATTCATAGAATATAAAAAATTAGGGTTCAGAGGGACCTCAGGAGGTCATCTGGTCCAATCCATGCTCAAAGCAGGATCATCCCCAACTAGATGATGCCAGCCAGGAGGTGAGAGGGGAATATGTGCAGTAACAGGATGAGAGACATAGGTCTGAGTAGTACTATGCAAAGATTTAAAGGATAGGACAAGACAATAAGTTTTGCAGAAGTCAGTCATGGAAGGGATTTGAAAAAGGCAGAGAGGCCAGCTTACTTTATTGGGAGGAAATCTGTACTGGATAAATCAGTGGACAGTCCTCAGCTGGGCATCATGCCATGCCACCAAGGGTGCTACAAGATCTTTTCAAGGGTGCCATGATGCTGGGGCCATGACAAACAGGTGAAACTGCTCCATGTGCCTTGCATAGATCCTGACTGGGGAAGGGTCTGTGGGAAAAGCAGGAGCTCCTGCTTGCATTAGGTTTACTTGATTAAACTGAACGGAAGCTAGAGGGCCTTCTCTTGCTGCACTACTTCCTGGTCAAGCCCTGCATGCTCTTCCTGGGAACAGGTGTGCGGGGCAGTTCTACCTGATGGCAGCAGTGGTGATGCAGCAGCCTGGAGGAACACGGGCATTGCACAGATAAATCTCCAGGCTGCCACCAGGTAGAACAATCCTGCATGCTTCTGTTTTCAGCAGGAGCAGTCAGGGCTGGGCCAGGAAGTGTCTGTAGGAGGAGCAGGTGCTCCTGCCTGCACTAGGGAAAAGGCCAATAATGTACTATGCTTTAGTAATAAAACTGTCACTTGCAAGTTGAGGGAAATGATTCTCTTACTTCTTGACACTGGGGAGGCCTGGGGTGGTGTCTAGTTTTGGACCCCACTTTTCAAGAAAGACTTGGATAGGAAAGAGTCCAGCAGTACATGAAACATGAGTAAAGGCTATAAGGACTGGGACTGAGTGGGTGTGGGGGGAGAGTGAAGGTTGGTGGCGAAGTACTGTATTTTCTTGAATATAAGACTAGGGTGTTTTGTTTTGTTTTGTTTTTTGGGGCGGGGGGGGGGCGTTGCCAGTCAGCATGGTGGAGGGAAAAGCTCCTAGTCTTACATTTGCATACAAGGAAACCATATTAAATACATTGTCTTCTGTTAAACTCCTATGAAATCCTTAGACTTTTGGTTTCGGGCTCATATATCATGCATAATATGCGTTCTATAGAAAGAAGTACAGAAGTGCTGCTTAGAAGTATGTTTGTGGAGTATCTGTGCTAAACCTTGCATCAGTTTAAAAGACAATGTGTCAACTCATCTATTAGTGTCTTCAGATTTTCTCTTCACTTCCATGTGCTCACAGAGAGCAGCATCTGACAGAAGGAGGTGGGCCAGGAGCTACAGGGGGAAGAAGCTGGGAGAAAGGGCAGAGGGCAAGGGGGGGCCACCTGACCTTCCCAGATTTATTTCCCCCACTGTAGCAGTGGAAGGGGTACAAATTCAAGACAAACCTACAATAATTAGATTATATACATGGAAAATGATAGCAAATTTATAAAATTTTCACATATGGGATCTAATTATTGGGAGGTCATTTTATAATCAGGGTAGTCTTGTATTTATGTGAATATGGTATCCTCTGTAGCCAGGTTAGAGTGATTTGGTCTCAGATTGTAGCAGGGGAAATTTTAGGTTGGATATTAGAAAGAACACTCTTAATATGAGGCTAGTTCAGGCTTTTAAGGGAGAATTGAATCAGGGCTGTCCATCTGGTAGCCCTAAAGCATATAAGCTTGCATTCAGTTGTAAGTAAGCTTTCTCTTGTGAAGATTCCAGAGGTGAACAATTTAACTTCTAATTTTTCATCCTGCAATAGAATTGCAGTTAATTTAGTAATGACTGGAGAAAAAAACTTTTTTGTGCGAGCGTGAACAAATATTAAGCATGTAGAAGAATTTCACAAAAAAACCTTTTTTGGTCATTTGCAAATCAAGTTTTTTTAAATGTTGTAACCTTGGATAAGGTATGAGTAAATTTTATAATAAAAAGGACAGTAAACTTAAGTCTTACTATTATGAGACTTCAGTATAGCATGCTTCAAACTATTCCCATTTTGTAAATTATTTCATATGTGAATTGTTTGCCACTTGCACAAAAATAAGATTCTACAGAATTGTAGAATGTACAGCATATTCAAACTGTCATCTGGTAGTTCACTTAATTATTGATATGACTGACCCATTATATTTTTTCTTGTATTTTGAAGGGCCAAAGGTGACATACATGCCTCCACCTCCACCAGATGATGAAGAAGCCATCTTTGCACATTATCAAACAGGAATTAATTTTGACAAATATGATACGATACTTGTAAAAGTATCAGGGCTTGATCCCCCTCCAGCAATACTGGTGAGTAAACTTTATTTCCTGTACGTAAGATCCCACCCCCCACATTGTGGAAGGGGGCGGGACATTTTACCTGGGCTTTTAGCTTGTGTTTAGGAAGGTAGGATCACAGGAGTGGGGAAGATTTCTAGAACCATTATTATTAATTCTCAGTTGAATAGGTGAAATAGGAGGTGTGGAGCTTGCACTTCTTTCCCTTGCCTGGGATATTCCTTCCTTTTGAAACCAAATAGGTGACAGCCATAAAAAAGCCTGACTAAAAATCCTTTCTTAAAGATCCACACTCATCAGATACTAATTCCCCTTAATAATCTTTTAAGTTTTTGCTTTATATTGTAAAAAGAAGAGAGGCCTTTTGCATAGACTACTACCTCTATAGCATGCCTAGAGAATGTAGATGGAAATTTTTTTTTCAGTGGTCTTTAAGTGTACCCTTAAGTAAGGGTTTGTATGTGTTTGTTCAGATTGCTCTGCAAAATAAAAATCTCAAGTTTTCTGTGTGAGAAATATCATTTGATACATGGCAAGATCTGCTGCTTTTCTAAAATATTAATATGTGGAGACATGCAACAGGCATGGAAGTAATGAGCGTTTGGTTTATTCAGAAAAAAATCTGTTTTTACTAAAAATTTGAAACGGATTATTTGAAACAATCATCTATTTAAATTATTTTCTATATGGTAGAGGAGTCTGTTTCTTTCCCAGTGTATACTTCTGGAAATGTGTTCTGTTTTGTGGAAGTGAATGTAGTGCAAATGTGATGTGAAACATGGGTAAACTTTTTCAGTCCTTTCCCAGATTAGGGGAAGACCAGATGCCTGAAAGTACCTTTGCGGAAGGAGTTGATGAAATAACTGTTTGTAGTTCCATGTGGACAGCTGATTTATCTGTTACTTTCAGGACCCTATGAGGTCTTCAGATTCCTGTGGCGGAGAGTCAGGCAGCCTACCCTTAAAGTGCTGGATATTCTCCACCAATCTATACAGAGCAAAACAGTCTCACACGATGAATGCAGTTGGCCAAAGTAATAAACTCCAGCTTCTTCAGTTCCTACCACTAGAAATGTCAGTAAATATTATCAAGAGCCATCTAGGAGTGCTGAATTCTAGCCCAAACACTAGCCTAGTTGTGGTGGTTGCTGTTGAGAAAGTGAAGCTGTATAAGAGCACATGTGAAAGACAAGGATGAACTTCCTACCAAATAAATCCATACTCAATGGCAAATCTTCAGGCTTTCTGTCTGGCCAACTAGCCAACTTTTCTGGCCTGGTATAACTTAATGTGGCATGAAGTGGCAGTACTTCATGGGCAAAACAGCATTGGACTCTAAGGGGGCTTTGCAGCCTTGCCAGGATCTCTTTACAAAATGTGCTTGGCTGCAGTGCATACAGCATCTTGCCCCCTGGCACTGGGACTCTGGCTTTTCCCGTGAGATCCAGAACACTGAGAGGAGGACCTCCAATTTAAAGGAGAAATGTTTTCAACACTGAAAGAAAGCTTTGCCAACCACTAACAGCTGTAGAGGAACTCTGCTGCCATGCCAGTCCTGAAATGACCATGAGCATCATCCAGAGACCATCTACTCGGCCAGCTAACTATATAGATGACTTGGGCTACCAAAGAAGAGGCAGTATTTCTACAGATGAGTGTCTTGTGATCTATGCAGTGATGGGACAGATTAAAAACTTCTTTCTTCCTTGGATTCTAGCTCTTGTAGTCTCATCTCTCCTCTTCTCCAGAAGTGCTTTGCCTGTTGCAGGCATGCCTAGGGAGTCATGTTGTTTTGGATCAGTGGGTCCTAGGCACCATTTTGGATTACTGGATCAAGTTCAGCTTGAATCCTTTTACCTTTCCTGTCCCTTTTCAAGGTTCCTTCTCACAAGCTTTTACTGCATCGGCAAGCCTTCACACTTTGTGGGGGTGATTAAAGAAAGCTCCTCTGCAGCGTAAGGTATAAGGCATTTACAATAGCCTTTGCAAATCCTAAAAAGAAAAGGAGAATGCCAGCTGATTTTGGACCTGAGAGCTGAGCTTCCTTATCTGTAAGTAGAAGTTCAAGGTAGTAACACTGGCTACCATAATTCTGTGCTGGGAATTGGGCACTGGCTTATTTTTTTTCTCTACCTTCAGACTGAGCATTTCTCCATTTGTCATGAGATATCATCTCTGACAGTAGCTGAAGTTTTTCTGGACCATTACCTGTATGAGATCCTATGTCTTGTTTTTTGACAGTCCCATGGGTCTTTAACATGACTCTGTAGTGTTAGGTCCACCTATAGGAGGAAAAACATTGTGGTGCACCTATATCTGGATGCCTGATTATGAAGAGCTGATAGTGGGCCTTGAGACCATACTTCAGCAATTTAAGACTTTGGGTCCAGGTTGAACACTCAGCAGTCAAACCTAGGCATAGTGGGGAGAGGCATTTATCAGGGCCAGTTGAGACTCCCTGAAATTTTTCTGTAAGACGGATTTGAAAACCTGCCTGACTTGACTTTTTTGCAGGTGCAAATCAATCCATGGACAGTTATGCTTGCCCTTTTAGTCCATTCCTCTCTGTTGTAGAAGGATCCAGTTAATGTTTTAAAAGGAGACCTTTGTTTTTCTCTTGCTATTCACAACTGTGATATACCTTGCTAGTTGATCTTTTTAAATGTGGGGCCTCCTTCACTCACGGGGAAGGTGAGTGTGTTTATTAATCTCTTGGTGATCAAACTAGTTAAAGTTGATAGGACATTATTTCATTTCTCGAGTTACCCATCTATACCAGTGGGGGCCCAGCCCTTCTGGTAGCTGTGCCATAAATTAAGTTCCGAGCCCCCCCAGGTCCCACTCAGATCCCCTTCCCCTGGTTTTCTTCCTGCCTTACCTGCTACTGTGTTGCTTACCCTCCTCACTCTTGTCTGCCATGTGGCCCCCAGGCTGCCTGCACCACTTGTGGCATGCTTGCTCCTGCTGCAAGGTGGCCACATGTCCTCTAGACCAGTGGTTTCCAAAGCGGGGTGCGCAAGACGATCCATTGGGGTGTGGGAAGAAAATATTAGAATTTCTATTTATATTTTTTTTAGATAAAAACAAAGCTTTACTAATATTTAATATACAGATTGACACTGGTGCCCTCACTCGGTCCATATGTCAGACGGTCATGTGTCACGTATGGTATGTGAGGTATCCTGAGGGAAGAGTGGGAGTTCCACAACACGGAAGGTTGACGGTGGCGCCCTCACTCGTTTGTTTGCTTTCAGCGTGTCGCGACATATTGCAGTTTACGTGTGCCTGGTTAAGTGGATTTACAGATAATATTATCTAGATTTAACTAAACTAACCCTCACAAAATGGACAAGTGGATTAAAAAGATTCCTGCAAAGAAACCGCGGATTGAAGATAATACTAATAATGCGAGCACAAGCGAACAACAAGAAAATGGCGGAGCTGACACTCCTACTCCTAGTATGAGCTCTTTGTCAGCCACATTACCAGGTAAAAACAATGACGATCTAATCAGATCTGACAAGAAGTCAGCCAAAAAAACTTGAAATTAGCAAGACGACTATTTGAAATATGGACTTGCATCCATTATCATTAACGATGAACCTAGCCCTAAGTGTATATTGTGCCTTGAGATATTAGTTAATGATAGTGTGAAGCCATCATGATTAGCACGCCATTTAAAAACTAAGCATCCAGAACATGAAGACAAACCTCTACAGTTTTTTCAGCGATGTTTAAAGTCATGTGATACTCAATCCAGTACTTCACAAAATTTCACTAAACTTAATGATAAATGTTTAGAAGCCTCTTTTGAAGTTTCTTACTTAATAGCGAAAGACAAAAAGCCACATACCATTGGGGAAATGCTTGTTGTTCCTGCTGCGGTAAAAATGGCTGAAGTAATACATGGAAAACAATATGGTGACAAACTAAAATGCATCCCTTTGTCAGCAAATACTGTTGGAAGACGCATAGAAAACATTGCTGAAGATTTGAAGAAACAAGTATTAGAACAAATTACGCAGTGTGGGGGGTTTGCTATACAGTTGGATGAAAGTACAGATGTTTCTAACATGTCTCAGCTTACGGTATTTGCTAGATTCTGTTTCAATAATGAAATATATGAAGAACTACTTTTTTGTGAGCCACTAAAGGAAAGATGTACCGGAGAAGATATATTCTCAACAGTAAATTACTTCTTTAATAAAAACAAATGTTTTATGGAAAAACTGTCCAAGTGTAACTATTGATGGAGCGGCTGCTTTGACTGGAATAAAAAAGGGATTTTGGGGTACGGTTACAGAGGTAGCACCACATGTGAAATAAATTCACTGCATTATTCATAGGCAAGCTATTGCAGCAAACAAGTTGGAGCCAGAAGTGCACAAAGTGCTACAGGATGTCATCGATGTTGTTAATTTGATAAAAACAAGACCTTTTAAATAGAATCTTTACAATACTTTGTAATGAGATGGAGAGTGACCATGAAAATCTTTTGTACCACACAGAGGTTCGTTGGTTATCTCGTGGCAACGTGCTTAAAAGAGTTGTTGAATTTAAAGATGAGTTGCGCTTTTTTTTTTACAAAAAGACAAGTGTTCCAAATTTGCTGACCTTTTCTGTGATGATCAGTAGCTGTCAGTAGTATGCTACCTAGCAGATATTTTGAAAAAATAAACGCACTATCTGTCCCTTCAAGGTAAAGGTGATGTTTTAACAATGAGTGAGAAAGTAACTGCTTTTCGGAAGAAACTCGTGTTACAGAGAGAGCATTTGGAAAATGGATGTTTGGAAATGTTTCCATCGTTATGTGATTTTGTTGCTGAAAACAATGTAAGCATGTCACCTATAAAAACTCTCATATCTGCACGCTTAAACTTGGCAACAGAATTTTCTAACCTGTTTAAAAATCTTTCAAACGAAGCATTTCAGTGGGTTTTGAACCCATTTGTTAAAAATATAAAAATGCAACACCTTCCAATTTTAGTTTGCAAGAACAACTGATTGACATCAGGGAAGATGGAAATTTACTAGCCGAATTTCAACAAAAACCTTTGCATAATTGGTGGATGGGATTGAAAAATGAGTATCATGATTTAGTAAGCACAGCCAATGATGCACTTCTTCCATTTGGATCAACATATCTTTGTGAGGTAGCTTTTTCAGCTATGACAGCCATTAAAACCAAGTATCGAAATAAACTGAACTTAGAACCAGACCTTCAAATCACTGTATCAAAGTGTTAAACCAAGATATTCAAAAATAATGAAGCGTATTCAATCACATTGCTCTCACTAAAAATATTATTAATAATAATATTTTAATAATATTATTATTAATAATAATATTTTTAGTGAGAGCAAAAAGGTTTTTGTACCATTAATAAAAAACATACAATATTTTTAAATTTTAAAAAAAAAATTTATTTCATCTTTCTCATCCTTTTTTAATTTCTATTTTTGTATATGTTTTATAATGTACATAATATACTAGTACAGTAGTACATGTATATAATTTATAAATAAATATACATATATTGGGGTGCTTGCTCAAATTTTTTACTGATAGGGGTGCGCAATCAAAGTTTGGAGACCACTGCTCTAGATGGTGAGTGACTTGCTTCAACTGGAATCTTTGCTGCCCTCTGTGCTTCTGTCAGCACTCTACTTGCACCAGTCTCTCTCATCTATAGGTATTTGTTATATTTGTGAGCCTGTTTGTGGTTCTCTCTCTACCAGATCATTGAACTCTTAACTTTATCCTAGTGAAGACTGTACTTCAACTTGCTTGCGTCCTTTTTTTTAATGATGTCCTTTGAGTTCTTGGACAGTCTCTACAGATTCCCTGGTTTCCGGATCAGCTGCCCCCCCATGTTTAATTCCTCAAGTTCCCTGTGTAGTCTGTTTAACTTCTGGCATCTCTGTAGAAGGCAGGGTAGCATCTCTGCCAGTGCTTGGGGTCTGCTTCCTCTAGCTTTGTTGTCTCCTTTTTTTCAGAAAGTCTTAGATAGTGGGGGCCCAGGTTACTACAGGTCAGTGGGTGCTAGATATTGTGGTGCCTGGGTCCCCCTTCTTCCTTATAGTCCATACTGATCTAGAACTCCTGAGAGGGGGAGAAAAAAATAGGATGCACACGTTGTCCTCCAGTGCATAGGACAAAGAAGGGTAGGGAAAATACATGCTGTATCTTTACTGTTCTGGCAGAAAGAGTGCATGTAGCTTGGGTGCACCTGCTGTGTTACTTGTATACCCATCTTGAGCTCCTGTTGCTGGTAAGTATATTTTCTTTGTGAGGTCTCTGTACATTCTTTGTTTTACCCCATCCCCTTTTTTTGAGCTGTTGGGATTCTGTGGTTGCGGGGGGTGGGGGGCACAACACAGCTTTGAGAGATACATACTACCTTTTTTGCCTTCCATGCAGAGTATGAGAAAGCAAAATGTGCATTTATGCCTTGTGGATAGTACTAAGGTAAAAAAAATGTTATGGTGATATGTATGTACCTCATGCACATCTTGCATTGGAATGGGATATGGGCAGCATGTCTCTGAGAATTTGTACTGTGGTAAATAAATAACTTTTCTTTAAACTGTACTTGGCTTTGCTCACATTTTAAAATTGAATATGGCCACACTTAAGTAGCAAATATGTTTGGCAGTAATGTAACTAGTTGGGAATGGGGGTGAGAGGGGCATGACCTCCAGGTGCCACCTTAAAGGGGGTGCTGGAATTCATAGTTTCATAGTTGGTAGGGTTGGAAGGGACCTGAGCAGATCATCAAGTCTGACCCCCTGCCGTGGCAGGAAAGAGTTCTGGGGTCAAACAACCCTGGTGAGGTGTTATGCTTCCCTCCTTTCCCCACGAGTCTTTACTGCATCTGGGGTAGCCCTTTCCCCCTCTGGCCACAGGAGCCCAGCTGGAGAAGCCTTTTGGTGCCTGGCTATAGGAGCTGTGTGCTAGGACACGAGGGATCAGCTCTGTACTGCCCATCTCTAGATGCAGAGTTGAAGGCCTGCACTGACTTGACCATAGGAGGTTGGTGCAGGGACATGGCAGGAATGGCTGGGAAATCTTTGGATACCTGGGGTAGTAAGACCCTCCTATGGTGGCTTGGGGATGCTCCAGCTGTATCCTGCCACCCAGCTTCTAGGTGGCATGAGGTTTTTCCCAGCTGGGCTCCTGTGGTTGGAGGGGTGGGGGCTCAAGGCTGCTCCAGCACTTGCCTTCTTCCTCCCCACAGAAGCTTTGCCCAGGGTGTCAACCTTTTTAGGTGCACCTCTCTTTGGTATGTGTTGTAAACTTTCCATTCTAGTTTTAATGCTGTATGTGGTTCATAATTACATACAGAACTGTAGAATGTGCTTATTTTGTTTAAATCCTTGATTTAATAAGATCTGGTACTTATCAGAAGTTGTTTTTTTTTTTTTTATGTAGAGACCAAATACAAATGGTGTTGGAAAACTTTTTTTTAAACAGTTGGAAAGTTATGTGGAATGGTTCTGAAACTTGGCCAATAAACTTTGTTCATCTAAACAATTTCCTTTCCTCCAGCCAAGAAAAGATCTTGGTTTCTAGTGATCTTAAAGAAGTGCACGTTTTGCTTATGCCAGCCATAGGAAAGCTCAGATTTGCAATACTTTCTGTGAAGAAACTTTTGAACCTTGTGTGTGGAACTAAAAACTTTAATTCAGCGTGTAGCTGGATTTAGCCATTATGTAAGAGTTCTTATGAATTAGAGCAAGAGCTGTCTGGTCTTTTTCTGCAGTCTTGAGGTTGGTCAGAGCCAAGTCCATCAAGAAAACGTCTACTGCATAAGAACCCAAATTGGAAGAATCGTTATTGTAATTGGAAAAAGCAGCTGAGTGCTTTTACCATTTTACTCTACATATATTGCTCATCTTTATTGTGCAGGTCCCTGACAGACATTACACTTGAGATGCAGTTAACTGGTTAATTACATTTTAGGTAGTGACCTGGCCATGCGTTCGGCCAGGTTAAGGCATATATATTTTGTGTAATAACTTTTGGGCTGGTTCCTACAATGCCTTTTATTTGAATATCTGGCCAGTGCCCAGTATCTGAAGCTCATGGGAATCTTCAAGCTTCTCTGTGCATCTTGGAGAACAAACTACTATTTGAATATATGTGGCTGTCTACTAGAAATCAGTAAGAAGTTGCAAGTTTTTGTACTTTGGATCAAAAGAAAATGGTGGCTTTAGGGCTAATTGCATGCTGATTAAATACTTAAGGTCTCTAACAATGATTTGCATTCCTTAATGTTGTTCTAACAATGTGTAGTTCCAGAAGAATCCTGGGACTCACCTAGACAATGGCCTGTAGAATATTGAGGTGGGAAGAAAATTAGTTAACAGGATGTCCTCTGTCAAGTATCAGTTAACATAAAGCCCGAGTCCTTAAAGGTTAATTCTGGTATTTTAAATATTTGGATCACCTCCTGCCATTATTTCTTTAACTTTTGAATTTGAGGAACTTTAATGGTTATAAAATCAGCAAACTCTTTTTTTTTTTTTTTCCTTTCTTTAGACTTTTGAAGAAGCTAATCTTTGTCAAACGTTAAACAAGAACATTGCCAAAGCTGGGTACTCAAAACTTACTCCGGTGCAGAAATACAGTATTCCTATTATACTTGCAGGGCGAGATTTAATGGCATGTGCCCAGACGGGATCAGGAAAAACTGTAAGTTGTTCATAAGTGTTTGTGCATGCACAACCTGGTTTTTGTGACGTGAGAGGCTCATCAGCACCTCCAGCTAGACAGCAAGAAGTATTCCTTTGGTTTAAAAGGCATAACATTCATTCAGTTGTATGAACAATAATATCCAGACTCTTAGCTGAATTAAGTGCTGAAGTAAAACTGAATAGTTTTTATAGTAAACAGTTCTACATTGTTTACACAACAAAATTTGGATGTTTGTGACATGCTTTGGTATAGCTATAGTTCACCGTGATTTAACGATACCTGAAGTGATATATGTGTTCAGAGTTAAACATATGGTTAAATATTTTTAATATTTGAATTATCTTACTGATAAAATTATTACTTTCTGGAAATATTTGGTCTTTAGTGGGCTTCATTAACTGTCAAAAAAACTGTAGATTTCTAGTCAGTTTATGGTGTTACTGTGTTTTTTGTTTGGTTGGGTTTTTTTCATTTGAAGTGCTGAGATTCCTGTTTTCTTATTAGGAAAATGTCCAAAGTGTTCTAGAAATCAAATTGATTAGACCAGCTCAAAAGATATCAGATTTACTCAAAGAACCTTGCCTGCCTAGAAATCTAATGCATTACCCTAACAAACCTGTATCAATTACACAGGCACTATTGAGGGTAATTTTTTTGTCTCCTTCCTTGAAAATAATGTGTTCAGCATTTTATTACTATATTTTGTTCTTTGTCTTTTGTTTTTTGATTTGATGTAGCAACATTTGTTTTGGGACTTGTAATGATCTTAGGAACCTGAAGTGCATCTGGGTATTTGGCGTGGCTAGATTCTTAACTCCTGTAAAAGTGAGGGTACTTGAAGTAAGTCTATAAAGCCATAACAAACAGCTGTACAACACTGCTAAGAAGCTCTAGGTGATTGGAGAAGTAGTGCCGTCCTTTTACTAAAAAAAGAAAAAAAAAATACTGCAGTCAGCAGCTTTAGGAGATCAATTCTATGAACACCTAGGTCTGGCTTCTGCTGTAGTATGAAATTCTATCTTGCTCAAGTTTGCCAAAAAAGGGTTGTATTGCTAAGATGCCAGTGCTTTGCCTGGAGTCATATCAACAGAACTTAAAATGTTTTTGGCTTGTGTATTTCTTTGCATAAAATGTAATTCAATATTTTAGCAAATAACTTACAAGATATAATTTTGGCTTGTGCATCTCAAGTGTCATTTTATATACACTAATTTGTTCTACATCTTGTTAAATTACTGTTGCTTCTGAATTTTTTCTAAACATGATAGGTTTTCTTTGCTTTCATTTGGAGATGGATGATGATTTTCTTCAATAACATAATTTTCTTTGCTCTCACAATTAGCTCACACTGTTTAAACTAATATTTTGAAACTGTTGTTGAAGTGTTTATATTTGTTTTTCCAGGCAGCTTTTCTCTTGCCAATTTTGGCACACATGATGAACGATGGGGTAACTGCCAGTCGCTTTAAAGAGCAACAAGAACCAGAATGTATTATTGTAGCTCCAACTAGAGAACTGATAAATCAGATCTTTCTGGAGGCGAGAAAGTTTGCATATGGGTAAGATTTAAGCAATACCAGAATACATTGAAACAATAGGAGACTTAATTTACTTAGTGAAAAAGCCAATAATTGCTACAGCTAAGGAATTGACCTCAAAACAAAAATTCTATCAAGTTGAAATTACTGTACATGGAGTTTTGCAAGCAACTTCAGGGTTGTTCAGCCTCATGAGGCCTGTGAGAAGTTAACATGTGGGCTTCTGCCTGATGGCTGCTCTGCCCCTTGCTTTTACAGTAGTGTCAGTTGTCAGGTCCTTCATGCTCCCCCTCCCTTCTCCAACTTCTGGTTCCTGCCCTGTTCCTGGGGTGGGGTGGAAGGTGGTGTAGTGGAAGGGGGCCAGGCTACCCAGGCTGCATGTTGGACAGGGAACCCAGAACCTCCCTGACCACATGTGTGGCTGGAAGCAGGTTGGGGGTGCTGTATGTATGGCAGGGGAAGTGGGAAGCTGGGCTGCTTGTGCTGCAAGGCAAACTGTCTTGTGTAGCTTGTATAGCTGTGGGGGAAGAGGGGGACACAAGGGAGACAGGCTGGGCTGGGCTGTGCGTGATAGGGCAGGGTGGGATATAGGGGGGAACTGGACTGTGCATGATAAAGGAGAGGGCTTGGAGGGGGGGATCTGGGCTGTGCACAGCAAAAGGGGTGTGGGGGGGAACAGGACTGGCCTGTGCATGGGTATGCAGCCCCCAGGTCTGTGGTCTTCACTGTGTAACTCCTGACTTCAGAAGTTGAACAACTCTGCCATAGGTCGTAAGGATGCTGTTTAACTAATGCTTTAATCAGTAAAGTTTAATGTACAGCTAGAGAGGGGCAGAGAGAAAGCTGTCATGGTGACTTTGGCAGAGCCTTACTAATATGTGGAGAGACTTTTAAATGAGAGTTGAATTTCTTTATCCGTTTGACTAAAGTAAAGTAACTGAAAAAGTACACTAGAGTCTTAATTTTTTTTGCCTTTCATCTTTACAAAATAAATGATGTGCTTCTAGTTTCAAAATCAAATCTTACAGAAGTCTGAGCGGTGTTCTTCATGCATGAAAGTATTGAGATACCATGCTCTTTTCACCACTGCTCTTAGTGTTGTCCCAAAGGTCAAACTTACTGTCTCAAGGGATACAACTTTAAAATTGCATACTGAGGCCTCATGTTGGCTGTGTCTGGTGGTTTAGTAAAGGGGTACTGTGTTCTTTGGTAGTTGGAAAAAGGTCTCCTGCATATCCATTAACTTTTTTAATATTTTAACTTTTAAAAAATTTAATGAGCTCTTCATTCTTATTTATTTCATGCATCTTCACTGTGTAAAGCAAAAACTACCTCTGTCTCTTTAAGAATATATTTTGTGTAAAACTGCATGATCAGATCCTGCTGTTTGGAAGAGGTGCACACTGATTTCTATTTCTTTCTTAAAGAACAGTCTTAAAGTGGAGCATTTGGAAGTGCCTCTTTAAGGTTTAATTGTCCCTTGTGTGCATTTATTCGCAGTAGTCTTAATTACATGATTCTCTACTGCTTTTTTAATAGGGAGAAGCAATTAGCGTTGAGGTCTGGGAACAAGCAAGGCAGAGTGGCATCTTGGGGGCCCTGCTACATACATGTTCAAATTTTATAGCTGGTTTCTATCCAGCTTTAATGCTTAAAAACCCATGACAACTCAATTTGATAGCTGGTTGGCTCTTTTTATAGCTAGATAGTCATTTTTATCATGTGATAATTACTTTGCCCATGTAGCTGGTCTAAATTTATTGCTCAATAAACCAGTGAATTGCTTGGTATATGTAACATGTAGCAGGGACCTTAAGGCATAAGCTTTCATGGGCCACAGCCTCCTTCATCAGATGCTGTGAAATAGCTTGCATAGATCAAGGGTCGAAAAAGGAAGAAAGTCCTTTAAATGCAGTGGATACCCAAGGGCTGGCAGAGGCAGTTTCATGTGATAAATGGAAAACCAGTAGTTTCAAGAGTTTTGCATTGTTTTTAAAAAAAGTAAACATGGTGAAAAGCTGCATTTGTTAGTTATACTTACGTTACCTGAGCACTTAATATTATGATGTACTTAGTGTGCAACTACAACTAATTAGCTAGCCTACCTTTGGCAGACAAGGTTATTTGGGTAAATCTGATATCTTTCATTAGACCAACTAAAATAGTTGGGGAAAAAATCTTCTTTGCAAGCTTTTGGGTACCAGTGCCCTTCTTCAGGCAGTGGGAGTGTCTGCAGTTGTTTTGTTCTCCTCTGAATGGGATAGAAGCCATACTATTTTAGCTAAAGAAAGATACCAGATTTACCCAAAGAACCTTATCTGCCTATGTACTTAAAACCAGCACAGCTACAACCAACACCCCTAGTCTACCTGTAGTATGGGTGGTGGTTTTCACTCTGAGAATGCCATCTCTGTTTAAAGCTTTCAGTGTTAGTTTCTGCCATTTGATATAGGGTGTACTGCAGCAGTGGAGGGGAGTAGATGTCAGCAATTTTATGATATAGTTCAGCTTTAACTGTGGAATAGTACAGTAACTTCCAGTGTGCTTTCTGTTAAACCATTGTGTAAGGATTTTTGTGCATATTTAAATCGCAATTTCTTTTGACTTAGAACTTGTATAAGGCCAGTTGTGATTTATGGAGGTACGCAGACAGTTCATTCAATTCGGCAGATAATGCAAGGCTGTAATATACTGTGTGCCACTCCAGGCAGACTTATGGATATGATAAATAAAGAAAAGGTAAGATCTTAAAGCTAGTGTTTCTGTATTACAGAACTTCTTTGCTTTCTTTTGAAAACTGCACTCTTGTTATGAATCAGTTGTAGTCAGGTAAACTTTTAATGAAACAAAGCCTTTTACTTTGGCAAGTTAGTTTTGAGCTGATGTCTTTACCTCCACTGTCCAGTCTGACGGTCAAATTCATTTGACCCAACTAGCTAGCAACTAGCTACTGTCCCTCAAATTTTTATATATATTCTTAAATGCATCTCTGATATCCTTGGAACTTTAAACTTCTGTGTTTACGGGGTTACAAAAGCAGACACTTAAATGGGATGAAACTTCGGCCTGGAGAAAGTTGTTTTACCAGTATAATGAAGGCAGAATGACAGGCCATGGTTGGCTGCCTGGGAAGGAGAGGATTATAGGAGCTGAAAAGTGATGAACTTGTTTATATGTTGGCTTAGTTTACATTTTGTTCTTAAGTTTAGAAAGTTAGTTTTGAAGGTGACCTTTATCTCAAATATCCTCGATTAACCTTTCCACAGAGCATATCAGAAAATCTCAATCTCACTTCAGTCTTTACAGTAACAAATTATTTTAATATTTAGATATATGTTCAAAACCCTTATAGAGGCACATAATTTTGGTTCATCCTGGGAAAACTTAGATTGACTTCAGCATCTGGAAGAACATTTATATGCGCCACAAGCACCTCTTTATCTGTGGAACTCATTAATACTAATGAATTCATGCTTGAAAAAGCTTGTATCCATTATTACTTGTGTAAGTGCATGACTTCAAATAGTAGCATTTTATTTGTATTTGTGCTTTTGTATTTAACTGAAGAATGCATATCCTGTGGAGTGATGCTCAAGTAATGACTTAAACATCTGGACAGATGAAAATAATTCTGCCCTTTTTGTAGAATTTTACTTTCTTGTTGTTTCTTGTGAAAAAAATGGTTTTCATACTGTTGAGACCTTCTGTCATTAACCTCTTTATTAATTGTTAGTGTTTACATTTGTCCTTTAGTACCAATTGTTTTTTCAGGGGGTGGGGTTTGTGGTTTGTTTGTGGTTTTGTTTGTTTGTTTTACTCCATTGCCTCTTGTATACTGCAGCATGTAATCAAGGAACAAAGAGGCATGTTTTCAGGAAGCTACTAAAAATACCAAACTTGGGCACATCTGCTCTTGTTGTAACTATCGTATTAGAGCAGAGGTGTCACCTTTTATCTGGCTCTGCAGGCCAGAATTTATCTTGCCTGCAGAGCCAGAAATCTAGTGGCAGGATAAAAGGCTCTGGGAGATTGGGGGTTTACACCGTCAAATTTCCAGTCCTGCGGGCCAGATGAAATGGCTTCAGTCTGTGGCTCACATCCTGTATTAGATGGAGTATGGTAGATCCTAACTAAACAAACTCCTGAAGTGAATCAGGAGGCAATTTAGTGACTCTTTTTGTTCCCAGCTGTTGCAGATAAGTTAGGATGTTTTAAGTAATTAACTGGTTGGGAATTGAAGAGCTCTGTGGAGAGAGAAAAACATTTTAAGTGCAACTGACTGGTTTACAGCAGAAAGGAAATACCCTTACCATTTTCACAGATGAAACAAAGTTATAGGATTGAAGAGGGTTTTTTTAATGTTCTGTGTTTTTTAATAAACATTTTCTAAAGGTTGGCTTGCGTAAAGTGAAATATTTGGTGTTGGATGAAGCTGACCGTATGCTTGATATGGGATTTGGTCCAGAGATGAAGAAGTTAGTTTCTTATCCCAGCATGCCCCCAAAAGACAAGCGTCAAACACTGATGTTTAGTGCCACCTTCCCAGAAGAAATTCAGAGGTGGGTAAATAGTTTTCATGGAGTTGAAAACCCATTTGCAGGGAGTCAGTCTCTGGCTTTTAAATCTCTGCTTATACTTACTTTCTTATCTGATCACTCAAATAATTGAAGTTCATTCTTAATGCTCAGAGTCATATTTGCTAAACTTGTCTGGTTATTGAGCTTATTTTTTGTCAAGAGCTTAAGTTGAACTAATTTTTGTCTCTTTGGTGCCTGTTAAATTACTTCCTCTGTTGCAGCATAAATTCATGCTTCTTTGATAAATAAGTGCAAGTGGTGCTGTCTTATGGTGACAGGAGTCCACAACCATATGTGCTGCAGCATTTAGGACTTGACAATTCAGAATTCAAATTCTGAATCTTGCCATCTGTAAATATTTATATACCTCTTCAAGTATGTTGAAAGCTAGTAGTTGTATAGCAAACTGCCACCTTCTCTCTTAATAAAAACAAATGTATCAGTTGCTTTATAAACTGAGCAAACCCTGTGCTGGAAAATGGGTGCAGAATTCCTCTTAATATTAATGGAGAAAAGCTATGCCTACATTTTAGGAAATAATTTGGTCTGAAAGGTGTAAAATGTAAATGTTGTTTTTGTTTATGATTTTAAAAACATGTTGCGCTACCGAAAAAACTTGTCATTCTAATGACAAGTAGTTAAACTGTCACTTATTTTTGTTTTTAAGGTTGGCTGGAGAGTTTTTGAAAACTGAATACTTATTTGTTGTTGTTGGACAAGTTGGTGGAGCCTGCAGTGATGTCCAGCAGAGTATTCTTCAGGTTGACCAATACTCTAAGAGAGAAAAGTTGATCGACATTTTGCTAAGCATAGGTAACTTTCTTTATTGCATTTTTTTCCTCCCTAATTGGAGAGAAAGATAGTCAAGAGCAGAATGAAAATTTTAGATCCTGATCGTGCTGAGTTAGTATTGATTTCAATTAATTTCAAGTGCTAGGCAAACTTTCCTGGCTATTATTATTTTTAGGAAAATTTTGTTTTTGAGTGTTTCCTAGACCAATCTTGTCAGTATTGGCTACTGCTTAGATGAGTTTCCCAGACTATGGGCTCTTCCAAGAATGGCCTTTAAAATCAGTCATGGGCTGTGGTTTGGCAGCCTGGATATATTGTTTTCTGCATGAATTTAGGTGGTTCTTTGTCTATTTAGAAGTAAACTACTTTACTTGGTCTTTCATTTGAAATGTGCTGTCTTTTACCCACCAGTTGTTGTCCACCTTTAATCTGTGTTAAAGCTTTGTGGATTTTGAAATGTGAGCTATTGATACTAAACTTTGTATATTTTGTAATGCATGTACACAACCTTTGATCTATTTTAGAGGAATGTCTGAATTATACTTCTGGTTGGCTAATGTATGTTGTTGCTGTTTTGTGGTGTGTGTTAGTGCTAGGGTAGATGAAAGCAGTGTTTGACAGTAACCGCTTTCACAGAATAATTGTGTTCCTCCTTTTCATCTCTCTTACTAGTTTGAGATGCCCAGTTTAGATAGACCTGGGTGTCAAGGGTTAGTTTGAAAATCTTACTTTCAATGACAAAACTAAGACAAATTAGTTTTAATAAGTCTTAATTATTTTGTGCCCACCTAGCGACAGTGATACATGCTTGTGAACTAAAAACTCAGTTATTTTAGTTCTGCTCTCTTTGGATTATTGGTGTGGCTGATCAGCCACTTACAGATGTTGCTGCTCTGTTCAGAATAATTGTTCATGGATTTTGAGAGAGTTTTAATATGATTACCATTTTATACAGTTTTCGTATTGGGGCAGATGGAATTTTAATGACCCATACTAACTTTTTTAAAAACTCTGGCCTTAAAAGATTTAAAGGCTCTGTCTCCATTTTTAATTTACCAGGCAATCATGTTTTTGCTTTGGCAGCTTTAATAGTGTAGGATTTGCTCCTCCTTAAAAGCTGGTTTTGTTTTTGTATCTTTCCCACAGCTTTATCTGAGGTGCTTCTGAATGAATACCGTAGTGTTGCACATTGCCCCATCTGTTTTTTGTAATTTTAAAATTAATGTTTCCAAGTGATTTGGGGAGCTTTGTAGTTAATGGTCTTGCCTATAGTGTTTCTGTGTCCATTTTTTTAAAGAATTGCCACAACTTGGAACTCTATCTGGGGACACTTATTTCTGTGTTCTTTGGAACTGGAAGTCAGCTGGGAAATAACTGATTAGTGAACAGGGGGGAAAGCTGCTTTTAGAAAAATGGCAAAGTGCATGTGTTGCTTTGTTTTAAATCCATTGATAGGAAGAACTATCTGAAAGAAGAACATCCATATTCAGGCCACGCTTGTTTGTATTTAGTGCTTTGCGATTGTAGTAAATTTGTAATTTCTCATTTATCAAGGACTGTATTTGATCTGTCACAGGTAAGGAGCGAACTATGGTATTTGTAGAAACGAAGAAAAAAGCAGATTTCATTGCAACCTTTCTTTGTCAAGAAAAAATAGCAACCACCAGTATTCATGGGTGAGCACTTTACTGCATTAACTCGTTTCACTTATTTGAAATAAAGCAATAATTACCTTTTTTATTTTAGACTCACTTAAGACTGGATCCAGTAATGTTTTTGCTTACATTTGGAATCTGTATTGTTTCCATGCTAACTTATGTACAGTAAGTTGAGAGAGAGAAACCTGTTACCAGTCCTTAATGGCTTATATCTAAATTTCAGTAAGATAAACATGTTAATTTAACAGTTCCTGGAAGGGTACGTATGGGAACTGGTCTTCTTTGAACACTGCACTACTGGGATGCTTTCCTGAGATGGATTTCCCATTTTTCATGCATTGCCTTAGTTGAGGACATTTTAGTTTACATCTAGCCCCTATGTTGTAACTACTTTAATGTAAAGTAACATACTACAAAGCCGTATTTATGTATGTAGAAGCTATACTTCGAAGTGTTTCTCTATATGCATTCTGTACTGTTGGTGCACTTGTCTTGGATACTTGCTCAGAGACCTCCTTATCTCAGTAACACATGTGCATTACTTTTTTTCCCCCTTTCACACTGAGGACTTAAAGGGAAGTGTGAGCTTCCTATTTCTGTCAAGATGAAGCTTTTGTTTGATCATCCTTTTGTTCACACCTGCGTGCACACAAGGTTTTGACCTCTGCCACATGTTTCTGTCTCTCCCCCTTCTAATTGGACTAGACTGCTGTCTTCTCTTTCAGTGTGGTTTTCCCTCCTATCGTTTGGTTTTAAACTGCTTCTCTTGAAATGGGGACATGTATGTGACAAATTAGTAGCATGCAAGTCCTTTACTTCCAGACAGGGAAAGTAACATGTAAATGTGATCAGGCTGTAGTCTGTCGTCTTAGATTTAAGACAACCTTCTGTAACTTTCTGAATTTAGTGGCACTCCATTAAAAAAAACAAGCAACCCACCCTCTGTTACAGTGTACAAAAAAAAGACTAGAAAAAGCATATATGTATAACCACAGTGCCACACTGGTACCTGGTAGTGCCCCATTTGAGGATCACCGCTTTAGAAGAATGTTATTATGAATCCTGTCAAAATGAGGTCTGAAAACCTCAGATCCTTAATTGTTTCAGGGTCCATTGATGCACAGAGACCAAGGGTCAGATTTTATCGCACTTTAAAGGTATCTAATGGTACTTACGAGTTAGTGTGAGGTCTATAAATTGCATTTTTTTTAATACAAAACAAAAATCCTTCTAGGAGTGAGGGCTTTGTGCAAAACAACATGTACACAATTTACAGTAAAACCACAATTTTCCCTAGCTTGGGAGAAAAGTTGTTTTCTGCATATTGCCTAAAAAAGGAGGAAGGTGGAAAGGAAAATGGAAGTCAGGGGATAGCCACATAAAATGGGGAGAGGGGAGGCTCTTCCTGCAGGATGAAAATGCCTTTGCAGGGCAGCTGGGTCCCTGCCATAGAAAGGATCTGGTTGTCTCGTGTTATATGGTAAAGCTTGGTAGCAGGACCCCAGTTGTAGAGTCCCTTCTGGAAGAGCCTCCTGGAGTGGGGCCTCCCGCCTGTCCCAGAGAGCAGGGGAGAAAGGACTGGTTCCTCATCCCCTCCCTATTCTCGTCTAACTCCTGCCTCGCTCTTACTTTTCAATTAGGGCTGTAGCCTGTTACCCGAAAAGAGGTGGACACTTCCCTATGTCTTAGAGAGCCAGATCCTGTCCCCAGCTGTTTCCAGGTCTAGCTCCACTTAATATGTGGAAACAGAGTTTCAGCAGGGCAGTTTGACCTGGGATCAGGCATAGTGTGGCACCCCTGAAAGGATCTCATAATTAGTACCAGCTTTTTTCCTCTTGAACTCATTGGATTTCTCTTGATTTTTGAAGTGAATTGCAGTTGGTGATACTCTATTCCTTTGCCTCTGGACATCAGGGTCATCCATCATACCTGCCTTTTATTTTTCTGTCCTCTTGGGATGGGGTCCACTGCGAAAAATGCCAGTGTGGCCTTTTTTACTTTGAGCCCACCTAATGGTGGGGGAGGCAAATCTAGGGAGGGATCCTATTGTTTGGGGACAAGGTTGTCTACCTCATGGATTGCTCTTCCACATCCTTTAGGTTTTGTGCCTGTAGAGCAGGCTCTGTCTTCGCAATTGACTAAATGCAGGCTCTGTCTTTGCAAGAGACTGACTTGGCATCCCAGGTGAATTACCAGGAGTTGGTGTTGCGGAGGACCTCTGTTCAAATTCTTCTATATCTGCAACACCTTGGGCAGAGAAGGCATACGTCTCAAACAGCTTCTTGGTTCAATATTAAGTTTTAATTTGTTACTGTGAATGGGACCTTTTCCCCCCTGTGTACTGTTGAAGTCTGGCAGGAAATTCATCCATTTTGTTTTTTCTTCTGATTACTCCTCTCCATGTTACTCTCCTACTCCTTTACTTATGGGTGGCTTCCTGCTGCGAGTAAAAGTTAGTGAACAGTAGTGACAATTGCTAGAGTTAATCTTCATGCTCATTTCTCTCTTTCTACTCACCTGACTCTTGCCTCCATTTCTTGTTAGAGTAAGGAATGGAGACCTTAACCCTGCTCGTGACCTACCATATATACAATATGACAGTTTAGTTTTGGAAGATGAAGAATTTAGAGAGCCCAGACCTGATTTTTGTCTCTGGGAACTGCAGGAAAGGGTTTGGCCAGAAAGTAGCTGTTATGAAATTTGGGTAGATAAAATTAAACTTTCCCTTCCTACCTCCTCTTTCAGAGTCCTATGAAAAAGATCTACGGAAATGCTCTTCCCTATGATGTAGTGAAATAACAGGTGGATGATTTGTATAAATGTTGCTTGATTACTTATTTGTAGCCTGGCTTTTTTTGGTCATTGCATGGCATTAATCCAACGTCATAACACAAAGGTCAACTTGAAACTGCTTAATGACACATGTATCATTTATTCCTTAAAGCACTGACTTTGTTTACGGTCATCAAAATATTGTTTCTTCTCAACATTCCTTTCCTACTTGTTTACTTAATGACTCATTCTGGATTTTGGGAAGAGGCAGGTAGACTCCTTGTTTTCATTAAGCATTTATTGTAACCACCAACCCCTGAATCCAAAATGATCAACAGACCACTTCTTGCTTATGATATCACTCTTTTTAGTAAGGCAGTAAACCGTTACTACATCCCCTTGTCTCAGGGGAGAACTTGATACACACTTGGTTACAAAAGGAACCTAAGCAAAGCAGAAACATTGGTAAATTTATTTGTTTAGACCAGCCTAATGCACCAGTCTGATCTCTTCGGTGGAACTGAGGCACGTCCAGACCTAGTGTGGTAAACAGGTGGAATGACGGAGATGTTCTTGATTCCTATGGAGAAGACCACTAGACATCTCCATTCAATATGAATGAGGGGTATATGCCCTAGCTTGGACAGCTTAGATCCCTGGATCTGGGATCCAAACTTTCTGTTGTAGGGAAAGAGCAGGTACATGTCTTGGAAGCATGCCTGGTGTTATAGTTCTGTCTCTGGTCCTTTGTCTGTTTGGCTTTCTCACAAAATTCTGTGGGTTGGCAAGTTTTAGAATCAAGTACTTAGTAGGTCTGTATGGAGTTGGTGACTTATAAGCAACTCAGCTGGACTTCACTTATGCTCCAGTGGCATTGAATGGTAGTTCAAGAGTGCTTCGTAGAGATCTTCATTCTTCCAGAGCAAATTCTTCAGAGTCTGCATGTTTTGCTTCTCCATTGCTATGGGGAAAACATGGACTACTGGTGACACGCTAAAAGTCATACTGGGCTGCAAACTGCTTAAACACTGCTCCAGAAAACTGTGCGCCATTATCGGTTCTTAAAACTGAAGGTATGCCATGATGTGCATATATATACTTTTCAATGCCATTATAACTCTGTTGTAGTGCTCTGTAATTGTACCATCTCCAAGTAATTGGAATAATAATAGCAACAAAGTAAACAGAACCCTTCCAGGTGAATAAATAAGCTCCCAACATGTGCCACAGATGATCAGTTGTAAGGCATGGCTTCACACAGGCTGGTTGGTGGTGTTTAGTGCATACCTTACAACTGGCCACCCAGTTCTGTATGTCATCACAAGTGGAAGGCCAGCAAACTGTGATGAGCCCTGGCTTAACATTTTGTAATGACTTGGTGAGCATCTTGATTTTTCTCTAGGATTTCCTGGTGCAGTGTTGAAGGTATCAATACTCTGTTGTGGAAAATGAGTGACTAAGTCTCTGACAACATGGAGATTGAGTCTTTTGTTGGTAGTTTGCCAGCTCACATTCCTTGAATCTTACTTGAAGCCATCTTTCCAAACAGTACTTCTTTGTCTTTTGGCGAAAGGAATTGGCTTCTTCAGCTTCCTGAATTCTTGTTTGCAGTGAAGCAGATATGGGTATTCCATTCACAATATGGTCCACATTTGACACAAAAGCAATAGAGGCCCAATGGCCCGCTTCCTGACATTGTTGTAACACTCCTCCAAGCCTGTATGATGAAGCATCTGCCGCAATATAAGTTTTTCATGTTGGCTTACATTAGGCCAGTATCAGGGAGGAACTAAGTATAAGATTTGATCTTGTTGAAGGCTGACTGTTGTAGAAGTCCCTAGAGCTATGTGTTCTAGTCTCTTAAAGGCTTTGTTACCATTGCTTATTTTGGCACAATACAACCCAAGTATGTGGCCATGTCTATAAATCTGCATAATTCTTAGACATCCTTGGGTTCTGAGAACCTCTTGATGGCTGCAACTTTTGATGGCTCTGGTTGGATTCTTTGTATTGTAATCCAATATCCCACAAACACGAGCTACAACATAGCAAAGGTGCAGTTTTCATTCAATGTAACTTGAGCTGCTTGGAGTTTTCTGAGTGTTGCATCCCCTCTTGCATCCTTTTGTGCCTTCGTGGTCCCAGAAAACAATATCATTGGCATACCAAAGGACACCTTTAGGCCATCCAGTATCTATGACACCCAAAACTGAAAGAATTCAGGAGCTGATGAGATTCATTTTTCCATTTGGATGCTACCAGTTCAGAAAGTTGTTAGATTGGATGATTCACCAGCTAAAGCAGGGGTGGGCAAAATGCAACCCGTGGGCCAGATGCGGCCCACCAGGCCATTCTATCCGGCCTGCGGGGCCCCTAAAATATTTAGAAAAGTAATATTTGTCTGCCCCCAGCTGCCTGTCATGCAGCCCTTGATGGCTTGCCAAAACTCAATAAGCAGCCTTCTGCCCAAAATAATTGCCCACCCCTGAGCTAGCCGAATCTGCCAGAACTCTGCCTGAGCATCCAATTTAGTGAAAGCTGTGGTTTCTGCAAGTTGAGCCAAATTGTGTTCCGTAGATGGAAGAATGTCTGTCTCTGCACATGTATTCATTCAGCTGTGTGAGGTCAACACACATCATAACTTTACCATTGGGTTTTGGCACGATCACCATCCCAGAACACCAAGGAAGAGGTTCTTTAGTCTTTGTAATTACTCCCATTTCTTCCGTGTGTGTTAGCTCTTAAACTTCGTCCATTTGTAGCAAAGGTACCTGTATTGGAATAGTTAATACATATGGAATGGCATCACCTCATGAATGGCACGTGCCCCCGGCGGCTGAGGGGGCACAGCGGCAGCAGGACCGTGGTGGTGGTAAGCACGGAGCTCCCACAGGCGCTGCCAGCACTGTCGTCAGGGGGATGCCGATCAGGGATTGGAGGCTACTCTCAGGCACCATTGGCAGTGGCCAGCGGCAGTCATGAATGCCCACAGATGCTGGTGTCAGTGGCGAGTGGCAACTGCCCACAGATGCCACTGCCACTGTCAGCAGTGCCTTTTTGTAGGGCATGCATGTGCACTCCCTATGCATCGCCTATGAATCAGCTTTTAGGTGTATTTCATATTTACTTGACACTTTTCCAAGACTAGAAAAGACAGATAGATATTTGGTTCTTTAGTACTGCTTTAAGGATTTCTGGTCTGCTATTTCATCTAGTCAATGGACAAGTTGCAGTGCCTGTATGGCCAGTAAGCCCAGTAAAGGCACAGCAAGATTACCAATCACACAGACTTCTTGCTCATCTCTCCTTCAATGTCATCTTTGCATTAAATGATCCCAGTATTTTGAGGGTAGTGTTGCCTGGTCCCTGTAGCTGTTGGGTAGGGGTATGGAGAATCCCATCCCTATGTGGGCTGTAGTAAGAATCAGGGATAGCTGAGACTGCTCTTGTATCTATTTTAAATGGCATTGGTTGTCAGTCGAGCTCAATGTCTGTCATTCAGATTCCTGGATCTGATAAAGACTCTGTAACTTCATCTAAAAGTACTATGAAGTACTCTGGATCCTGTTGTGTGACTTCACAGGCTTCAGCGGTGGAGGAAGAAACTATAAAGACTAGCAACTTTTTCTTTTTACATTGCCAACATGTACTGGCACCAGCAGCTTGTCCTGGGGGCCTTCCAGGGCTGCAGCTGCAGCGATCCTACCAGGCAGAGCCTGGCCAGCAGCTGCAGCGCAGTTCCGGGTGGCTTGGCTCCACTTTCCAGCAGTGCATGCTGCCTGAACATGCACAGCTCCATTCTTTTCCCCCTGCAGTTTTTTTGACCCCTGGATATACATGGGTAAAAAAAAAAAAATTGCAGAAAAAGAAAACAGAGCAGCACATGCTTGGGCAGCATGCCCTTGCAAGGCGGAGAACATCAGACTGCAGTATGTGGTGCCGCAAATGTGTTTATGGCGCCACATACCACTTGACTGCGCTTGCCTGGATGAGCCCCATGTATTGTTCTGGATCTTAGAGAGAGGCAGGGAGACTCCTTGTTTGCATTAAGCCTTTATTGTAACCACCAACTCCTGAATCCAAAATGGTCAATCAGTTTACTTCCCATCAGTGACATCACTCTTCAGTAAGGGAGCTGATCCTTACTACTATGATGACCTCCTGCTTCTTCCCTTCCCCCTCCCAATTTACATCAGATACACTGTGTGAGTGTTGCCATGGTCATGCTAGTTTTTAAACTCTGCACATGTCTGGTGTATTAAAATGAATGCATTTCCCAGAATAGATGTTTGTAAGAAGCACACCAATGATACCTATTTTACAGATCCAAATGGCAAAATTTTAATCATGTAGGTATTCTATACTAAAAATTGGAGTTGCTCTTTTATTTTTCTGTATGTAACCTGTTGCTTTTTAGTTGCTTTATCTTGGTCTATAATATTTTTTTTACTTGCTTCTTAAAAGAGAAATCTGTTCTAACCTGTTTGATTTGCTTTCTTTTATAGAGATCGGGAGCAGAGGGAACGGGAAGAAGCTCTTCGGGATTTTCGTTCTGGAAAATGCCCTGTTCTCGTTGCTACATCAGTAGCAGCCAGAGGCTTGGATATTGAAAATGTTCAACATGTTGTTAATTTTGATCTTCCATCTACCATTGATGAATATGTTCACCGGATTGGACGAACTGGCCGTTGTGGGAATATAGGCAAAGCCATTTCCTTTTTTGATTTAAAAACAGATAGTCACCTGGCAGAGCCTCTGCTTAAAGTGCTTTCAGATGTACGTTCTACTCAGCTTTTTAAGTAGAGATATTAACTTGTTTTTATATTTTTAATGCAAGTAGGCAACCCAGTCATGACTTCAGTCTGTAACTTTTGTTCTGCAGGCTCAACAAGAGGTTCCAGTATGGCTGGAAGAAATTGCTTTTAGTGCTCCTGGAGCTAACTTTTCCATTCCAAGAGGAAGTATTTTTGCATCTGTTGATACTCGAAAGGTGAGTTTGGAGGAGAAATTGAAGTGCTGGCTTTTATAAGCTTGATTCTTGTCTGTATAAAACTGTCTCCAGTGCTGTACTCCTAGTGGGACAGTCCAGGTGAAATTTTTCTGAAAAGGTCGTTGGCAAAATACAAAGAGCTTAGGGGTAAGAAAAAGCATGGGAAGAAAGCTGTTTCATAGCTTCCCCTCTCCTGTTTGCCTGGGATAGGGTTTGTAAGTGGTGCCTGGTTCAAAAGCTTAGTTGATATAGTTTGGGGGCTATTTTGCAGGCTTGTTTGAAGGAGCAAGCTGATTGTGACTGATTTGCATTGCAAAAAGGGCAACATAAGGGTAAATAGGGCAAATATAATGTCCATCTTTCAAAAAGGAAAGGAGGAGGATCTAACTAACAGACCAGCGAGTTTGTGCCTGATACCTGGAAAGATCATAGAGCAGGTCCTGAAGGAATCTGTTTTGAAGCACAGAGGAGAACAAGGTGATCAGGAACAGCCAGCACGGGTCCACCAAGAGCAAGTCATGTCTGACCAACCTGATTTGTTCTGTGATAGAGATGGTCTTTCTTTGTGGATGTGGAGAGAAGAGTAGATGTGATGTACCTTTTCATCAGATGGCATCAAAAGCCTTCATAGTGAAGCTAAGGAAATGCAGATTAGATGAAATTACTGTAAGGTGGATATGTAACTGGTTGAATTGTGTCCAATGAGTAGTCATTAATAGCTTGATGTCTAGTTGGGAGGAGGTTAAGTGTGATCTGTCTGCAGGACAGAGGTCTGTCCTGGGTGCAGTATTGTTTAACATCTTCATTTAATGATGTGGATGATGGATTATCTTTTTAAATACCTGAAGGTAGTTTACAGAGAGTATAGAGAGGGGCTTTTTCCCTGGCTATAGTGAACAGGCCTTAAGTTTCAGCAGGGGAAATCTAGGTTGAAGATCAGGAGGGTGACTGAGAGTGGTCAAGCATTGGAACTGGCTACCCAAGACACTGGAATCTCCAAGTTTTCCTGGGATCTATACTTCTCAGGGTCTCTAAATTCCTTTTTAGGAGTCTTAATTGACTATTAATAGTTTAGTGTTTCCATATAGCTTTGTGAGTACTTATCTAATCTACTAGCTGAATATTTATGACTACACCCTTTAATCCTGTGCAAAATGGCTTCCAGTATTTGCAAGTAGGCAGCCACCGCCCAAATGCCTGTGACTAAGGTCAGTCCCTAAAAGTGAATCAACTAACACAGTTTCTACTGATGTACAACTTTTGATGGTTTTTAAAATGGATCAGGTTTTACATAAAAATATAACTACAGTTTGGTATCTACCTTTTGTTTTTTAGACTTACCAAGGCAAAGACGGTATGAATGCAGGAGGACTTAGCCAGTCATATGCTACAGGTTCAGCAGATGAGTCATGGGATTGAAAGGAAAAAGTGCCAAGTTTCAGATCTTGATTTTGTTCAAAAAGTTTTGTTTCTTAAAGACTTATAAAGCATAATCTGTTGCCTTTACTAAGTTTCTTGCTGATCAGTTCTGTAAAATTCTTTAAACATTTAAGAATCGGTTGTTGATGTTAACTATTTGATGCTGTTTTCATGAAAAGTGGATGTACTAATACATTGTGGTACTGGGGATTTGAGGTAACATCCACTTTTGGAATAGTTCTGTGAAAAGGCCATTTTTAGCAAGAGTTTTCTTACATACATGTGAAGTCTTGGGAAAATAATAAACAATGAAGAGCGTTGACTTATTTGCAGTGAGCATTCTTTATAAAATGTGTGAAACTCCTCCTCCTTTTTAATTTTCAGTTTTTGTTTGCTTGTTGGTTTAATTTAAAACCTGCAGATTCATCTAACTTACCATTTCAAGGTTAGTGTCCTTACTGGAAAATTGCACAACAGTTGTGAACAATTGGTTTTGAGAATGAAGACTATTACACAAAGCTTACTTGGTTATCTGCAATGACATTTTCAGGTTTAAGCTGTAGCATTAAAGGTTAGTTGTGAAGCAAAGCTTGTACCAGTTGAGTTGTTTAATAAACTGTTGTAAATGAGTCTTTACAAGCAGTCAGTAAAAACTGAAGGATCGTATCTTGCATTGGTAGTTATTTTTATATTAAGTACATGATGTAGGCTTTTTCATTCCTCATTCATATATATGAAGTATAAATTAGTAACATGCAATGAAGTCTGTGAATCTTTCTAGACTATCAAAACTTTGCATAAGTCGCAGCATTTATTTTTAAAATGTCTTCACTAGCTAAAGCTCACGTAAATTATAGGCAGACAGCAGTGTGGCATTGAACCTTCTAGCCTAATTCAAATATAAAAGTCTTGTCTGTCTTTGCACTCTGATTGGCTGATGGAAATGGCCAATCGGAGTGCTTCAAGCATAGGGCAGTGCCACCATGATTCTGAAGCAGCACTGAGGTCCAGACAGAGGGTGGGGGAGCCAAGGCCAGCAGCACTGAGGAGGGCTGGACAAGGCTCCCCCACCCCACTCCCTGCAATAGGCAGAATGGCAGTAGCATGGGACATTAGGTAATGGCAGTGTATCTCTCCTTCCCTACCACGGTCATTTTTGACAGACAATTGGCTGGTTTATGCATAAGTTTCTATAAACAGCTGTCCACTTCAATGCTGTGAAAGGACCTGCAGGAAGCCAGCATTCAAATATTTTAATATGTCTCCCAATAAAAATTGCTATTCCATAGTGTGTGTTTTTTTTTGTTTTTTTTTAAATCTGTCAAAACCAGTTTCATGTCCTATGCAGTAATTTAGTGATGACTTAGTTAAAGAGCACTTGGAAGGGCTGGATGTGTACAAGTCAGCCTGCCTGGATCACCTCCATCCACAGATGCTGAAGGAATTGGCCAGTGTCATTGCTGAGCTGCTGGCACAGCTGTTTGAGCTCTCACAGTGCTCCAGACAGGTACCTGAGGACTAGAAAAAGGCCAATGTGGTGCCCATTTTTAAGGGGAGAAGGGATGAGCCAGGTAACTTTAGGCCAGTCAGTCTTACCTCTATCCCTGGGAAAATACTAGAAAAAATCATCAAAGAGCAGATTTGTGAAGGCCCAGCAGGGGAAACGATGCTGAAAGGAAACCATCATGAGTTCGTTGCAGGTAGATCCTGCCTGACAAACGTTATAGCCTTTTATGACCAGGTCACACACTGCCTTGACACAGGAGCGGAGGTCGATTGTCATCTACCTGCATTTTAGGAAGGCCTTCGACACAGTTTCACATCCTATTCTCATAGGGAAGCTTATGAGCTGTGCAGTGGATACCTACACAGTCAGGTGGGTGGCTAACTGGCTTAGAGACTGCACCCAGAAAGTGGTGGCTGACGGGTCATTTTCAATCTGGAAGGAGGTGGGCAGTGGGGTTTCACAGGGTTTGGTCCTTGGGCCAGTATTATTTAATATCTTCATCAGTGATTTGGACGAGGGTGTGTTGAGCACCCTCGCCAAGTTCGAAGATGATACCAAATTATGGAGCAAAGTTAATACACCAGAGGGCAGGGAGCAGTTACAGGCCGACCGGGACAGGTTAGATCAATGGGGGGTACGTAATAGGATGCAGTTCAACAAAGGTAAATGTAAGGTACTCCACCTAGGAAGGAGGAATCCCCAGCACACCTACAGGTTGGGAGATGTCCTCAGCAGCTCAGAGGCTGAGAGATCTTGAAGTCAACTCTCCAAGATGAACATGAGTTGGCAGTGCAACAAGGCCATCAACAAAGCCAGCTGCACCTTGTATTGTACTAGTAGATTCATGACCAACAGATCGAGGGAGGTGATGCTCCTCCAAGCAGCACTAGTCAGGCCGCAGTTGGAGTACTGTGTCCAGTTTTGGGCGCCACACTTCAAGAGGGACACGGAGAATCTGGAAAAAGTTCAGAGGAGGGCCACCCACATGATTTGTGGTCTCTGTGAAAGACCCTACAAGGAGAGGTTGAGAGATCTGGATCTCTTCAGCCTATGCAAAAGACAGCTGAGGGGTGACTTTGTGGCTGCCTATCAATTTATCGGGGGGGACAGCAGGGAATTGGGGATGCGCTGTTTACCAGAGCGCTGCAGGGAGTAACTAGGAATAATGGGTGCAAACTAGTGGAGGGTAGATTTAGGTTAGACATTAGGAAGACATTTTTTACAATAAGGCTGGCCAGAATCTAGAATGGGCTTCAGAGAGAGGTGGTGCTGTCACCTAACTTGGAGGTCTTCAAGAGGAGGCTTGACAATCACTTGGCTGGCATTGTCTGACCTCGGGCCTCTTTCCTGCCAGGGGCAGGGGGTCGGACACGATGATCCATTGGGTCCCTTCCAACTCTATGAATTTCAGTTCCAATTAAAAAGATTTGTTGGAATGATGTACCCTGTTAACAGAAGACTTATTTCTCTGACCTCTTGAGGGTAATGTAGCAGACTGTTCCCTGGAAGGGAACTGGCCTCTACCTTAAGTATTGCAAAGAGATGCAATTCAGAGAAGAATCCTTAGCAGGCATCTCTTA
The DNA here is from genome assembly GCF_001723915.1 of Gavialis gangeticus. Lineage (NCBI taxonomy): Eukaryota > Metazoa > Chordata > Crocodylia > Gavialidae > Gavialis > Gavialis gangeticus. The sequence goes on along the minus strand of NW_017729024.1, from coordinate 145,124,784 downwards.
ATGCTTTAACTATTTGAAAACAAACCATTGAGGACATGCTTACTAAGTTTACCTCTCTTTTACGTGTCTTTGAGATCAACCTGTATGTCTGGAAATGTTTCCTTGGGGATCTAGTATCTCTTACAAAGCAAGTGTTATGACCACTGCCATTTCTGACATCTATGAGGGTGACTAAAAATTCCATTGAGGTCTTTGTGTGACTACTTGGCTATTTTCTTTCTGTCACCTGATTAAATGATTAATCCTTAATTTGCTTCCTTGGACAAGCTGAGAATTTTTCAAGAGGTGCTAAATTGTTTCACTGCATAGGCCTCTTCTGGCAAGTTGCGCAAGCAGTATAAGCTACAGGATATTCTTCATGCTACATGCCAGACTTCATCTTTCTCCAATGCAGGGGTGTCTAAATTAAATGGTATTTACTGAGCCTAAGTAGAAACGTTATGGACATGATAAAATTTCTCTAGGAAAGGAAACCATCACTTCTAGACAGATTACACAATTCAAATAAGTTACGCAAGGAAGTTTACTTCTCTAAATCCTTTATTGAAGACTCTTAATAAAGGAATATACTTAGACTAACTTCAGTTTTGGAGAGAGAGCTCTGGTTCTAAACCTTCCTTTCATATCAGTGTTTTAAAATTGGAAGCAATTTTGGCTGGCATTTGAGGCTTTTTCTACCCTTCTTTCAGGGCTGTACCTTCATAGTGGTTGTGGACCATGCCAGTAACTGCATGCATAATGCCTAACTGTTTCTTCTGTGCAGTTAAGCATACAGTTGTAGACTTGGAATACCCAAGATCTCATCCTCCATCTCATGGGGCTTCAGAACACCTGAGCAGAGACCCACTGTGGTAACCCAAAAATAGACTTGTCCAACTCTGACTCTAATTTGAATAGGATGTTGAGGGGTTTGAAAAGCTTTAGAGAAAAGAGACAAGAAAGACTAAAAGGTGGAACATCATGCCTTATTGTAAGGGAGTCAGATTATTTAGCCTAGCAAAGAGCAAGTTCAGGGATGTTTTAATTGATGTCAGAAGAACGAACATTTGCTAAGAGGCTCTTTCAATCTAGTAGACAAAAGAATAACAAAATTTAATGGCTGGAAGTTTTAAGTTAGAGAAATTCAGATTTGAAATAAATGCAAATTTAACAGTAAATTAGCTAGCTATTGAATCAACTTGGGAGTAGGCGTGTTGTCTTTACTATAGATTTTTAAGATTGGATATTTTTGTAGGCAAAATAAGAATGAATTTGAATAAGTCTCTATTTCCTGTGTTATGTGAGTGCTCACAATGGTTCCTTCTTGGGCTCCAATATGGAAATTATCAAAAACTGATATGCACAAAAAGGCAAACTTTTTTTGGAGTCTTAACCTGTTGATACTTATGAAGTGGGTGGAGTCTCCAGTTATCAGTTTAGAAGAGACAAGCATTTAGAAACTAAAGGGGGATTAAACTAAAGACCATGGGAATTCTTGCACATCTATCATGGCTGCCTTAAACTTTTGTTTTTTGGCATTCCATTACTGTTTAAACGTTAGCTGTAGCTTAGTATTTTCTCTAGCATGTATGCATGTTAAGCTTTTCACTGTATTGTTTTCATGTTCAAGAAGCTTCACAAGCGCATCTTACTGGGTGACAAAATTCTGGGTTCAGATGTTTACAAAATGTTTATACACCATACCCTAACAAAAGCAAGATAATCAAGGTTATGTAGCCTGAGTTTCTTCCTCATTGCTGTCCTAAACTGGCACATGCCTTGAAAGAAATATCTGATCAGAAATGTTAATCTAAGATGACAGTGTTCCTTCTTTAAACAATTAAAACCATACCAGCTGAAGGCCCTATGATAAGTATTAAGAATATCTATTATTTTGATTAAAATAGGAACCTCCACAAAATAAATAATTGGTCAGATTGTAGAGGAAAATAATTGTGTTAAAACATTCATCTGTTTAGTACTGTGGATGGAATAGTATCCACAAACTTTTTAGTACAATACTGCTTTTAACAAATTGAGTATACTGCTGGTGGTTTGTGTTTTTTCTCTTTTGGTAGATTTTTACCACATTTTACCTTCCAATACTGACTTCTTGCTTTTGTACAGAACGCGGCCTCACAGCTTGCATGGTCACTTTTAGGTAGTTGCTAAATTACTCATATAGGGACAAACTACCATACTGCTATAACATACCACATACATACTTGGTCCGTCCCCCTCCCCCCCTTCATGCTGCCTTTCAAATAACTTTGTAGTAACTGAGTGGCTGCAGCTAGGGAAGTTGAGCCTGCTGTCAGCCCCGTGGACTAACTGTGTGTGCCATGGCTGGAACCACAGGCCAGATCTAATCCTGAGACTGTGGCCATGTGCCAGATTTGGGGCTGTGAACTGGATCCACATGCTGTCCCAATCTGGCGCACAGGGTCACATCATCTAGCCAAGGGGCTCCCCATGGGTCTGAAGATTTGGTGGTGGGGGAGCAGTGGTTGCAAAAAAACTGCCACTGCTCTCCTGTCACCAAATTTCCAGACCAGCGGGGAATCCAAATGGGCTGAATTCGAGGACCATTGCCGAACCTACACTTATCACACTTTCTTGCATATAGTGTATGCTCTAAATTCCACCACCGGCTTTTTGCAGGCTGTATGCAAGAAAACATAGTAGTAGCTGCTATCACTTTTGGATGAGCAGCATATTAAAGCTACCTAGTCTTTGAATTGAGTCCTGTTTTGCATGCGTGTTAAGGCTCCCTCCACCTTTTCCTGGAAGTGGGTTAGTGTTTTGAACAAAGGGGAAAAGTAACATTACTTTTTCTGGTTAAATAGTTCAAGGATAATAAGAGTTATCTTCAGGATAATGGTATTTCTGTTTTGGAAGGAACTTTCCCTGATATTTGTTTCATTCATCCTGCTAATGATTTCTTAGAATTGTATCAGATTGTAATTCTGCCAAGAGGAAGGTTACACTATTACACTTAAAGTACAAACTTACTTTTCTTGTTTAGAAAGTGTTGCATGCATTACTCAAACTGAGAACCTGAACTCTCAAATGGAAATGTCTTGTTTAAAAAGTTGTTCATTTAATTTTAAAAGCGTACTTTGTGTTTTTTGTTCTTAGAGATTTTTAAATATGTAGGAAAATGGATTCCATTTTAGCTGTAGCTAATAGTCTGTCTTCACTATATGTCTTCAAGCAGTTGTTTCCAAACTGGTCCCTCAGTGGTCCATGAGAAATTCTTGTTCTTTTTGAGGGTTAACAGTGATATGCTGGTGCAAAAAAATTGACACGTGAAACAAAATAAGGGCAGAATTACCTACCAGTTTCTCAGATACTATGCCTTTATAGTGATGTAGGAAACAGCACAAAGATTGAGAAATAGGTGGTTTTGTAACATGTCCTCAAGGTATACCAAACTGGGCTCTCATAGCAGTGGGGAGAGCATATTCAAAAGTTGATGACGCCTCACTGAGACATCCCTGTCAAAATCTCTCCTTAAACTGATGTATGTGTGAATTTATCTAGCCTGAGGCCTTTCCATTGCTAGTAACTGGTAGTGTAGCATCAATTGTATGGTATCAAATACGTGGGTTCCAGCTTATTTAAGGGTTCCAGGTCAAAACCCAGTTCTTATTTTCTTTGCACTCTGAAGCTAATATGCAGGCTGTGGAGATCATAGTACTGATGACACTGTATTCACTCTTATTTAAGACTAGGTATTTCCTCCATTAACCTTTGCGAGGTGGGGAGGTGCAGAGAATGTCCCTCATCTTACAATAGAGTAAAGGACAGCAGGAGGCAGGCAGCTGCTGTGGCTCTGGCTTTGGGTCCAACTTCAGATAGAGGCCAGAGCCACAGCTGCTGCTTGCCCCCATCCTCCCCGACTTCCCCTGCAGCCTCAAGCCCCTGCTGCCTACCTTCTCCCACCACCTGTGCTGCTCTTCCCCCTCCTCTCCCCACCCTGCCATGCTCCCTCATGGTTTTACTTTGCAGTGGCAGGCTCTGTCCTCACTGCAACCTGGAGAGTGGAGACTGGCTCCAGCCTGCCCCTGTAGCAGCCGTATCAGCTTTACGCTGCTGGTACAGGGCAGGGTTGGATCCAGGCTCAGTACCTCCAGGCTTCAGCAGGGACAGAATCTGCCACGCATAGCAAATGGGAGGGGGAGGAGGAGGGGCAGATGGGGTGTGGTGTAGGAAGGGGGGATTTAGGGACCTAAGGCTGCAGGGGACAGAAGTGGGGGGGGGGCAGGTGGAGCAGGGACCTGAGGATGCAGGGGGGGGGCATGAGGGAGTTGTGTGGGGAGGGGAAGGGGGGAGAAAGGGAACAAGTTGCCTGCCCCCTGCCCCACCCCCTCCACACACACTATTCTCCCCCAGTGAGAATGGGCAGGCAGACTTTTTTTCTTTCTTTCCATAGGCAAATAGAAATACACTCTCTCATCTGTCATGTCTGGCTGGACTTCCAGTACAGATAGCTGAATACAGGTCCCCCTTGCTTTATGTGGGTTCTGTGTGCGTGCACTGGCTCTTATTCGATGACCCTTTTTATACCAAAAATTATGTGCGAGGTAAATTCACTCTTATACAATTGGTGTGGTGAAAGCCCGCAGTCAGCTGCTTTGTGTGGTGCATTGTGGGAGTGATGCGCACCAGAATATAGTCTCCTGCATGGATTTGTGCTCCTTGCTCGTTGTCTGAGACGCACGTTTCTGTAGTTGCCATCCTCATTATGGCTTCTATGCATCCCGCTAGCTTGTCTCCTACCCCTCTCTGTTGTTGGTGAGTACCAAAACTGTCTTGTAACAGTGATAGAAATGTGTCTGGGGGTCAGTACAGTTAAGGTCTTGGAACCTATCCCTGTTTGCTACATTGTAAGTGTGTTCCCTTTGTGTAAATTCGAGTTACGTGCCACTTTCCAGGAACGCGTGTACAGCATAAAACGAGGGAAACCTGTACCACCACCCAAGTGGCCTTGGTGTAAGAACTGACCAAGCGTGGGAGGAAGAGGTCCAGGAATGACCACTTGCAAGAACTGTTGAGATGTAAGGTGCTGGTCTGACCTCCATCTAGAGTACCAACATAGAGGCCAGTGGGATGACGTTTCTCCTCATCCTTCAATCATGCTGACAACAGCAGCTCAGGAAATTGAGACCTTAGTTGAATGGCTGCTCATACTGTTGACTGGGAGGCCTCTGTTATGAATGAGGTCTTGGCGCTCCTTCTATCACTGTTCCATCAGTATTCACAGACACTTCTGAGATAACACAGCCTGCAGCCAATGGACAGTTTGCATGCAGCAGCTGTAAACTAGTCCTCAAACTCCTGGAATGAAAGTGTGTGGACAGATGTACCCCCATCCATTCTACCCATGGGAAGGAGAATATTTGCTGCAGTTGTAGGGGGGCTGGACCCAATGATCTTGTAAGGTCCCTTCCAG
>NW_017729024.1:145116265-145119339 GCF_001723915.1 Gavialis gangeticus | reverse complement strand
CGCCCCCCCCCCCATAAATAAATAAATAAATAAAATGCTGGCTCCCCAGTAGGAGCTAGCAGCTCTAATGGCTGCTGAAGCTCAGCTTCACAGCCTGTGGGGGACAGGTAAGATGGTGGCTGCCACCACCACCCCCAGCAACTGATTGGCTGAGAGAGCTGTATATTGTGTGGCCACGCCCCTCTCTGCGAATGAGTAGTGAGGGACAGAGCTGCATGATGGATAATCCTCTCACCCAGTCCAAGGCAGAGAGGCTTCCACGATAAGCCCACAAAGTTGCACCGCTTGGGCGACTATTGCAGAATGGATATGAATAAACCTTATATTACAGTACTTGAGTCAAAGTTCAGTATTTATTTTGGAAATATAAGGATTAAATATGAAGACACAGTAGCTGAATCTCAAAGCTCAATGCCTGGGCATGTTTTATCTTAGACCTGTTTGAAGGCTTCTAGTCTCGATTTTTTTTGTAGCACAGGAAAGTAAATCATTATGAAGTTTTTTAAAAAGTTTGCCTTCTAAAATCTCTCTCTAAATATCCCTATTTTAGTTTTCCACTGTAAAGTCATTAAGAAAAATAGGAAAGAAGAGGACAAGGTCTGCTTTCCCACCCTTGTTCTAAAAACTTGCCAAGACAGCTTTAGCTTTCTAGTGTTTACTAGTTTTCTGTAAGTCATCGCATCTTGCATCCCATGAAGGGGCTCACATTCTAGGCTCTGATGTTTCCTCTTTTAATGAAGCCAGAGCTTCACTTTCTACATTTTTGCTAATTAAATTCTAGGCTTAGTTTAATATTAGAATATTAAAATTAATGCTGTTTTCATCCATGCTATGAAAAGACTGCTGGGTACAACTAGGGTTGCATTATGGTTCAAACTATTCATGTATTCTTTAAAATTTTATTATGTTATGATAGTGAATATAGGTTGTTTTCTTGTGAAACTATGGTGAGGAAGTAAGGAGAGAGGAATTAGTGTGAGTTACATGGGTTCTGTTATGTTCAGTGTGACTAGGCACTTTTGAACATCTGACTTTTTAAATGGGTATACAAACCTGTCCCTTGACATCAGATCCATACATGTAAAATAGAATGACGTTAGTACTCCCCCCACCACCCCCACCCCCATGAATTGTGAAGTTAAGTGCATTAAAGATGGTAGGACTCTTGCATACCATGGTATTCGGGGCCATACAGATGAGGTTAATTATCTGAGAAAAATGCTTGTGAAATAGGCTGCCTGATTCTCATTATGGTGTCTTTACACTGATCTGGAATAGAAGGTCTGTAAACCCTTCCCATCTGGTTACCAGAAAATGTTTTCTTAACAAAGGGAGAAGTCCTGAGCAATGGAAAATTGGCCTAAGAGCTCTAAGTATGCACCTGGCAGAGTCCCATTTTAGGTGTGTAGGTGATGATAGTGAACATATATTATTACTAGATCCATGAATCTAGCTGGGTTTAGGCTTTTTTCGATGCTTAAAATGGCTCCTGGATCAAAAGGGCAGCTCTGAAGCCTTTCTAACTATAAGCCAGGGATTGGATAGACTTCATGTGGTTCTTGCACCAAACTAGCATCAGATAGAACACAATCTGCCTTTTACCAGCTGGAGAAAATGCCAGATAGCCGAAGTACAGTGAGTCTTATCAGCTTGTCAGTGCTACTTGGTAATGAAATGCACAGAATCGGAGCTCATTTAGTACCTACATGTTAATTGTTCACTTTCAAATAATGATTGAGCACAACTTGGAGATAGGTAAGTGTGGATCTCACTATGGAGTACCTGCATCACATATATGTAATATTGGAGTCTTTTATAGCAATGCCTTGTGCCCTTTCATGTTCCTGTATCTGGATGAATCAGATCCTGAAGAAACAAGCTTCAGAGCTGTAGAAGTGGACAAATTGGCTTTATTCCAGTAAGGCCGCACTGACTTCTCTACACTGACCTTAAACAGGGCCTTGGATAGACTGATTTAGGGAAGTTGTGGATTCTCCATCACTGGAGATGTTCAAGAAGGGGTTGGACAGGCATTGGGTCTGGGATGATCTAGGCCAGTGGTCACCAACCAGTGGATCTCAATCCACTGGCAGGTCACGGAGCTTCTTGGAGTCTATCGGAGGCTGGAGTGGGGGGCTGAGTGCGTGCATGCGCATGTCCCAGCTTAGCAGGTCAGTCCATGGGGGAGGGAAGGGACGGGGGCTAAATCAAGGACCCTGCGGTGAGGGGGGTAGTGCTGCAGGAGCAGGGGTAGGTTGAGTGGGGCCCCAGATGGGTGGGACTTGCCTGCTGGGGAGGCGCACCTCCAAATTTTTTTCTCCATCTGCCCCCTTTTCCCTTCCCACAGACTTATCTGGGATCTTGGGTTGCTTTTAACTGCCAAAGGTGATCTCCTGCTTTAAAAGGTTGGAGACCACTGATCGAGGCATAACTATGCCTATGTTTTACTGTGGACATTTCCCATACTTCTGGACTTTGCTGGTTGCCATGTGGGGCTTGGAAGAAATTTTTTACACTCCTGCTGCTACATGAAAGGGTGCATTTATTTTGTTTGTTTTATTTTGTGTGTTAAAAATCTTGCTTGGGAGCTTTGCTGGTTGCTGCATGAGGCTGGGAGGAATTTTTTTTCCATCCTCTTTCTACATGTCAGAGTGGTTTGTTTTTTTTTTAATGAGTTGATTTTTTTTTTTTAAACCTTTCTCAGAGGCATTGGGCTATCCTAGTTGCCACAAGGGCCAAGAGGGAATGTTTTCATCTCTTGTTGCTACATGCATCAGAGTGGAGGTTTTTAAGTCTTTTTCAGAGACATTGAGTGTTGACTACAGCCAGGGCTGAGCATTTTTACTTGGGTGCCAGTGTTCCTGGACTTAAACCCAAAGGCTCCTGGCTAGAGAATTTGCCCTTCCGCTCAGAGTCAGACCAATCACCATATTTGGGGTCTGGAAGGAATTTTACCCCATGGTCAAATTGATATGGGTGGAGGGAAGGTTGCTTTTCTCTGTAGCTGGGGTTGTGGCCTCTTCCTAGGATCTATGAGTGTATTTTAATAAACTTTGCAGCTGGAGAACCTTTGC
>NW_017729024.1:145107591-145111265 GCF_001723915.1 Gavialis gangeticus | reverse complement strand
CCCATGGTCAAATTGATATGGGTGGAGGGAAGGTTGCTTTTCTCTGTAGCTGGGGTTGTGGCCTCTTCCTAGGATCTATGAGTGTATTTTAATAAACTTTGCAGCTGGAGAACCTTTGCTGCTATAGTTTCCCTACTTTACCTGTGACAGGTCAGGGTGCTATGTCTTGTGTTGGGTCAGAGTTAACTGTAATTTTGCTAGGTGGTTAGACAGTGGATTTGTATAGGATGGCTTGGATAGGGATGATCCAACCTTAGGCAGGGGGTTGGACTAGATGATCTGTCAAGGTCATTCCAGCCCCACTTCTCTCTGATTCTGGGATGTCCTGATTATTGTATCATTTATTGCCATTTATAAAGGGGCAATGTGGAGTAGCCCCCTAACTTTTGAGAAATACTGCACCCTTGTCAAGACAGCTATGTTTGATGCCACGTTCAGGAGAGCAGTACTGTCAAACCCGTAAGTGAGGGAGCCCCGAGTTCCTCCCCACTGTGCTGCTACTTGCCCCAAGGAACAAAACAAGGTTGTCCTTGATAGCTCCTTATCCCAGCACTTCAGATCCTCTGTCCTTTTTGGCTCCCCTTTTGGTTATGAAGGAAATTATAGGTCCCCCTCTCCATAGAGAGGCTTAGCCTGGAATATCACCTGCCCAGAAGTCACTCCTACAGGTATCCTGTAAAGAGACGACAGAACTCTAATACTATAAAAGTGTCTGGCTGGAGGTGGTGGCAACAGTGGGTGGAAGGGGAGGGGGAGGCCAGCAAATAGAACAATAGAACTAAATGCAGCTTTTCAGTAGCTACAATTACAGACCAAGCACCCCAATAGTAAACATAATTTGGAAGAATATCCATGAATGCTTCATGACAACCTCCCAAAGTAACTTTTTCTTGGGGTGACAAGCATTACCAAGAGGATTTTTTGCCAGAGTGTAGCAGGCAAACAGTTATGCTACACCTTTTTAACCACAGTCTAGGCCTTCCCAGAACTAAGCAACAAAATTGAAAGGAGCACCTTCTGTGGCCCTGGGAGATGTGAGTGCTGTGATTGGGCACTAGGCAAGCAAGGCACAACTGTTTCCCTGTAAGAAATGTGCTTGGCATAGTGCCAGGGGATTGGTGCACCATAATTTGGGATTGGATCATCTGGGATGAGAGAGGTTACACAAGTGATGGACAAAGAAAGAGAAAGGTGTGTGTAGCATGCTGTGACCATGGGAGGACAGATGCAGCTGCTGCAGCCCTGCTCAAACAGTGAGGAAGCCAGAAACTTGGATCTTACACACCCAGCAGAGGTGTGTTGGCCTGGTACCTCTGAAAATTGCTGCTGTAACATCTAAGGATCCACTTGCCAGGTCATATTATGGGGAGCAACCTTGCAGTATTGCATAGGGGTTACTATTAAAGTTCATGTAATACCACATTGGATGAGTTGCCATGTCAATCCTTGGGGGGTCTCTGGCAAAAAGAAACTTGATTGGTAACAACAAGTACTTCATTAGTCTTTGACTAATGTGTGATGCTCTTTTCTAATCATTGGGACTGGGGATTGTCTGCCAGTGGGAATTCTTCCACTTATAGTGGACAGTTAGCCTCATGCTAGCTTTGCTGAAGAAAGAACGATAACTGTGGCTCTTTGAGATTCTGCCCAGATGGACAACCATGAGCCACAATCCCTTCCAGCTGGCTTTGAATTATGGAAATATTGAGGGAGGGTTGCAGCTACTTCCCCTTAAAACATTAGGGGGCAGAGTACACATTTGTGATCCCAGCAAACGCTGCTGTTCAAAATACTGTGATCTCATCACAAACAGGACACATGCACAGCCTCTATCCATGATGATTACACCATCTTAAACTGTAGGTACTGAAGAATAACTGAATGTCCTTTCTTTGTGTCCTAATTATGTTTGTAGGAAACTTGCTTTTAATTAGACATACTTATTATAAATTTCCATAACAATGATTTAATTAAAATGGACCTTGTCACAAAGAAATAGTGTTGGCTTTGGTTGTACTCTGAAATCAAGGCACAGGGTGTGAACTTAAAGGAAAGGAATGGGAAATAGCCTGGTCTCTTCCTGGTTTTGTGATGAATTATCTGTGATTTTAAGCACATTTCTTAATCCCTTGGTATAAATGGATAATTGTGCTTGCCCACTTTAAATGAGTGCTGTAAATACATGTAAAAAGCTTCAAGATACTTAAATTACAATACTATGTGAGCAGCATTAAAATTCTAGCAGGAAACCTCAAAAGGAAAAAGTCTGGGGCCAAAACAGCTACATGCTAATAGATTTCAAGTACAGATGATGTTTTGGTGTTGCAATGCTGTAAAGAAAGACATGACAGGAAGGAAGCATTGCACTTCTCTCTTCTGCAATGGACAACAGCTCCAGTGGCCTCCTTTGGAAAACACCTGATTTTTGTGCTTTTCTGAAACACAGATTAAAAACATTTGAACTAGCTGTGGCAACTTTTTAAGTATTCTAAATACAGATGGTCACTGTATGACTACTGTACTAAATGGAATATTTCTAATTTTTTTATGGTCAGTAGCAAATGAGTTAAATTTGAAGTAGTGATACCATCATTATACACTTACTGCTACACAACCAGAAGGTGAGACTAGAATAGTGGTTCTGGCAAAAGATCAGGGTGAGGTTAAAGTGGCAGGCACTGCAACTCTTAGTAGATTGAATGCTTATTAATTTTCAAGCATCTCTGAGTTAGAGAAAGAAACCAAGAAAGGCAGAGCTGACTTTGGACAGAAGACTTTGGACTTTAAGACAAACAAAATCCGTAAATGGCAGAACTTTTGGCATATAGCTTATTTGATGAAAAATGCAATTTTAGTAAACCCCAAACTTTTTGTGAATTAGATCTGAATTCACTGAATAGTTGAAGGGGGAAAGGGGGATCAGGCATAACACAAAATCAGCACTGATGGGGACAAAGAGATCTGTCTCCTTCAGGGTATTCCTGATACCTTGGGAACTGGTGATCGTGGGGCTGAGATGAACACCTACTTCTGACACTGATTTCCTATGTTTCCTCTGAACCAGTCACATATTAACAATAATAATTTGATTCTCTTGCATCATTACAAATTAAGTCCAGGGGCCTGACTTCTGCAGAATGCTTTGGCTGGCTCTAGGCTCGCATCCTGGAAAAGTTAGTGACTTGTTTGACTAAACTGCTGGACTAGAAGGGAGGCTTGAGCACTGCGTGGATGGAGCCGTCTCTGAGCGGCGGGGGGCCGGATGCCTGCAGGGTGCAGAAGGATGCAAGGGGCTGCCTCTCGGGTCCGGCTGTGTCGGGAATGAGTGCCCGGAGCACGCGCCTGGCCCCGGCCTTGCCTTGGCGCCTTCTCTTCCTCGGCAGGGGCACGCCGGGGGGCTGAGTACCCCTGGGGCTCCGCTGCATCTCCCAATCCAAGCCGGCTAGAGACCACCTCAGAAGTCGCTACGCGCTTCCAAGCACTAACTTCACAGCCGGCTGGACATTGTAAATCCTGTGCTAATGAGCTTGGCACATACGGCTGCCTTGCACTTACGGCGCGGCTGAGGCATGTAACGGGGAGCGGGGCAGGGGCTCCCTGCAGGGCGGCCCCTCCCGGAGGCGGCCCCTGCCTGCGAAGCCCGTTTGAGGGCCCCAGGCTCCCGCGGCCGGGCG
>NW_017729024.1:145099223-145107440 GCF_001723915.1 Gavialis gangeticus | reverse complement strand
GGCGCCCGCGGCCGGGCGGGGGCGGGGGGTGGCGCTGGGCCTCGCCATCCTGGGGCGGGGCCGTTCCCGCCAGACGCGTCCCGCGGGCGCGCAGGTTCCCCTCCGGAGCAGCAGGCAGCAGCGCGGGGCGGCAGCCGGGACTGAGCGCTGGTAAGAGCCGGAGCCGGGGCCGCTTCGCTTCGCTTCTCTGTCGCTTCCGCGGGTCCGGATCCGGGTCCCAGCGCCCAGCGGGGCAGCACCAGGGCGCTGGATTTGGTCCCTCGAGCCAAGGCTGTGCCAGGCGGCGCACGGGTGCCATCCCTGCCTGCCTGCCTGCCTGCCCGCTTAGTGGGGCTTGTCTCCCCACAGCTGCTGGCATGGGGAAGCATTTTCTTGATGCGACAGCACACAGCCCCTCTTCCCACGCTGGGTAGCTTTCCTCTGGTCCTTTCCCCTCGCCTTGGGAGGGACTGGGGCCAAGTCTGCGCCATTTGGCCTCCCTGTGGTGGTCTCACTGCAAGGAAAACGCCAGCCCTAGAAAGCTAGCTTGGGGGTTCGCATGGCCCAGGTGGAAAACTAAATGACTTCTTCCTTTTTCAATCACTTGCCTGGGAGTTTGCTGCCAGCGCTGCCTTTTGGATAGACTGCTCTCCTTGGAAGGAGCAAGAGGTGGTTAAGTTTTCTGGGCTTTTTTGTGCTGCCTTGTACAGGACCAACATTGGGAGAGATGTTTAAAGAAGCTTTGCAAGAGCTGAAGAAAGGCGTGTTGTGCCCAAAAGTTTTTTGAGCATCTCTTCCCAACTGAATAGTGGGTCTAAGAAGAGGTATCAACTAAAAATCTCTCCTGTCCTCTGTGCTGGACTGTCATGTTTCCAACATCACCCTCTTTAGGAGCATCCTTATCTCTTCTAAGGGGCTGTAGAAAAGAATTGCAGGCCAGCAAGCATTAGGATTGTTTTTTATTGCTTGCGGCAGGGACCAGCAACCTATGGCACCTGGGTTGGATTTGCCCCATGTGGAGGTTGGATCCTGCCTTGGAAGGTCTGACCCAGCCTGGAGCAAAATGAAGGACTGGGCAACAAGCAGCTGCCTTCCTTTAACAGCCCTCTCTGCTGTGCTTTCATGCCTGCACTTGCCTCGCTGCAGAGGGCCTGGGCATCTGTAGTGAGGGAACCTCAGATAGCTTGTGCTTTTGGGGGACAGGGTGGAGATCTGCTGCCTGTGATAAGGAGCTGGGTCACAAACTGTGGCCCAGGGCAGCAAAATGTTGCTGACAGCTGGCTGAGGACTTTAAGAGTTGAAATCTATCAGTAACTGCATCTGTCTCCTTTGAGCACTTTACAGGGAAGAGTGTAATTAAAATAGGTAAGATAGTTAATGTTACATGCTGTAGGCATTTGGCCAACTTACGGCCATTTCTGCACTTCGTTTTTACTTAGGATGCCTTCAGCTGCTTCTATAATGTTTTAAAGCTTTCATGCAATTATCCAGTCCATTATCTGTAAGCCGCCTCTTCAAATGGCCTGCAACCAAAAAAGATAGTGGTTGCTGCTCTGTGTTGGTGAGGGGCAAGTTCTGGATTGATGCTCCGTATAAGTCTTTCACAAGCAGAATACAGAGGTAGGAGAAGCTGGTTTAACTTAATGTGATACTCTGTGGGCATGTCTACATGAGAAGTTTACTGCAGAATTGCCTTATAAGCTCCTCAGTAAAACATCAGTGTTATTAGGATGGAGTAAACTAATTAACTTTGCCATAGGATAGTACGGCCAGACACAAGTACTATCCTAGCGTGGTGTTATTTACTTTGCTAATACACATGTAGATGCTGATGGGGCTGGCTGGAGCATGCAGAAGCTTCAGTGCAGGGGCTGTCTGCTTCCACAGCACTGTGAGCTGGGTCCAAGCAGCCCTGCATTGGCAGGTTGACCCCTGGGAATCCCTGCCAGCCCAGGCTGCTCTGCCCCAGCTCAATGTGCTGCAGTCCGGGTGCGTATACAAATGATGCACCTGGGGCCAATAAACTCTGATGCTAGCTGCACCAGAGTTTATTCAGGTGCACTAATTGCATGTGTAGATGCACCCTGTGGGTGCTGACTTTTGAGGCCAGTTGCCCAAAGAGTTGACACCTAATTTCTGGCCTTTACCTCTCTAGTCAGATATTGGACAAAAATGGGTCTTATTTTTGATAGGAGTGGTTCATTTGGGATTCTGTCAACAAGGAACTGGAGGGTAAAACTGGAGTGGTCAGACAGGAAGATTTCGTGGTAAGCAGCTTTTGTCAAGGAACACTTTGTCCAAAAACTGAATAAATAAAAATTATTGGTTTGTTTGATGAAAGCAACTGTTGATCTTTGGTATCTCTATGGCAGGGGTCAGCAACATTTTGGCTGGAGTGCCAAAAACACTCCAGCGTTGACCCATGCCAACCTTGACATGGTTTGCCAGAGGTAGATGGCAGGGGAGCCATGGGGGGCCCAATTTTAATCGCTAGCAGCGGATGCATGTGTGCCTCCAGGTAGATGGTGGGAAAAGGCTGGGGTTGTGCAGCCCCAGCCCCTTCCCTGCTGTGTGCCCCAAGGCACACATGTACTTGCTGCCACCATGGAGCTGGTGCCGGGGATCTGGATGCTGGTGCAGTTGTTTGCTGCCTGCCTGCTGCAGCTGTCCAAAGCCCAGGCCAGCTGTAGCAGGCAGCTAGGAAGCTGCAAACTGCTGCACCAGGCTCTGGCTGGCTCTAGAGCTCTGGCCAGGCTCCATTGGGGCAGTGGCTGCATGCACATCTTGGGGTGCACAGCTGGGAACGGGCATGGAGCAGTGTAAACCCAACTCCTCTCCTGCTGTCCACCCCAAACCGTGCATACAGCCACCACCATGGAGCCCAGTAAAGCTGTTTTCAGCCTCCCCGCTGCCTGCTACAGCTGGCCTGGGCCCTGAGCAGCTGCAGCAGGTGGCCAGGAGGCTGCAAGCAGCTGCACTGAGGTCCAGAGCCCCAGCACCACTTCCATGGTAATGGCAGCTGAACACATGCCTCAGGGTACACAGCAGGCAAGGGGCTGGGTGCAGCTGTTTGCAGCCTCCTGCTGCCTGCCACATCCAGTCTGGGTCCTGCGCAGCTACTGCCTGCCTGGAAGCCTGGGCTGCTTGCAGCAGGGCTTGGAGCCTCCTTGCCACCTGCTGTGAGCATGCCCAGGCTCCGTGGCAGCTGCCCAGAGCCTGGGCTGGCTGTGGCATGATGAGCAAAATGGCCTTGTGTGCCATACTCTGGCATACGTGCTGGGGGTTGCTGACCCCCACTCTACAGTATTTTACTTAGTACAACATTACATGCAGTATTTGGAACCAACAACTAATGCATTAGATGGTTTAAAAAGTGATCAAAATATCTCAAAATGTAGTTGTTACTGGGAAGACTCAACAACCAGATCTGTTTTTACTGGGGCTCCCAAGGATCAGTTTTTGGTACAACCTAAACAATAATATGGAAATTTTGCTGATGACACAGTGGGGGTAGTAAATAATTATTAAGGCAGTTTACTGTCACAGCATTCTGAATCATCCAGTCTATCTGTACCAAACATACAGCCCATGGAGCCATGTTGTCAGACCTTCAGGGCTCCTAGAAGGGCTGTGAATTTGGGGGTGGGATGAGCTGGGGTTAAGCCCACCACTAGAATCTGGAATATGAAGCCCTACTGGGGACATGTCGGCAGCAGGAGGCAGGTGATGGATGCAGAGACTCCTGTGGCTCCCTGAGCGCACAGAATTCTTAGCGCTGGAAATGAACACCTTGCAATGGCCGAAGAGGAGAATTTAAGGAATATTAGAGTCATAGAAAAGCAGGGCTGGAAGGAACCTCCGGAGTCCAACCCTTTGCCTGAGGCAGGATCATCTCTACCCAAAACAGCCCATACAACCATAATCCAAGCTCTGTATAAGACTGCCATCAATCCTGACACAATAGACCTAACACCCTCACCTCCCACAGGTAAAGCAGGGGAACCATGACAGCCAACGTCTTGCTTCTATACAACCTTGTCTATGTATATTTAAGAGGTCCTGGATAGAGGGCCATGCCCCCTGCTACAGAGGAAGACAAAGACCCCCACAGTCCATACCAATCTGACCATGGGGTATAATTCTTTCCTGATCCCAAATATGACAGTTGGTCTCACCCTGAGTAGAGGGGCAAGACCCTCGAGCCAGGAACTTCCAGCTTTGCTCCTAACAGGAGAATTGGCACACCCCAGTTAAAGTCCTCAGCCTAGGCTGTAGCCAACACCCAATGCTTCTGGGAAGTGTTAAAAACACCCTGACACAGAGAAGAAAAAAAGTCAGGGGAAGTAGGTTGGAGCAACCAGCAAAGCCCAGAAACATGGGAAATACCCATGGTAGAAAATAGCATAGGTATGCCTAGATTATCCCTGATCAGTGACTGTCCAGTCTCTTCTTGAACACCTCCAGTGATGGAGTCCACAGCTTCCCTAGACAGTCTGTTTTACTGCCTCGCTAGTCTTACAATGAAGAAGTTCTTCAATCTAAACTTACTTAGTGGTGCAACTTCAAGCCATTGGTCTGTGTCCTCCTTTCTGCAGCAAGAGGGAAAAGGTGCTTTTCTTCTTACTTATGGCAGCCCTTCAGGTACTTGAAGACTGCTATCACGTCTTCTTTTAAGTGCCTTTTCTAGAACTTGCACGTGCCTAGCTCCTTCAGCTTTTCCTCATATGACTTGCCTTCCAAACCCTTGATCATCTTTGTTGCCCACTCTGGACCCTTTGTCATTATCATTACCAGCGTAGGTAGTGGCTTCCCTATCAGCTCAGCGCAGTGTGTAGCAAAAGGGATAATGTGATTCTGGGATATAAAAAAGGAGAAAAATAAATATAAGGAAGAGGTCATGCCTCAAACGGTATTGGTAAGACTGCTGCTCAGACACTGTGTGTAATTCTGCTTTCCACTCTCCAAAATGCCAACATACTGAAAACCATTTGAAGGGGGGTCACAAATGTGATCCACAGGGATGGAAAATTAGCCTTATTTTGGGAAGCTGGAACATGATCTATTCAGTTAAATGCAGTTGAGAAATGACCCAATCACTGTCTGTACTACTAGCATGAAAAAAGGCATCTGTTGCTGGAGGGCTTTTCCCAGATCCAATGAATGGGAACTCAAGTTAGATCAATTCCACTTTGAATAAATGCAATTTCTTGGAAAAACTTCCCAGGGGAAGTGGCTGTCTCACCATGAATCAGAATCTTTAAAACAGGAAGATAAGATTTATAGAAAATCTGATGTCTCATCCACTTCCTAGAATAATGTTTTTGTTGCGTAGGGTCTCGGGGATTCCTTTTGGCTTTGGAGTCCTTCATAGGCCTTGGGGGAACAGGTTTGCCTGCATTGCCCTGGATCATAGTATGTGTAGCACTGTATTAAGACAATACATTTAATCTTAGACATCATGTTTCAGGATTTCAACTTTCTGTCAGAAGGGATCTGGAAAGCATTTCTTTTTCTCTAGTGCAGAACTGACCAAATGAATTCAGGATTTTTTCTGCCTTATTCTGAAATATAAGGGGTTGAGTTTAGTTTCAACAGAAAAAGGATTGGATGAATCAGTGCTCTTGGCTGATGCAGAAAAACTCTTGCCTGTGTTTTGCTCATGCTTAGGGTACATTAATTGCTAAACTTAGAGTTGGCAAGGAATTTTCCTGCAAATCACATCAAAGGGTGTTTTGTCCTTTCTCTACAGGATTGGGCATGTTTCACCTAATAAATATCTTGCCAATACAGGGCCTTGGGCATTTGTGGTACATTGTCTCTCCTGTTCTTTTCCCATGTTACACTAACATTTAGCCTCCTCAGTTATTCAGCTAAACTTCAAGGCATGTCAGAATCATAGAGGATTAGGGTTGGAAGGGATCTCAAGAGGTCATCTAGTCCAACCCCCTGCTCAAAACAGGACCATCCCCAACTAGATCATCCCAGCCAGGCTTTGTTGAGTTGGGCCTTAAAAACCTCCAAGGATGGAGATAACCCATTCCAGTGCTTCATCACCCTCCTAGTAAAAACTTTTTTTCTAATATCCAACGTAAACCTTCTTTGCTGCATGTTGAGACCATTGCTCCTTGTTCTGTCATCTGCCGCCATGGAGAACAGTCTAATTCCATCCTCTTTAGAGCCAACCTTCAGATAGTTTGAAGGCTGCTATCAAATCCCCTCTTAGTCTTCTCTTCTGCAGACTACACAAACACAGTTCCCTCAGCCTCTTCTCATAAATCATGTGCTCCATCCCTCTAACCATTTTTGTTGCCCTCCACTGGACTTTCTCCAGTTTGTCTACATTGTTTCCATAGTGGGGACCCAAAACTGGACACACAGTTCTGGATGTGGCCTCACCAGTGCTGAATAGAGAGGAATAATCACTTCCCTCAATCTGTTGGCAATACTCCTACTGATACAGCCCAGTATGCTGTTAGCTTTCTTGGCAACAAGGGCACGCTGTTGGCTCATATTCAGCTTATTGTCCACTGTAACCCCTAACTCCTTTTCTGCAGAGCTGCCACTTAACCAGTTGGTCCCAAGCCTGTAGCGGTGCATGGGATTCTGCCATCCTTTTTTTTTTTAATTTCCCGCCAAGTCGGCTATTCCAATCACAGTTCTTTGACTGTGCAAGGACTTCCAATTATTCCTGCATGTTTCCCAGGCTCTGTGCATTGGCGTACAGACATCTGAGATAATTGCCCTACTTTCTCAGGAATGAGGAGGCCTCTCCTATTGCCCCTTCCTCCTTGTGCTTCCTCCAGGTATCCTGCTTCCACGCTTACCTCTGGGCTTTAGAGGATGCAGCCCAACGAACCCAGTTTAAAGCCTTCCTCACCAGGTTAGCGAGCCTGTCTGCAAGTATGCTCTTCCCTTTCTTCATCAGGTGGATCCTGTCTCTTTCTAGCAATTCTTCTTGGAACAACATCCCACGGTCGAAGAAGCTGAATCCCTGCTGGTAATACCACCATCTTACTTATTAAAGAAAATGATTTAATTATTCCTTCTATCCCCATCTTGTACCTTAGACTGTAATGCTGACCGTCATACTAAACTGTGCTGTGAACATGCTCTTCAAATTCAACACAGTGGGTGACATTTACTGAGAGACATTTACTGTGGAGCTAACTAATTAGTAAACTGTCACCATCTATACATGTGGCCCAATTAGGTTGCAGTAGACTTATAAACGCTGCAGTGTAGTCTGGCTAAACACGAGTACTATCCTGTGGTGGCGGCGTTTTGTGCGATGTAATGCACGTGTAAGTGGTGAGGGGGCTGGCTGGGGCACAAGAGAGTTTCAGTGTAGGGCTAGGTGGCAGGCAGCCCCCACACCAAAGCATACTCATGCCCCAGCCAGCCCCTTTCTCAGCAGATGGAGCCTGGCTGGAGCAGCCCTGGGCTGTCAGGCTCACCCCATGGGTCCCCTGTCAGCTTTGACTGATCCAGCTTGGTTCCATGTGCTGCACATGAATATTGCTCTGGAGTTTTTTGCTCTTGAATGTACTTTGAAATGGCGTGCTCAGGAGCAAAAATCTCTGGAGCACATATTATTGGATCATTGTGTACATTGCTCCACCCATCAAGGCTTAAACTGGCAAATTTCCCCTTAGTATTTCTTGCACACTGTTCAAGTTCCTTCTCATGCACTGTATCTAGCAACCTTCCACCAATGTCTACCCTACCAGGTGGTGTGTAGCCTGGTCGTAAGGACTCAACCATGTCAACGAAGTGTTTATTGTTAACAATATGGAAAGGAGAATTTGGGGCATAAATGAACCGAGCGATCTTTTCTTGTTGGTATTTGCTGGTCCTTACTACAAACTCATCCATGGTGGTGGTTTTAGTGGATGATTGAAATTTTTTGCTTGCTACTGATAGTTTGTTGTCTGAAACACGTTTAGTTGCATCACTGCTGCTAAAAGTACCAATGGATGACTCTGAAGTTGTTGCAGGTAGACAGTTGAAGTCCCTTATACTTAAATGGGATTCTGAAACAAAAATGATTTTTGTATAGTCATTCTTCTCAGTTCTTCTCACTCTATTATTCAGTTAATCATTTACATTTTTTTCATGCAGATCCAATTCCAAATGACCAAAAAAGCTAAGACTGACTGCACTTAGAGTGCACTTAATTTTGGACTAAGCCCCACTCAACTCACTGGCACTTGAGAAAACAAGTATAGGATGGGGTTCCCT
>NW_017729024.1:145097620-145099091 GCF_001723915.1 Gavialis gangeticus | reverse complement strand
TTCTCTCTCATACACTGTATCTAGCAACCTTCCACCAATGTCTGCCCTACCAGATGGTGTGTAGCTTGGTCATAACGACTCAACCATGTCAATGAAGTGTTTATTGTTAACAGTGCAAAAAGGAGAATCTGGGGCATAAATGAACTGAGTGATCTTTTCATCTATGGTGTCTTGTTGATATTTGCTGGTCCTTATTACAAACTCATCCATGATGGTGGCTTTACTGGATGTTTGAAATCTTTTGCTTCCTACTGATACTTTGTTGTCTGAAACACATTCAGTTGCAGCACTACTGCTAAAGTACCAACAGATGACTCTGAAGCTGTTGCAGGTAGACAGTCAAAGTCCCTTATACTTAAATAGGATTCTGAAACAAAAAGTGATTTTTGTATAGTCATTCTTCTCAGTTTCTCTCACTCTATTATTCAGTTAATCATTTACATTCTTTTCAGCAAGGATGCAGATTCAATTCCAAATTACCAAAAAAACTAAGACTGACTGCACTTAGAGTGCACTTAATTTTGGACTAAGCCCCACTCAACTCACTGGCACTTGAGAAAACAAGTATAGGATGGGGTTCCCTTGGGAAAGCTGAGTTATGCTCAACTAAAATAGGGACTAGACTTATGGCATCACCATTGTGGTCTGGGGCCATGATGTTTCAAAATAAGGGGAATGTATTATGTAATATAAACTAAGCAAATGACACCCAATGGCAACTGGCAACTCCAGATTTCTCTTACTGCAGCTTTCTGTACCGTAAACTTGGGTGATAGATTCTAAACCTAGTTAACTAATTAAGCAAGCCATAACGATTAGCTAAGCTAAACTTTTTTTTCTAGCAACATCCAACATAGCAAACAGCTTGGGAATTTACTTGTTACACACTTATACTAAAAGGCATAGAGCGAGTCTTGAAGAATGATGCATTGCAAAGTGAATTTTTTAATTTACTAACCAGTTGATCCACATTGTTCTTCAGACATATCCATGCCTTCATTCACATCATTGTCTCCCAAAAAGCAGTTTTCATTATGGTGTTTCATTCTTGCAACTAGGCCCTGCATCTCCTTTTTGCACTGCTTACACTTGGCACATTTTCATTTTTTACCCAGGGAAGGAATTTCTTCTAAATATTTCCAGATAGGGTCTCTTTTATGCCCAGAAGCCATGACAGTTTTTCTGTGGCAAAAGTATGGGGGTATATAGGAAGCTCTGTGTGTGTGTCTATATACTGCTGAATAATGTCTTTGCTTTTTCTTTCCAGTCCACTCCACTGTTCCATTCTACTCTGCCTCCATCCTTTCCTATATTATCTCTCTGTCTAAACTAACTCAACTAACTTAACTTGTTTGGCACAGCTCCACCACAACCTAAGCACAGAGCAACAGCAATCCTATCCATCCTGTGTCTTTGCACATGTGACTTTACTCTGCTGAGAAACAGAAACTGAAAGCCCAGAACTTTCAAG
>NW_017729024.1:145092804-145097609 GCF_001723915.1 Gavialis gangeticus | reverse complement strand
CCAGAACTTTCAAGAAGCAAGAGCTGGTAGTTAGGCTGGGCAGACAGATTAGAGCCACTTTTATGAGATGAAAAACTGAAATGAATGCTGGGGCCCATGTTTGATTGGTAGGTAACTTAATGTGTGTGAGTGTGACAGACCCATTAATTCATTTTTATGAGACTAAGTGTAGGTTTAGCATATTTATGATGATATTTAATTGTAGCTGTTATTTTTTAAATGAGGGAAATTTAGTATTTTGATGATTTAAAAATTTTAAAGTGATTTAAATAAAAAAATCTGATAAAAAAAAATCATTGATTTTTATCCACCCTGATTTAAACTCTTTGCTTTTTATGTTTAGATTATGTTAGAAAATGGTAAATGGAACCATTTTAGGTATCAATTTCTACTCTTATTTTTTTGTTATTTGCCAGTCAAAATGCGCAAATAGGACCTTAAATTCTTTTTATTAATTAACTAAAAATACCTTAAATGTGCCTGCTACAAAGACAAGGTAGAGGTGGACTTTACAGACCAATTACATATGCTTATGTGAGCCATAGTTCACTTCATCAGATACTGAGAAACTACCTGTCTGCTACAATGGGGCTAGATGTATCAAAACATGTTTTGCATTCAATACACTTTGGTTTATTAAACAAAAAAATAATTACTGTAGCAAGTGAATTGCATTGTAGCCTTTAGGAATTCAGAGCTAGTACATCTCATCCTCTCACATACCTATTATGCAGAGACTGGAAGACATAAGCTTTCCTGCTTTTTCCTCTCAATCAATTTCTCAGCTTTGACTGAAGTAGTCATTGAACAGGATCTGGATGAATACATCTGAATGAAGGAAGTATGTTAAAAAGTAGCGTAGCATTTTAAGAAACTCTTGTTTCCAGTTGCATCATCAGAGACTTCTGTCATTTCAGTTCACAGTTTAAAAACTTTGGCAGACAATACACATTGCTTGTGTGTTCTTTTTTTATTTAACTTATTTTAGAAGGTTATATATAATGCATGTAAGTTCATTTTTAGGAATAAACTTTTTATAAACATTAAAAAATTAGCTTTAAACAAATAAACTGAAAATAAACCCTTATTTAAATAACAACTTAATCTATATAATCCAATTTTAGTTTTATTCACCAGGGGTCATACACATGTGAACTGTTTCCTCTTCAGTTGTGCTTGGCTTTGTGGTGTTAGAACACAGTTCATCAGTTGGGAGTTTCAACACCGGGGCATTCAGTGTCACGCATCCAGTTGTTGGCTATTTTTCTTTGAATTTCATGTGCCAGCACTGGATTCTTAAGATTGTGGAGCCAGCTCAGGATATTAGTAATTACTGCATTGTCCGTTTCTTTGTTTTAGTTTTAGCTATAGATTCCCTGGCAGCAACTTCAAATCTTCCTTCCGTTATGTTGGTTCTGTCGTTCTGTTCTGTGGATCAGAACGGGGAAACTTTTGCTTTTCTCTTTTAAGTCTCACCACTACTTAACCTTGATAGGATTTATCGTGAGATCTGAGGGGTTCCTGGCATTAGACATGTGATTATCTGGGAAGGAGCCTATGCTCCACACTATAATCTTTTTGTCCTGAGCTTCCTCCGCTCCACTAAAGTTGTAGAAATGCTAAGGAATTTTGAAACTCAGAAAACTTTTGATCAGAAAACTTTGGTGTACTAGTATTAGTGGATACTATGTGCATAGTTTGGTCAACACTCTGAACTGTGAGGATATGGAATATGCTCAGTGCGAATGGTATCTTCTGGGACTTTAGTGAAAAGGCAAGGAAAATTGAAGCAGTCCGTAGTTGCCACGTGCACACTAAAAGTTTTTAAAGGGCAAACCTGAGTTGTTCAAATTTGGATGGACGTAAGTCCCTTGGTTCACTGATTTACTTTCAAAACCTGTGATCTAAGTGTGTGATCTAAAGAGTTATTCCAAGAGACATGGGCAAAAGAACATATTTCTGTTTACCTCCATTTTTCAAAATTGCTGAACATTTTTCAGCTGAAATTCCTTCCTTTCCCTTTCACCACACCTATCGAGAAAAAAAAATCCCTGAGGTAGTTACACCTCATGTAAATCTTCCCCCCATATAAGTTAAAGTCTGGCATAATGATAAGCAACTAAATGAAATTTTATAGTGGTAAACTTAATAATGGACAGCTCTAACAGCCCTGCGTATGATAATAAAAAGAGTTTGAATTGGCTATATTTTAGGGGGTTGTTGGGTTTAAGCTGATCTTTAACCTTTAGAGGTTAACACAGACTTTCTTGCTGCAGATTATGCTATATCTGCCCACTGCAAGGTTTTTTGGTGCCTTCCTTCAAAGTAACTGGAGCTAGCCAGTTTTAGAGAGAGGATACGAAACTGTGGGTCTGTTCCTATGGCAAGTTCCCATGTCCCAGAATACTTCAACCAAAGACCTGTGTGGAATGAATTGATTCCTATGGAAGAAGAGCAGGTGTTCCAAGCAGAAAGCAGTGTTTGTAAAAAGTCAGATCTCCTCTTGGGTGTCAACTTCCAAATCAGTTCATGGGGGTTTCACTTTCTCTGCCCTATTAATACCTGCTTTTGGCATAGTTTCAAAGGTAAGGGGAAGGTCAAAATCTCTTACTCCCATGACTTCAGTCAGAATTGTATTAAAAGCTACATGAAAGGTGTGTCTATACATCATCCTAGGGCGATGAGCTACATTGCCACATGGCATGCTACAGCAGCGTAGTGATCACACAGTGGTGTAGCAATCTACATATGATTGCCAGCTATATTGCTGTAGTGGTGTGCTGCCAGGGTTCAAATTAAACTTTGATTCTTGGTGGGGTTTAACACTAAGTTAAACCGGTTCATTGATTAAGAATTCCGCCTAAGTGACCACCTCCCCATTATGATTTTCAAATTGGAAGCACTAAAGCATGGCAACATGTACATACACCCATAGAGAATCAAGCTGATTTGAGTCCTGTAGGATGGTCCTCAGACCCTATTTTCTAATTAATTTAGGTGGCTTGAAGCTGGGAACACAGCAAATGGTTTTTGCCTAGAGCAGCTGGTTGAAACAGCTGTCTGCTTCAAGTGGGATTGCTCTTTTTGTTTTATGTTCAATTTCTCCAGACTTTTCTTTATACTTCAGTGTATTTGGGAGGAAAAGCTAGTCCTCTGGATTTGGTAGAAGGCTTCTTTGTATAGTGTCATCATATTGTCATTCTTAACATCTTTTTTTTTTTGTTAAATATGCCTCTTTGAAGTCTTATAATTGTAAAAGGAAAGTTCTTCCAAATTCTTTTTTAGTCAAAGGCCATAAAATTAGAACCTTTTGCTAAATATGGGAAAATGTGTTTTTTACTTGTCTTCCCAATCAATCAAGTCCGCTCAGTGAAATATGTAATCTAAATCTCTTGTTTGGCTGTTAGTGATTAAGGCCATAAAACCAGAGAATAAACTTCTTACTTGGGTCAAATACTTTGGGATTATCAAATTCTTTTCTGTAAACATATATGTACATCATTCACTTAATTCTATATATAGAAGCAGTCCCCTGATCCATAAATGTTTGCAAGATTAAGACCACTGTAATAGTATTAGGCCTTATACATTTATTTAGCTAGATTTTTAAACTATTTAATACTTTAATCTGAGGGAATCAGAAGTACTTCCTAGGAGCTAAAAATACGGTTTATGAATTCACCAATTTAATTCTGAAAGGCCCTCTCTGATGTAGACTGCAGCTGCTTAACAACATTCAAAAATACTTTATGATAAGTTTCCCAAGAAGTGATGAACATAACATTTAGTAGAAATTTTAGTTTGAATTTAGATAGGGCACAATCATTCACATAAGAATTTGCACTAGGGTAACAGGTTTTTAACACCTTACAGAAAGCATCTTTAGAGAGTTTCCAAAGGATTTATCAAATTGGAATTGTCTTTCCATTGTAAAACCAAATCTAGAAAGGGTCTTAAACCGGTCATATTTACTCAAATACCATGTTTACCTTTTCCCCAAAAATAATCCTTTCAAAATTTGGGGTGCATATTTTAAGTGGGAAGCTGATTTTCTGCCCAGAATAAGAAGCTTGGAGGTGCTTCAGATGGATGGCTGTTGCTTCTTTTTGCCCTGGCAGTTGCATGGAAAGAGGGGGACTCCAGCAGAAGCAGATCCGGACAGTGGTGGTGTACAGTGGTGTAGTCATGCTCCACTTTGATTCCTACTCCAATCAAAGTTTAAAACCAACTGCCCAGCTGTAGAGTAGCATTTCTATTCAAGCAGTGCTGATTGAGTCAGTTGACTACATGGCTCATTATAATCTATTTCCATGGGAGCCAGCCTTTCTGACAAATTAGTCCCATGCCCTCCCTGAGTGCTACCTTGATCCCCTTCCTCTGCCCAATCGGCTGCTTTCTGCTCCCTACACTGTACTCCCTCACTGATCTTCTGCTCTGCTTTCTGCTTCCTGTCCTGTCGCCTAGCCTTCACCTGATCTGTTGGGTGCCACACACAAAGGCTGCTTGCACCTGGATCTACCTGATTACTACTAGTTGTTCTTTACTCCACAGGCATGGGTGACGGGTGCCTCCTGATCCTGGGGTGGCACCAGCAGCCGATTGCCGACCAGGTGGGGGGGGGGTCCCCAGTGGCCAATCGCTGATTGGGTGGAGGGGGTCCCCCAGTGGCCAGTCACTGACCGGGTGGTGGGGGGGGGTCCTCCAGTGGCTGATCTCTGCTGCTGGTACAGCTGCCACCAGCAAACCCAGAAGTGCTGCTGGCGCTTCTCTTGGCACCCCTACATTCTCAGGGGGCACCAGCCATA
>NW_017729024.1:145088528-145092751 GCF_001723915.1 Gavialis gangeticus | reverse complement strand
ACCCCCCCCCCCCAGTACCTCCCTTATATGTCGCCTATGTCCACAGCTGTTAATAGTTTCCCCTCCTTTTTAATGTCCTTGATATTCCACTAATCAAAGTATGCTTTCTTTGGCAATTTTGTTCTCTGTTAGCTATTCCTAGTCTCTCCTTCTATTACACAGTCTGGAAGACTGTTTTTGACTCTTCAAAATCATAATTCCACCCATGGAGTCCAGTCTTCTGCAGCAGACAAGGGCTGCTGACAGTTCAGCTGTGAAAGGGTTAAAACTAAATTTTGCCTGAGCAGGTAAGGGACAGTGAGTGAGCTGATGATTAGACTGTCCCTATTCTATGTGGCCATAATTCTGGAAAAATATTTTTTCTTAATTCTTCCTTTCCAAAAACAAGGTCCGTGTCTTATTTGGGGGCATGTGGTATGCGAGAAAATATGGTAAGTTTCCTTATGGCCATGACTGTGACACTCAGAGACTGAACTTCAGGCTTTTTTTGCTTTTTTCTTATTTAATTATTTTAAGATACACACTCATCTCTGGGAACAGGATACAGCTACTATTTATGGTGTAGTAGAGCAAAATTGTCCTGGTGGTTCTAGTATCTGGAAATGTTGAGATGAATATCAAATGCATTCATTTTGACATTTACAAATTTAGATTAAAATTACTGTTGTTTTCCATCCCTATGACACTTAATATTGGCATCGGAGAGCAAAATAATATTCTGGTTTAGGGCCCTATTCTGCTCCCTTTAACTTCCATGGAAACAGGAACTTCTTCCAAGGAACTAAGATAAAGTTTTATTTGCTTGTTTCCCATTACATTTTCCATTGGTTCTTGCCATTAATAGTAAGAGTCACATTACTTCTGCAAACCAGTCAGGATTATACATATCAGCATGGATCCTGGTTTTCTCTTATTTAAAAAGAGCCCTAAATCCACATTTTTCTGAGATTAAAAAGAAACACCACTGTATATTAGATATATCTATATATAAACAAACAAAATCTACATTTCTGCATTTAGTTTTAATCATGGTAAAATGTGGATATTGTTGAGTTTTTTAAAATCAGAGAATTTTGGATTTTTTTTGTTAGAGAAAACCAGGATCTTTGCATATCAGGTCTATTTTTTCTTCCTTTGTCTGATTTTTCCCCTTTATTTTCCTATTCCTTTTTCATTTTTCCCTCTTGCTTCTTCAAGTGCTTACCATTTAAAAAAAAATTATGCTCCAGTAACTGCAAACAATTTGCAAAATGTTTTCTGAATCAGGCTGAAAGTAATGCTTTTTAACAGTAACCGGAGGACAGTAATTTCTTTACAGTACTATTTTCTCCTTTGGATTACTACTATAAGGTTTTTACTGAGAAACAAGGAAATTTTAATAAAAGTGACCATAGTCCATATTACAGAGACATTTGTTATTGGTCCATGCAAAAAACATTTCCACCTGTGCAACAGCATTTAATGTAACATGCTTGGACACATCCAGGAGGATTAGAAAATGTTACTAGGAATAATGCACTTTATTGTCAGAGGAAGGCTCCCCCTTTGCCTGTTCCCAGCACTTCAGACAGTCACTGGTTTAAAGAAATAAACTTCGTAACAGAGATGGGAACTCAGGGGTATGCCATAACCGACTGTGTTTGTAGTCTTAGTTCATTGCATATTTAGAGCAGTCATTCTTTACCTTTTAAGACTTGAGGCACCCATTCTTAGATTCAAGGCACCCCTTATTAGACTTGAGACGCTCAGAGAATGCCAGCTCTTAGCTTTCACTCATTTTTTGAATATGGAGAAATAGAGCAATTTTTCTGTTGCAAAGAACTCAGAAAGACCACAGAAACCACAGTGTTTTGATACTGTGGATTTCTGTTTGAGCTGTCTGGGCTTATCATGTAAATCATATGTAGGTGTGTGTATCCTGGTTGAGAACCACTGGCTTAAGAGTTAAGCATGTGCCTGAATATTTTTTTAATATTAAGATTTTAATTGATGATATGAAGCTTTTGCAAGTAAAAAATAAAAACATTTAAAGATTTTTTTCCTTTATTTTGAGTATTATTTATGAAAAATAAATACCTATCTGCATTAAAATGTGTATGGATAAATTTTGAATGGTGCTTATAAATGTGCATTTTGGGATACATTTGCAACAAAGCAGCCATACAAGATTGGATACTAGAATGGAGTTGGGCTTTTTTATAGGATGCCAAAAGGAATCTTGTAAACTAATAAGCACTATCATATAAAATGAGGTCTTCCAGTGATGGAGAACGTTATCAATCTGATTACCTTTGGAATGTCAAGTGGGAAAAACTTGTTCAAAATAAAATTATTCATGTTTTACCTTTTGTTATAGGTTGCTGTTTTTTAACAGTGTACAGCACTTAGAGCTATGAAAGAGGTGCTCTATCAGTTGAAGTAAATGTCTTTTACCTTTTATTTTACTACAGTCTTCTCTGTTCCCAGTTATTGCAAAGAAAATGTTCTTCAGTCTGCTTTGGCTCTCAGTCGTGCACTGCAGAATCTATACAGCAGGTAGGATGAAACATTTATGCATTACCAGCTTATTTCTGCTTTTAGGAAACCTATAGAAAAGACAGAAAATGTATTACATTCACAAGACTGACTGAAAGTGTATTGTGAAAATTAGAACATGGGTTAGATATATACCATATATTGAATTTCCTTCTGGTAAATCCCATTTAGCTGGAGTTGGTAATTGACTGAACAGTGTATAGTATAGTGAAACATGAATTAATCACATTGCATTTGTGTTTGATCTTGATTTGTGGTCAGGAAGCTGATGATAAAAACAATACCAGTGTATAGTTGTCACACACACTTGGAAAAAAAACAACCCATTAACTGGATTGTTTTTCTCGTCCCATAGTAAATGTGGGTGTATACATTTGAAAGCTAAGTTTTATTTCTATCAGGTAATCAGGATATGGTATTTTTTCTGGCATGAAAAATATTTGGCTCCACAAAACAAATTAACATAACTTAATGAATAAACTGTAGTACATTTAATGGCACTATATTAATTGAAGCTAAATTTACATATTCAGATTTCAAATTTAATAAATGTTATGTTTATGTATTGTTCTCTGTTTAAAAAGCCAGTATTTGCCACCAGTGAACATTTAGTAGTATCGAAGATTCTAGTTTTTCCCTATCCTTAGAATAAGAAGCAAGAACAACAGCTTGGCAAAATATTAACTTTGGTGATAGATTCCATGTGATTCGCATGCAATTTGTTATGTATTACTTTGAGTTGTTTCTGTGCTCATCACAAGACAGACAATAGAAATCATAGGTGGGGGGAGTTGTCTCAAGTAATTCAGAGTTAAATGAAATAAACCTATGAAGCTAAGTACAGTCAAAAAACCCAAGGCTGAATCAATTAAATCTTTGCAGGTTTTTAAAAACTGCTTAGATTGAACTAATAAGCAAGCGAAATGATGTTACTTTTCAAACAGGAAAGTCAGCCAGACCCCTGCAGTGGCCCATACGAATAGTTGGGGGGTGCTAGAGCACACCCCCCAGCCTGCTGGCCACTGCAGAGAGCTGGAGCCCTCTGATTCCTTAAACCATGCCCCTTCCTCAGCCTCCCTGCCAGCTGAGCAAGCGGTTGGGAGGGAAAAAACCTACCCGTTCTGCCTGGCCCTGGATCCTCAGCTGGGAACAGCCTGCGGGTAGGGAGGGAAGCTGAAACTGGGGGCTCTACTCTGCCACTTCCCCCAGCTGGGAGTGGGGCTAGAATCTTGTAGCCACATCTCCTTCTCAGTCTCCCCACGGGTTGATGCAGTGGGAGAGGGAAGTCTGCACCTGGACATGGCTCTGCCCCAGAGCAGAGAGCTAGGAGCCATGCCCCCTCCGCAGTCTGGGTAGGCTGGCGGGGGAGAGCAGCTCACAGCAGGCGCTTGACTCATGAGTTGGAAGCCAGGAGTTGCACCCATTACTCAGCCTCCAGGCTGGATGGGGGAAAAGCCCCACCTCCCAGCCAGCCCAGAGGCTGAGAAGGAGGCACAGCTCCTGGCTCCCA
The DNA here is from genome assembly GCF_001723915.1 of Gavialis gangeticus. Lineage (NCBI taxonomy): Eukaryota > Metazoa > Chordata > Crocodylia > Gavialidae > Gavialis > Gavialis gangeticus. The sequence continues at coordinate 145,088,706 of NW_017729024.1, read as the reverse complement.
GCTCTAGAGGGCAAAGTCAAGTCCCTGCTGCAGACTCCCCCTCCTTTCCCCAGGCTGGCAACATCCATCTGGGGGTCTGGTTCCCTCCTCCCCCCACCGCCACTCCAACCTGAATTTTGCAAAAATGCTACATGAACCTTTTTGGTGTTGTGCCTTTCTGGATGATGATGATAATGAC